>NW_021703768.1:92895529-93577189 GCF_005190385.1 Monodon monoceros
CTATCTATCTATCTATCTATCTATCTATCTATCTATCTATCTATCTACCTACCTACCTACCTACCTACCTACCTACCTATCAGACCCTGCTGGTGAGCTTTTAAAGGTGAAGATGGGTGCTTTTTTATGCTTGTGTCTTTCTTGACTCTCAGCAAAAAGACCTGCATGGAGCAGGTGCTCAAAACACATTTCTTACAGGAATAATGAGCTGATGCACAGCAAGGTGTTAGTGGGTGATAATGACTTATAGGGGCAATGCTTCTAGTAATATTAGCATTTAGATGCAGACCCTTAATGTCCCAAGGCACTAGTTGCAACCCATTAATGGGCCCTGAAATCGATTTAGTTGCTTGCTGCTAGCATTTTTAAAAATGAAATAGACTCAATTATAACAAAACAATGGAAAACAGAGTGCATCAGTGGTAGGAAGATTAAGTATTATTTCACAAAATGTTTGTTTTGATTGTGTTTACATCTTTTGTTTATATGTGCATATGTGGGCATATATTGGGTTGTGGTATTACTATGGGCCAAAAATAGATGTGACTTTGGTCAGTGTGTCACATCTTCTGGAAGAAGAGAAGAGGGAAGGATTTGGAGACAGGGTTCTGAATTTTCTCAATAATTACCTACATCATAAAACATAAGACAGGCCCAAGGAACATGTGAGTATTCACTCATACTCTTTAAGGTGGAAAGAGAAGGCCACAATTCACATTAACCCTCTCACTCACTTCCCCTTCACACAAATACTTTTTTAAACAGGACATATTTTTTCTCATTCATCTATTCTAGAATACAAGGTAGCTATACCTATGTGAAAGGCTAATAAAACTAGTAAATTGTTCTACTGTTCTCATGAACATTTTCCATATTATATAATCGCTAGTGTATTTTCACATATAAAATATTTACAGTAATATGCCAATGTATCTGTATTTTATAAACCTTTTTTCTACTCCCCTTCAGCTTAATTCACTTGTGCACTTTACAACTTACAGGTTTTGTGTGTGTGTGTGTGTGTGTGTGTGTGTGTGTGCACCTCTGATGAAAGGGTACCCCGGGGTGACCAGTCTTCTACCTCTGACCTGTGTCCTTGGGCATGGCTGCCATAAGTTTGGGAAGGCTGTCTACAGTGAGGGGACTGGGGAAGGTGCTGAGAGAAACGCGCACACACACACACACACACACACACACACACACACGATACAAATGTGTGAGTGGCATGGAGGTGCAATGGGGAGAGAAGCACTAGGACCCAAATGCTCTTGAGCTCCAGTTCCCAAGACAGTGCTGTGCCTTGTATGTGTGTCTGTGATCGCCTCTTGCAGTGTTACCCAAGCCACTCCGGCCATTTTTTATTTGGGCTGGTGTCTTAGGTCAGGTTCCCTGGAGGCCGACTCTGAGGTGAGGATTTATGTGCAAGTAATTGACTAAGGAAGTACTCCCAAGAGAAGCTGGAAAAAAGTGGAGAAAGCACTATAAGAGAAGGGGAGAGTAAGTTGTGATTTCAGGCAGTCTATGGAAGGTAGCTTCAGCCTCAGTGTTCTCTTGACCTGAGGCCAGAAAGCTGGTCTTTCATTGCCCCACACCATCAGTCATGGGCTCAGGGCTCAAAGGGATGCAAACTCCCAGGCATGTCCAGCTCCCTGAGAGTACAGCTCAGTAGCTGGAGGGAGTCCTTGAAAGAACAATGACCACAGAAAGCAATAGACAACAAAGCCAGCACAAAAGGGGCAGCATAGAAATGGCCAAAAGGATCTGAGGGCATCAGCCCGGAGTAATAGCGTTTACTGGCCCTGGTCTGAGTGGTTATCTGTGTCTACAATTAAAAGGACTTTTATTCATGCATGGACATAGTTCAAGAGAATAATCAAAAAGAAGAGCAAGATTTTTACAAAAATGGAAAGACCACTCCCTGAGAGCAACTGTGGGGCACATTCCTAAATTCATATCAGAGGAAGTTGCATGTTTAAACTTCTTAAGCTTCTCTAACCACCTAAGATGGAAATGTTCTGCCTTAAGGATGTTTTCTGTAAGCAGAGAGAAAGAGAGGCCAAGTACTCCCTTTTGCAATAAATGCTTCAGCTAAAGACATACCAGCCCTTACGCTTAGATGGCTCTTTATGCTGATCCTTGGACCTGAAGTGGGAATATGGCCCTTAGCCTAGAGCCTACTTTTGCACCAGACTGTCATTTCCATTTAAATTTTTTTCTATCAATGGACTCAAATCTAAAAGTACTATTGACCACAAAATAACCTTACTTTTTGATGCCTATAGATGGTTACATTTCCTTTATCTCCTAATTCAAACTGGACATGCTTTTAGTTTTTAAAGTAAATCTGTGGCTTGATTTGAATTTATGGTGCCTTCATCCATCATTAGGTAACTTTAAGTGGTGATGTTATTTCAATGTGAAACTCTTCTACTTCTCTTATCCTGCCCTACCCTTTTGTCTTTTGTAGTAATAGCACCATCCCTATGATTAGAGCCAGAGGTGAGAAAAAGAATAGAACTGGGAAATTACCCCTTCTCTCTTGTGAAGTAGAAAATCTTGTTTTCAGCACCCATCCCTTCTCTCCCACCCTGTTCTCTATTAGTTCCTTCTTTTGGCTTCTGGTTCTATGTCTCTTCTGATCATTAAGTGTCCTTATCTTACTCCTCGGTCGTGTAGGACATTGAATTACAGACTTATCCCCCTGTTAATCTGGGAAGATGCCTATTTGAATCTTCTTAAACTTCCTTTTCTTCCATCAAAATTAACCCATCCTGAGTTCTATTTATACAAGGTTGTTCTTTCTGCTAGGAGATAGTTTGATGGTCTTGTCAGCTAGTTTGTGGTAATGGATTAAAGACAACATGCTAATTCTTCGTCTCCTGAAAACACCTGCAAGTTTTAAGAGGAATATTTTTATAAGACTCCCTCAATAATGAGGCAGTGTGGTATAGGAGAAAGTGAAGTCCTGCTTCTGGAATGAAACGGACATTGGATCAAATCCATCTCTCCTTCTTATTTCCTAAGAGATCATCCACAGTTACTTAAACGACCTGCCTAACCAACCTTTTCACACCCATAAAAAGGGGATACTAACACCTTCCATGTTTTGGGGGCTATTTAATTAAAAATTATAAAGAGTACCCAGGTTAGTGTCTGATATATAGTAGGTGTCTTACAAATTGTAGCTAATATATTAACAATATTGTAAACCAAATAAGTAACTCCAAGTAATGCTGGTAATCTTAATAAACAAATATTTCTTAGATACTCTGTATAGTAGGAAAGAAATACAAATGGTACCTCTTAAATTAGATTCTCCTTCACCTATGTACTATACTAGCTCTTCTCTAGTCTATTCATCTACCAGCCAACTATCCATTCATTTATTTATTAACTTATTTATGTACTTACTAGGTGCAAAATGCTAGAATGGGTACTCTGAAGGATACAAAGTATGTGGTACATAGTCCCATCTTGACTTATAATTGAGTGTGGTTAAAAAAAAAAACAGTCTTTAGGTATTTTGGATATTGGAAAGACAAGAAAGAGAATATCTCAGTCCCCTCTGAAGTTTGTCCATGAATATTCAGAGTCAAAGTCGAGAGACATAACTATAACCTTCTGGAAAATTGAGAGAGATCATTTTCAGAGATATAGAAAGAATATATTTTGAGTCAAGCTCTAATCATAAGCAGGGTCGATTTATGGACACAATAATATGCATCAGACCAGTAGTCAAGGTCATCAGGAGAACAGGGGGAAGAGCAAGGCTCTGAGTGGGTAAAGTGAGGAGTTCACCAAGCAAATCCATGTCCACTTGAAATGTGACCAGGGAGACCCGAGCCATTTTGCCAGGTGGGTTCAGTCACTTATGGGAGCCACACCAGATTGGATGAAGGAGTTAGAGAGAAGAGCACGATGAACAAAGAGCAGGAGGAAAAGCCTGGAGAGTATTGCCATAGCAACTTGTACCAATTCATAAGCTTGGAAGAAAATTAAAGTGGCCAACAAAGTGTAAAGACTTCTCAAGTTTAAATATTGGATATTCTAGCATAGAATTTATAATATCAGAGAAGTCTGGTGTACTAGATTTGCATCTTTACAAAGTAGATGGTGCAGTGCTTATCACCCGAACTCCACAGGCAGAAAGAAAGGAGATTACGTTTTGTCCTCGCCACTTATCAGCTGTGTACCTTTGGACAAATTATTTAGGCTCCCACAACTTAGTTATGCCGTGTATAAAATGGGGTAAAGACTAGAATTTGCTCATGGGATGGTTTTGGACACAACGAAAAGCTGTGTATATGTCTTAGCACGGTGCTTGGCACATAGTAGGTAGGCAATGAGTATAAGTTCTTTGGGGTTTGGATTCTACATGTATGTCTAGAGGTCTCCTCAAGCTTATGTAACCTCACCTGTCATATAGTTGTGCCTATTTTAATGTCTGTAGCTGGTCATAAAAATAACTTTTAGACCCTATGACTAAAGCCAAAAAGAAGTCAAGTGGAGCCTGAAGAATAGTAGCACACTTATGAGCCATTTTAATCTCTTGGGCATCTCATTTTCTCTCTTATTTGATAATTATTTATGGGATCTGTGCTTTTGGAAAGAAGTCCAAACCTATCTCCATCTCCCTCAGGCTCCTGGAGGGTCAGTCCAGGATCCAGAAGGCTTTCTGCCACATAGTAGGTGCTCAGTCAGGGTTTGTCTGGATGGATGGCATTGGAAATGGGGATAATAGCCACGCAGATATTTGGTATTCGTTGGGTTGAACTAGCAAATAGGTAATGTTTCTGGGGAAATGCATAACTAAAAAACACAAAATAAGGAAAGTAAATGGGTCCTTATTCATCAGTTTACTCAGAAGAGCTTGCTGAGCAGTTCGTGTGTGGCAGACACTGTCTGTACACTGGAGACCCTCAGAACAGTGGGTGCGGGGTGGTCTAGAGCAAGCGGCCAGCAGAATCGACACTAATGGTGATAAATCAGCATCCTGGCGTGGTCTTCTCTGCCAGGCAATGCCTCTCTGAAGCATCCAGGACCAAAAAGGGGCTGGGGTGGTAGGAGACCATTTGGGTCATGCACAATGGCAGCTGTATATGGGCTAGTGAGAAATAATAATTTAATATTTTGAAATCTGTGTTTTAGAAAGCTGGTCACACTAATGTATTCTGGCAGTGAACAAGATAGACAAGGTCCCTTCCTCATAGGGCTTTCTTTTTTGGGAGTGACTCCATTGGCATCAGAGGGCTTATCTCCTGGGAGAACTTTGCGTTTCTTACAGTCACAGAGGCCAAGTTCCTCAGCTCCCCAGCCTGGGGCCTTGATGGTGCCAAACAGCATCGTGCCTACACCCACACTTGGCAAGCATTCTTATCCTTAGCACCTTTCATATTTTTTAAATTTTATCTTTGATACAATTTAAAATTTACTGTAAGTTTCTTTTCATGGAGCAAGCCAATTATGATAAGTATATGGGTCCTTCTGAGTTGTTCAGTTCTTCAGGTCTTTTTGTTTGTAAGGACACTCTGCTAACCAATCCCCCATAATACAGCAGCCAATTAATTCCCACACCTTGACCCTTTGTGATGTTCCCCATGAGAACTCTCATTATGGAAAAAAAGATGATTTAACTTACCCTTTTAGAGAAGTGGCAAGTTTTTTATTTAATCTATATTTATAAAAATTTAAAATGCTTCCATGTCAGAGACTAAAATGAATGTTATCTTTTGTTGATATCCAGAGTGAAAATTCAGGGAGGTATATGGGCAATCAGAAGTGCAAATGGTTTATCCAGGGTATAATCAGGATAAATTTGGCTAGCTGAAGATAATTGAATTTAAGGAAATGAAAAATGTAACATCACTCTAGTCTGCAACAAATTCAGTAATTTATATTCTCTTGTAAATGTGCATTATATGATACAGTAAATTATATTGTGCCTTCCTGAGACTTACTAATCCAGTCAGTCTTATACATGGAAAGAAAGAAAGAAGTCACAAGTAAAGCTGTGGCCCAAACATTTAATCACAAATGCCTACTTAATCCACAAAACATGGATTTTATGGTTAGAATTGCAAGAATGGTAACGCAATGATGGCAGAGCTATCTGTATCCAATTGTTCCTCACATGTTCATCACAAAACTGTCAGATGAATTGTTACTGCTAGATCTGTTATCTGGCATTGACAGGAAAGGCTGAGAGAACACAGCTTGGTATTGAGGCTCTGGGTGGATTTTGTATTAGAAAATGAAAACTTTGACATATAGATGGGATACATTTGATGTGCAAGCCATTACAAAAAGATAATTGGGGATTCACACAAAAGTACTTTCCTGCTGTAACCTCAATTCAAGTATCTGTTCTCATTTTGTGGTTTTAGATCATGAAGACTTAGAAGCCACTTGTGCTAGAAGTAGGTTTGCTTCACATGGGGAGAGCAAATTTACACGCCAATCCATTTCCCATGATATCTTGAGCTGCTAAACATAGTTATAGAGAAGCAGATCTTATTTCATTTCGTAAATGCATCAAATAACTCTCTTCAATACACACTAAATCCTGTAAACAATCATCAATATAAAAAATGAAACTGTTTCAAACACTAATAACAAAACCAAGGCCAGATGTGCAAATTAGCATTTTATTTGTTGTTCTGCATTGACTTAGGGAAGAAAGCCAGCTCTGTGTGCATCTTTTTGCCCCATCTTAGTTTCTCACAGGAATTTGTCCTTTTCCGTGTGTGTATGTGAGGGGGTAGGGGCTCATGTAACTATGTAAGTATTTTGTTTAATCTACACTAGTGAGAAAGGCAGGGCAAACAAACGTTATACAGATAAGAACTGACATTTACAAGCTCAGTTTTTAAGAGCAGTTTTAAGAAATAAAACATTTCTCTGTTCTTTGTTTTTAAATTATAGGCTCATCATCATATTTTATATTCTTTCAAATTTGAGATTAGTTAGTAGATATATTAGCCTAAGTATTTGTCCTAAGCAGTATAAGTATTTCCTTATTTGTAGAAGCAGGTGTACTAAATGATTTTCCTGTCCCCTCTCTCCTTCTTTCTTCCTCTCTATCCATCCCTCTCCTTCCCGTCCTTTCTTCTTTCTTTTTAAACCAACAGGTATTTATTTATTAGGTACTCATTATGTAAGATTCAGTAGTCTATACTTTATGAATATAAAACACTAGGACCAGATGAAAGTGTAATAACTAATATTTACTTAAATGTTTATTTGGTTATTGCAGTTATGGAGAATAAAACATGTCTCTGTTAAATCACAGGGTTCATTACCTACAGACAGGGAAGGCTAAATTGCATATTAATTTTCTTAGGCTTCTTTGTACTTCTGTGGCATTGTTCACATTCCTAAATAGGCACTTTTCACTTTGCAATGCAGTTGGGCCTTTTAGTTAAGTTATGCTACTGCTTTGCCTAAAACTCTCCAGTGACTATTTCATTTCAGTAAAAGCTAAAGTTTTCAGAATGGCCTACAAGGCCCTACACATTCTGCCATGTTGCCTCTCTGAGTTCATTTTTACCACTTTCCTCCAAGGTTATGGAATGTGGCCAAAGTTGTACTTTGAGTAAAATTCATAGACTTGAATCCCTGTACTATTAACAAGAATAAATTTAAAATGTTAACAAGCATTCAAAAGACAGCAAAAGTAATCAAGCAATCATATTTTACTGATATTTGATTAGTGGGAATGTTGGTAATTTATGTTTTCTTTCTTTGTTCTTTTATGTCATTTTCCACAATATCAAACATTAGTTGTAAGATCAGTAAAGAAAACATTTTGTCAGTTCAGAATGAGACATTTAGGTTAGGAAAATGGGAGACTTTATTAATAATGGAGAGCAAAGGTAGAGTAAACTCACTAAGCATGGAAAAGGAGAAAATATAATTCAATTTTTATAGTCTGTACCACTGTTTTGGTCATAATAAGATTGAAGTAATCAGGGAAAAGTTAAGATGCCAGCAAGGCAGTCTCAGGAGGATGTTAACAGCTAGGGTAAAGACAAGCCAAGAAAGCAGACAGAAAGATAGCATGTTGAACACGGAAGGCAGACACACAAATTTTATCAAGCATAGAAAATTAGATTACAGAGAAGGAACATAGGAAAATATGCCTGGGTTGAGGACCAGCTCATATCATCTTCAGGAAAAAGTCAAGAGTTCACTTTTGGTGTCATATATTGTGAGTTACACTGTCATAAATGCACTGGCAGAACACTTTCTACTCTCTCAGTACTGTATTAGAGTTGTCCTATATTCGTGTTCCTATACTTTTCCTAACATTTACCAACTGTAGGACAAAGGGCAAATTATTTAATCTAACTGAACAAGTTTCCTTATTTTAAAATTGGTGTACAAATATCTACCTTTTCTATGTCATAAAATTGTGGTAAAAATAAAATCTTAGCATAAGAAGTGCTTTGAAAACCACAATGTGTTATTTAAATATGATTTCATTTATTATTAACAGTAGTTTATACTGACACCTGTTAAAACCAGGTTTGAATCTAATGGAGTAACACATGTCCTCCAAGACCAATGAGAATGTAATAATAGTAAATGATGACAAAAGGCATTGAATATTTTAAAAACAGACAGTATTTAATTGTGGGGTCCTGGGCTATCTGGGACTAAGAGTAAGGAATCATTGTTACCCACACAACTATGACTTTCTTTCCATGCCCCTGTCCCCATCCCAGTCCCTAACAGATTTGCATTCAATTTTGCATTATCAGGAAATCCTTGAAAAGTGCACAGGAGTATTTGCTCAAGATTTTTCAGTAAAAAACAAAGTACAAAGGTCAGTCTGTTAATTGAAATTAAATGAGGCTAATCTTCGTAAAATGTAGGGAAGAAATTGAAGGTTATGGGAGACAGGCCATGAAATATGCAAGTCAATCTTTAGAAAATGAGCAGATACACTGATTTAAATGGTTGGTGGCCTCCCCTGTGTTGATTACCTATGTAAGCATACACTTCTGGATATCAGTTGTTTCTATATTGTATATTGCTGGTGATTATCAAATTTATTCAGACCTCTAGACTCAAGTTCCCAGCTGGTACTGGTACCTGTTGGACAATTTCATTTAGATGTTTCATTGGCATCTGAAACTTTAGCATACCTAAAAAAATTTTTTTGATTTTCCTTCTGAAATCTGATCTTTCCCTAGTCTTCCCCATGTTTATAAATGAACACCATTCACTCAGTTGTTAAGCCCAAACTTAGTTATAATCCGTGATTCCTCAGTTGCCCTCCACCTGTAGAATGTATTGTAGTCACTTTGATTTGTCTCCAATGCTGTGACTGTGGTTCAGGTCACCAGCATCTTGCACATAGATTTCTTCAGCCTCCTACCAGTATCCCTGCCTCCTCTTATGCTGCCCTGCCATGAAATCTATTCTCCGCTTAGCAGCTAAAATGGTCTTTTTGAAAACATAAAATAAATCATGTCACTTTTTGTCTTAATAGACTAATAGGAGTCACTAGTGTAGCTTTCTATCACAATTATTATAAAATTCGAACTCCTTACCGTACGCTATAGCAGGGCTGATCCAGGATGCACCGGTACAGTTTTATGGGTTATTTACAGACAGTGCCTGGTCTGAGTGGCTAGTGCTCTTGCCACATGAGTTGTTCAATATTTTGCCTCTTGCTCCTGGTCCTAAGGCCCTACATGAGCTAGTAGTTCTCAACCGGAGAGTCTCAAATGTTCCGAGGGATAGTTGGCAATACCTGGAGACATTTTTGGTAGTCACAATTGGGGAGTGCTACTGGCATCTACTGGGGAGAGGCCAGAAACACTGCTAATATCCTGTAGAATGCAGAACAGCTCCCCGTAACACAGAATTATCTGGTCCCAGATGGCAATAATGCCCAAGTCGCGACACTGTGAGATAACCATCTTCTTCCTGCCTGCCTCATCCGTAGCACTCTCTTCCTCGCTTGTTATCTGCACTGCCTTCTTGCTCTACCTGGCAAATTACTACTACCTCAGGGGTTCTCTATCACGTCATCTGTTTAATTTTTTTTCATAGCACTAAAACCATCTGATATTACCTTTTTTAGTTATTTTTGTTTCATCTCTGGCACTCCCACCTAGAATGTAAACTGCATATGAAAAGAAATATTTCTCTCTCCCAGCATGGAGAACAGTGCCTTAATATTTTCTGAATGTTTGTCTGTCCTCTCTCCATCCTCCCTATTCCCTACACCCAGCCTCACTTATTTTTCACTACCACCAATTCCTGAGCTCTACTCTGCGCCCGATCTGTAAAGGGTTTGGTGAGGTTTAAGGATAAGATAAGCATATCTGTTTCGCACATCACTGGGTAATAAAAACAGCTGAAAGTGTATTGATTTGTTTTTAGTCCCCATCGGATTGTCTCTGAATTAAAATGAGGGTTTCTTTAACATCCCCAGGATCAGCAGCATAAAGCAGCCTCAAAAGGCATGATAGCCAAAGCCATTCCCCAGAACCTTCTATTCAGATGGTGTTCTAAGAGCTATTAACACAGATTGTTTTGCCTAGGCATCCTCTGCTTAACTTGAGTTATGACTTCCCTGGTGATTAAACGTCTTAACAATGTTGTTGCAGAGGATCCGATTTCAATTTACTGTGATAGATAGCTATATAAATATTATGATGACTCTTCACTTCATGTGAATGGCCTCCCCATCCTGGCCTTGAGATTACCCCACTCTGGTCATAATCTGAAGGCCCACACCCATAGGGGTGTCTGCTGTTGTGCATCAACAATCATGTTCTCATTGCCTGAAGATAAAAATCATTCAGTAAAGAGCTGGGCCAAGGCCTGAGTTGCTTTGAATCAGTAGATTAATTTGTCTTGGGAATTAGAAAATCATTTTTCAACACACAAGTGCCTGTGCTTTTGGAAAGTTGCTGGTTTTCCATTTGATTTGAATTTAAAAGATCAAATTTCAAAGAAAAGCACAACAGAATTCCCAAATCTCACCAAATTTACTTTTGTTCTAGCATGACCTCATACTGAAAAAAAAAAAGTAGAAAAAGAAAATCCCTCAAGGTTATGCTGGCAGAAAACCTAATTAGAATAAATTCATTCTAAGTCTTAATCACAGAACTGTCCATTAAAAAAAGCAAATTTTCCCTTGAAACAATAAAATTGCTTATCATAAACATAGCTATTTAAATGGATTCTCTTCAATACACTATACCTGACTTAAGATTAACCAAGAGTTTTTTGTTTTTTTTTTTTAAAGAAGATGTTGGGGGTAGGAGTTTATTAATTAATTAATTAATTTTTACTGTGTTGGGTTTTTGTTTCTGTGCAAGGGCTTTCTCTAGTTGTGACAAGCGGGGGCCACTCTTCATTGCAGTGAGCGGGCCTCTCACTGTCGCGGCCTCTCTTGTCGCGGAGCACAGGCTTCAGATGCGCAGGCTCAGCAGTTGTGGCTCACGGGACTAGCTGCTCCGTGGCATGTGGGATCCTTCCAGACCAGTGCTTGAACCCGTGTCCCCTGCATTAGCAGGCAGATTCTCAACCACTGCGCCACCAGGGAAGCCCCTAACCAAGAGTTTTTATTTGGAAAATTTATCATTATTATATTATTATTTGCTAAAGCTAAAGTAATTCCTAGGTTAAAGTCATTGCATTTTTTAGACCTCTCTGTAAAAATTCTGCTCCTGTCATTTATGCCTCATGACAGGTATAAGATTGTAAAATGAATTTTGAAAGCTCAGGTCCCCCCAAAATTAAATGGGAAATCCTAGCAACTTAGATTCCTTACATCCCTTAAGATGGATGTATTTGCATACATCATTTTATTCGGCTTTAATTTTCTGTTTTTACGTTCTAAACTTACTGTACAGTTCTCTTGTTGTAAATAGTCTTTGCTTTGCTTTGGAAATATGGAATAAAGATTTTTTAGAAACCTTTCAAAACGATACTTGAATGTCAAGTATAGTTTAGAGATAGAGAAGAAAGAAAAGTTTTAAGGATTTACCCATTTAGTCTTTGCTCAATGAAACAACTGTTACTTTTCTTAAAAGCCCTTAATTATTTTCTTTACTCAATTTACAGTGTATATAGAATCTGAGTATTGCTTAAGTTAATGTTTTTGTGTTATTTCCCTATTTAGTTCTGAACATTTGCATGATAATTGCAATTAAAGCAAAAAGCTATCCTGATGACTGGACAGAAATTATTTGCAGCTGCTAGGGTTTTTACCCTTTGTTTTGTTTTCTTGGGATTTGGATGGTATCTTCATCTAGGCAGGAAGATCTGGCTGCAACTATCATACAACAAAGCAAATCCTCTGACTGACCTGGACTTCCTGTGTAGTATCATGAGACCTGCTGCTGGTACTTCAGTGGCAAACATGGGGAATCAATAAAGCTGTTTTTCCACTGGAGTTCTAAGTTTTCTCCAGTTTAATGATTGCTTCAGTTAATCAGTATTTCCTTTCACGTAGTAGAAGGTTCATGTTGCTGGTGGGCTTGACTTTTGTTAATAAAAGATCCACTAACCTTCAGATCCTAAGAAACCCAAGTTTTCATAGGGTTTATGGAAGCCCAAACCAATGTCTTGAAAGGCTGCCCTGTGGCAACTGCTCTCCAGAGCCTCTTCTTGTGTTTTCGGAGTAGTTTTCTTAAAACATACAAAGAAAGTCAAGTTTTTAAATAAATAAGATTGTAGGCACTCTGCATGTTAAAATCTTAACCTACATTTCCTTCAGGCATTCTCTCCCTACTGGTGTGGGGGTTTTTTGTTTTGTTTTTTTGCAAAAAAGGGATCAAATTGAATTTTTTTCAATGTATCGCAACCCTTCTTTTTCTTAATTTTTATTTTTTAATCTAAATGATGTATGCACCATGGTGAAAAAATGAAATTATTTAGACTTGCTTATATTGAAAAGTTAGAGTGCATTTTCAAGTAATTTCTTATATATATATATAAATGTGTGAGATCATCTTGATGTTATAGTACATAGATTGATTCCCTCCCATTTTGAGATGTGGCTTCTTCCCTGTTTCATACAATCCATTCCACTCAATGTATTTTTCCTATAGGGTCCCAGGCATGATATGCAGAGCACATTGTTACTAGTAATTTAAGCGAGTACCTTCTATTATTATATATTTTTTCCTTCTCCTCTAATCTTTACTCTCATTTCTTTCCATCTGCCTCTCCCCCATAGGTACCTGCAGTAATGTATTTACATGTCCTTAAAATATGTATGTAATTTTTAATAATATGCACTTTGTGTTTTAGAGTCTTTAATTTACACAAATGACATTGTGCTTTCTCATTGTTTTTACTTTTCTGATAAATTCTCACTTATTCTGTTTCTAACTTCTCTACGTATTACTGCCCAGTGTTCCATAGAATGCATTCACTCCTCTCTAATCATCCTTTCCCTAATTCTCTTCTGCTCCCCACTACCTTAATGGCCATTGTGTTCCTGTGCAAAGACCATCTATGTACACATTCTCTGCAGACCTAAGTGAGAATTTCTCTGATATATATCCCAGGAGTGTGATTACAGTGTCATAGGCCATACACGTCGTTCCATTTTCTGGCTTTTGCATATTTGTTGAAATCCACCAATTCACTAAAAATCACCACCCCACTCTTTTTTTTTTTTTTTTTTTTTTTTTTTTGTGGTACGTGGGCCTCTCACTGCTGTGGCCTCTCCCATTGCGGAGCACAGGCTCCGGACGCGCAGGTTCAGCGGCCATGGCTCACGGGCACAGCCGCTCCGCGGCATGTGGGATCTTCCCAGACCAGGGCACGAACCCGTGTCCCCTGCATTGGCAGGCGGACTCTCAACCACTGCGCCACCAGGGAAGCCCCACCACCCCACTCTTGATCTCTTTGCTGCTATATGTTGATTCATTGTGCACTCCTAAAATTTTATTTCAATGGAGTATTGAGAAAGACTGGAGGCAAATGTGTGTGCTCAGTCCAACATTTGAACTGCAGCTCAACCATCTCCTGTTCAATGCATTACAGTTAGCTTGGGGCGTGGTACAAAGATGAGGAGGAGGAGAGAGTGAGGAAAAGACATTTCTCTTGATGGTGAGCTGTGTGCAATTGGCCGTTAAGCTTTTCGTTGAGACCCATTACCTAGGAAGTGGGACATAGACTAAAATGAAAGCTTGCGTCTAACTAAAGGTATGTGCGGGCAGTGATCATTGTTTCATAATTTAGAGGCAACAGTTTGACTTTCAATCCAAAAGCATGACAGCATTTCTGAAACCAAAGGCCTGTTGCCTGACCTGACCCCCGGCCCCAGCCTACAGTCCTTAATCCCATTCTGAGGTTACTGTTTTTCTTCAGTGCTACAACAAACTGTGCTACGTAACGCTTGTAAAGTACAACCATGTTAGTAGTTCATTTGCCAGGACTTTCCCTTCTATTTCAAATGGTTTTATGATTGCTCTAACAAGGTACCTCAGCGAATACTGCTATGAAGTAATCAGAATTGTGTGTTCTGGGCCCATCAGCTGGGTGGCTATGAGAGGGCCAAATCCAATTTGTACTTGGACAGGGTTGGAGCAGGACTTAATAAAAAAGGTGAATGTGGGGCTTCCCTGGTGGAGCAGTGGTTGAGAGTCCGCCTGCCGATGCAGGGGACACGGGTTCGTGCCCCGGTCCGGGAGGATCCCACATGCCGCGAAGCGGCTAGGCCCGTGAGCCATGGCCGCTGAGCCTGCGCGTCCAGAGCCTGTGCTCCGCAATGCGAGAGGCCACAACAGTGCGAGGCCCGCGTACCGCTAAAAAAAAAAAAAAAAAGGTAAATGTGTATCAGGTCTGCCTGCATCTCAAGAGCAACACCCATGGCAATGTCAGCACTTTTTAAAATTAGAGTTTTCTGGGTAAAATCTGCCAGGGATGCCTTTGGTTGGATTTGAACAGCCTCAGTGAAAAATAGTCAAGCAAACCCCAGATGACAAGGCATTCAGCCATATTTTAAGGCACTTAACCTCCTTTTTTCTGTTCTCCATACCAATTAAATTGTCCAAAGTACAGATTCCTATTCTACAGTGTTCAGAGCAGCTGTTCCACCACAGTCCTACTCTGTCTTGCCCAAATTGGACCTCAGCAGCTCGTAATTGCATCTGACTGAGATTAGTGGAAATGACAGCTTGTAGAGGCATTGTGATCTTGGGGATTGAGCACTTGATTTGGAGTCACGATTCTGCCTACTGTTACCTGCAGTTTTCTTATCTGTACACTTTAGATAAGGGTAATACAAGTCTCCCTGCTATGTTAAAAGTTACTATGAAGACCAAAAAATAGTATACCTGAGAGTTTAAAAGGTTTGCATTTCTGGTGTTATGGTCTGACTTGTGTCTCTGATGTTTCCTTCCCTCAACTTCATATATTGAAGTTCTAAATCCCAGGACTTCAAATGTGACTGTAATTGGAAATAAGGTTTTTAAAGAGTTGATTAAGTTAAAATGAGATCTTTAGAGTGGGCCCTAATCCAATATGACTGGTGTCCTTATAAGGAGAGGAAATTTGGACACATAAAGACAGATACCAGAAATGGCAGCCTGAGCAGACTAACACAAGTACCTTCTAGTGCATTGGAGTGTCAGTCAGGCATATCAGATTCTAAACTTCTTACTGTTTTCTACTTGTTTGCTCTTTTTAAAAAGGTTTGTTTACTTGGGGCTTTAAAAAGATGATGCAAAGATTAGTTAAAAACTGAAACTATTCTATGAAACAAACTTCTTATTTAGCATATTAATATTTAACTTTAGCAGGCATAGCAGCAAATGATAAATGTTATACAGATAATCTTGGGCCTAATAGTCAGTTCCTCACTGTGGTATTGGTAAAGGCTTTTACCAGGGGAGGTTTTAGCCCAGCCTCTGGCATAGTTCTAGCCTGAGTCTTCTTGTTCAGTTGTCCCATTCCAAAATTCCCACCTGAATTACCCACAATTTAAACTATCCTCTTTGCTTCCAGTATCAATGAGGTTATTCTCACTGGTGATCACCTAAGGGATTTCCCACTGCACTTATCTCTCCCTAGCTGGGGCCCCATATTCCAGTGTGACTCTGTTAGTGTCCCTGGCCACACTGAATTAGCCAGGGGAAACTCGGTCATTGACTCAACTTGGTTATTGAGCTGCTCCCCTGAGAGCTCAGTTAGATCTCTTTGAGTCTACAACTATGCGATCTAAAACTCAGGAGTTACAGCAACCATGCCTTCTGTGTGTAGCCAGAGTGATGAATGGAGCAAAGCTGAGCAGAGGGGGGATTCCCAACAGTGTTCATGTCCTTAGTTCAAATTGTCCCGCATCTCCAGCTGCATTCTTAAGCCTGAGTTTTGTAAAATACTCTGGTATTATTATAAGATTTTCCTTTTCACTTAACTAGTTCAAGTTAGTTTCTGTCATATGTTTACAAAAGCAACCTAATTAATACAACGTCAAGCATACCTGCCTTCAGTGGCTCAAAGTTTATTTTTCGAGGTGCAGTCTTTCTATGCTAATTACACAGACTTATATTTCAAACATCATTTCAATTTCTCTCTAAAATTTTTTACTGTGCAGAAAAAGAAACTGTGATACACACAGCTTTGCCAAGAAGTTTCACCTTGACTGACCCTGAGTGCGGCAATGGGGAAGGTTTTATAGGCCTTTTTGGCTTTAGACAGGAAAAGGATGACCTGGATGTGGTCTGTGCTGAGGCTCCATTTCTTGACATGAATGTCACCTCTAAAGATACCTACTCCTGCTGCTCTGTCCTGATGTGGAGTTATCTGTTTCATGGACCTTTGTAAACTTAAGATCATTCATACAGCAAAAATTGGTCCAAAATTCTCTCTGTTCCAGGCTCTATGGTAGAAGTAGAGGTAAAATCTGAAAAAGACAGGTTTTGCCCCCAAGGAGTTCTCAGTGCGACAGGGGGGCAGACAGGTAAACAAACAACTACAGTACTCTCTGAAAGGAATCGTCATGGGACAAAGGGTTAAAGGAGGAAAGGATTCATTTGCTTTGCATGGTGTATTTGAGGAAGGCCTCATGGAGTAGGCAATATGGGAGATTTGCCTCAAAATATGGCCATTCGCCTCAATGCAAACAGCTTAGCACAGCCATGGCATGGCTGAGTATTGTGGGAGAGCAAGTGAGAGAGGGACAGCAGGAGAAGAGACTGGAGAGTAGGTAAGACAGAATCCTGTGGACCTTTGTACCCTGCAATGGGGGTTGGAGTTTCCTCAGCAGATCTATACTGCTCTAAATTTAAGTGTATATAAAAATCTCCTGAAGCATTTATCGAAATTCAGACTCCTGGGCCTCATCCCCAGAAATTCTGACTCAGTAGGGTCAGGGTGGCAGCCACAAAATTTTACTTTTAAAAAGATTCTTAGATAGACTTCCCTGATGGCACAGTGGTTAAGAATCCACCTGCCAACGCAGGGAACATGCGTTCGAGCCCTGGTCCGGAAAGATCCCACATGCCACGGAGCAACTAAGCCCGTGCGCCACAACTACTAAGCCTGCGCTCTAGAGCCCAGGTGCCACAACTACTGAAGCCCTTGTGCCTAGAGCCCATGCTCCGCAACAAGAGAAGCCACCACAATGAGAGGCCCGCGCACGGCAACAAAGAGTAGCCCCCATTAACCGCAACTGGAGAAAGCCCGCCTGCAGTAACAAAGACCCAACACACCCAAAAATAAATAAATAAATATTTTTAAAAAAAATTTTAAAAAATAAAATGAAAAGATCCTTAGAATGACTAATATGTTGGTGGTTCATGAGAAATAATTTGAGAGACCCTGGTATAGAGGATGGGAAATCATGAGAGGGTTTTTATCAGTGGGAGTAGTATGATTAGCTTGTGTTTTAGGATCATTGGAGAAAGAGTGGGTAAAGGATGTGAAAGAAGCAACAGGGCATCTGTGGAGGAGGCTGTTGCAGGGCCCCAGAGAGAGCTGACAAGGCTGTAGCAGAAGCAAGAGATAAGAGAGGAAAGACTGAGAGACATGTAGGAAATAGAGTTAACAGATAAAAGTGATAGATTAGCCTTCGGGAATTAACAAGCAGGTATCTGGCTTAGGGTAGATGGGTTAGATGGTTATGTCAGTAACCAGAATCAGTAGCGTAGGAATAAAAGCAGATTTTGAGAAAAAATTGTGATTTCAGTAATGGAACATTGAGCTATACAAAATATGCCACTATTTTATTATTAGGGAATGAGAGCCAACTAAGTAGAATAGTTAAGAGCAAAGACTGCCTGGGTTGACATCCTGATTCTACTGACGTATATTTTAAATAAAAGAATGTTGTTGGATAGTGTCTCCTCATGTTGGTGGATTGTGTTTTCTTTTGCTTTGCTTTAGAAAGTGGAGGGATTTGGTACTCACAGCTCAAGAACACCAATTCCCCTCCTGGGACTGTGCGTGGGAATTTTACATCATTGGAGACCAAGGGACTGCCCTTCTGAAGTGCTTTGGGATTCATGGTCAAGGGAAAGAGAGTTGATAAACTGGTACGCAGGCTTCACTCTTAGTTCTGAGCCCCATCATCACTGATGGCCAATGAAATTCGGGTGTGGTTTCCATACCTGCAAGAGAAAAACAGAAATTTCCTCAACCAATTAGAAATTAACCTCTATAGATTGGGGAGAATGAGGATTAGGGAAGAGGCCTTTCTGGTTTCACTTTATATATTTCTGTATTGTTCAAATTATTTTCACCTTAAGTTCGTTTCATGCATTTCTTTAGTACTTGTAATATTTTAAGATGTTGTGTGTGCGTTTTAGGTTGCTGCCAACCTCAAGTAACTCTTATAAGTCAAATTGAATATATTTGACTGAATGTATAGGAGTAATATAATATTGGCCTACCAAAAATGAAAAAAAAAAAGAAATTAATCTCTACCAGTCAGAAGTATAATAAGAGTTAAATTGAATGTTCCAGAAGTGATGGGTTAACTTGATTTTTTCTGAATGTGGTTTCTGCATTATAATGTTTTATCTATAATATAAGGAGAAGTACTGAGAAAAAAAAAAACAAAACCCTTGGAATAAACTTCTAAGAAATTAGAGCCGGCAGAGCTTGGTGTCCAAGAGCCATTATGTAAGCTGTTGGTATATTCTGAGTGGTGGAGACTACAATAAGCCTCCCATGTTATCTAAATTTTACTTTTTTCTGTTACATTTCTGAAAAGTGATCCTCTCAGCAAAAATGCAATGAGGGCAATTTTTTCTTTTGCTTTGTTTTTTAATGACAGCTCCAGATCTAGTGGAAAGCATTTTCTATCTATCTCTTTTTCTATTCATCTCATAAGGCCTATTATTAAAAGATGTTTTTAGGAGTAGTACTATTTTAAAATTGAATAGTTAAGGGGAAGTTTACGAAGAGAAAATTCTAAGAACTTTTAGCAAAGAAAGTCACAAAATGAGGATAATATTATCCCTTGGCAAAATTTTGAGGTAGGTGCACCTTGTCTTTGGTTCTTCCGATTTTACTGTTCTGGAAAGCTTACTCCCATTTTTGCTCATTCTCCATAAATCTCCTTGTAAAGATTTATTCTTTGGAAAGGTTCTAATAAAATATTCTCTTGTTCAAGAGGTGAGCGGCTGGTAAAGGTTAATTGTTTCCCTTTACCTGTATTTGCATTTTAACAGAGTTTGGAGTCCAAAGAACAACTCTTTAATAATGTGATTTCAGACATTCTAGTCAACCCAAGGATAGAAGGACATTATGGTTTTAGAGCTCATGTTCCAGAGCCATCTGAATCATCCTATTTAAATCATTTTATTAGTGGAGAGTGTAGAAGACAGTAGGGTCTTTCAGGCACTCTGCTCTGTGACAAATGACCAGAAGCAAGGCTACACTGAGGTAGGCCTAAAATGGGTCATAAGGTACTAGGGAGCCTACTTCACAAGTAACTCAGAGTGGAGGCAGAAGTGTCTCTCCCACTCAGCCCACAGTTCCATGCAATCCTCAGAAGACGTCCTGCAAAAGTTTATGCTACCTGCCTCTCTGATCTGTAGTAAGAAATACTAGGCCCCCTACGTTAGCAGCTCCAAACAAACTAATCTAAATGAAGCCTGTTAAACCACAAAACTTTCTCCCTAGACAGGGCCAGCCTTGCTTGGGCCTATTATGAACTCCACAAATCATGAAAGAACTATAATGGAAAAACGCTGCTTCTTAGGATGAAAGCATTGGATAAAAGAACATTCACCTAAGAATCAAAACCCGTAGATCTCAATCAGTGAAGGATTTTACATGTTCATATCTTGGACTTGTGAAATGATTCTTTTTCACTTTCTTCCACATTTGGCTCTCAGTCTTACCATAGAGCACACATGTAGTGTTAATACAGGTGACTTGCTTTAGCATTTTGACTAATAAGGAGAACAGTATAAGGAGAGCTTTAAAACATGGCTTATATTTTCACCTGTATCTGCAAATGAACATGTCCTATCTTAGGACTTTATGACACCTCACATGCCCCGTAGGGACTGGGCTCTGGTACATGTGGATTATTTTCTTTTTACATCTAACTCTCCTCATCAATATCTAGGCCCCCAATTCCTGAAAAGATGAGATTATACCACCACTCAGAACAAAAATCACCAGCCCAAACAGTGTGGTCCTGTCTTAACACTGTTTTTGTCTCCACCTGAGACACTTTGTCTGGGTTTGTGGAGAGAAAGTTGGGCATGGATGGGGTGGGAGTGGGGAGAAGATGTCTAGATCAGGAGAAAATGTGAGGAGATTTCATGGAGTTACTAGGACTCCACCTGCCCTCTCTCTCTCATTCCTTGTGGTAGGCAATATAATGGTCCCTCAAAGATGTTCACATCCTAATCCCTGCAATCTGTGAATATGTTACCTTATATCACGAAAAGGACTTTGCAGATGTGGTTAAGGTTAAAGACCTTGAGATGGGGAGGTTATCTTGGATTATCTGGATGGGTCCAATCTAATCACACAAATCTTTAAAGATGGAAGAAGAAGTCAGAAGCATGGGTTAGGAGATGAGACGTGAGAAGGACTTGATCAGCCATTGCTGGCTTTGAAGATGGAGGAAGGAGGCCACAAACCAAGAAATGCAGGTGGCCTCCAGAAGCTGTGACCAGCCCTCAGTAAACAGCCAGCAAGGAATTGGGGACCTTGATTCTATAATTGAAAAGAACTGAATTCTTCCAAGTTGAATGAGCAGAAAACAGATTATCCCCTAGTGAGAGCCTACTACACTTCAGACCTACATGACTGTAGGATAATAAATTTGTGTCTGTTTTAGCCTCTAAATTTGTGGTAATTTGTTACAGTACTGATAGAAAATTAATACATTCCTTGTTCCCTCTGTTCCTTTTATGATCACTCCCATTTGCTCTCCTTGGTTATTTTTCTGGCCTGTCAAACATCATTTAAGATTAAAAATAATAAGGACAACTTTTAATGAGTGCTTAAAATGTGTTAGGCCTTATGATAAATATGTTACCTGAATTATTATATCTAATTTTGAGGTAGGTACTTTGTTTTCCCCAGTTTACAGGTGACTAAACCAAGATTTGGAAAGGCTAATAGCCCAATGTCAGATTGCAATTACATAAGTGATATGACCTAGGTATCAACTGGGAATGCCTTATGCCTCTGATCCAAGTAAAAATGGCTGGAATGCTGACAGTTTCTCAGTCTGTGAAAATCTAAAGCCCTTCCCAGAGATTTGGTCAAGTATGACTCTTACATTCTTTTCGATAGCTAAAGTAAAACATAAGAAATTTGAGAATTGTGATGTTTAACTACCTACTCTTGCCATCAGGATATAAATTAAAGCAAGTCTCACCTCAAATTCTGCCACAAATGTAAACATTTATTAAACAAATATTCATTAGGATGCAGAGCCAACACAGTTCATAAATTAGCAAGTTCCACTATTTTATCCTTTAGATACTCCAACCCCACCTCGTACAAAAGGTTCACTCAGGCAGATGTAACTACATTCCAGGGACAAGATTCTGTTACCCTTAGAGGTGGCACAAGCAGCTATCAATACACCTAAACTAATGATAGAACACATGATTTCCACGAGATCAAGCGTGGATGCTGTGATGTTAATTTTATCTGTCAACTTGACTGGGCCACAAGGGGCCTAGCTATTTGGTCAGACCTTATTCTGGGTGTTTCTATGAGGCTGTTTTTGGATGAGATTAACATTTAGATTAACATTTAAGTTGGTAGATTGAGTAAAGAAGATTCCCCTCCATAATGTGGAGTCATTGTCAGTCATCCAAACATCTGAAAGCCTGAATAAGTTGACTCTTCCGTGAGTAAGAGAAAAATTTTCCAGCCTGACCACCTTTAAAGCTGAAATCAATTTTTTTTCTGCCTCTGGATTAGAATGTAAACATTGGTTTTTCCTGTGTCTCAAGCCAGCTGGCCTTTGGACTGGAACTATACATTGGTTCTCTTGGGCCTCCAACTTGCTGACTCACCTTGCAGATTCTGGGACTTGCCACCTCCACAATCATATGAGCTTATTCCTCTTAATAAATTCCTTTACACACACACACATACACACGACCTATTAGTTTTGGGTCTTTTTGGAGAACTCTGACGATTATGAATGCCATCCCTAAGGGTGCAGGGTATGATCCTCTCCAAAATCTTATATCTTGTTATGTTAGTTTCAAACTGATAAATGACCACGAACTAGATGTCTTAAATCAACAAAACTTTATTCTGTCATAGTTCTGGAGAGTAGAAGTCGAGAATCAAGATGTCACCAGGATCATGCTCTCTGTGAGGCTCTGGGTAGAATCCTTCCTTGCCTCTTCCTAGCTTCTGGTTTTCAGTCCTTGGCATTCCTTGGCCTGCAGCTGTGTAATTCCAACCTCTGCCCCCATCTCCACATGGCAGTCTTCCTGTGTATATCTCTCTCCTTATTTGACATAAGGACACCAGTCATTCTGAAAATGACCCACCTTACCAGCGTGACTTTATCTTAGCTAATTACATTTGCAGCAGCCCTATTTCCAAATAAGGCCACATTCTGAGGTACTGGGGGTTAGGAAATCAACATGTCTTTTTTGGGGACACAACTGAACCGACAGTACTTGTTTATGAAATATTTCAACCAACCCACATATAATGAAGACCTTTAATTTCACCAATGAAATCCATTTTCAAAAATGCATCACGCTAATTAAGCCTTTAATTTCACCAAACAAAATCGATTTTTGCTGTGCTAATTATCTGTGTCAGGCTAAAAACCCTCAGATGTTGGGGGAGATACAGAGAGCTGTAGGAACAAGCTGGCTGACCACTCCTTTGTGGTGCATTAAGGTCAATAGTTTGCCTCTAGAGTTTTAAACTCTTGGATTGGCCAAAAAGTTCATTCGGATTTTTCTGTAAGATGAAAGAAAAATCAGAACGAACTTTTTGGCCAAGCCAATAATTGGCTTATACACAACATTGCAGAGTCTATGCTGAAGAAGTTTAAATCATAGACATTCTAATGTCTTTTTTGCCCTGTATCAACTTGGCTGCACATACATATTTCTCTATTAAGAAATTCACTCCCAGAAAACACGTCTTGCATTTGATCAACTTTAGGCTGGTTCTTCCTATTTTTACTTTATAAGGAAAGAAACAAGTTCTTCTCCTTGTCTCCTGCTTCTGTTGTTCTTGAGCGTACTCTTAGGGTCTCACTCTTTCTTCCTTAGCATTTCTCAAAGCGTATCCCTTCCAAACAAATCTATTGTTCCTCTTAAGAAGAATCCTCATGACTCCATTTGTTCGTCCTTTCCATATGAGCATTTTAACCCAGGTCTCTCTGACTTTAAAACCTGAGCTTTTAGCCATGACATTGTACTGGATCACATGTATTACACTATTTAACACCAAGAATAGTATGACTATAAAACAAGTACAGGACAGCATGCAATTGCTCATAAGACTTAGGACATTTAGTTAAAACTTGATTAACAGTGATTAATTTAAGAGCAATTATACTACTGGGTTTTAGAGGAGAAATGAAATGTAAACAAAATACTTTGGAAAAGTCCTTGATTTCATATTTAAATGGTAGAAATATATATGTTTGGAATAACTTCAGTATAGTTTCAAGCTGCATGTTAACAAATGGAATTTAAGGAAATTCTAATTACTGTTCTTTGAGCAAATGGGTAATTTTGGGTAAACCTCTGTGCTTCACAGTTGCTTCCTCAGATGTTGGTAAATTCTCTCTCCTCCTTAACTAGTATGAGTATGGAAATTCTATAACTATACCTCCTTATCTGTAATTGTATCTATGTGAGAGAGATACATATGCAAATAGACTTAATTTTGTAAACTATTTGCTATTGCTCAAATTATTCCCACCTCATAGCTCCTACATATTTCTTATTAGATTGTAAGTGAATTGTATATACCTATGATGAGACCCAATGTGCAGTGACTGTTTGCCACATAAGCAGAAGTTTTTGTGTACCTTTCAAAATAGGCCAGTTTAGTCATTGGTCTGCCACTCAAAAACTTTGTACTTTTCACTCAAGTTGCTAGATATATAGGGATAGCAACTATCATTCATTTTGAGTATGGAAAATTCAAGATTGTGATAAAAAGTTGGATGATGCTTCAAGTTTGCCTGCCATTTAGATGGCTTTGTGCTTGAAGCATGATTAAAAGAATACGCCTGTTTAATATCTCTGCAGAGGCTGTTGTACAATAGGAGAAAGTGCCATCAGGGGCCAAGCAGCTAACACGTGATGAAAATGGACTAGATGCGAGCTCTAGTAAACTCGGTTGTGCATGATTCTTTCAAAACCAGCAATTGTCTCTCACCTCAGCTATAAGGGCCCAGAGGTGCCACTTAACCTAGTATTTTTTTGAGTGAAGCTAGAAATGTATACATTTTGTGTAAAATTTACAGATATTACATTATTGGTTCAATTTCTTTGAAAAATAAAATCTATCTGTGATTTTAGTCCATTTGTTGTGAAAAACCACCAGGTTGCAACTGGTATTCTACACTGATAATTAAGATAAAAAACAAAACTTCCCTGTTGGTGCTCTATCTATCCTCTTTGCTTGGCAAAGAAATCTGTCAACAATTTAATTTAGAATTCCTTAAATGTATTTCAACAAAAATCTGTTTCTTTGTTGTGGAGGGTGTATGAGGACATGATATCCATAATTTTTTTTAACTGTTTGGTATTGTGCGTTTAGAGATACCCTGGAAACAGAGATCTGCTGCATGATCTCTGACTCCATGTTTTATGAAGTTGTCCTTTCCACAACAAAATAAGACAGAGACTCAGTTCTCTATGTTAAACTCTCTCTGAGTTAGTGGTACCAGTACCTTTTAAAATAGTGCCATTTTTTTTTTTCCTCAGTGGAAAGAATAAGTACACCTTTGTAACTTTTTTTTCCTGAACTTTAAAAGACCAATGCCAGGGTCTTGGGTTAGGGGCAATAGAGAGTTACTGCTTAACAGGTATGGGGTTTCTTTTCTGATTGATAAAAATGTTCTGGAATTAGATAGAAGTGATCATTGCACAACACTGTAAACATACTGGAAGTCCCTGAATTTTACACTTTAAAGTGGTTTAAGTAGAGAATTTTGTTATGTGAATTTTGCCTCAATTTAAAGAAAAAAGCTGTTGCCATAGGTCCAAGATGCAACTTTATCATTAGAGGGGCATAAAGTATCAGATATCAGGTACCGTATTTTCTTCTGTTTTGTTTTCTGAATAGATGGCTCCATTTCTCAAGCTCTCCTTATGTAATTCTTAACCTCTCTAATAGTAACATAAATTTTTCTTGCGAATATTTAAATATTTCTTATCCCTGTTTATAGATACTGTGGACTGAATTGTGACCCCCCCCCTTCCTCCCAAGTTCATATGTTGAAGCCTTAACCCCTAATGTGACTGTATTTGAAGATAGGACTTTTAGGAGGTATTTAAGGTTAAATGAGGTCATAAGGGTGGGATCCTAATCCAGTAGAATTGGTGGACTTATAAGAAGAGAAAGGTTCTCTTTCTCTCTCTTTCTCTCTGTCTCTCCATGCATGCACTGAGAAAAGACCATGTGAGCATATAGCAAGAAGATAGCCATTTGCCAACCGGGAAGAGAGTTCTCACCAGAACTTGACCATGTTGGTATACTGATCTCAGACTTCCAGTCTCCAGACTGGGAGGAGATAAATTTTTGTTCTTTAAGCCACCCAGTGTATGGTATTTTGTTATGGCAACTAGAGCTAAGACAGTAGTTTAATGAGAATTAACCGCCATTCTCTTTCTAACAACTCCTGTCTGAGTGTCCGTAGAGAAACACACAAGGGAGCTACATTTCAAGGCAATGGAGTTCATCCAAAGTTGGCAGGGAGTGGCTACATATCCCCTGGTGATTTTTGGCATTAGCTTTTATGCATTGTTGAGCAGAATTTATGGTTTAGACTACACCACATGTGTTCACATTCTCTTTTAAATGGCAGTTGTGACCAGAGTTGAACTTGATATGACCTGGGAGTAAATTTGGGAAATGATGGATGATCTAAGTGGACTTTCAAAATTATTTTCAGGGCTTTGTATCCACAAACTGTCTGTGGAATTTCTATGCAATTAAGTAAGCTTCATCAATATCAGTTGAGATCATTGGAGGGAGATAGGAACTCTGAAGATGAAATAGCCACTGTCTTGCAAGGCCAGTATTAGGCTAAGCCATAACTATTTACTGCTTCCAAGTCTCCTCCTTATCCTTTCAGGCTGCCCTGTATTGGTTGTAGTGGCAACGTGGCACCATGAGGCCTGTGCCACTGGCTGCTGCTTGCAACACTGGGCGAGACTGATCCCCTCCTTAGGATGTGGTCCAGCTCCCAGTGCTACATGCTGTCATTCACATACCAGCGTCAAGTCTAATGTTGCTTTTCTCCTGGTGACTTCAGCAGTCGAGGAGCTACAACCCTACTGTGGATTTTCAATGTTAGAGGAGCAGAGATTACAGCAAGGACATATCTACTTGGCCAGTTTTCCATATGGGTGTGCCCAACTAGAAGAAGATTGCCAAGCGTTTAGCATGGCTACATTCTTCTGCAGTTTAAGTTGGGGCATACTGGTACATGTAAAAAAATTTTTTTTATGAATTTGGATGTTGCTAAGGACTTTTATTGTTCACATTGCATCTACTTCTCTGAATCTTCTCTGTCTTCAGGATAGCTGCTTCTCCTATCCTGGAGTGTGAAGGAGGGAACACTTTAGCATGAGATAACTCCAGTGATCCTTCACACCCCCTGGGAGAGTAATATGCTCTCTATCCCTTCAGAATGAAGCAGGTACCCACACAACCTGTATTTTAAGACTGTTTACCTTGAATATACAGTAATAATTGACTTTTAATGCTTTGCATGAAATTTCACTTTACCAGCTTGCCTTTCAAATAGTCAAGATAAATGAGTGAAATTGTTAATTACTTGCCCAGACTAGCCCTTTAAAAGTGTAAGATTTATATACACTGTAATATATGCTGAAAGAGCTTCTATTTAGTAATACTATATGATTAAATAAAATGGATAACCTTCTTTTTAAATTTTATTTTTTAATTTAAATTTTGATAGATACTCTCTTCCCATGGTTCTAATACCAAAAATATGAAAGAACATACACTGAACATTCTTATTCTCATCACTTCCTTCTCCCAGTAGCTCATTTCAGCTCTCTCAGGCAACCATATGGACTCATTTCTTCGCATCCTTCTAGAAAAGTGTTTCTCAACCTTTTTTTCACCACCACTCTCCTAAGGAGCCTTTGAAGACATTTTTTTCCTGATTATTGGTTCCCCCTTTAATTTGAATACACAGGTATATTGTATATCTTTTTTTGAACTATATGTATAACCGTGCTTTATATATTAAAACATTGATTCCTCCCACACAAGAACCAACTTTTACCCCTTTGGGGGTGATATCACCCCAATGAGAATGCTTATTCCAGAAGTGTTTTGTGCAAATACAAGTAAATACAAATGCATTTTATTTCCCTCCTTTTACACAGATGGTAACATATTATACACATACTAACCTTTGCTTTTTTTACTCAAAATATCTCATGGTAATATTTTTATAATATTGTATTAAAAGTATCCCCATTGCTTTTTAATGGATGCATAGTATTTAATTTTATAAATTTAAATTAATTTACTTAAGATAATCTAAATTAATTTATTTCATCCCAATGATGAATGTTTAGGTTATTTCCAATCTTTTCTGCTTATAAAACATGTTACCATGATTAGGATTATACATGTCAAATATTGAGGTCTCTGGTATATTAAAGATGTCATGATTTCTCTGACAGTCCTCCTTCAAGAAGTGTGGTCTGTGTCTCATGCCCTTGAATCTTGGTGAACAACATGACTGCTTGACGAATAGATTATAGTAGGGATGATGTTGTACCATTTTCTGGGCTCAGGCCATAAAAGACTTCTTGTATCTTGGAATACTTGTTGATGGAGCTGGTCGCCATGGTGTGAGGAAGCCCAAACAGTCCCCATGGAGTGGTTCAAATGGGAAAGAACTGAAGATTCCTGGTGATAATTCTGAGCTTCCTGCTGAAAGCTAGCACCAGCTTGCTGGTCATGCATATGGACCATCTTGGATAGGAATAACTGATAATGGAATAAGGTCTTTATCTTATTCAACTGCTCATCACCATTTGACATTAATTATAGTCACTTCTTGAAATATTCACTTCCCCTTGATTCAGTGGCACTGCACTCTCATAGTTTCGCTCTCGTTTCTCTGGCTACCATTTCTCAGACTCTTTGTCTTACCATATTCCTCTCAAACTTGAGATGTTAAGAGTTCCATAATGCTTTGTCCTAGACCACACCACCATCCTCCTCCCTCCTCCTCTTCTTCTTTTTTTAAAATTTTTATTTATTTTTATAGAGCAGATTCTTATTAGTTATCTATTTTGTACATATTAGTGTTTATATGTCAATCCCAATCTCCCACTTCATCCCACCACCACCACTGTCCCCCCATCCTCCTCTTTTCCCTCTCCATCTCCCTCTCCCTCTCCCTCTCTTCCTCCTCCTCCTCCTCCTCCTCCTCCTCCTTTCTTCTTTCTTCTTCTTCTTCTTCTTCTTCCTCTTCCTCTTCTTCCCTCTTCCCCTTCTTCCTCCCCTTTCCCTTCCCCTTCCCCTTTCCCTTCTTCCTTCTCTTTCCTTTTCCCTTCCCCTTCCTCCTAATATTCTCTGCAAGCCAACTCATCTGTGCACAAGTCTTCAACCATTTGGAAAGAGACAATTTCAGCACAGAGCTCTTTCTGACTTCCAAGACTGTGTATTCAACATCCATTAATCCACCTCAGTCTCTCTACTTGGGTGTTTTATGGGTATCTCTCATATAGCACATACAAAACTGAACTCAAATCTCTCTTTTTTTTCCAATGTAATCTACCTCAGTGAGTGGCACTGCCAGCAAAGGGAGACCAGGAAATCATCCCCTCTCTCATTCACTCTCCACATTTAATCTATCACCCAATCACTTTGATTTTAACTCTTACTCTTTCTTACATTTTTCACTTTTATCTATCTCTACTACTATCATTCTGCACCTAGTCATAACCACTTTCACCTGGACACTACCACAGCCTTCTAACTGGTCCCCTAGGGTCCATTCTTTCCTCCTTGAATCTATTTTCACCCAGAAGCCAATGTAATCTTTTACAATTGCAAATAAAATCATATTATCCCCTGACTAAAGCTTTGAATGGCTCTTAGAATCAATATTAAGATATTTAATATGTCTTCTAATGCCCTAAATAACCCAGCCTCCTGATTACCTTAGAAAACCTACTCTGGTGTCACCTTTCTCTTTGGCAGATGAAATGAGCTACACTGGTTGTCTCTTGATTTTTAAACATAACATGCTCTTACCTGACTCTCTTCCTTGTTATATATGTCACAATTATAAACAAATAATTGTGCAATGAGTAGTTTTATGTCTATCATCTTTAACAGATTACAAGTCCTGTTTGTCAGATTCCCTGCTCTGTTCCCAGAATGTAGCACAGGGCCTGGTACAAAGAATTAGGTAATAAAAGTTGATGCATCAATGAATAATGTTTACCTTCTCCTGGCCTGTGATTGGTAACAGATTTATAAATGTGTGAAAAGATATAGCATGGTCCAGGAAGCCAATTTTTCTAGAACATTGACAGCTGTTTAAAAGTCCATTCTTAAAATTGCGACAGTCATATATCTCCATTCTCCCAATAATCCTCCCTTGAGTAAGAGAACTCCACTTCCTGGTGTTGTGCCTCAGAAGGACTGAACCTTTCCTGGGAGCCTCACTGTACTCTCCTTCATGCCTCAGAGAGAGTTACAGCTTCCTTTCTTGCATAATGAACTAGGTGCTAATAAGAAGGTGCTCACACTTAGCTGGCTTCCCTGCTATCTGACCTATGTCCTTGGAAATATTTCAGTGACAATCTGTTTTCTGTACCAATATGCCCCATCATCTATCAACCTACCAACTACTGGAAAAATTTACATGCTCCATGCATGGATAATTTGACTATCCTCAGGGGTTTTTAATTCTTGTCCAAAATACAGACATTTCACCAAACTTATAATTTCCAAGTGAATTCATTGTAAATGGAGGCTTTATACAAAGAATTGCACTTGGTTCGTTATTTTCTGATATAGTATGACAGTGCATTTCTATTAATAAAAATATATATGCTTTCAAAATTATACTCATAACTTATTAAAAATAAGCAGTTTCCCTGACTGTTTAGGGGAATATAAAAAATATAGTCATTATGCTGAAAAAGTAAATAAGAAAATCATCATGTGTAAATGTGCGATTTGCACCATTTCATTTATTTCATTTTTTTACTTGGTATTTGAATGGCATAATGTGCTCACCCCCCTTGTGTATCTGTAGCCATCAGCATCACTACCAAACCTTTCACACCCAAGCATCCCAGGCATTAGCCCAGGGACAAAGACTTCTGCAGCCACTACTTGGCCCAGGCAGAAGTTAGAGAGGGGACACCACACATCTGGCTGTTCCAAAAGCAGAGCCCAAGCCCACCACCATAGCAGTTGCTACAGGAACACTTCCTGTTCCCTGTCCCTGAAGCTTCTAAGCTCAAGGTGCCTTTGACCCTTTCCATTCTCAGAGTTGTTCTCTTTGAAATGCATTCTAGGCTGTGGTTTTCTCCATTATTTCTTTCTCGTCTGTTTTCTTTCAGGGATTCCTCATCATGTTTTGTTTTTCTTTGTTTTCAGAATTTTAACATCCTTTTCTGTCACTTTTAAGGGTTTAGGGCAGAAATAGACAGAGCCTTGTGTTCTCAGAGCACCACCTTGATCCAAACTCCAGAGCATTTGTTGTTGTTTTATGAGCAGTGAACCACAACATTTTGTGTAAGGCATGTTACAAATGTTTCCCAAGTGTTCCTGAGAGATTTTTTTCTTTAATTCTTTACATTGATATAATGTTTCTGAATACATTAAGCATTTTCATATGAATTATCCTATTCTTTCCTAACACAACCACTTTTCACTTTGCTCTTTTTAAATGATATCTATTGTATGTTGGGTGATGAATAAGAAATACAGTTAAGATATGGAATACAAACCTTGTTGGATTTTGCTCTGGAAAATAGGCAAAAAATTTTGTTTCCTGTGTATGTAGATTGGAAACTGAGTTTAGGACAGAATGAAGGAGGGAGAGATTGGAATCTGGAAGGTCAGGTAGGAGATTTCCACAGTAATCTAAGCACTAAACTGATGAGACCCAGGATTAAAGTGCGAATAGGATGGACAAGAAGGTATAAATGGAAGAAATATTTCAAGGAAACACATGATAGGTCTCAGCGAAATGTTGTATGTGCTTGATGGGAAGAGGCAATCAAAGGGGATGACACGGTTTTCAATGAAGTCTAAAGAAGACAGTGGTGTCATTTGTGGAGACAGAGAACTCAAAGGGAGCGTGTCCTATGCCCTGAGTGCAAACACAGTCACACTGGTGCCTTGATATTCCTATAAGCCTTGGATTCAGTGTCAGCTGATTTCATCTTGGACCCCATCCAAGAAAGTTTATTCCTGGAAGTCCTAGAAGGATTTCATTACAACATTACTTTTCACTTAACAACATGATTATGCAACTTGCATGTAATAGGGAAGTCATAAGTAAGGCTCCAGAGTATTTGCCTGCCCTGTAAATTAGCCCAAAGACCTGAAATCTGAAAGAAATTTTGGTAAGCCTATAAAGCCAAATTGATGCAAAGTAAGAATGCTAATAAAAATGTACAACATGACCTGTGCATTGATCCTGAATTAGTTTAGGTTTACGTTCACTGCCCAAGGATCATTACCAGTCACTGTTAGTAGTAGGATGACCTGATTAAAAAAGACTGGGCAGATAAAGTTGCCTGTGGGATGGTAGATATTTTTGGACTTCTCAGCAAGATTCCTGGAACCATTCTGTTTTCAGCCTGGCCGCGCATGACCTCCTCTTGCGGCCCTTGGAGAAATCAATACGGCCAGGTATGGTAGGGTAGGAGAGCAGTAAGCCAGCAGGGCCAAGGCTGTGCCGGGCTCCAGATCCCCAGCAGATCTGTGAGCACATTAGTATTGCCCTTTTAAGACCTGTCCTCCAAGCTTCACCCTCAAGGCCTCTAAGGTGCTTTGGTGGCCTAATTTACACTAAACAGCAAGAGGAAATGCTCTGGGGCACAGCTGCCTAGCACACTCTCTTCACTTACTCAAATATTGCCTTTTTTCCTTGGCAAAAATTTTCATTCTGAAAGCAGTTTCTCCTTTTTAAACTTGTTATCTTTTGCCTTTCAGTGGATGGATCTTTTGCTGCAACATTTCAATTGTGCCTTGGGTTTTCTTTGGCTAGCTAGAAGGCTAGAACTAGTGTCTGTCTACCTATTACCGTGGAGTCCCTTTTGGAGTGTCTAACAGCCAAAGACAAAAATCTTTGCTCAGAATGACTCCTTCTTAGATAAATGCTCTCCAGCCTGAGAGAGATAAGGGAACATGCTGTCTAAGCTGTAATTCAAAGTGTTGGGAATGACCTCTTTAACCCCCTTTTCAGCCCCCAAATTCACATTGTCTTATCAGAGGCACGTGGGCAGCAGGATCTACCCCCAGGGCTGTGAAGTAGGAGGTAGAAAAACTTTTCCTGCTTTTTGTCATTTGTTTTTCAAGACCAGTCCTTTGGCTGGTCACCCATATGTGGCCTTTCACATTGCTTTGGCTTTCTTGGGAAATGGGAATGAATACGGCATTTTTTGTGAGAATCACTGTAGCATAAAAAGGTTCCATGCACTCTTGTTGGTGTTCAGAGTTCTGGAAATATACATCTTAAGTGTAAATGTAAGGTTATGTGGGGCATATTGCAGTAATGGTGGGATAAACTTGTTTATGAGTGGCCAGACTGAGTTCTAGTCTTTTAAATGTATCTCTATTTGGTGTCAGCTAAGTTAAGTCTCTTTGAGATTCATTTTCCTCATATGTAAAATGAGTGATTCAGACCTTATGACTTCCAAAGCCCCTATGGCTCCTGCATTCTTGTGAACAAAGCCCCTATGGCTCCTGCATTCTTGTGAACATTTGCTAAAACTTAGTATCTAGAATCACCTCACAACAGTTACCCTACTCCTCCCCAGAATAAAAGCTGGACACAGCTGCTTCCGGGACATACAAGACAAGACAAGGTGATCTGGACTTGGTGGACAAAATATGGGATGTGGAAAATCTAGACCACATAGGTAGAGGAAAGTAAAAAGAAATAAAATAGAAAGGAACCTTACTCTGGGCGCGGTGGTGAGTGGGGAGGTGCAGAAGCAAGAACTGTGGACCTCAGGTCAGTGGTTCTCAAACTTCAGCCTGCATCAGAATCACCCGGAGGGTTGTTAATACACAGATTGCTGGCCCTACCTCCAGCATTTCTGATTCAGTAGGTGTGCTGTAATACCTGAAATTTTTTTTTTTTGCGGTACGCAGGCCTCTCACTGTTGTGGCCTCTCCCGTTGTGGAGCACAGGCTCTGGACGCACAGGCTCAGTGGCCATGGCTCACGGGCCCAGCCGCTCCACAGCATGTGGGATCTTCCCAGACCGGGGCACGAACCCGTGTCCCCTGCATCGGCAGGTGGACTCTCAACCACTGCGCCACCAGAGAAACCCCAATACCTGAAATTTTGATTTCTAACATGTTCCCAGTGATGCTGATGCTGCTATTTCCAGGGACCTCCTTTGAGAGCCATTGCTGTAAGTAATTTTCTCACTTTTAGGTGCTATAATCTGTAAGAGAGTGTTTTAGCTCTAAAGTAGATTCAAATAGCAGAGGATTGAATGGGTTATTTTTTCATGTCCTTTACAGTCAATTCCAGGCTTGGTATTGGAAGGGACTGCCACTTGAGACAGTGGCTACTGTCACGCCCTGTTGCTTTTATGTACTATAGGAAGGTGGGCAGCTACTCATTTCCTCTCTGCCACCATTCAGAGGACAATGAAAAATAGCACATGCATTCATTTATTTTTCCATTCAACAAATATCTTATTGAGTTCTTACTATGTTCCATTCACTTTGCTAGAAGCTGGGGATCTAGTGATGAAAAAGACAGACAAAAATCTGTCTATTCATGGAGTTTGTATTCCAGAGTGTAGTAACGAGAGCTCAATGCAAGCAATTCCCTTTGTCCCAAGGAAGACATTTTAGTCATCAGATATTTTTAAGGTTTACCTACTCTACACCCAGCACCCTAGTACACAGCTCACGCTAGGCGAGAATTATAAACAATCCACACACTCAAGAGGCTTAAGGTTTAGTGGGTTGTTAACACCAAAACACATGAAGCTACCAGTCTGGCTCAGGGAATATTATTCAGGATGCTCCATTTTTCATTAAATGCTAAGTTGTGTGATACTGATTTTAAGGTCAGTAGTTAGGAGGGGAGGCCCATCATGTAGGCTGAAGAACCATCCATTTGGCTTTTCAGTTCTGCTCCCTCATCTATGATGAGTACCACGGGCTTAAGGTGAAGCCAGTACCACAGAGCACCACGCAGCTCTGCACTTCATGGCTCCAATGTCTGGCCTAGTATAAACTTCTGGATGTTGTGACCTCTAGGTCCCACAACATGGGGGTAACAAGCACTCACTTGTGTTTTCTAAAGAGTCCCACAATTACTCTTGGCTCTCCCAACCCTACTTTCCAGGGAGATGAGCAGGGTAACGTCCATTTGGAAATCCAGCACATGTGCTTTGAATTCTGCAGAAATTTCCTATTACAGCTGTATTTTGTTATCGTGTAGCAATATTTAACTAGCATGTTTCTATAAAAAGAAAAAAATTTGAGGTAAAATTTACAAAGAGACTAAATTAAAACATACAGATACAAAAGTGGCTTAAAATTAAGGAATACCGGGCTTCCCTGGTGGCGCAGTGGTTGAGAGTCCGCCTGCCGATGCAGGGATCGCGGGTTCGTGCCCCGGTCCGGGAAGATCCCACATGCCGCAGAGCGGCTGGGCCCGTGAGCCATGGCCACTGAGCCTGCGTGACCGGAGCCTGTGCTCCGCAACGGGAGAGGCCACAACGGTGAGAGGCCCACGTACCACAAAAAAAAAAAAAAAAATTAAGGAATACCAAAGTTGGCATCAAACTTATAAAAGCAGTCTAGCACACTGTAGATCAAAACTGTATGTTGAAAGTATGAATTGATCAACCTATCAATACACCATATTGTCTCTTTTTTGTCAGAGGGAAGCTGAAAAGAAGACAAAGACTTGAGTTTAAATGTTCTTTCAGTGACTCTGGAACAAATCACTAAATCTATTTCATTTTGGTATCATAAAATGGGTAAATTTGAATGCCTTGACAATCAACATGGTAATTATTTGGGATAAGCACTGTCAGGTGGTCAAGTAGTTGAGCTAAGGGTAGACTGTTTTCTTTCTAGTGTGGAGAGCTGTCAAGAACTTGGCCGTGGAATTCAGACTGAGGTTGGTGAAAGTCCCAGCTTCTGTTCTTAATCACCCACCATACTGCTTCAAACACAGTCCTTTATACAGAAGACCAAAGTCCAAGGCAACTGTTAGAATTCATGCCTTAGGAGCCTCGATATAAGGATCTGAGTTTGCTTGTTTAATTGGCTATTACATATGGAAAGGACAATTGGGCTACAAAACAGGACACTTGGGGCCTATAGTGGCTCTGACACCCCTGTGTGAACTTAACTCTCTGGGCATCAGTATCCTTTTTTGTAAAGATTTGGGGGAAAAGAAAAAAATAAAACTATGTTCATATTTTATATTTAATGACACAGCTAGATTCAGTAGCCCTTTGGGGGGCAGTTCCTTCCTCCTAAGTGGAAACATCCCAGATCCTCCACCTTTCTTCCCCCTTCCTCCGTGGCAGGTGGACTAGCATACAAGTAGCAAGAGAGGGAGGGACAGGACAGAGTTGGACCTCTGCAGCTGGCGCTCAGCAAATTAACCAAGACTGGTTCATCCACAGTCTGTTCTTGTTCACATCTTCACCAATAACACAGAGGAAAGTGGACAGAACAGGATTTTTGTCATTTTACAAACATTCTTACAGCTGCAGATCATTTTCTTTCACCTTTCTTTTCCCCTCCAAGCTGTCTCCGGTGTTCATTTTAACCTGATTTCACCTGCATGAAAGAGGAGGAGAGGCCCCGGGTGATTTGTCCTGTTCTGCAACCCCTAGGGATGGACTTGCACGTGGGGTCAGGGTGCCCTGTGTCCTAGGTGGTTTGCTTCTTAAATATTAATGAAATCAGCTTCCTCCAGGAATGTCCTCAAATCCCCTGAAGGTTCTTAGATGGTGCAGTTTGCATTTAGCTATTTACATTAGCAAAGACTGTTGTACAAACAGGCACTGGCAGCCTGTCAGTCAGGGCTCTGCTGGCTTCACTTCAGAGAAGGACTCAGAAGTGTGAGTTAAATGAGCCCAGCAGGCATGTAACCTCTGGGTCTGGAAAAATCGTGACTCACGGAGTGATTCTCCGGAAGTGGGATGGCAGACCAACTTGGTTAAGAAGCTTAAAGCTCCTCAAAACAAAACCTAGTAAAAATGATGATTAAAGCTAATGTGGAGCAGTTACTCTGTGCCAGCAAGTGTCTAGTAAATTGCAGAGAAACCTGTCATACATTTTACTCCTATTTTAATACATGGTAACTGAGGCACAGAGAAAATATCTTGACCTATGTCCCAGAACTCTGAGTGGTGGCATGAGGTTAAATGCATGCAATCTGCCTCTGATCCTGTGCTTTTAACCATTATTCCACATGACTCTGTGACAATGTACTTCCTACAGGTGTGTCATTTGGCATAGACAGTTTCTGGAACAATTTAGTAATACCCATGAAATTAAGCACTGATTAACTAATTCAGCAATTCCACTTATTAATGTCTACCTTAGAGATATGCACTCACTCATTCACCATGAGGCATTGGTTGTACCACTGTTTGTATAAGCGACCTAAATATCCATCAGTAAAGGTATGGATGAATAAACCACAGTTCTTACACTGTGGAATAACATAGAGCTGTTATAGAATGAAGCACATTATGGACAGATGTTTAAGACCTATTATGGAGTGATAAAGCAAGTTGCAGAATGAAGCAAATGGTATGATACCACTTAATGTAAAAAAACAAACACAATACTGCCTATATTTTCTCTGCATCTATATGGGTGTGGAAACATCTGGAAGGATACCAGGAGAATAATAACAGTGGTTACTTCTGGGAAGGGGTGGAAGGAAAGGTAATGGAGATGTTAATCAGAGGGGTCTGGCCTTATGTGTAAAGTGTTCTCTTTTTTTCATGTTTTCTTATTCATATTCATTTTCACATCTTCATGTTTTACTTATACAATTAAAAATAGAAATTGACAGATGGATAAACATAAATAAATAGAGTAATTAAAAGTATTTTTAATGTAGCATTTCAGCTCTGGGAATCCCCCCACCCCCTGCCGGTAGGAATTTAGAATCACAGGATGGTGGGACTGGAAAGGACCCTAGAGATTTTTTAATCTCACCTGCTCATTTCACCAATGAAGAAAGTGAAGCTCTGGGAGATTATGTAACTTGACTGTGGTCCCCCAGAGAGTCCTCATCATGGTGAGCCTGGGATACAAGCCTTCTGGCTCATAGGGAGGGCTCACACCCCTCACTCAGCTCAACTACCAGTGCTCCATCGGCAGGTGACCCTGCAAGGTGCTGCCTGACAGAGCCACCCGGAGCCTGGTCCCATCCGTGCTCAGTGAACTTCGTGTACGTGCTCTAATAACCCTGAGCACCAAGAGCTGCTGAGCCCCCCAAATAAAACAGCCTTTGGCCAGATTGTTCACAGACTTTGTGACAATTCTCCCACATGCATATTCATCATGAAGAAGAGTGTTTCCATCTTTGAAACTACATTTTTTTGTTTGTTTTGGGTGGCTGTGTGGCTTGGATTTTTGTTGTTAATTCTTCTCTGAGAATAAAGAGAAGGAAAAATCCTACATTGCTTTCAGCTTATGCAGCCTCCCCAGAGGTGTGAGATATAAACACAGTCTGTTTCCTGTATGGCTTTCCCAAGGGCACTGAAAATGTGATGATATTTAATTGGCTGTTCCATGTCTTCAGTGCCTTGGTACAACAGCCGATACGATCATGAAATGAGAAAGAGCATCTGTGGCTGAATCATGGAGAAGGAGAGCAGCTCGGGAGAAAAGAGCAGCTTCCACAGGCAGTTCAGGCCTCAGAGAGATGATCCGAGAGGAGACATCTATGAGATTATATTCCCCTTTTAAACAAAGCAATACTTAAGAAGTCTGAGTTGGGAGGGACCACTCTTTGTTGCTTGTTTGTACACTCTTATTCCCCTAAGATGCAACCCAGGCCTAGGTATGTTGGTGTGCTTTTAAGGAAAAAGCCTTCATTGTTGTTTTCAAAGAAAGGGATAATAATAATAGTAACTAATTTACTAAGTGCTTGTTTCTGTTAAGTACTTGTTTCTTTTTTTGTTTTGTTTTCTTAATAAACTTTACTTTTTAGGGCAGATTTAGATTTACAAAAGTTTCAGTGGAAAGTATAGAGATTTCCCACATTCCCCTGTTATTAACATTTTTCATTCGTGTGGTACATTTGTTGCAATTGATGAGTCAAATTGATACCTTATTATTAGCTGAAGTCCCCAGTTTATATTAGGGCTAGCTGTTTGTGTTGTATATTCTTTGGGTCTTGACAACTGTATAATGACATGTAGCCACTGCTACAGATTCAGAAGAATAGTTTCACTGCTCTAAAAATCACCTGTGCTTCACCCATTCATCCCTGGCTCTCTACCGCCAAATCCCTGCCACCACTGATCTATTTACTATAGCTATAGTTTTACTTTTTCCAGAATATCATATCATTAGAATCACACAGTTGACCTTTATTTTTAAAATTAGGGTTTTTTTTTTAGGTAAATTCACCCTTTTTAGGTGTATAGTTCTATAAGTTTTAACAAATGTGTGCAGTAATACCACCACAGTCAAGATATAGACTGCTTTCATCACCCCAAGCAGCTCCCTCATGGCCCTTGCTATTAATTTTTTGATATGTATTTTAAATCCTCTCTACAGACCTCTGAGGAAGGTGCCCTTCCCATGGCCACTTTATAATGAGGGATCTAGGCACAGAGAGGTTTCCTGATTTGCTCAGGGGCACACAGTTACTAAAGAGGTGGGGCCAGTATTGAACCTCAGTGATCTGGCTCCACAGGCCATGTTTTTACTGCCTGGTTGCAGTGTCTTAATGCCCTGCTTGTATACTCCAAAAACAAAGGAACTGTATTGTATCATAGAGCATAGTACTCTAAAGAAGAATCTCCTAATTTACTAGTAAAAGTAAAGTAAATAAACGCCCCGTGCCACCGCAAATGGAAATGGCTTTCTCAAATTCCCAAAGTGAGTGGTAGGATGGAACCAGAACCCAGGACTCCTGACTTTAAATAAAACCTCAAGGGCATGCTTTGCTCCTAATAGGCACTTTGTAAGTATCTCTTCAATTGAATTGAAATATATTCACATTCTCAGGGGACGTGATGACAAGTCAGGGTGACTGTAAGTCTGAGAAGCACTAAGATACTGCACATCTCTAGGCTTTGAGGCCATGTCAGTGTTCTCATCCACGGCCCCGTCAGAATGTTGTGAAGAAAGCCTGGCACACAGGAGAATCTGTAGGGCAGTAGCACAACATTATGGTAACATGCCCTTTGGGACTTTGGCTTGAAAGCAAGAGATACAAAAAGTAGACTACACATATGAAGGTGGAAAAATTACACTACACAGCCTCACTCCACCCCTGCCCCACTGTCCAACCACTGGGAAAAAAGTTTGACTGTTGACAGCCCATCCCCGAAGGTGATCTAGAACTGCCTCCCGACTGAAGCTCTTTAGGAGATTACCTGGCGTCTCTATAGAAGTGACCCTTAGGAAATGATTCATGTTGTGCAGGACATTAAGTCTTTATTGTGAATATTCAGTGTGGGGAGGAAGGCTAAAAAGATGGTTCCAATCTCCAATGATATTTATGTAAGCAGCTAAAGATGGCTTGTTGTATTACCCGTTAGTATGGCTGTAACTTTTGTTTACCTTGATTTAAACTTTTCCTAAACCAGAGCTGAAGTAATCAAAGAGGCTTCCTTATTAAGTGATAAATATCGGAGTTGAAGTTATTTTTTTTTTAAACAGCAAAGCTGACTTTTGTTTTAATTAATTTTTTATTTATTTTATTTTTGGCTGCATTGGGTCTTTGTTGCTGCGTGGGCTTTTCTCTAATTGTGGCGAGCGGGGGCTACTCTTCCTTGTGGTGTGCGGGCTTCTCACTGCAGTGGCTTCTCTTGTTGCAGAGCATGGGCTCTAGGCACACGGGCTTCAGTAGTTGTGGCACACAGGCTCAGTAGTTGTGACTCACGGGCTTCGTTGCTCCATGGCATGTGGGATCTTCCTGGACCAGGGCTCGAACCCATGTCCCCTGAATTGGCAGGCAGATTCTTAACCACTGTGCTTCCAAGGAAGCCCCTGAAGTTATTTTTTTAAGCAACAATATTTGTCAGTCGGGTACTGATGGGGAGGGTATATCAAACTGGAAATGGGAAGGAGAGTAATTAACAAATTCTCCTGCTCTCAAGTAGCTTATAACTATGCGAGAAAATGGCCAGCAAACAACTAGGCAGCAACCAGGTTCTCAGTGTTAGGACAATAGCTGTTTTAGAGAAGAACATTCTGTTAACACTAGAGTATCTACAGAGGCTTCATGGAGCTTGACACATCATAAGGGATGAACAGGATTTAAGTAAGTGGCTGAAACAGTGCCTGGTACCTAGAATGCTCTCAATAAATATTTGTTCAATAAAAAAAAGAAGGAAAATACGTATCTTACATGTGGAACAGTATGGGCAGAGGCACAGAGATGGAACTGAGTGCAGTCATCCTGACCAGGGCAGAAAAAAGTAGAACTGACATGGGCTGGGTAGAGTAGCACCAGACTGTAGTTGCCCAACAGGGAGATGACATTTACTGACACCTTCTCTGCACTGCAAACTACAGTAAGGATGACTTATCCCACTTGAATCTCCAGATATGAATTCTTACTGTCTTTATTCATACATGTAACTATTTAAGCTTTGAGCAGTAAAGGAATTTGCTCAAGATCACACACCCGGTGATCAACAGGTTAGTAGTTCATATCCTGTTCTGTAAACACTAAAGCCCTGGTTCTTCCCACTGTGTCACACTCTTTCTTAGGAGATGGGTTTGGAAGTAATGTGATAAAGCCTTATCACTTCTATTCTTAGTTCTTAAGGAGGGAAAAGGAAAGGTAGTGATTTAGGAAATTGTTCACTGGGTCCATGCTCAAGACAGAGTATTAAAGAATGAGAAAGGACATTGGGGGCCCAGCCAAAAAGGCTGAGTTGAATATTGGCAGCAGTGATGGGAAGGACAAATATTAAAGTTATTTGAGACAAAACAAAGTAACCAAGCTTAGTGACAGGTTAGACATAAGGGATGAAGGATGAGGGGAGCAGTTCAAGTTAATCATAAGATTTGGAGGCTGACAGAGTAGAAGAAAATGATACTGCCTTGGAACAAAAAGACAGTTCTGGAAAATAGAATCTTGTGGGTGAGGGGAAGAAGATGACCAGCTCAATTTGGGACATGTTGATTTGGGAATGATAGCTGGAGACATAAATGGAAATATGCTACAGGCATCTAAAAATATGAGTCTAGACAAAGATCAGGCTTAAATATAAAATTGGAAGCCTTCTGCCTTGAATAAAAACTCTGTCAACAAAGGAGTGTAGAACAGAGCCTTGAATCATACCCACAATGAGACAGAAAGACAAAGAGAATCCAGGAAAGCTACTACACAGGGAGTAGCTGGAGAAGTGGAAGGAGAACAGAGTTGATAGCTAGCTAGACAGACAGACAGGTAGAGAATTTGTCATATAGAAGAGACAATAGACAGTGTATGGGGAAAATGACTAGCTCCCAACACTGTCAAATGACATAAAGACTGTGTTAGAGTATTGGCTGAGATTCTGTAACTAAAAAATCAAAATGGTAGCGTTAAGTGCTGGCGGGGCTGGTATGTTGATTCCGCAGTCATCAGAGTCCAGGGATCCTTGTACTTTGTTGTTCTGCCTCCTTTAACACTGGATGCAGTGGACTGAATGTTTGTATCCCTCAAATTCATATGTTGAAATCCCAGCCCCCAATATGATGGTATTATGGGGTGGGGACTTTGGAAGGTGAACTAGGAAGTTATGGGTTAATGCTCTTATAAAAGAGACCCCAGATAGCTCTCGTCCTTCTTCCACCATGTGAGGATAGCACAAGAAGGTGGCAGTCTGCAACCTGGAACAGGGCACTTACCAGAACCCGACCATTATGGCATCCTTATTCCAGCCGCCAGAACTGTGAGAAATAAATTTCTGTTGTTTGTAAGCTACCTAGTCTATGGTACTTTGTTATAGCAGCCTGAACTGACTAAGACACTGGGCTTTCTTCTCATGGTTTAAGTTAGTTCCTCCAGTTCTTGCCATCACGTTTGTATTCAAGCCTGCAGAAAGGAGGAAAAGAGGAATGGGAAAGGCCTACCTTGGTAGTTGCACACCTCAATTTAGATTCCATGGCTGTACTTGGTTACAAGGGAACCTGGGAAATGTAAATCTTTGGGCAGCCACGTCCCCAACTGAATTTCAGCTTCTTACTGTGTAATAAGGGAAGCATGGGTATTGGGGGCCCACTAGCCCTTGCCATCATGAATAGAAAGGATAATAATAATTCAGAAAAGACCCTTGAATTTGACAAGCGGTTGGCTACTGCCAAAGCCTGTTTAACTTTTCTTCCTGCCTCCATTCTTGCTGTCTTCCAACCCATTGTCCATGCGACAATTAGAAGTAATTTTTCCAAAGTGTCACTCCTCTGCTTGAACACTTCATTGACTCCTCAGCACTTTTAGGATAAAGTCTAAAACCATAAGTATAGCTAGGCTCTTGTGATTAGAACCTTACCCACATTTGAAGACTCACCTCTCTCTACTCCCCTCCCTCACACAGCCCATTAAACCCTACATTCCTCCCGCACTCAGTTTCTCACATTGACTGGAATGCAGGGTTAACTTCCTCTCCCTCCCATGTGTTGAATCTCCTCTTCCCCCTTCTTAGTATATTTTCCCCACTTTGCTTGGATTCTTCCTGTCTTCTTTTAGCTTAGACACTACGCCCACCGGGACACTTTCATAGGCCTTCCAGGATAGAGTTCTGTGCCATATCTACGTGTTCCAGAAGTACCAGAGTGTCACGTGTACCACTTATCCAACTCTGCCTTGTAATGCTTGGCTTCTCCGTGTCACCCACTAAACTCAGCTCCTTGAAGAAAAAGGAAGCCCATTATGCAAATCTGTGTGCCCGGGGGTTAGCACAGGGTCTGTTACAGAGTAGGAGACCCAAAGTATTGGTTTCATGAAAGAAAGGCATAACTCTAATGAGAGAAAAACTTAAAAACTATTACTTATCGAAGCAGGTGAAAACACTTCGGATTTCCTGTCCATTTACTGTTGTTTCTTAGGCTCAGGCCCCTCTGCTACATAATGAGGAACTTATTAATATGCTGACAAATGGCAAAGAAAATGAATTACCTTGACAAGAAACATCAGAGTGTGGCATCTATCTTACAACCTGAAACATTGTTGGATGTCATGATTCCATGTCTTAGAGCTAGTCAGATTGTTTTTGGCAATCCCCATTTCAAGGGAGGGAAAATTGCCTATTGTAAAGGAAGCATCCACAACCCACTCTTTAGCAGAGCTGTAAGAGCTTTTTTGCTTATTACCATGGCAACCACCAGCCCAACACTGCACATTAGTGTACTTGTCTAGACAGTACCAAATTCATCAGCACTTCCTCTTTTGTATGCTTGATTTTAAATAGGCAGGTATAGATCCAAGGTGCTACTGGGAAAGAAAAGGTTTTTCTTTCCATGTGGGCAAATGAGAGTGTTGAAGGCTTCCTGTGAGCATCTAAATGGCTAGCATTGAAATCTGCGCTAATTTGAAAGCTCTAGTTAGTCTGTGTTTTTCTTTTTTAATAAAACCTTACTAGAAATAAAGAACTAGAAATACACCCATATGGTCTGCCAACTGTGTCTAAAAATAATTTATGTGAAAGAAAACGTACTAACTTTTAAATTTATAACAAACCAAGCATCAAAAAATGTCTTTTAATTACTCTTTTCTTCTTGTCATCAGTATTTGGACACAAAGACACCCAAAGCCATAAATCAGACATCTATTGACTTAGAGTATTTGTGGTGTTCCCTTCAAGAGAGGAATCTGAGCAGGACCCAACCCTGCAGACCCAATCTCTTGAGCCGTGCTCAATCTCAGGGTCGGGCATTCCTCAGACAGAGCCCTCCCTAAGACTTGCTTGGTCTTAAATCTCTGTTAATGCTGAAAAATCCACCAGCAAGTGTCCTCTGGGAATATTTTGGAATGGAGGACCTAGAAAGAACACATGTATATTTACCCTCAGAGTTGATGCAACCAGTGGTTTTGACTAGTTTATGGGTATGAATAGAAACTTTGAATTCTATTTGTATATAGTTAACTATGTGACTGGTAACTCTGTATGCAATTTATTCTAATCTGATAGGAAATAACTGGGGGTAGGCAGGGACATTTGGCCCAGGCCTCACATTCACAAAGGGCAGCAAATTTAGAAGTTTGACCTTGTCTCCAAACAAGCATATACAGAGTCAGAGATGTGCTTACAGAATTGGAACCAGACAGCATCCATCATATATCTAAACTTAGGTCCCTTGCTGAATAATACTGCTTTGCAGAACACTATGAGATAGTACAGTTTATAAGTTTCATCATTATTGCATGGAGAGCATAATTATATCACATTAATTTGCATGTGTCCAAAGCTTTGGTTTGTTAAACGTAAATATTTGACATGGAAAACAAAACACGTTTCTCATGTCTTCCTTTTTGAAAATATATCCGTAGCCTCATGAAACTGAAGAGGCCACAGCTCTCTCACGGCTGAGAAGCCTCTGAGATCAGGCATCACCTTGATTAGTGTTTGGTCCCCTAAGTCTTTGTGCTTGACTTTATGACATTTGTTGGATGCTTAATAAAAAATTAGTTTAATTCATGTATGAATGAATGAACCATGAATATGAATAAACACATTTTGGTTTCTAATCAAGGTTTCTTAAATTATATACAAATAGCATTAAATATGCCTTAGGCAATGTTAGCTAATAAAAGAAATGTCATATTAAGAGAAAAAAACCCAGGCGATTTTGGTATCATCTCATTGAACTGTACAGCCAGAGAGTCACAGAGAAGAACACTAAAATATCACTGAACAAAAAACAGTAGGAAAGGTAAAGCTGAATTAGTAGAAAGTGAACTGCAAAATATTTTATAAAAGAAATAAAGTTTTATTCTTCTCAAGTTAATGTAACTCAGAATAGACTGTGGTCTAACAGAGGTCAAGCTATCTGCTTAACCAAAGCATAATAACAGCAAGAAGCCCTTTGTGCTGTTTCCTGCGGCCGCTGTAACAAATTTTCACAAATTTAGTGGCTTAGAACAACACAGATTTATTCTTTTATAGTTCTGGAGCTCAGAAATCCAAAGTCCATTCCACAGGCTGAAGTCAAGGGCTGGTTTCTTCTGGAGGCTCTAAGGGAGAGTCTGTTTCCTTGCCTTTTCTAGTTTCTGGAGGTTGCCTGCCTTCCTGGACTCATTTCACTCCAATCTCCTGTCTTCATCGTCACATTTCCAGCTTCTTCCCTTCACCTCCTTGCCTCCCTCTTAAGGACTCTTGTGACTACATTTAAGGCCACATGGATAATCCAGAATAATCTCCCTTTTCCAAGATTCTTAAGTTAATCATATCTGCAAGCCCCTTTTCCCAGGTAAGGCAACATCAGCAGGTGCCAGGAATTAGGATGTCAGTATCTTTGGGGCTATTATGCAACTTACCATACCTTTGTATCCCATGAATGGTTGTATCAGGCACCTTATTTTGTTTGGGTTTTATTTTCCTCATCTGTACAATGAGGAGGTTGTATTAAAGTAGCTCCCAACCTTTTCAATATTTTGAAATATTCCCCTTCTCACTGCCCTCCCCCAATACACCCCCCCACACACACACATACCCACACACCCACATACACACTCCAGAGTCTAGTTAAGAGCACAGGTTCTGTAGCCAGTCTGTCTGGCATAGTACCTGCTCTCCACTTACTAGGTATGTGACCACAGTTACCTTACCTCTCTGCACCTAAGCTTTCCCACCTGTAGAATGAGGATAATAATAGTACCTCCTTCTTAGAGTCGTGTGTGGCTTATTTCAGTTAAAATTCATAGTTTGGTTTTGTCGTTCAGTAACTGCTGGCTCTTAATATTAATTAATATTCTTAATCCACAGAGTCATTCATAATTGCATTTAACTTATGTAAATTCAAATAGCTCAGCAAAAAGAGTAGCCACAACATAAATAATGAGAATAATTACTCTTGTTGTTCTACTCAATTCACAAATGCCCGAGAGGGAGGGTGAGAGGGAAGATGTGAGTCACTGCCCATCTCAGCTGCCCCGGTCCTTGTGCTTCCCTAGTGTAAGCATCTTGCAGCCTTCAGAGTGATTCTAGAGTTTTAATATCTGGTGTTTGAACAACATTTTCCTCCTAATGCAAGCTAATTGGTAGCTCAAGAAGAAATCTCACTCACCCAAGGGAGAGAACGTGGCTCCACCAAGGGTGAAGATGGGGCTGTGCTGTAACACTTGGGAGATACGTAGGCTTCTTCAGCAGAGCTTCTTCCCAAGGGGTTTTCAAGGGTGACTTTGCCTGTACCCAGCTGACTCTTAAGCTCATCCCTACGTAACCTCCTCCTGCATAAGATGTGACTCTTTGGTGCATCTACAGGCTCCTGGACTCCTTACAGTAATTCTCAGCTGAGAAAGGCTGTCTTGTCTCCACTAGCCAAACTTCTAGGGCCTCAATTTCAATCATGAATTTGGAGCATGGACATATTTTCCCCTAGAAAAAGGAAAATACAGGCATATCTTGTTTTCTTGTGCTTCACTTTACTGCTCTTCGAAGATACTGCATTTTTCACGAATTGAAAGTTTGTGGCAACCCTGCATCGAGCAAGTCTATAGAAGTCATTTTTCCAACAGCATTTGCTCACTTCATGTCTCAGTGTCGCATCTTGATAATTCTTGCAATATTTCAAACTTCTTATTAGTATTATATTTGTCATGGTGATCTGTGATCACGGCTCTTTGATGTTACTACTACGTCTCACTGAAGACTCAGATGATGGTTAGCATTTTTAGCAATAAAGTATTTTTCAATTAAGGTCTATACTTTTTTTAGACATAATGCTATTACATATTAATAAACTACAGTATAGTGTGAACATAATTTTTATATGCACTGGGAAACCCAAAAAATTTGTGTGACTCACTTTATTGTGATATTTACTTTATTGTGGTGGTCTGGAACCTAACTTGCAATATCTCCAAGGTATGCCTGTATTAGACATTTCAGTAACAGAAGAGCATCGTAAGTTCAGTTAAGTAGAAATTAGCATTAATTTCATCGTTAGCTATTACAGGAATCATGTGAAAATGAAATGAGACGATATATAGAAGTCAAGAAATGACCAGTGCTCAACAATATGATCCCACCAGAGTTTTCCATCCAGAGGCCCCTGGGTGTTTCAGGGCTAAAACACAGAGTGCTAACCAGAGAGGCTTGTCACTGAACACATCTTTGACACTGGCCTTCCAGGCAAAAAGCATGAAACATTAGCAATTATAAAAAGTTGAAATGTGAACCCCAACCCAATATTTTCTTGCCCCTACTCTGCTTATTGCCCAGAGCAGGAGTTTCTAACCTATTGGATCACCGAGCGCTCTGAAACTCTAAGACCTTCCACTAAGAAAAAAATGCATACCCACACTCACATAAACAAACCTCTACATAAAATTCAGCAGTGTACCCAAAGTAGAGACCCCGGGTTTAAGAACCTTCCACCAGAGTTCAAGGCCTTTTCTCATCAAGTCCTATCTATCTTCCTAGTCTCATCTCTAGATGTTCTCTCTCCCATCAAAACCATATCACAGTGTGCCAGACCACCCTTTGTGCTTAGCTTCATATCCCACTTGTGTACCTTTTATTCCAGCTATTGCTGCAGAGACCAGCCTCCTGCATTTATAACTAAACCTCTTATCTCTTGCTTTCTGTCCTGGGACTTTTCTGGAAGGAAGGCAAGGATGCTATTGATAACTTTCTTGACATTAGCATGTGTACAAACCTGAAAGTACACAGTAGTTAACAATCCCTGGGGCACCCTTGACTGATGGAGGACAGGAGTCGATTAATTAGCACTCTCATTTTCCAGACCTCAGGTGGACAGTTATGAGGTGTATTTTACACAGTCCCTTGGAGGGTCCCAGTAAGACTGCACAAAGTAAGGTCCCACGTGATAATGCCCTCATGTGTCAGCTTTCTCCCTGTCCTTGCTTCATCCTTCCCAGACTCTTACACTTACTCCCTGGGATCATGTACCAAAATAAATGACATGCGTGTGAGCCCTTGTCTCAGACTCTGCTTTTCAGGAGAAACTCAAACTCAAGCACACAGAAATTACACTAAACAATTTCTGGCTCCACTTTTTATTCTGCTATACCTTAAGCCTAAAATACCCTCTCCTTTTCTATTTGGTAAATCTCCTTATCCTCAAACCCTTGCTCAAATATCATCTACATCAGAGGTCATACACTAGATTTGGCCTGGTTTGGTCCACAGTTTCTCCTGTAAACGCCTCTTCTATCTATACTTGTTTACATGTTTGAGACTTGGCTTATGTTCTGTGGAACTAAGTAGAAGCATTTTGTCCTATTCATCATTGTATTTCCATATAGTGGCAATTTGTAAGCTTTGGATAAAGTGTTATTGACCATTGAATGGATGAGGCAGCTTTGCAAAGTGTAAAGAGTAATTGACTTAAATTAGTCTTCTGTATGCCCCTAATAGATTGTGTGATCTTGGGAATGTCATGTAAACATTCAGTCTCAGCCTCAGTTGGGAATGCATTTGGCTATAGGTAACAGAAAACTTACCTGCATTAGTCTCTTTATCAAATAAGGGTTTATAGTCTCACATAATAAAATCCAGAAATAAGCTGGCGAACCAGATTTTTTTTTTCTTTTCTTTTCCTTCCTGGTCATATAATGGCTATGTCAGTTCCAGTCCTCACATTCACATACAAAGCAGGAAGGAGAGTGGAGGACAGAGACAGCTGTATTAGGTCCTTTAAGCAAAAACCAACAGACATACAACCAAACAAAAATGTTCCAGAAACCCTAGCAGATTTCTCCTTTATGAGTCATGAGCCTGAACTGTAGCACATACTCCTAGCAGCAGGACTGGGAAAAACAAATACCTAGACTGAAGCAGAGCAATTTCTCTCTCAGACACAATCAGGATTTTGTTAGCAATGCAGATGGGATGGTGGGATGAATGGATGTCAGGTACACACCCAATTGTGTCTGCCACATTCCCAGTCTGCAAAATGAAGTTAATAACACCTAATCTACCAACTCTGCAGAGTCCTATAAAGTTCAAGTAGGATCACATATGTGAAAGAGCTTTGCAGAATGCCATGCAAGCTATTAAGTAGTTTATTGTACACACAAATTGGAAAATATTATTCTATCCCACACTGAACTAAGTACATGGTAGTTACACAGTATTTAGATTTTATGTTGAAAAATACATTTACCTTCTACTTCTGACAGAGGACCTTTATAAAATAATGTTATACACTGGGCTGGTGTAGTTTTTCTTCTTTTGGAATGTATAGGCTATCACCATAGCAATAATGGTAACCATAACAACAGGACCATCAGCACTTCATTACAATTTAATGGCAGGAAGGAAGGAAAAATATCTTGTCATTTTAGTTGTATGGGAGAATTTTGGTAAGAACATACTGTAACTTGGCCAGGACATCTGTACTCTTAAGAAAACAACATGGAGAGCCAAAATATCGGTTTTATAGCTGATTTGAAAAAGTCATTATTCTGAGGCATAGTGTCCTTGGGTATCATGTGGAGACATGGGCCAAGTGGGGAAAAACTCACATTTTGAATCACCTACATCACTTCCTATGACTCGTCATTGCCCTTCATGCTGTGGAAGTAGAATGCCTTCTGGTCTCTCAGCTAGTGAGAGCTAACTGCATCACAGCCTTAGATTCCCTCTCATTTAATTTTTTAAGACCAATTTATTATGCAGTAAAGCTCTGTTAAATATTAGGCTAAAACTTTGTTAACTATTATTTGTTATGCTAGAAATAACGTGGTTTATGTCCATGGGGATGAAGGCTGGATTTATTACCTTCATTTCACTACAGGTTATGACTTCATGGAGATTTAGTCAATAGAGTATAATCCATCATCATCATGATATCTCATCCCTTAATACTTCAAACGGCATCTCTAAAAAATATTGATGTTTTCCTCCATTGACAAATTTACATTTTCCCACCTATCAAAACTGACAATAGCTCCTTAATTATTCAAGAAGTCCATGTTCAAAAATTTCTAATTGTCTCTAACATATCCTTTAGAGCTCATTTATAATATATAGATATAAACATAGATTATATATAGATATCATATATATGTGTGTGTATATATATGTGAAAACCATACATACATATATGAAACATACATGTATGTATATGAAAACCGAGGGATTGGTTTATGGGATTGTGGGAGCTGGCGAGTCTGAAATGTGAAAGGCAGGCTGGCAGGCTAGACGCTCTCAGTCAGGAGCTTCTCCCTCAAGGAAACCTCAGTTTTGCTTTTACGTCCTATCTGCTGATTAAATGAGGCCCACCCACATTACTCCAAGGATAATCTCTTTTCCTTAAAGTGATGTGATAGATATTAACCACATCTATAAAATACATCCACAACAACACCTAGATTAGTGTTTGGTTGAAAACTAGGTACTGTAGCCTAGCCAAGCTGGCACATAGAACTAAGTGTCACAGTGTTGTTTAGCTTATTCTTCCAGCCCTCTGGTGTCCTGTATGGCAGGCACCAGTTTCTGAGCACTTAAAATGTAGTTAGTTTGAACTGAGGTGTTCTGTAGTGTACAATCCACACCAAATTTAGAAGACATAATACAAATTAAAAGAGTATAAATGATCTCATTAATAATTTTTTATTACTGAGGATTATCATTAATTATTTTTATTATTGTTTACATGAAATGATAGTATTTTAGGTATGCTGGGTTAAAAAATGTATTAACTACTACAATTAATTTTATCATTTCATTTTACTTTTCAAAGTGGGTTACTAGGAAATTTTAAATTATATATATGGCAACATTTTATTTTCGTGGGGTAGTGCCGCTTTAGCCTCCTATATTTTCGGTAACCTAGAAATTAGACTCTAAAGATTTGATTAGATTAAACTTAAACTTTCCCAGTAAGATTACTTTGTCATGGTACTTCATATAGGAGTAGAAAGTATTATCCTGTATACTATTAGTGATTTAGAGTTTGGCCACAGGATTAAGGGGGTAACCTTTTGAATCTTCCATGGTAAAATTATGGTTTTCTCCTTGTCACCAGAAAGTAATCCTCATCGTGTTAATTTGCTGCCATAAGAACATTCCGTTTCTACCAATTCACCAATGATTTCAATAGCCCTTGATAATTCTTGCTTAAATCAATAATTTTATCAGAGATTTCAAAATAGCTAATGTCCAATTTTGTCACTGCTTACACATAATTAGTTATCATTAATCTGTAAAGTAGCTGTTTCCTGTTTAACTGAGACCATTTGGTTGCTATGAATACTTACTGGAAAGATGGGATAAATTCTTATCTCTTACCTTTAATTGCCAGTTTTCAAAGTAAGGAATTGATTTAATGGATGCCATAAATGATGATAAATTACTTTTTTCTTGGTTTCTCTTTTTTGAATATTATAAACTTGTGGATTTTCTTCATATACAGAATATCTTTCAATCAACTTCAATCATTATTTTCTTTGATGCTTGAATCTTTACACTTAAACTATGGGAGGGCCTTCAGGATGGTTCCAGTGCCCTTTGACGCAACCTCATCAATCCTGGAAAGCTTTCTTGCTTTCTGGGAAAGCAATATTATATCCCAGACTCACTTTGTGCCTTCCTGCTCAGATCTTGAATCAGTCATTTCTATGAAAAGCCTTGTCTTAGAAAGTGTGTTTAGAAACTGTGATCTTGTGCTTAGAGTCATAACTCTTCTCTATTTACTTGTAATAATATCTGAATTTTACAGTCATAAACTTAAGGGTAAAAAAAGTGGAATTTTATTTTCCTATAAGCAAACTCAATTTCCACTGATGTCAGTAAACTAAATATTTCCAGCCCAAATAAATTTAATCCCTTCTGGATTTTTCCTAGGCTTAGTTGGATTAAAATTCAATCAAATTTAGATCTCTCTCCTTCTTCACAATCCTTCCGTTCTCCTCAAAGTCGATATAGACTTGGGGTCTAGGAGCGTAAGAGTGTTCTATGTTGTCCTAGCACCTAAAAGGAGGTGTCTTATTCATGTGTAGGATGCCAGATTGTGCAAATAAAAACACAGGATGCCCTTTTTCATCAGTATCCACAATTAAAATGTACATGATCTCTCTGCTCCTTGGTCACCAGGTCTTTGCAGACCACTCTCTGGGTTCCTTGTCCCAGCTGCTAGGAATTTCTAGGTCTAGTCATCCATTCACAACCACTGCCACCTGCACCTGGGATGGAAGAAAATTTAGGATGCTCTCTTTCCCTCCTCTGGGGCTCTGAAAGGTTCAAGGGACTGTCTTTCTATTCCTCACCACATATTTCTACTTTAATGCTGGCTTCTCTTGAAGTGTTTTGTGTCCTACCCAAAGCAATAAATATCACTAATTTTGGTGTAGGGGGCCAAAAGAAAGACTAGTGTTATTGTTTCCAATTTTATTTTGCTGCACATCACTTAGGCGAAATTTTCTATTCCCTGCTTTAGCGCCTACCATATTTCACCTCCAGAATTTTGCTCACGTGTTCTTTTTGCATAGATTGACCTTTCCCACCCCCTCCCAGTCTCTGTATATTCAGATCCACCCATTCTTCAGGGCCCACACAAACCTAAAAAATAGTCCTTTCTCCTTCTATTCTAATTATACTTCATTTCTGCCTTTCTTGTCGGACTTATTATTTTATTCATTATTCATTCTATAAACATATACTAAGAAGTTTCTTCCTGCTAAGGTTTGTGCTTCGGTACGCGGGCCTCTCACTGTTGTGGCCTCTCCCGTTGCGGAGCACAGGCTCCGGACGCACAGGCTCCAGATGCACAGGCTCAGCGGCCATGGCTCATGGGCCCAGCCGCGCCGCAGCATGTGGGATCTTCCCGGACTGGGGCACGAACCCGTGTCCCCTGCATCGGCAGGCGGACTCTCAACCGCTGTGCCACCAGGGAAGCCCAGGTTTGTGCTTTTTAAATCTGAACTAGATTGTAGATTATTTGGAAGGAGAATCAGTGTCTAGTACACCATTGTATTTCTGTACTCAGCAAATATTTCTGAAGGAAGGTAGGAATGGCTGAATGAATAAGCATGTGAATTGCTGACCACCTGGACTGCAGGAACCATATCTTTTCTCTAGCTCCTAGGGCCAAGATGCCTAAATTCTTAGCTTTCCACACTTCTCTTTCAAACTTACTTTTGTCTGCATCTATTTTCTCTTTGTCTTTTTAAGAGGAAGAAGAGATCCATTTTCAATCTCAGACTAGCCTTTCTGCTCATCGCCTGTCTAGAAACCATCTTCTGATTTCCCTGGGATCTCAATTCAGCAGTGATCTCCCTTTCTCTATCTTTACCTCCTTCTAGTCAGCATATAAACAGCCTCAAGTGTTTCAAATCTTTTAACACCCTCTTCCTCTCTTGCCCCCAGATGTTCTTACCTGCCTCTCTATCTTCATCTCCTGTTACTTGCAACCCTAAAGCTATGTTCCAGCCATACTGAAATATCTGACCCTCTATCTTCATTCACCTGTCTTTTTTGCTTTTCACATGCTCTTTTGCTTGAATATCCTCTCATTCTTTGCCTCCAAGTCTCACTCAAGCATTCTCTCCTCTGAGGAGTCCTCTACAACTCTCAGAGAAGAGCTGGTCATTGCTCCCTTCTATAATTTCACAATTTCAGATGTGTTATAATTATCTGTTGATTGATCTGCCTCCCCAAAGTGATTGTGGGATCCTTGTGGGCAGTTACACGGTCTTATTAATAACATGTGTATTCCCAGTGGCTGGCTGTAGTAGGTCCTAAAGGCTATAATTGATATACCAACTAATGAATAAACCAATGAGACTGACCATCTCATTGCCTATAGCTGCTGCACTGTGCTCAGGAAAAATCCCATGATAGTTTAAGCCAATGTGTGTTCCTCCTGTACCAGCTCTGGCAAGGGCACCCTGACCTTGGCAAGGTTGTGTCATGTATTGAATAGGAAATCAACTAAATTTCTTGTTTGTGTAATATGCTGACCAAAGGAAAGATGGTTGTGTGGGGTGAGGGCAGCAAATGAAAAGACCTTCTGTGCAAGGAACGTTCCTCTTCTACATTACATTTCACAGGAGGTGCCTCCTTGAAATGTAAACCCTAATTCAAGGAGGGTTACAACAAATCTTGCTCACAAGGGCTAGGACAAGTAGTTGGTTGTAGAAATCTTTATTCCAGTGTCTGAACTTTCCACTAAAGCAAATAGGAAAAAGAAAAAAAAATAACCTCATAATTACCCATCTTGGCTAAAAGTTCTTTCTACCATTCATTGCAAATAAGAACTAGAAAAAAAAATACGCTTAAAAATCATCTAACAAAACCCATTCATTTTGCTTACCCTAATTCACATTTTAAAGATGAATAGTCTAAGGTCCAGAGTAGTAGGAGAAGACCTGTCTAGGGTCTCATAGCCAGTAATTGGCAAAAATGTTATTTGATCTCAGGTTTCCTGATATTCCACCCAACACTTTTTCAACTTCATTACGCTAATTAAGTGCATAAATAGAAAAAGTACACGAAGAGAAAAAGGGATGATCAGGCAGCTGGAATGTATTATGGTACAATAAGATAGTTTAACAACTTACATATGATTCCAAACACTATTGCATTTGTCATTTCCTTACATTGATCTATGACCTGGTGTTGATTTTTCCTGATACTTAAAATATTTTAGTTTGAAAATAACTGTTTCATATTTTTGTTCTTCAGCTACAAAATGCATGGTTCTACTTTTGGAAAGATCATGAAATCAATGACAGGATTAATAGGAGCCACAGTATTTGATAAAGAAACTGCCAAATTGCCATTGGATAGCTGTTAAGAACTTGGAAGGGTCTGAAGTTTTACCATACTTGTACTCTTTCAAGTCAGCTTCATGGATGCTGATGGAAGACACAAATCTCCTGGGTTAGAATCAAAGGACTTTATCACTCCTGGCAATAGCAGTAGCGAGAGTATCAGCACTTGCGCTGGTTTCCTAAACCCCAATTCCCGCGGGACAACACAAAGAAGGCCGGGTGACATTGGCACTCACAGTGGGTTGGTGTGATAGGAGAAGAACCTGGAGACTAGGGAATTTGAGTCTTCTATAATAGGCAATAAGGTTGACTGCCTTTTACTTTAGAGGGAGACACCATCTGTATCTCCCAAGGCTGTCTGCTGTACAAACAGAAAAATATCCTTGAAAAGATCATCTGAAAGAGAGATTTGTCAGTACCTCTGGTCACAAAACATGTGAAAACAAAATGGACCCACAGAGTATTGTCTCCCACTAATACCTACCTACTCATTTCTATACTGCCTTGGCTTCTGGTTAATTTTCCCATGAGTACGCCACTCCATCAGCCACTCTGCTTAATCTGACTGAGAGAGGCTGGCACTGAATCTGTGAAGTAGGTTTTGTTTTTTTTGTTTTTTTTTGCGGTACGCGGGCCTCTCACTGTTGTGGACTCTCCCGCTGCGGAACACAGGCTCCGGACGCGCAGGCTCAGCGGCCATGGCTCACGGGCCTAGCCGCTCCGCGGCATGCGGGATCTTCCCAGACCGGGGCACGAACCCGTGTCCCCTGCATCAGCAGGCGGACTCTCAACCACTGTGCCACCAGGGAAGCCCTGTGAAGTAGTTTTACACAGCATTTAATTAAGGGTAGTCTTATCAAGACTTCAAGCAACAGGATGAGGCCATCTGCAGTGCTTACTTTAATTGTGCACCCAGAGTCCCACCTAGCTAAACAAATCCCATAAGCGATCAGTGTCTACTGTAGAAAGTCAGATGGTTTCTCCTTAAATTGCTTGGCCTGAGGCATTAATCCAGGTACAGCAAGATGTATTAGTGACTGGACAGATTCCATCTTGGCCTGCAAGGAGGAAGGAAGTCTAGGATGACTCTGTCATCCAGACTAACTCTGGCCTGTGGACTGAGACTGACTTAAATGCCTTCCAGTGCCAAAGTGAGTCATCAGTCAGTTCAACTAAAGTCAGGGGGAAAATGTGTATTGTCTTTTGTAATTGAAGGATTCCTATTGTAGGGAAAACTTTCTTGAGGGTGCCCATAAATAACAAGTCAGTTCTCCCTCTGAGAATTTTCCCTGAGGAACTAAAAGTAGCCTTATTTTGGAGAGATCATTGCAATTGTCTGAGGGCTACATGATCTAGAGGTGTTTCTTTAAACATTTTCAGGTCATGTATGACCATCTCTAAGGTGCAAAGCACTGTGTTTTAAGGAAGGAGGCAAGTTAGTTCCTGGCTTCCACAAAGAAATACAGTCCTGAGGAGGTAGCTGTTGTTTACATTCCTTGGGGCCCACCAAGTTGGGCCACCTTCAATCAGGGGCACAAGCTGACAGTTCTTCATAGCCAGTGTGTCCTCAGGGCCAGCCCAGGTTCCAAGTTTACTTACAGTAATCTAATCCTTGCTTTTGGAGGAACTGCCTGAGGGCAACTTGACCTATTTGTCCATGGCGCCATCTTGGTGGCATTCATCCAACCCATTGAATGACTGAGTATTAGCTATGGGAATAGGAATAAAGAGATCCAGAGGTGCTGGCAGGTATTTTGCATGGAAAGTGCAGAAGCTGGGGCCTTTTCCCGCAATTTCTGAGATTGCTCAGTAAGGTTAAAGGAAATGGTAACTAAGTCAAGTCCAGAACCATCTGGTGGGGAATGGCAGAGCCAGCAGTCAGGTAAATTTAAAGTGCTTGCAACAATCAGGGAAAAGTGCACTAGGGCATTTTCCTTCCTGAGGAAGGCTCCGGGGTGGTTCTGAAAGACAAAGGTAACTATTATCCCTCCTTCTCCTGTACCTGTCAAGGTCTAATGTGTTCCTTCCTCTGGGGCCAGAGTTCTACTGCCATAAAATTGGCAAGTTCCATTCCAGTCCCATCTGTAGCTTTACCTTGTTTAAAATCATCTCCTCCTTACCCTTAGACCTTTCACCTAGAAGGTTTCAAGGCAAGAGGATAAAGAGTTATAAGACTTACAGAGACTGTTTATGTCCACCACTTTGACCTCTGTGGATCACTTGGAAAGCAGTGTACCCAACCAAGTAGCCATTATCCTTAGGCCATCCTAGGACCATGTCAAACCCACAAGAGAACCAGATGGTAGCACCAGAATTAAGTTTGGATTCTCTAGGTTCCCATTAATCTGGCCGCCACCAGGAAGTTGTACCAACCAGGTTGGTCTGAGGTTGCCATTAGGGGAAAGAAAGAGGTATCTTGTCCAGGAAAGGTCAGGATGGAACCTCAAGTTTTCAAAACAGATGTACGTAATTCCTGATTATTACCCAGGAAGTGTCTGAGAGAAGATGATTCCTTTCTGAGAACAGCCACATTTAGTGAACAAACCCCTTTGCTAAAATATTGTAGACCAGGAGGTGAGACAGGTAGAATCAGAAATCTCTGGGGGTTGTTTTTTGAGAAGGTCCACACTCCACAATGCAGAGTGTCTATGGGTGGTAAAGAGAGTGAAAAGTCCACTGAATACCTTGACAACCAGCCCACCATTGAGGGGTTTTTTCAATAAAAGTCACACATTTTCAAACTCTAAAAAACAGAAAACATGACACAAGTTAGTTTCAAGGGTGCAAGGGTGTGACTGTAGTTGACTGATGGGACTGGAACAATAACACAGGATTCTGTGAAACTTTCAGTAGAGCAAGGAACCACCAATAGCCCCAAGTAGGAATAAAAAATCCAATTTAGTCAGTCTTACAGGAGCAGATGGAATCCACATGCATACAATGCGGTCTCCTTCACCTTGAGACAGACAGGTCAGCCTTTGGCAGGAGTCACAAATCTGGCATGCAACAGTAACCTTGGCATTAGAAAAAGTGTTCTTTGCTTTTTGCCCGTTCTATGTTGGTGGATATGTTTCCATATCTGGTAGAACATGGATCTAGACAGGAATAGTAGCAATGTGGGTGGTGCAGGCTCATCAGCAGCTTGATTATAGCTGGTCTCATGGGAGAACAAGCCCTTACTGTGGGTTTCTACAGGAGTGACCCAGATGGTTGAATCAGCAGCTGGAATTTATTTTTACTGTTCACGGCCCCAAAGAGGGGCTGACCAAATTGCTAGGCCGTTGGTAACAACCCAAGAGTCAACAAAACTGAAACAAGGTTCATCAAAGTGAGTATTGGACAAAGGACAGCCTTGAGTCCTACCCATTGAGGATAGCAACCATCATGTCCACACTTTTGGCTCTGCATTGATGGCATTGAGATTGAAGTACCACAGCAGCACTTGGATGCCATTTGGTTTTAGCTGAGCTCAGCCATGGGTGAGCCAGTCATTTAGGGGAACTTCTGTGCATTGATGATCTCACTGAGCTAGTGGCTTTGCTTTAGGCAGTGTGGTGGGGAATAAAGTTTCCCCCAGGAGGATAGCTGCCATTTCTTCATGTCAAGCCAAGATTCTGCTTGCGCTAGGCTAGCTGTTTTCTTGAACATTCCATTTTCATTTGACAAGTGAGGCTTGATGTGCCCTCCACATCTCGTTAGTTGTTGTTGAGTCTGAGTTGATCCACCCCAAAATGGAATTATCAGTCTAAAGAGTTACACGTTTTTCATGGGTCGGGTGTTCAGTGTCAACAAGAGCCCAGTAACAAACTAATAGATGCTTTTCAAAAGAGATGTACCCAGTAGCCTTGTCAGGGAAGTGATGACTCCAGAGCCATAGGAGTGCCCCTGGTGGAGGCTTCCAGATGAAGGCATCTTTCGCCAGAGGCTTCAATGGGCAAAATCATCAGTCATAGAAACTTGTAGCTCAAGGGGGCCATTAAGGTTGTTGAGCCCTACTTGGGATGGGCTAGAGAGATGGTTGGAAAGCAATTTATATGTTTCACTAACACTTCACTACATGCAGCTTTTCCTAATCAGACTTCCTTCTGGCACTTATGGAACAAGAAAGTACAAGCATATAACATTAGTTCTTTTAATAGTGTCAGTTGTAGAAGCAGCAACAACAGTACATTGATTTTTTTTAACATCTTTATTGGAGTATAATTGCTTTACAATGGCGTGTTAGTTTCTGCTTTATAACAAAGTGAATCAGTTATAAATATACATATGTTCCCATATCTCTTCCCTCTTTCATCTCCCTCCCACCCCTCTAGGTGGTCACAAAGCACCGAGCTGATCTCCCTGTGCTATGCGGCTACTTCCCACTAGCTAGCTATTTTACGTTTGGTAGTGTATATATGTCCATGCCACTCTCTCACTTTGTCACAGCTTACCCTTCCCCCTCCCCATCCTTAAGTCCATGCTCTAGTAGGTATGTGTCTTTATTCCCATCTTACCCCTAGGTTCTTCATGACCTTTTTTTTTTTTCTTAGATTCTATATATATGTGTTAGCATACGGTATTTGTTTTTCTCTTTCTGACTTACTTCACTCTGTATGACAGACTCTAGGTCCATCCACCTCACTACAAATAACTCAACAGTATATTGAATTGGCCCAAAGGGCCCCACCCATAAAGTCACATTAGCTTCCCTGTCCCGCTGCAGGCCCTGCCAGTACTTATTAGTAGAATTCTGAGGTCCCCACTCCTCATGGAAATAGTAGAATGGTGAATTGGGCACCTGTATACAACAGTCATAAAAGTTTGAGTCTTTTTTCTCCCTGAAATTCCCCAACATACTCTTATGGGTGTATCTAACCATTGGAGGCCAAAAGACCTTGGCCACACTCCTAATCACACTTTCTCTTAAAGTCATTTAGACTGGAGAGAAGGGAGGCATCAAGGGGCATGGAGGGAGAAAATGGCTCTGTGCCAGTAAACACATCTTTGCATTCTCTTTCTGGTTAGAGTGTTGTGGTGGTGGATCATGATTCAATCAAATGAACTTCCAATATTTGGGGCTCACCTAATCCTCTATGTCAAAAGATGAGATCCTCATGGCTGATACCATCATTTCAGTTTGGGGTACCTTCTGACTCAGCAGTGATAGTCACTGCTTTTGAGCTTAGGCTGTGAGATTTGTACCCTTTGCCTGATTGGACTTGATTCTTTGTCACTTTTTTTTCTTTTTTTAAAGGAATCCTCTTTAATCTGGGGCATTTCCTGATGCTTTGTCATAATAACATCTCTTAAATTTTCACCTGGTTTTAACATGTGATCTAGGGGAATTTTCCAGGGAGGCAGGGCTGATATAAGACTGTAACTAGATTACTTTGGGTAAGTTTCTCATCCTCTAGTGAATCACCTTCATCAGCATTGTAAACCCAGTACAGGGCAGTAAGTAGTCATATCGTATTCAATAACTCATCTATAGTTTCCCCCAGGAGTTTGTCTATGGCATAGTTTGTGGGTGAGGTAGCTGAGTTTAAAGGACCAGGAATGGGTTGGACAAATTCAGTAGCTATTCAAAGTCCAGATCCTCTGTCCTCTAACACAGAGGAATAGCAGGGTGAATGGGGTGCTAGCCCTCAGCACAGGAGCTGAGTTCAGATAAGGTCTGGACTCACAGGGTCAGATACCAGGTATCTACTAGGTATTTGCTTTCTGAGCTCATCATTAGGTAAGAAATTTAGTGGGGGACTGAGCTTAGAAGAGAAAGAGTGGATATAAAGGGGCAGAATCTGGAATCAAAGGTTGAAAACCCAATGGGAACTTGATATATTTGGGTACAGATTGGGAAGAAGCCAGAAGTATCAGCAACATTGTCTTTATGGGCCAGTGGGTGTCAAGCTATCTTGGAGGAACAGGTTCAAGATAATCATCTCTCACTGGTGTTGTGAAATAAAGTCTTAGTTTTCCTGACTCCAGACTCTTCCCCTGCCAATACCTCTTCCCTGTGGCTGCCAGAGTTCCATTTATGAAGCCCAAATCTTATGATGTTAGTTCACTGCTTGAAAACCCTTCTTTGGGCTCCCACTGCAAAATAATAAAGTCTAAACTCTTTTGTAGGTCATGTATCATCCTACACAAGCTTGACAGTCTGCTTTGCAACCTCATCTCTTGAGTCTCCCTAACATGTACCCAATGTTCTTGCCACATAGAATTTATATGTTCTCCCCCAAATACACTGTGCTCTTTCATGCCAGTTTGCCTTAATTGTCTTGCCTGGAATGACCTTGCCTTTCTCTGCCTGGAAAACTACTAGATTCAGCTCAGTCTCCCCCTCTAAAGAGCAGGCTATGCTTCCATGGTATCATATGTACATCGATTATGATGCCATGTAGTGCAATTGTTATGTCTGTGTTGCCACCAGACTGTGACCTTTCTGAGTGAACTTGTCTTATTGATTATGGTAGCCCCCACTACCTACTATAGTCCTTGGCATATAGTAAACATTTATTCAATATTTGTGGAATACATTTATATCTTTATGATGTACCAAATTATTTCCTTGAAGATTGCTCAAGAAGTGTCTCATTTTATCATGTTAAATAAACAGATGAGGACCCAAGAGTCTGGATTATTATAAATAATTCATCAAGTATAATATTAATGCCTTTATATTAGATATCCATTTTTCATTTCCAAAGCAATCAGCAGTAACTACTGTAGTTAAGCACTCTAATCTTTAAGGTTATTTAGTGTGAAATTAAGCTAAACTCATCCAAGGGACAGCAGGTGAACATTGTTTTAGAGAATGAATGTTTGTGTATGGTTTTTTTTTAAAGCGACACAGGTCATACACATACTAAATAGATTTTTTCTGTGATGCTCTTACTTGGTCCCAAAGGCAGTACCTCCGACCCTCCACATAACCTTCCTCTTCATCCCTTGCCTAAAAGACAAATATCCAAAAGAAATATAGATTTTGTGTCAAATTATCCATAAATACAAAAGATATTTATGGAAGCAGTTATTTGAAAGGTTGTCTGAAGGAACATTTGGAAAACATACTTCTTGTACACTTTGTAGTGTATTGAATCTCCAGAGGATGCACAGCATTTATTCATCCTGAAGAACATTTGACTCAACCATTTTCTGGAAAAGCACAGTAAATGGAAGATCTTGTTACTCTGGAGGAATAACCTAGTTTCTCAGTATCTTAGGCATTAGGTGGCCATTTTGTGAAAAAAGTTCTTTGATTCTGCCAGTGACCCTTGTCTTCATGCTAAATATTATTGAAATGAAAATTAAGAAAAAGTTCAGCATCCCTTAACAATCCTTCTGATGTAACACACTGATCTTCAAGGTTCCCTGACTCTAAACTACAACTATATATAGCAAGCAAACCAAAAGTGTACATCCCCTATATTGATACATATTGTGCAATAGTGCCCATTTTTCCACTAGGAAAAAGTTACATATTTAGAGCAGTAATGGTCCTTCAGTATGTAAGAAGGACATCACCAATCAATCACATTTTCCCACTGGGCATAGGAAAGCCTGCTACTAATAAGCAATTAGAATTGCCTTTCAAGAAAATATCCATTTTCTACTTTTACTCTGGTCCACAAGAATACATCTTCAAATAAGAAAATAAATCCTGGTTACAAAGAAGGAAATCTAACAGATACTAATTGAGTGTTGTAACAGATTTTGTACATGAAGTCATTCAGTTCCCATTTCAACCTTCTTCCAACTTGTCTTCTTCCACTAAAGAGGCTGAAAGGTAAAAGTCATACTTACATACCCCCTTGCAATTAGACTGCAGACCTGTGACCTAGGTGCCACCAGTCAGATGGCCCTGAAGGAGACTTGAATACGAAAATGAGAAACTCAAGGCTGTGGTCTCAGAGAGAGAATAGATCTTCTGGCATGCACAGTGGAGCTGGAAGCTGGTTCTTTTGGAATAGCTCTGGTAGAAGTTGTGGTGTTCATATTTTAGCATGCTCAGTGCTAAATTTTGGGCTGCAGCCGCAGTGGTTTATTAGAAGAGTCTATGGTATGAATTAGACATTTTTCCTGCCTTCATTGTACCTGGCTAGGTAGTATCCAAGTCTGGTTCTCTAGACCTCCCGGAGATTTGTAAGCTACCAAAAACCCCTTCTGTTTCAACAAACTAGAGTGTTCTCTGTTGTTTGTAACCAAGAATTCTGCTTGACTTTGGTGTACTAATGACATATTCCCTGTGCTTTGGTATATTCTACAAGGAGAGATAGATATTAAACATAAATAGAATGAAAAACATGTAACTGCAATTGAGGAGTTAAAACTGGTGAGGATATAATCCTGTTAGGATTTTCCTGTTATGGAAAAAGCATATGGAGATATGGAAAATAATGGGGTTGAAGTTTGCAGCTGTAGCCCTGCTCTAATCTCCCAACCCAAATACCCATCAATCCACTTGCAACTAAGGACTAGAGGAAGAAACAAACGAGCATCTTGCTTCAGTATGAGCATTGCTAGCTGGGTCTCTTCTGAAAATATAGAGAACCTCTGGGCTTTTTTTTTTTTTTCCATTAAATGTCAAATGATCTAACATTGCTTTTCATAAGTATGTATCATAACAATATTAAAGCAGTTTAATGCAAAGGGAAATTAGAGTCTGCATGGTAACTATATAATATATATATATATCTCTTAACTCTGATACAACATCATTGTCCTCAACTCTGACTAGATAGGAAACAGTTAATGAGGAAACTTATATTTCTTCTCTGGTTATGAATTAGCTCAAGTACAACATAGATGTAAAAATAAATAAAGGTAATGCATTTATTGTACTGTTCATAGTGCTTTATATAGAAATCTATATCTTAATCCCTTTCTACTTCATGGAATTAATTTATTTTAACTAGTGTATACCTTATGCACCTACACACTCAAGGCTATATAACTGAACATTGTGTGCTAAAACTTACCTGGAGATGATTATCAATAGTAGATACAAACATTTTATACGGAATTCTATACACTTTTTTTTTTTTTTTTTGCTGTACGCGGGCCTCTCACTGTTGTGGCCTCTCCCGTTGCGGAGCACAGGCTCCGGACGCGCAGGCTCAGCGGCCATGGCTCATGGGCCCAGCCGCTCCGCGGCATGTGGGATCTTCGCGGACCGGGGCACGAACCCGTGTCCCCTGCATCGGCAGGCGGACTCTCAACCACTGCGCCACCAGGGAGGCCCTGGAACTCTATACACTTTTGAAATAGGAGATCCAACTTTGATGAACTTCCTGGCCACACTCAAATTTGGAATACAATAGACTTCACATAAAAATCCTGTTAAACTCCTAACAAGATTATATCCTCACCAGTTTGGTTTTTTTCGTTTTTTTTGTTTTTTTTGTTTTTTTGGGTTTTTTTGCGGTACCGGACACGCAGGCTCAGCGGCCATGGCTCGCGGGCCCAGCCACTCCGCGGCACGTGGGATCCTCCCGGACCGGGGCACAAACCCGCGTCCCCTGCATCGGCAGGCAGACTCCCAACCACTGCGCCACCAGGGAAGCCCTCCTCACCACTTTTAACATATATCTGCCCACTCATCTATCTATTTCTAAAGATAGAAAGCACAGTGTACTTGAAAGAATATAGGCTTAAAAATTAAATAGAACTGTGTTTGCATTCCAGTGCTGCCATTTACTAGGTCTGTGGCCATGATCATATTACTTAATTTCTCTGAACATCATTGTATAATGGAAGGAATAATACCTACTTTACAAGGCTTAGATCTTAATAAATATTATTTCCTTTCCCTTTTTTCCTAATTGCCACTCCCACCTCTGGCTCCTCAGAATTTCGGGAAAATAAGTGTTCATTTCATTAATCTGTTAACTAATTTTAAAGGTAATTGTTTATCTATATGCCTGTGTTTATTTATATTTATAGATATATGCCACCCTAAAAATAAACTCATAAAATACTTAAAAATACATTTGTAACTAGGAAACATCTATTTAAAAACTAATTGATTAGGCTCTCATTTGTCATCTCACTTCATAAAATAAAGATTTTATTAGATTAAGTAAGAACCTGAGATTTTTTACTCAGAGAACATATTGAATTACTCCAGACTCCTCCTAGGAAATGTAAAACGATAAGAATTAAGTGATTTTTTGAAACCTGAAAACTTTATCTGTGACTGACAGATTAGACTATAATCTTATAAAGAAAGCTCAGCTCAAATAAATATATATTTTTCATTAATAATGGAATTATAAACAGTCCTAGTTAATGAATAACTCTGTATCTGATTATGAATCAAATAATGTAACACATTTGGAAGTATATGGTATATGTAATGCTTTTACTGAACTATTTGTAGCATTCTGTTTTAGCAATTAGACATTCTCTTTCCTTAGGGAAAAAAGTATATTAAAGAAAAACAAAAGATAAATATATATGAGGGTTTTAATTGAAGTCAGAATTTAGGTTAATTACAATGATCAGGGAACAGAGCTGGATTGGGTAGTAGGCAGAAAGACAGATATATATGGTTTTCAGTTTTATAATTTTTACTTCATTCTTTTTTTGCAGATTCCAGTGCTCTGTTGATGTTCTTCATCTTGTCATCTATGTTTTGTGCACACTAATGGCAAGTATCTTAAAATCCTCATAACTACAATATGTGTTTTTTTTCTGTTGATTTTGACTATTTGATCTTGTTGTCTGGTATGCTTGGCATTTTTTAAAATTATCATTATTATTTCATGGCGGACAGTGTCTATGTAGAGTAAATTTCAGGCTGTGAATGATTTTATGTTCCCACCAACAGTATTTATATTTTGACAGACAGGCAGAGTAAAGGCAGGTCACCTTCATCCAGTCTGATAGGAAACAGATATGGAGCTGAGTTTTGGTCTTTGTAAGGATTGGTCTATTTCCTTTCAGCCTTACTTCTAGCATGTAGCCTTTCAGGGGTCCCAACTGATAGTCTGGGGGCATTTACCAAGGTCTTTCCTCTTTTGCAGGCCCTACCTCTAGTTTTTGTCTCCCCAAAGCTCTACTGAGCTTCTCAGTCTCAAGTCTTCTCTTCATCTCTGCCACTTGCCTCTAGCTTCCCAGTCTCTCAGATCTACTGTAAATTTACAAATACCTTCAGGGAAAAGTAACACCAAATGTCAGGCTCATTATTCCATACTTCCCCTCTCTCTCCAGGGTCTTGGATTCCTAATCTTCACTGCTTTGGTAGCTCTCTGATGCCTTCAAAGAGCTAATTACCATTTTTTTTCCAGATTTTCTGATTGTTTACATTGGGAGAATTGGTCTGAAACAAGCTAGTCTACCCTAACTGGAATTTGCCTATGCTTCCATAGGTGTACATTGATATACAGGCAACTCTTGCTAATACAGAATTTGATCAACCAATTTGCAAATTAATTGTGGTTTAAAAATAACAAAAAGTGCATTAAAAATATATATACAGAAAATATTTCAAGTGTTTTCATAGTAGAAGAGTTTGTTGGTGCTATTTAGAAAGCAACACAACCTACATAATATTACAGCAACATGGGATAATTCTGCACCGTCAAAAAAAAACCCAATATAAACATTTTTTTCTTCTGTAAACAGCCTTTTCTGAGTCCTAAGCCATAGCCAGGCAAACAGCAAAGGCAAGAGGGGGTTGAAGAAGGACCTTCCAGTACCAAAGTTGGGACTATGATGCTGAACAAATTAGATGAAGAGAGAAAGGAAGAAAAAGGTACACAAAACTAGTTAACATCTTTTGCCCTACTTGCTTCCTGTTTCAATATGTTAAACACACACACACACACACACACACACACACACACACACACACAACAACCAGGCTCAGCTAAGAAATACCAGTAGCAGACATTTTAAAGGAGTAACTGTTGGTATGTGGTTTTCTCAAGAAATTTCTTTGATGTTTTTTGTTCCTAAGTACTTGTACTTTGATTTGTTTCACATATTTGCATTCAGATTTATAAGTATAAATGTGTCCCTAAATATGATTACATTGATAACTTTAACTAAGGTTATATTAAATCTATTTTAGACCACATTTGTAAGTTTTTTTATATACACATACATGACTTAAGCAACTCATTTAACACCAAAGAAAGGAGTTGATTTTTTTTTTTTAAGAAGGGGCATGACAAAATGGACTAAAAATGTATGTATCAGGAGCTCTGTTTCATATTTCACACTCTTGAATGAGTCATTAGATCTCATAATTCCTCAGAATTCCAATCAGGAATATAAAAATAATATAACAGAGAAAGCACATGAGTCTAATAGGAATGCCCCTTTGCACAACCCCAGGAGGTACTGATCATGGGCTGTGTGCATAACGACTTCTGAAGTCCTTCCAGGGCAGAAGCCCTGTGTCTAAGGCCAACATCCAGTCTGTTGATTCTCAGTCCTAATTATGTGTCTGAATTATCTAGTGAGCTTTACAAAAATTTGACTCCAGACCTACTGAATTAGAATCTGAAAGGTTGGTACCCAAAGATCTGTCTGTGTTTTTGAAAGCAATCCAGTTGTTTTTGCAGCACAGCCAAGTTTGGAAACTTCTGGTCAAATTCATTCCCACCTCTGTTTCTTTCTTTCTTTTCTTTTTTTAAAATTAATTAATTAAAATTTATTTATTTTTGGCTGTGCTGGGTCTTTTTTGCTGCATGCGGGCTTTCTCTAGTTGCGGCGAGCGGACGCTACTCTTTGTTGCAGTGTGCGGGCTCTAGGCGTGTGAGCTTCAGTAATTGTGGCATGCGGGCTCAGTAGTTGTGGCTCACAGGATCAGTAGTTGTGGTGCACAGGCTTAGTTGCTCCGCGGTATGTGGGATCTTCCCAGACTAGGGCTCGATCCTGTGTCCCCTGCATTGGCAGGCAGATTCTCAACCACTGTGCCACCAGGGAAGTACCCCACCTCTGTTTCTAAGATGCTGTTACAGATTTAGACTTTTCTTGTTCTCAGACATCATCTTCAATTGATGGTTTTCCTTTTCTTTTCTCAATAATCCACTTTAATCCTTGACAACTTTTATACAAAAATTCTTCATATCTTATCTAATAACATTCATCTGTAATTGAAGTTTTTTTTAGCCTTTAAATAAAACAATGAAGGAAGACAGATCACACTTATATAATTTCTTATTAAATATAAAATATTTTAAGTAAGTGGAAAATTACTAAAAATAATATACATCTATGATCAGCCATATGTATACCAGTTTTCTATCTATTAAAAAAAAAAAAGCAAATTCATTTGTAACCTTCCCTCACCCCTTTCCATTCCCTTTTACCAGAGGTTTATCAGTATTCTTAAATTGGTGTTTATCATTCTCATACATAGTTTAGTAATTGTGCTATATATGTATTGGATTGGCCAAAAAGTCCGTTCGGGTTTTTCTGTAAGATGTTACGGAAAAACCCAAATGAATTTTTTGGCCAACCCAGTATATACAGCCGATCCTCATTATTTGTGGATTTTGTATTTGTAAATTTGCCTGCTTGCTAAAACTCATTTGTAACCCCCAAATCTATACTCATGAAGCTTTTTCAGACATGTACAGAGTAGTGAAAAATTTGAGTCACTGGATGTGCACCTTCTCAGCTGAGATTGACCAAGGCAAAGCTCTGCCTCCTTGTTTTCGTTCTCATCCTATAAACAGGTGGTCTTTTTCTGGTCTATTTAGTGCCAGTGTTTTGCATTTTTGTGCTTTTTGTTGATGATTTTGCTGTTTAAAATGTCCCCTAAATGTAGTACTGAAGTGCTGTCCGGTATTCCTAAGGGCGAGAAGCCTGCAGGGCACCTCATGGAGAAAATACACGTGTTAGATAAGCTTTGTTCAGGCGTGCGTTACAGTGCTGCTGGCCCTGAGTTCAGTGTTAATGAGTCAACAATCTATATATGAAATAAGGTGTCTACAAGCAGATATATACATAAAACAAAGTTATATAGTGATCGGTTGACAACAATGTTGTGACCAGGGTCACAGGAACCTAACTTTGTGTTTCCCCTAGGAGTAGTGGTTCCGTCTTTACTAATTCAGTGGTCATGATGGCTATATAGGGCATAACTACCACAAATAATGAGAATCAACTGTACTTGTAAATAATAAATGGTATTGTTTTATGCATTTTAAGTTTAAATGGTATCATACTCTACCTCTCCTTTTTCACTCAACATTTTGTTGTCGAGATTTATACATGAATATTTAATTCTACTATTTTAACCTCTAAATTCCACTGTACAAAAAGACCAAACTTTATTTATTCTTACCACTGCAATTAGATTATTTTAGTTTTTTTGCCAACAATGCAACAACAAATGACTTAACACATGTCTTTTTGTGCATCTGCATGAGAGTGTCACTTGGGTATGTTCCTAGAAGGCCTCATATCTTAAGTCAGTTTTATTTTAAATATTTGAGAGAAATCGTTAACTCAACCCTAATATGTCTTCTTCATAGTCAAGTGAGATATACTAATTCCCTACAGTGGTTTGTAAAATGAATGCTTTCCAGCAAACCATAACCTTGAACTCAGCCAGCCAACTTACAAATGAATGTTGTTGACCATACAACAAAACAGAAAGCAGAAAAACTTCTTTATATTGATTATGGGAACATTAAAAATAATATTAACAGAATGATTATTCTTAGTACCTAATCAAGGACTTTATTTACTCAAATCTCTGAATGCCTTGTCACTACTATTCTTCTGAAGAATGTATTTTTTTAACTTGATTTTTAAAAACAAAGTCTCTTTGAAATTCTGTTGAAATTTTTTTTAAATTGCATCTTATAGTTAATAAAGTTGAAATTGTTGACACTTTCATTTGACTCTTCACAGTAAGTTACAATATTAGATTGAATCATATGGAATTAATTTGTAATATCATGTCACTCCAGTTTTTCTGAAGAATATTTTTTTAAATGTATGGTCTTTTTAGTTACATTTTTTTTTCCTACTAATTGCCTGCAGTTTTCTTCAGAGTTGCATCTTGCAATTAATAAATTTGAAATAGCTGATAGCTTCAATTGAGTAATTATTCTGGGTATGCCATAATGATTAATTGAAACTTGTGAAATTTCTGATATCCAACTGTCTTTGACCTGTAAAAAATGGGTCTTTCATATGATTTTACCTAGTATTTTTATTGAGAAAATATTCTCTTGCAGATATTGAACTTGTATGCTCAGAGTAAACTTCTAAGTGTAGACTATGTTTTTTATATTCTAATAATTTTTAAAAGAAAGGCTGAATATACATAATCTAGAAAGAAATTAGGAAGAAAACTGCAAATTAAATTCAAACTCATAATGGTACAGATGAACCAGTTTGCGGGACAGAAATTGAGGCACAGATGTGGACAACAAACGAATGGACACCAAGGGGGGAAAGTGGTGGGGGAGGGGTGGTGGTGTGATGAATTGGGAGATTAGGATTGACATGTATACACTAATATGTATAAAATAGATAACTAATAAGAACCTGCTGTATAAAAAAATAAAATAAAATTAAAAAAAATAAAAAAAGATAAAGTATAAAAGATCATAAAGTTAACATCTATGGAACTTTCTATTAATAACAATATGTTTAATGTATTTTTACATTTTCTATAGTGAAACACTTTCTGTAAAATGTTTTCAGTTACATATGAATAAGAAAAAAAAATTCAAACTCAGGGCTTCCCTGGTGGCGCAGTGGTTGAGAGTCTGCCTGCCGATGCAGGGGACGCGGGTTCGTGCACCGGTCTGGGAGGATCCCACATGCCGTGGAGCGGCTGGGCCCGTGAGCCATGGCCGCTGAGCCTGCGCGTCCAGGGCCTGTGCTCCGCAACGGGAGAGGCCACAGCAGTGAGAGGCCTGCGTACCGCAAAAAAAAAAAAAAAAATTCAAACTCATAACAGAAGTCCTTTAATTGGCAAAATCTACAAAAATCCTATAGCACACATCATACTTAATGGTAAAAATTTAAGCTTTCCTGATGGGATCAGGAATGAAAGGAAGTCTACCATCACCATTTCTATTCAATGATGTGCTGAGGTCCTAGTCAGTACAATGAGGCACTAAAATTAATAAAATATGTAATAGCTGGGAGGGAAGAAGTAAAATTGTCATAATTTGTTGACAATTTTTTTGTCAAAAAATCAAAATCTGCAGATAAAATATTAGAATTAAGTGAAGTTATTCACATGGCTGGATTCTAGATCAGTATGCAAAAAAAATTATATTTCTATATACTAGAAATGAACAATTAGAAATAAAAATTTTTAATGATATTATTACAATATTATAAAAAGGCACCTGATATCTAGTAATAAATAAGTTGGTTAATGATATTTTCAAATTCCTGTTGTGATTTTCTCTTCAACTCGTGCTATTTAGAAATACATTGTATAATTTTCAAATATGTGGGGATTTTCTAGTTTTCTTTAAATTGATTTCTGGCTTAATTCCACTGTGATCAGAAAAATCATACTCCTTATGATTTTAATCCTTTTTCCCCTAAGGTCTGTTGTGATTTGATTTATGACCCAGTCTAAGGATAAAGTTGATAAACATTCTATGTGCACTTGAGAAAACTGTGTATTATTTATGGAATTATTACAACCAATCAATTTGTTAATCATGTTATGTGAGTCTTCTTTGTTTTCACTGATATATTTGTCCACTTGTTCTATCAGTTTTGTATAAAACTTCCATACATTATTGTGTATATATCTATTTCTTTTACTTCTGATCATATTTTATGTTTTTTATACTTCATGACTAGGTTTTTAGTTATATAAAAATCTATAAATGTAATATGTTCATACTGAATTGACCTTTTTAAAGAATAAGTTTGTCCCTTTTATTTCTAGTAACACTTCCCACCCAAAAGTCTACATTTTTGGTTATTAGTATAGCTACTTCACCCTTCTTTTAGTGTTTTCATGGTATATCCTTTTATGCTTTCAAGTTTTCTGGTTGTTATGGTTAATATTTTAATTTTATCTGAGAATCATAAAACTTTAATTGGAAATATTTAGACCATTTACATCTAGTGAAATTGTCATCTATTATCTTATTATTTTTTGGTAATATCAGTTTTTTTTTACTTTCTTTTGGATTTATCAATTATTTTTATCACTCTATTTTCCTTCTCTTAGCTTACTGAGTGTATATTTTTTGTTATTCCTTTAGTGTATCCTAGATTTTATTAGTGTACCCTTGATTTATTAGAGTCCAACATTAAGTTAGTAATTTTAACACCTGTCAGACAGTGAGAGGACCTAACAATACTTTAAATTTATTTACCATCCTTTTACTTTTTTTACTGTTATTGCTCTTTATTTTCAGTTGATATATATTTTAAACCTCATATTATATTACTATCATTGATTTAAACATCTATATTCATTTAGATTTACCTTCTTACTCTTTCTGGAGCCCTTTATTCTCTCATGCTCATTATTGTGCCTCCATCCAGGATCATTTTCCTGTTGCTTGTTGAAATCTTTTTGAAGAAATTTCTTTCTTTGTGGGCCTGTTGACAGTGAATTCCCTTAGTTTACATTTATTTGAAAAGTTTCTACTTTTCATTCCAAAATTCTTTTGGAAAGAAATGTTTTTAAAAAGATAAAAATAGTATTTCAGGGGAATATTTTTACTGATTTTAGGATTATTTTTTCTTTCAGCTTTTTTGCAATATAATTGATATATAGCACTGTGTAGGTTTAAGGCGTACAGCATGACTTGACTTACATATATTGTGAAATGATTACCAATTGAATTTAGTTAACGTCTTTCTCTTTGTATAGATACAAAAGAAAAGAAAAAGAGAAAATGCTTTTTTCCTTGTCACGAGAACTATTAGGATTTACTCTTAAGCAAGTTTCACATATACCACACAGTAGTGTTAACTATAGTCATTATGTTGTACGTTATATACCCAGTACTTATTTATCTTATACCTAGACGTTTGTACCTTTTGACCACCTTTATCCAATTTGCCCACCCCCCTATCCCCTATCTCTGGTAACCACAAATTTAATCTCTTTTTCTATGACTTTGGTTGTTGTTGTTGTTTGGGGTTTTGGTTTTTTAAAATTCCACATATAAATAAGATCATGCAATATTTGTCTTTTTCTGTCTGACTTATTTCACTTAATGTCATTAAGGTTCATCCATGTTGTCTCAAATGGTAGGATTTCCTTCTTTTTTATGGCTGAATAGTATTACATTGTGTGTATCCACACCACATTTTTTTTTTAATCCATTCATCTGTTGGTAGGCACTTAGGTTGTTTCTATGTCTGGCTATTATAAATAGTGCTGTTTGTCTTACTATTGCCCCTCTGAAGGCCATATGTCTTTTTTCCCCTCTAACTGCTTTTAAGATTATTTTCTTTGTCTCTGATTTTAAGCAATTTCACTCTGATGTGACTAGATGTGGTTTGCTTGTATCTTATCTTGTTTAGGCTTTATGAATCTTCTTAGATCTGTGACTTGATGTGTACTTTCTGTTCCTTTTACTCTATGTGCTTCAGTTTGGATCTTTTTTACTGATCCATCTTCTATGTTACTGATCATTTCTTCTGTTCTGTCTTACCTTCTCCCACACCCAGCTTTTGAATTCTTTATTTCATTGATTGCATTTTTCAGTTTTAGAATTTCCATTTGACATTTCATACTTTCTCTGTTGAAAAATTTATCTTTTTATCCATTTTCTTCAACTTATTTATAATAGTTTAAACAAATCTTTGTACAATAATCATTGTATGCCTGGTAATTCTCCTTGAGTGACAACCAAAGTCTTTGTTAAAATTATATAGGCTGTAGATAGTTTTATTTTTCTTCAGAGATGATTTACTTTTCTCCTGGAGAGAAGTTAAAGGATAATCATCTCAATCCAATCAAATATGGAGTTGACTCAAGGCTGAGTTTGAGACTTGTCAATTTCCAGTTTTTTCTCAGTATTATGGCATAACCCTACTGGGTTCTAAACTGTCAACTGAAAGCCTGGGTGTTTAATCAGCCATATCCTCCTTGGTAGATCTTGGACTGAAATTCTTATCTCTTTAGCCTATAAGACTGTGAAAATCTGTGGTATAGCAGGTGTCTACTAGGTTTCTTTCTAATTTTGTCCCTATATCATTTAGGATTTGGCAAACGCCTCGAGGGCAAAACTGAGTTGATTATTGGATTTACTTCTTTAAGTTTCCTTGATAGGTCCAAATCCTTCCTGTATCCTCAGTTCCTTTAGTGTTTTGCACTCCTTTATTTTTTTCTTTCAGTAGTTCACCCCATTCTTTTCAACCCTTCCAATATTTTCCATACTCGCTGTACTTACTTTAAACCTCCCTATCATTGCTTTCAAACCCAATAATCACCAGTTCCTACCAACTACTTAACAGCATCCCAATGCCTCTCGGCCAATCCATTTTCTCCCATTAACCCCTAGACTAATCTGCCCTTCCAATCCTTTACACATATAGTCTTTCCAAGTCTGGCTGTTTCTTTAAATCCCAGTCTCTCCCAGCAGAAGATGAGGGAGTTGTTTGTCATCAATACCCCTATAAGTCCTCCAAAGCAGCCAGCACTGTGCCTGGTACATAGTAGTTGCTCAATAAATATCTGTTTATTGAGCAAGTCAGTAAATGGCAGACATCAATGAAAAAGTGAGTCATTAGAGGCAGTGGAGAGGTAAAATAGTTATTTTTCTGTCTTTGCCTTTTTTTAATATTAAGCTCTTGGAATGGTATATAATTATTTTCACTTTATTGTATCCCCTAATACATCCTGGTATGAGAATGAATAAGAAATCTTGTTTAAACACTTGCCTGTTCCTTGTGTCTTGATTAAACATTTGAAAATTTGTATAATAAATAGATAAGTCAGAAACTTAACTCCCTTTGAATAATTTTTCTTTTCTTTAACTGATCACATCTGCAGGTGCTCAGTGTCTCAAGTTAACATATCAAATAATCTAAGGACACTATATTTGCATAACTGAAACTCATGCTTTTTGATTTGCACATGACTACCAGCCTTCAGCAGAATCCTAATCAGACAAATACCTCTGCAACAAAGAAAAACTGGCTGGAGGTTTTAAGACCCTCTTTTCTCCAACACTTGCACAGTTTAGTCCTATAGCTCTTAATTAAAATTATTTACGAGTATGCACACAAAAGAATAGCAATAGCAGATTCCATATCTGTGGAATCTGCAAAATATCAGATACTAAAAGAACTAAGAAACAGCATTTATTGTGCTTATGTATATTAGTCCTTTGTTTCCTGAGAGGATGATGAGATAAGCCAGCCAGGAAATTATTAATGTGATCACTCAGAACAAAATTCTGCAGCACTTTGTTTCAAAGTGACTGCACTCGCTCCCGCTCTCTCTCTCTCTTTCTTTCTTTCTTTCACTTTTGCTCTGTGGTAACCATAACAACCATTTCCTTTCAGAGAGGTCAGTTACTAAAAAAGAGTATATCATGTAATATGATCATCTATAAAGTATACTTTGGACAATGTTCATTTTTTACAGAAATTGTTTTTAAGGCTCTGAAAATAGAGGTTAAAATAAAGGAAGAAAAATCTATAGGTGTATCTAGAAAATCAAACAGAGCTGACAAATTTGAACATAAATGGTCAGTTCTATTTTTTTTAACCATTATCACTAACCATCTCAATTTATCCTCAAAGAAAGCTATGAGGATTTCTAATTTGGAAAAAATATTTTAAGTGTTATTAAGTTTGTTTACTGAAAGTGAAACAACAAAAGAGAGACTTCTTTGTTCCTCTAACCATATATGCCATATCCCTTAAGGTCATTTGAGAGAAGTCTGTAGATGGACTTGCCATCAGGGGGCCAGCCATGCCACTTACCACCTAAATTACCTCTATGGGCCTCAGAATTTTCATTTGTAAAATGGAAGTGATAAGGCCTATTTCATATGTTGACTCTCAAAGTCAAATAAAATACTGCATGTGAACACAGAAGGTAAAGTACCTATAAAATGAAATACAGCATAGTAATTAAAAGCTAGCATTTTGGGTTAGGCTGGCCTAGGTTAAAATTTGACTCAAGAATGTACTAACTATTGACTACTACCAAGTTACTTAATTGCTCGGATCTTTAGTGTTAACAAAAGATGAGAATAAGTTATACCCAGCTCTAAGAAATTGTGACACACACAAAAAAGTTCTAGGTAAGGTATATTATTACTAATATTATACAAATGTGATACTTATGCAACATATGGTATACATGGTAACTAATGATAACAGTGAAGTGACCGTTATTACTATACTAGAACTACCACTTATCTATATAGAAATGGCAACTTCCAGTTATACGATATGGGAATAAAGCCCTGGAGAATGTTAAGGATCCCAAGTGATTGGCATAGGTATGACTTATTAAAGGAGAGAGATAAAGATAAAAGATTTGTCTTATAAAATTTTGAAACGCTGTTACTTTTAAATCCTTGGCCTAAATTGCTCAATAATATGTTGATTATAATATAGAATTAGATTTTGTTTTGTGTTAAAAGTAATACCAAAGCAGTTTCTCTTCATTCTCCCTTTTTAGCCACATTAAATGAAGAAATTAATGCATACTTATCATTTTAAAATATTTTTATTTTCAAAGAATATTTCATGACTTTTGCTTAGGTCAAAGTAAATATTAAAAGTATCTAAGCCACAATATATTACTCTCTTAAGAATTAGAGTGGGACTTTGCGAAAAAAAAGTTCAGGGACCAAATTGAGATGAAACAAGTGGAACCCAATTTCATCTAATTGAAAAACATTAGTCTCTAATTTTTTTTAAGTTATATTTACCTTTTGTAAACTGATCATTGTTTCTCCAGGACCAGGTATCAGTGAGGGTAAGACTGAAAAAGAATCAGATCACTGACTCTTATTCTAGTTATTCATCATTGTATAGAAAACAAAACCCTTTATGATAATCCCAATAATCTGGAACTAATGAAAACTGCAGCCAGGTCTGCACTTCAGTTTAGCACTTGTATCTCTGAAAAAGGCTTCTCTAATGTCAAGAGAAGAATAAATATCCCAGGAGAATGTTTGTCCTCCTCCAGAAAGCTCTTAAAACTCTTTTGTTTTAAGTCCTTCCTTCTGGAGTTGATGACATTGTACTTTGATAATCCCCAGCCTCTGAGATTGGATGGAAGGCCAGAGACAGGTTAGGTTATAAGTAACTTGCAGGAGGTGTATTGAACAGAATTTGAGGAATTGCACGCCTAGTAGTTTCTATTGATATTTTGAGTGTGTGTCTAAGAAAGGGATTGCAAAACTCTTGTTGAAAGAGGTGGGCCCTGAGTTCGGGGACTTGAAAAGAACAACTTATTCTGGACTTCTCTGCTATAGGAGCAGCAGTGACTGGTGACCAAACACATAAAAATGTTTCCCAAGCTGAGGCTGAAGACAATTCATGTGTAGTGGCACCTATATTCGTAATTGTTTTATTTTCTAGTGGTACTCAAAATTCCAGTAATATAAGAGGCTATTTCAGAATTAATCTGAGACCAGTTCTTACAGAATAGTAGGCAAAAGGGCAGGGGAACACAGAGATTAAGGCTGATGGCAAGAGAGTGATTGATGAGGTGCTTTGGATGCAGACTGGATAGAGAGGGAAATAATGATTAGACGAATCTGAAGTTCAGGAGGAAATGGAAGCAAAGATTAAGGGGCACCGATCCAGTGTTAATTCCACATTATTGTACTATTTTTCTCAACAACATGTGGTTTTCTCCTCTACAATTGTTTCCTGTAAGTCTACTTGGTTTTTCTTTTCCCAGTGAACACCAGGAATCAGTTCCCTCAATTAATTTACAGAGTATTGACCAGATAAGCCAAGTAATTTTCAATAAGCATGCGGTACTTGTAATGCACTTGAAAAAATTACTTCAGCCAACATTCAGTATTACCTGTCAGGGCTTCCCTGGTGGCGCAGTGGATGAGAATCTGCCTGCCAGTGCAGCGGACACAGGTTCGAGCCCTGGTCTGGGAAGATCCCACATGCCGCGGAGCAACTAGGCCCGTGAGCCACAACTACTGAGCCTGCGCATCTGGAGCCTGTGCTCCGCAACAAGCGAGGCCGCGATAGTGAGAGGCCCGCGCACCGTGATGAAGAGTGGCCCCTGCTTGCTGCAACTAGAGAAAGCCCTCGCACAGAAACAAAGGCCCAACACAGCCAAAAATTAAAATTAATAAAAATATTACCTGTCAATGTTGAAACATAACTATAGTGCTCACATAATTCAGTAACAATTTTGTACAAAAAAATATAAAAGACTCTGGGCTTCCCTGGTGGCGCAGTGGTTGAGAGTCCGCCTGCCGATGCAGGGGACACGGGTTCGTGCCCCGGTCCGGGAAGATCCCACATGCCACAGAGCGGCTGGGCCCGTGAGCCATGGCCGCTGAGCCTGCGCGTCCGGAGCCTGTGCTCCGCAATGGGAGAGACCACAACAGTGAGAGGGCCGCGTACCGCAACAACAACAACAACAACAAATACATATAATGTATATATATATATATATATATATATATATATATATAAAAGCCTCAATATGTATGAAACGTGTTAAGAGGGAAACCATTTTTAGCAAAGCAAGATGCTCATTCATTCTTTGCAGTGATGGAATGGCTTATAAAATTTCAGCACCAGAAACTACATGACACAGAGGCTATACTGTGGTCTACATGTTGAAAGTTATTTCTATTTTATGAATTCCTTCAAGTGAAATTGAATTTCACTGTTTTATAAAGTCAAAATGAATCTGTGTGACGTTTTTCAGAGTGACAGTAACAGAGATTCACACAGGATACCTTAAATCAAAAGGTAAGACTGTTGTAACTGCGTTTGGAAATAAGGAAGATTCAAATGCTGGCCACATGTCAGGCATTATAGGAATGAAAGGAGTTGTACAGTTTGATTTTGTGGAGAATGATTTTTTGATTTTGTGGCTTATGGGTCAGGAACTGAAGAGTGGCCCACAGGCCAGCACAGCACTTGTGACCTGGTTATGTCATTGCGCCACACCAGCAGAGAATTATTAATTCCTGATTCGCAACTGCTTCCAACTACATCACATTCTATTCTTGTATATTTTTCTTCTTCTTCTTACAGCTTCTGTTGCCTCATGGGCTCTGCACACACGTGTTATTGCCTGATTTTCCCCTGTGTATCTACTATTTTCTCTCTTTCTCTTTCTCTCTCTCTCTCCCTTCTCTCCCCTGTCTGGGTCTACCTATATCTCTGTCCGGATATTTATCTGGCTCACTAATATCTCATTCAGATTTCCCTAAGAGGTTGGTTTGATTGGTTCCTAGATCACTATTGTCCATATTAGTCAGAACTTGCATCCCTGGCTGCTTCATAGATAGATTCTAGCTCATCTAGAGGTTGGTTGTTATTTTATCAAGAACCCCAAATAAGAACACACACACACACACACGCATGAATGCATGCGCACACACACACCCACACACATCAGGCCCAGTCAGCAGGGTGACAAAATTTACATATATGAACATAGTGACTTTTATGAAAAAGACTCTTTGGAGGGAGGGGGAGGCTGCGATAAAAAACTCTATAGAAGGGAACTATGGATGTGGCAGGTGTTTTTCGTGTTGGACTAAACTAAGCACAGGATCCGAAATGAACATCAGTTTGTCCAGAGCCATATAGATCTAGACTATGGTGATTGGCCTAACTCAAGTGGGAGATACAATTAGAAGTAGAGGGACTTAAGGTGAGAATAGTAGGGAGAGACTATATTAAAAAGAAAAACACATAGAAGTTGAGCCTTCATTATGTAGTAAATTAAGTGGCATTCAAAAGTTTTGAGCCAGACTTCCCTGGTGGCACAGTGGTTAAGAATCCACCTGCCAATGCAGGGGACACGAATTCAAGCCCTGGTCAGGGAGGATCCCACGCGCCACGGAGCAACTAAACCTGTGCGCCACAACTACTGAGCCTGTGCTCTAGAGCCTGCGAGCCACAACTACTGAGCCCACGTGCCACAACTGCTGAAGCCCATTCTCCTAGAGCCCACGCTCCACAACAAGAAAAGCCACGACAATGAGAAGCCCGCGCACCGCAACGAAGATCCAACACAGCCAAAAATAAATAAATAAATAAATTTATTTAAAATAAAAAAAGTTTTGAGCAGCAAGCTGAGGAAGGCAGAGTTTAAGAAAGGCCAACCTGGCAGTGATACAAAGGATGGAGAGAAGAATGAGAACCTAAAGAAAAGGAGGTCATTTGTAATTATAATTATTATAATGTAATACTTCTTACTCAACAAATATTTCTTAAGTGCTCACAACATTCCAGCAATGCCACATGCTGAAAATAGAAAGGTTTAAAAGGTGGCGTGGTCCTGCCATCATACGGTTCACAATCTGTCAGAAGACCCAGAAAAGCAAAATAGCAATTACGATCTGAACAGTAAAGGCTATGATAGGAACACTGTAGAGTTCGAGGGTAGCACGTAGGAGGGGTACCAAGCCCTGACCGGAAGTTCAAGGAAGCCTTCCTGAAAGGGAATATTATCGAAATTGAGACCTGTGAGCTAGACAGAAATTAACCAAGCAGAGGATGATATTGGGGGGAAAGGGGTGGGGCATTCAGTTCTAGGCCAAAGAATAATTGCTAAACAAAAAATAACAGTACTAAGTAGTTCTGCCTGGTTACCTGGTATAATTGAGAAGAAAGTTTTTGGTTTTGTTTTAAACACCAAATGTTCGGCACCGCACCAAAAGCTGGAGATATAACCCTGAACAAGATAGACATGCCTCCCTCCCTGGTAGAGAATTACAACACAGTGGGGAGTGCAGAGGAGCAATTATAATAAGTGTGGGAAGCATTCTCAATGGGAGAAGCACCTGAGATGGACACACATTGGAGGAGAAGCTAACACAGTCTTGGGCATCACAAAAGTAAAACTTTGGTGGCATTCTTATAAATAAATACCAGGTGAAGAAACGAGAAAATTCTTGCTCCAGACAGAAGGAAGACCATGTGTATGTGTCTAGAGGCGAGAGAGAGTACAGAACTGTTGAGAGGTTATAAAGCAGGAGAAAAAGTCATCTCTAACCTTCCCCAAAGGGGAAAAACTGCATTTACGTTTTATTTAGTTGAATAATTGTAAAGAGTTTTGTTTTGTTATCAAGATGAGGCTTTTCCTCTTTTAAGCACCATCTTGGTGGGTTAACTTCACTCATGGAACTGCTGAGTCATTTTCTATGGAAATTTATGTGAACTTATAAAATGTGCATAGTAAGGCATGTTATAAAAATTTCTAAATTATCCTTGAAATCATTTTTTTTTTTTAGTTTTTAAAGTTTCTTTAGGGCTTCTAAACATATAAATAACTCTCACTCGATTATCTCAATCTACCTAATAAAATTAATTTTCACCTTCTACTACAGTTTTTTTAAAAATTGTCTTTAAAACTTGCTACCTTTAAAGCAACAATTTCTTTGTTAAAAAAATTAGCAAAAAGAGTTTTAAAATAAAGTATATTTTTATAAAGTTTAAACTCATAATATGATAAAATTGGTTGAATTGTTTTCATCAATATGCATTTACATAATCTTTGGTAACTTCCGGGCATATTCCTTCATGTTTATTAGTTATTTTTAAGAGTCATCTGAAAGAAAGGTTAGGATTGTTATTCTCCAAAGATTGAATAACCTGATAGGCTGTAATAAAGTTAGAGATTTTTTTTCCATCTTATATGAGAGTTTGCACTAAACTTGGGCCTGGTATAAAGAATCTCTGACTTTCCAGTTGTTTAACACTGAGTCAACAACTATGAGGTGTAAGATTTTATTTAGGGGTTATTTTTAAGCTGAAGTCTACAGTCAGATACATGAAGTTATTTATGTATTTATTTATTTATTTATTTAAGATAAATGAGATTTAATTACCTTACATGGAGCCTTGTAAAGACATCAAAATTTGCCAGCCCACGTTTTTAAAAAAATAGACTTTCCAAGTCACAAATTCCCCAGCACAGCCTGTTCCTTCTCCTCCAGCCAAAAGCCACATCAAGTCTGGCTGTCCTTGGAGGTCCAGGCAGGACCAAGGCCGGTCTCAGGGCTCTACTTCAGGAAGCGTGATCTCCCTGGGGTCTTACTCCAACACCAGAAACCTCCTACTAAAGCACACCTTCCTACCCCATTCATACATATGAATTCAGATCAGACTTGTGAGACAATCCACAGTTTGGTCCATTTCTGGGGATAGGGTCAGAGGGAGCCATTCAAACTCATAGTAGAGAAAAACCAGTTCCTGTAAATAAATAAATAAGGTAAACTTTTGGATTGGCACCAGAATCCAAATAGGGCTAGGAGGCCTGAATTAGATGCTTAGTATCCTTCCCATGTTGGATCAAAAATTCAAGGCTAAGCTGCTCTCCAAGGCTGGAGGTTGTAAGAATTAAGCTGAGTAATTCATCCCCCACCAATAACACTTGGTGGGAAATTATTTTTCTCTTCTTTATTCTTCTCCATACCCTTGTCAACGTGCTGATTTACTACAACAGACTATGAATACACAATTGTAGATCATTATCCATGGAAGAGCATTGGAGGCCTATTCCTTCTCTGCAGTGGACCTGTCATTCTTCTTGATGAAGGGTGGTACACATTTTTAAAACCACATGAATCTCCCTCTCTCTCCCTGTATGGAGAAACTCTGGGATAGCAGGACATAAAACATATGTTGTTGCTGGGCTTCCCTGGCGGCGCAGTGGTTAAGAATCCGCCTGCCCGTGCAGGAGACTCGGGTTTGAGCCCTGGTCCGGGAGGATCCCACATGCCACAGAGCAACTAAGCCCGTGCGCCACAACAACTGAGCTTGCACTCTAGAGCCCACAAGCCACAACTACTGAGCCCGTGTGCCACAACTACTGAAGCCCACGCACCTAGAGCCTGTGCTCCCAACAAGAGAAGCCACCACAATGAGAACCTTGCACACCACAATGAAGAGTAGCCCTGCTCGCCACAACCAGAGAAAAAGCCCACGTGCAGCAATGAAGACCCAACACAGCCAAAAATAAAAATAAAATAAATTTAAAAAACGAAAAACTATGTTGTTGTCAAGACTGTATCATCAGAGGCAGCAGTACCCATCCACAGGGAGAGTTGGGTATATGTGCTCTTTGACCCAGGGCTAGATACACATAGCTATTCCTGTCCCTAATATATAGGCATATGTATGTTCTCCACACCACAGCTTTTTATTTTGAAATTTCAAACCTACAGAAGAGAGGCAATAATAATACAATAGCACTCATATAGTCTTCTCCTAGACTCACCAATTGTTAACATTTTGTCACATTTGCCTAATCTCTCTTTCTTTTTGCTCTCTCTGTAATAAATACACAAACATTTATTTATTCATTCAACTATTAATTCATTTACTTGCTGAAGCATTTGAGAGCTAATTATGGGCCTTGCAATACTTTACCTCCAAATACTTATATGTATATCTGTTAAAAAATAAAATAAAACAAGACAGTCCTACATAAATACAATTGTCACATGAAACTTAATATTTATATAGTACTATATTATCTGAAACACAGTTCATATTCTAATTTCATCAACTGTCCCAATAAGGAACTGCACAGTTGTTGGTTTTTTTTCTTTTTAAAGTCTGGGATCCAATTAAGAGCAAGTATTGGGGCTTCCCTGGTGGCGCAGTGGTTAAGAATCCGCCTGCCATTGAAGTGGACATGGGTTCGAGCCCTGGTCCGGGAAGATCCCACATGCCGCGGAGCAGCTAAGCCCGTGCGCCACAGCTACTGAGCCTGTGCTCTAGAGCCCGTGAGCCACAACTACTGAGCCCATGCACCACAACTACTGAAGCCCACGCACCTAGAGCCCATGCTCTGCAACAAGAGAAGCCACCGCAATGAGAAGCCCACGCTCCGCTACAAAGAGTAGCCTCCGCTCACCGCAACTAGAGAAAGCCCGCGTGCAGCAACAAAGATCCAACACAGACAAAAATAAATAAATAATTTTTTAAAAATTAAAAAAAAAAAGATTAAAAAAAAATCTCAGAAAAAAAAAGAACAAGTATTGCATTTCATTGTAATGTCTCTTTAGTCTCCTTTTTATCTAGAACAATTCCCCAGTCTTAAATTTTTTGTATTTATGTGACATTGACATTTTTTGAAGAGTCCAAACTAGTCGTTTTGTAATTATTCTTTAATTTCAATTTGTCTGACTGTTTCCTCATGATTATTTTCAAGGCACACATTTCTTGTCAGGAATGCTACATAAGGGGTACTGTGTCCTTCTAAATGTATCAGTCAGGGAATTCACATTTAAAAAGTTACTTGATTCTTTTTTATTCTCTTCTGTGTGGTTATGTTATTTATTTGATATAACTAGGTTCATTTATTTCTGCTTGCATTGGATTCTGGATCCCCCTATCCTTTATTATTTAACTTTATTATTTAATATATAAAACATTAACATTGCTCAAAATTCAAAACTATATAAAGTGGTGTAATCAGTGAAATCCTATCCCATCCTCTACAGCTTCTACTCTGTTTCTTATTATGCACAACAGATTTTGTATACGTAACAGATTTCTTCCTATACCTATAGATTTATATACATAATATATGTCTTCCTATACATAATAGATTTCATTATTTTATTATTGTTTAATGTAGTTCAAATTGTTAATTTTATCTTTCATTACATCTGGATTTTGAGTCATAGTTAGATATTTTTCCTTACACTTTTTGTCTTGAAGGAATTTACTCATGTTTTCTTCCAGTCTTTTTATAGTTTCATTTTATTTTAACATTTAGATCACTGATCTATTTTCAGTTTATTCTTGTATATGTGAGTTATCTTTTTCCAACTGACTGTCCAGGTGTTCCAAATCATTTATTAAAAAGTCTATTCCCGGGACTTCCCTGGTGGCGCAGTGGTTGAGGGTCCGCCTGCCGATGCAGGGAACACGGGTTCGTGCCCCGGTCCGGGAAGATCCCACATGCCGCGGAGCGGCTGGGCCCGTGAGCCATGGCCGCTGAGCCTGTGCATCTCCGGAGCCTGTGCTCCACAACGGGAGAGGCCAGTGAGAGGCCCGCGTACCGCAAAAAAAAAAAAAAAAAAGTCTATTCCCCCAATGTTTTAAGATACTACCTTCAACATATACTAAATTTCCACATGCCATCTCTTTCTAGATTTTCTATTCTGTTCTGTGGTTCTAAGTAAGCATTCATGTGCCAGTACCATATTGTTTTAATTCCATGGATTTCTGTTTAAATGTCTAATGGAGTAGTCCCTCTTTCATTTTTCTTATTTTTCTCATATAATCTCATCTCTATTCTTCTTCATTAAGCCTCTCCTGACCACTCCAGAAAAGGTTTCATAGCAAGTTTGGAATCAACTTGTTAGTTCCAGAGGCGAAAAAAAAGCTGACTAGTTTCACTGGGGTTGCATTACATTTATAGATTAATCTATGGAGAAGTCATATTTTTATGGTCCTTATTTATCTTATTCAGGAATAAGGAATATCTTTTATTTGATCAGTATACTTTTATTTCACTGAAGACTTTCACATAACCTGTTAAAGTTATTCTTGTATATATTATCTTTAGTGTCTATGCATGATTTTTTAAATCTTCCCCCTTCCAAATGTTAACACTGATATCTGTGAGGGACATAACATAAAATGACATGAAAAAAATACTATCAGGAAATATAACTGATAATACAGCCAGGGGATTTTTATATGATAGGGCTATTAATAATGCTGAATATTCTTGCTTTGTGACAATAATAAATATTAATATACATTTAAAATGCGACCTTGTCTTTCCCACTTGCATCGACATAAATGCTCTGAGCAATAAAAGATAAACTTAACATCTCCTGCAAAGGGAGAACCCCAAACATTAGAATATTATCAAAATGAGCAGGTAATTAAAAGGAAACAGATGAAAGCATCAGGAAAGAAAATCATGGTAAAGATGTGTACAGCATTTAGACACATCAATTAGCTGTCTAGTGAATGTGTATTTTAGACAAAATACTCATTTGGTTCCTTGTGACTGTATGTCAAACTGGATTTCTTGAAACCTCTCTGAAATAGTCTTCTCCACCTTTGGTAATCACCTCTGTCAGTTTTTGCCAAGATCTTCTCTATTTAAGGCTTTTCCTTTGGAGGGTTCACCTAACTTTATAACTTCATTTCCTATCCAGATTAAATAAAATCCCTATTATTAGACTTTACCGAAGTAATAATTTCTTCTTCTGACCTCTGACTGTATGGCTGGTAACAATGGCACTTAATAATTTCCATGGACTTGCTCCACAGTTGTATTAAACTCGTCTTACCTAAAACCAAATTTACATCTGAAATCTTAATTTTTTTCTTTGACACATCATTCTCCAAGTTTTTGATTCCACTGGTTTGTAGTCATTTACAGTCAGTCGGCCACCAAATTCTGTGACTCTTCCATCACATTATTTCTTGCTTCTGTTATTTCAACTTCATTCTTAGGGTCATTGCCATAGTCTGGTCCGGTCCAACATCAATCAAAGGTCCATCTAAGGATCCCACAGTCCCTTTCAGCCCACTAAATATTCTCCAGGATGTTTTGTATTTTCAGAGAAAAAAAAGCTATGAAATTATTTTTTCATATACACTGTGTATTTTAAATATAAAATTAATTCTAATTAAAAATACATTATGTTTTAAAATAATTTCTGTCCTCTAACATGTGTTGAAACATGTCAGTTTGCTTTGGCTAATGTTCAGGTAGTTGGGTGCACCTTAGCTGATATTTTTCGTACTATTAGTTTGTTATTTTTACATTTGTTGAATATTATTTTTAAAAGTACTATGCTGATCTAGGCCCTTGCCATCTTTTACCTGGAGCTCTGTGGTATCATACTTACTGTCTTTCCTGCTTCCCATATTTCATATCAACACTCTCTCCTACATAAGGTACCAAGTCTGTTTCTTAAAAACATTCTGTTCTCCCTAATGTTTTCAATACTAGATCTCATCCTGAAAGTCTTTAACAATTTGGAGATCACCTGCTTAATGATTCACCTATTTTTTTGCCCAAGACAAGCCATCTTCCTACTGTCCTTTCCAACACTTTGATACACTATTAATGTTTTTATTCATTGGATTCTTCGCTTTAATATTTACGATCCCACTTAAACTTATGCTCAACCAAATCTTATTTTTCCTTTAAGGCTCTATTCAATTCTTCTAAAGCCTTTCCTGACCACTCTAGGCAGCAGTGTCTTCTCCTAACAACCTATAGTAGTGGTTCTTAATCAGAGTTACTCATCAGAATCCTCTATTTTACATTAAAAATTTTTAAAGTATAGATGCTTGTGTCCTCTGTCTCTAGATTGTGATTCCATAGGTCTGAGATATATAATCTGGGAAACTTGTTTTTTAAAGTTCCACCAGTGATCAGAGCTGGCTCCATAATTTGCAGGATCCCCTGCAAAACAAAAATGCTGGGTCCCTTGTTCAAAAAGCAGGGGGAAAATGCCATTAAAAGTACTAAAATATAAAGCTTTTTCTTTTTTTCCCGTGATCTCTCTCTCAAGCTGCCATGTTAGTTTTTACCTGCTATTTAAGTTTGTTATTTAAAAAGTATAAAATTTTAAGTTGTTAGAGTGAATTTTATTGCTTATCTTTATATTGTACAATGCCAGTTTTAAATGCAAATATAAGGGTATCTAGTTCAATTCATACTCCATAGCTTATACATGCATATGTATTTTTTCTTATCAGAACAGTGGAAAACTTCACAAACTAACTCAACTGTTCTTTCACTTCTTGATATGCACACATTCTATCAACACTCTCTACTTTTGGAGCAAAGAAAGGCTGAAAGGAAAAGGACTTAGGAAAAGTTTTAACTTTCTCTTTCCTTTTATGTCATCAAGGAAAAGTTTTAACTTTCTCTTTCCTTTTATGTCATCATTTTATGCGTGTTTGGTGAACACAGGGAAGTAACACAAGTAAGAAAGGAAATTATATGATTCCATGATCACCATTACCTACTTTCTGCAAATTTTGGAAGGGACGTGGACTATTGGCTAGGTCTTGGGAACATTTTATTTACAAATAATTTCCCAAGAAAATAACACTTTTCCTGGTTCGGGGTTTATTGAACCAGAAGTAGGTGACTATAACCTCTGGACAAACTTAAATCAGAAATAACTGGTATTAGGCCCAAATATTTTATTCCTTAGTGGAGATATGGACCTAATCTCAGATTTTCATGCAAACATTTGCATATTCAGTACAAGAGCAGATTAGAAGCATATAGGAAACCTAGGCACTAGAAACAGCAAGACTACAGCCAAGGGAGAAAACAAAAGAGAAAGGTTTTAAAGTAGTTGTATTATGGAGTCAATTATCTTAGGGCAAAAGATCTTCAACATCTGTCAGTCCCATGTGGGATTTAACATTTGATAATGCCAGACCTCCCAGGAAATGTTAAAATAGCTATAGTACTCTCTATTGACCAAGGTGTGGAATTTTAAAATCCATTTCCGAAGATTTTTGTATTTCATTTTTAGAAAATTTGGGCCTTAAATAATTTAATTTCTCATTTCTCTATGGTCTTATGTAAATAGGAGTTCAATCATATTTGTTACAATTAAATTTTACCTGTCTTTCAAGATCCAGTTGTACCAAAAGAAACAAAATCATCTTTTCAAATAACCATTTATTATATTCTTCAGGTCAAAATATCTAAGTTAGGTCATTAAATTTAAGGGGAAAACTGTATCATTATTTAATTAGTTCCCAGTAATCTGTGCTTAATGTAAAGTTCCAAATAATAACAATGTGTAAAAGTGACAAAATGAATGATTTCTCTGTTTCTGGCAGACTTGATATCTTTTCCTATCAGTCTTCTCTTTCTGAACTTTATACACATTGCTTAGTTCTCCTTTTACCTAGACTACTTCCCTTCCTCCATAAATGTGTTCTATTGAATTGTCTAGAATCTACCTCTTGCTATTACACTCTTTTTTCTAAGAAAACCAGTTTTTCTAAAGAGGATAAAAGTCCCATCCTCATCAGGGCATTTGCAGTTGGAAGGCTATTCTGACTCATTCAGGCTGCTACCAGCTCTAGCACTTCAATTATCTTATTTAGTGGACTCATTTCATTTGAACATAAAGATGGCACAATTTTGGACTCATTTGACATCTGAGACACTGCAATCCAGCAGCCCTGCTGCTGGCCTTCCCAGTTTAGCTGCAGAGACTCTAAGAGCTCTAGCAAGATTATCAGCTTTATATTTAGTATCAGAAAGTGCATATTTAAGTGACGGACTTCATAAATTCAAGGGAAGACAGCCCATCCAGAAGATGGTACTTGCAAAATCTGGACTCTTACTCAAGTCGTCTTTTCTTCTCTAAATTCTAGTATATATATAGACTTGATCCTGAAAGTGTTAGCACCTTTCACAGGATAACAATTGGGCCAGTATTCCTCCACCTAATTTTAAGCTATAAGTAAAAAAATTCAGTTGCAAGAAAATAAAATGTCACAGTAGAAATACAAGCTATGAGCTTTTTTTTAACCACTTTTTAAAAATTGAAGTATAGTTAATTTACAGTGTTGTGTTAGCTTCAGGTTATGAGCTTTTCAATATTTTTTCTCTGGCACCTGAATGGTGCCTGACTCAATAGGTGCTCAGAAAATAAATATTTGTAGAATGGGTGAATTTTTTAAATCTCAATTTTCTTCTCTAAGCTGTCCCCTAGTCCATGTGTATTTACCACTAGTGAAGTTTTTTACTTTCATTTCTTTCTTTCTTTATTTTTGCAGATACTACAATTGTGTTTTCTTATCTCTTTGGTAAACACTGCCATTCCCAAGACTCCATTGTTTCTCTCAGCAGTATGGATCTCACTGATTCTTCAGTTTTCAAAATTATTATCCAATTTTACAGCAGGAAACGCAACCTCCTAAATACAACTTAGTTCTTATGTATCAGTTTGGTAGTTGTCCTAAAGGTTTCATACACGGTAAAGTTGTCTCTGAAATGTGATTTTTTTTAATTGTAGTACAGGCGATAAACGATGTTGTGTTAATTTCTGCTGTACAGCACAGTGATTCAGTTATATATATATATATATATATATATTCTTTTTTATATTCTTTTCCATTATGGTTTATCATAAGATATTGAATACAGTTCCCTGTGCTATACAGTGGGACCTTGTTTTTATCCATTCTCTATATAGTAGTTTGCATCTGCTAATCCCAAACTCCCAATCCATCCCTCTCCCATCCCCGCTTCCCCTCAGCAACCACAAGTCTGTCCTCTATGTCTGTGGGTCTGTTTCTGTTTCGTAGATAGATTCATTTGTGTCATATTTTAGATTCCACATATAAGTGATATCGTATGGTATTTTTCTTTCTCTTTCTGACTTACTTCACTTATTATGATAATTTCTAGGTCCATCTATGTTTCTGCAAATGGTATTATTTCATTCTTTTTTATGGCTAAACAGTATTCCATTATATATATATGTATAATACCATATCTTCTTTATCCATTCATCTGTTGATGGACATTTAGGTTGTTTCCATGTTTTGGCTATTGTGAATAGTGATGCTATGAACATAGAGGTGCATGTATCTTTGTGAATTATAGTTTTGTCTGGATATATGCCCAGGAGTGGGATTGTTAGATCATAGGGCAACTCTATTTTTAGTTTTTTGAGTAACATGCATACTGTTTTCCATAGTAGCTGTATCAATTTACATTCCCACATTCCCAACAGTGTAAGAGGGTTCCCTTTTTCTCCACACCCTCTTCAGCATTTCTTGTTTGTAGACTTTTTGATGATGGCCATTCTGACAGGTGTGAGGTGATACCTCATTGTAGTTTTGATTTCTGCAATGTGATTTTAAGCTTCTTGAGAGCAGGGGAAAATGCCACAAGCCCCGTTGTTGTACTTATGGGTCATATCAAAGTATTAGGCAATGAATAAGTGATTATTATATTCTGAATGTTTGATTATGTGAGTCATCTATTATTAGTTATTCATTAATTCCCCAAATACTTACTGGGCCAGACTGTGATACCACAGTAGGTTTGAGTAGACATTTCTTTCAAAATATTTTCCTTTGCCATTACTGTCCTTGTAATCACTGTCTCACAATATGATGAAAAATAAGAATTATGTAAAGAAGCAGAAGCCCTGAGTCTTGTCTTGGCTCTGCTTTCTGCACTCAGTGACTTTGGGATGCCAGTTAATATAGTGGTTGTAGTAGACAGAATAAGTGTCCCTCAAAGATGTCCACATCTAATTCCCAGAACTTGTGAATATATTAACTTACATGGCAAAGGCACTTTGGACATCTGATTACATTAAAGATTTTACGTTAGGGAGATTAACCTGGGTTTTCCAGGTGGGCCCAATGTAATCACAAGGGTCCTTAAAAACAATGGAAGAAGGAGGTAGAAGAATTGGAGAAGGAGGTGTGGGAACAGAAGCTAGAGGTGAGAGAAAAAGAGAAAGAGGGAGGGAGGAGGAGAGAGAAAGAGAAAGGGAGAAAGGGATTTGAAGATGCTACTCTGTGACTTTGGAGATGGAGGAAGGGCCCTGAGCCAAGAGACACAGTTGACTTCTAGAAGCTGGAAAAGGCAAGGAGACAGATTCTCCCTTAGAGCCTCCAGAAGGAGAGCAGACCTGCTGATTTCTTGATTTTAGCTCAGCAAAAGTCATTTTGGACTTCTGACTTCCATAACTGTAAGATAATACATTTGTATGGTTTTAAGTTTGTGATAATTTGTAACAGCAGCAATAGGAAACTACTGTGATTGTTAACTCAGGCTTTACTGTTCAAAAACACAGCATTGCCTCAGTTATTCTATCTCCAAATGAGAATAATGAAAGCACATTCCTCTTAGATGATTGCTTAGCTATGCTTGACTTTTAATAAATACTTATTTGCACCAAGTATTCTTTTTTTGATAAATACATTTTAATATTTTTTCATATACTTACAATATCCTTCACAGGGAAAAAGGAAATAGGAAATTCTTTTGAAAGGGAAAGATAATGGAAATTTAAGCACCAAGTATTCTGTTTCCAATTGATTTTAAAATATCAACTGTAGCTGTCATTTATGTATTTTTGAGCTATTTAATTAGCTGTTCCTGGAAGAATTAGCTAAATTTTACCAAAGCAACCTACTCTCAGAGTACTTAGTATAGCTTAACGCATGAATCATTTCTTAAACAAAAATATATGTTACTGGAGTTCAGGGTTAAATATATATAAATTCTTTGACTTGAATATTAATAATAATAGTAACAGAAACTTTACCTCCTATTCAGTTTAGAAAAAAAATTTTTTTTTTAAATCATAGACTGTAAAGGACAGGTGAAGACAAATCAAAAGGATGATTCAAGCAACTGTGGAAAAACTTTGATGTCAAGGGAAATAGTTCAGAATAATTCAGATTGATTGTCTACACAGCTTGAATTTGCCAAATGAAAGCTAAGTTTTCCCCACATTCTGCTGTGCAGGGCTTCTTTGTGAAGCAGCGTCAGCAAAATCACCTTGATGTTTCGTACAGGAATCAGCAGTCTTGAATAGAATATAGCCATGAGGTAGTCAGTCCACTCCCTGGCTGCTGACATATTCGTTTTATTTATTCTTGTGTGTTCATTTAATAATGATCCATCTGTGCTTCCACATCTAGTCATACAAAGTGGAAAGATTAAAAGAGAACAAAATAGAGACACAATATGGTGGAATATCAATATCTCCTTATATGTCTTTATAATGCTACTTGAATCAAAGATACTTATACCAGTTAACTATTTTAAGACAAGGCAATTTTTTACATCAAATTTCTATATTGAATTCTGAACAGAACACATTAAATTAATTTATTTTCTGTTTATTAAAGATGGATGCTATAGATATCACTTTGATTTCAGAAATTTTTTACAATGGATACTCACTCATCAACTTCCCCTAATATTATTGGGTGTATAGCATTATGCAAGAGAGTGAGGCAGATTGCTAAAACCTAACACTTCTCAAAATGAAAAAGGGTAATTCAGTTGGGAAATGCCCATATTTCCTTTGAATTCATAGCACCCACTTGACTGAGTGGCTTGTGGAGAGCTCTGTTATTTGACATGCCTGGTTATAGTTTTTAAGCAGTACCACGCATCCCCTTTCCCTTGCAAAGGCCCATTTGTATCCTTTGTACAGTGATGTTCAACAGCGAAGAGCTAGAAAAACTAGAAATCACAAAGGACCACCAAATGATAAACATTATCACAAAGGAATTTTCGAATCCTAATGTGGCTTTAACATGTGCCAGTTTAGCCAAGTATCAACCATATTACAAATGACATACATGAAACTAAGTTATTATCTAAGTTAGTAAACTTAATAACCTAGTTGTAAGCTAAGTTATAACTAGTTGTTATCACTAGCAGAAATGAATTTTATTTGTTCATTTCATTCAAACAATTTCTTCCTACTTTCTCCCCTCCCTTCTTATTTCTTTTCTCTCTTCTTTCTCTTATTTTCAGGTGCCAAAAAGTTACCAAAATATTTTTTTTCTACTGGTTCTGTGGCATCTAACCACTCTCCTTTTCAAACTATGTAGATATTACTTATATAAGCAAAGTATCTTGAAGAGGAGAAAACTGCGCTTTACCCTTTTCTCACAAGGTCCCTATTAGAGTAGAATCTGAACTGTTATCTAGTTTGCTAAAACCACATCATCTGTGGAAAATTAGGCTATTTATTTTTTTATTGTACACCAAAGTTTAATCTACACAATCTTTACAGTATTTTTCTTTTAATTTTAAGATGTTGGTAACAACAAATATATTAAACCTTTTCCAAAAATATCATAAAATTGGATTAGTTGGTTACTTAATAATGGTCTCTCATTCTATATAGGATATCTAGAGCAGTGTATAGAACTTTAAACAAGACAATTAAAATTGGAAACTCAAAAATTTAACTAGGAGAATGAGACTGTCTGGGTGGTAGTTAAGTATGCATTCATGCAAGCCATAAGAGCTTATATAATTGTAAAACCTGGGCCATAACATGGGCTCTAAGCTATCAATTAAATGTGAATCTCTTATCGTCAATCCATTAAAAATAATATATTTGCTCAGAGAAACAAGTAGTTTCTGCACACCTGGGTCTAAAGCAAATTATTTTGTGTTAATAATAAAAATATTTCTCTCTTTCTCTCTCTCTCTCTCTCTCTCTCACACACACACACACACACACACACACACACACACTAACTATTGGGCATTGGAGCTAATGTGTATGTAGATTCAGCATGTTTTTCTACTAAGGTCACTGAGGAATACCATTGTCAGATGAGGAGTGGTTATAGGACCTTGATCAGAGAATACTACCAGTTGGGACTTGGGAAGAAGCACAGTGAGGGAATATCCAGCAGGGTTGAGAATATATGACAGAGACATGTTCTGAGCCAGCAGGTCTAGTGGCTGCTACTGGTTCCATGTGGTCCACTCCAATATACAAAATTCGAATCATTTTTTCCCTGTAAGGAGATTAACATTACCAAATCTCCAAAGATCCTAGTTCCCCAAAAGTGCTATCTTCAGATACAACAGCATTAGTTATGTGTTGTACATTGATTGCATTTACTTCATACCAAATTTTAAGAAGGGCATTGGATACCTGACATGTATCCAGAGGCAAGTAACAAGAATGGAGGAGGTTTCTCAAATTATTATGTCTGAGGAACATGTGACAGGCTTGGTGATATTTGGAGAAGAAAAAGAAACACTTAGTGAGTTCATGCTAACTATCTCTAAATATTTAAGACAGTCATGTTGAAGACATTTTCTGTATAATTTAGGAGGCCAGGAAGGAAGCAGAACTAGAACCAAGAAACGGAAGTAAGCACCAAGGACAGATATTTTAACAAATGTAAGAAAGAACCCTCTAGTAATTAGAGTTGTTTGAAAATTAAATGAGCTGCTTTGAGAACTGCATAAGCACCCTGTCATTGGAAGCAAACGATCAGAAGGTGAAGGAACATTAATGAAAGATAGAGGCTCTTTCAGAGAAAATTGGACAAGGTGGCCTTTAAGGCCCTTTCCAGCTCCCCAGCACTTTGATGGAAAAGTAGAGATCTCTTTTCATTTTTTTTCTAGCTCTTGCTCTTGCCCCCATCCTCCCTCTACATCTCCTTCCCTTTACTTCTCCGTCTCCTTCTTGTAGTTTACACATGAGAACCAAGGGGACTCGGGAAGACGTATGAGTGCTTTAGACCTCACTCCTGCCCCAGTGTTGCCTCTCTCACCCCCTCCATTCCCATTCATTGCTATTGATAATCCATGTTTTCCCCAGTCTAATAAAACATGTGGGGGGCAAGAACAGCTTCAAGTCCTCTTTCTTTTCCCTTCCACCAGCTCACCACCTCAAGCCACTTCTTATGTATAAATTCTGGAGTCATTATGGCATGCACCTATTTTTACCAACAGTAGCTTCCAAAACTTGGAGTAATGATTAGTCACTTTAAGATAGAAATGAGTCATGTCTGAGTACAACATTTCTATGTTTAACAAAGTCATGCTTCTTGTTAATGAAGAAAATCATGATGGATATTTTGTGGTCCAAAGAATCTGTATCAAAGGAAGAAAGGAAACAGGAATCCCAGTGATGGGTTATTGCTAGGAACACTTCCTCTTATTTCTCTCCAGGAAGATAGGATACAGATTCTGGCCTGCAGTTCATATACATATCTGATGTTCTCTCTGGGCAAGATACTCAATGACTCTATAACTCCAAGCTTGAGGATGGCACCAAGGGATCCCTGAGAATATAAGCCTTCCCTTGGCTGGAACAGTTTCTCCCTTTTCCAGGCACACCCAGCCTGACTTTATGGAAAGTAATTTTGTTCCCAGATAGTATCATTGTATTTTCTCTATAAAAATAAGTGGGGGAGGCGGAGTCAAGATGGCGGTGTGGGAAGACGCAGAGTTAGCGTCTCCCCACAACCAGGGTGCCTGCCGGCCACTGGTGGGGGACTCTGACGCCCAAGGAGACAGGAGGAACCCCAGAGTGAACCAGTAGGACATAGGGGAACTAAGCGGGTTGGAGAAGTGGAGGCCAGACAGGATCGGCACCCCTGAGGCCGGGGAGATTAGGAGAGGCAGGTGGGAGGGACTCTCCTGGAAGAGCCAGAGAGGTGTGAAGGGCGATCACCTGGCCCACTTGGTCCAGGGAGCCTGCTGAGCTCCCAAGCCGGCTCCCCACCTCCAAAGCTGCATCAAGGCCACGTGGGTCCTTGGGGGCACAGGAGGGAAGCCAAGGGGAGACCAGGAGAGGCAGGCGGGAGGGGCCCTGCCAGAGGAGCAGGAGAGGAGTGGAGGGTGTTTGCCCCTCCCACTCAGGCTTGGGGAACCTGCTGAGCTCCCAGGCCAGTCCCCTGCTCTCCAAGGCACACCCACCCCCTCCCACCGCATTGGTCCTGGGGGCATAGGAGGGAGGCTGGGGAGATCAGGAGAGGCAGGTGGCAGGGGCCCTCACAGACCCCAGACCAGAGGAGCAGGAGAGGCGAGGAGGGCGTTTGCCCAGCCCACTCAAGACCAGGAAGCCTGCTGGGCTCCCAGGTGAGATCCCCTGCCCTCTGAGACCAGGGGTGGGGGGCACACCTGAGCCCCTTCTGGTCCTTGAGCCTAAGCCCCACCCCTGACAGCCCCCAGGGCCTTTTGCAGCCCTGTGGGTCCTGAGCATTGGCCCCACCCACTGCCCAAGCATTGCCCATGCTTAGGCCCCGCCCTCCACAGCCAAGGCCTTCCCCCACCCCCTGCCCTTTTTTATTTCTTTTTTTTTCTTTTCCCTCCTCCTCTTTTTTACTATTGTGGTACTGATGTACCTTCCACTTTTTGATTCATCTATATTTTTATTTTTACATGTTTTCTAACATATCTGTTAGTTTCCTAGTCTAATTTTATTTTTTACTTTATCATTGTTCTCTTGTGTTTTTTTTCTGCCACCTCACGTGGCTTGCGGGATCTTGGTTCATGAGCCTGGGGTCAGGCAGAAGCTCCTGCGGCGGGAGCTCCAAGTCCAAACCATTGGACTAACAGAGAACCTCAGAACGCAGGGAATATTCATCGGAGTGAGGTCTCACAGAGGTCCTCATCTCAGCACCAAGACCCAGCTCTACCCAATAGCCTACAAACTCCAGTGTTGGAAGCCTCAGGACAAACAACCAGTAAAACAGGAACACAATCCCACTCATAAAAAAAAAAAAAAGTAGAAAATGAGACGGCAATAAAAGTATGTCACAGATGAAGGAGCAAGGTAAAAACCTACAAGACCAAATAAATGAAGAGGAAATGGGCAATCTACCTGAAAAAGAATTCAGAGTAATGATAGTAAAGATGATCCAGAATCTCGGAAATAGAATGGAAGCATGGATTGAGAAAATACAAGAAATGTTTAACAAAGATCTAGAAGAACTAAAGAACAAACAAACAGAGATGAACAACACAATAACTGAAATTAAAAATACACTAGAAGGACTCAATAACAGAATAACTGAGGCAGAAGAATGAATAAGTGAGCTGGAAGACAAAATGGTGGAAATAACTGTCAAGGAGCAGAATAAAGAAAAAAGAATGAAAAGAATTGAAGACAATCTCAGAGACCTCTGGGACAACACTAAATGCACCAACATTCGAATTATAGGGGTCCCAGAAGAAGAAGAGAAAAAGAAAGGGTCTGAGAAAATATTTGAAGAGATTATAGTGGAAAACTTCCCTAACATGGGAAAGGAAATAGTCAATCGAATCCAGGAAGCACAGAGAGTACCATACAGGATAAACCCAAAAAGAAACATGCCAAGACACATGTTAATCAAACTATCAAAAATCAAATACAACGAAAAAATATTAAAAGCAGCAAGGGAAAAGCAAAAAATAACATACAAAGGAATCCACATAAGGTTATCAGCTGAATTTTCAGTGGAAACTCTGCAGACCAGAATGGAGTGGCAGGATATACTTTAAGTTATGAAAGAGGAAAACCTACAACCAAGATTACTCTACCCAGCAAGGATCTCATTCAGATTTGGCAGAGAAGTCAAAAGCTTTTCAGACAAGCAAAAGCTAAGAGAATTCAGCACCACCAAACCAGCTTTACAACAAATGCTAAATAAACTTCTCTGAGGGAAACACAAGAGAAGAAAAAGACCCACAAATCAAACCCAAAACAATGAAGAAAATGGTAATAGGAACATACATATCAATAATAACCTTGAATGTAAACGGACTAAGTGCTCCAACCTAAAGACACAGATTGGCTGAATGGATACAAAAACAAGACCCATCTATATGCTGTCTACAAGAGACCCACTTCGGACCTAGGGATGCATACAGACTGAAAGTGAAGGGATGGAAAAAGATATTCCATGCAAATGGAAATCAAAAGAAAGCTGGAGTAGCAATACTCGTATCAGATAAAATAGACTTTAAAATAAAGACTGTTACAAGAGATAAGGAAGGACACTACATAATGATCAAAGGCTCAATCCAAGAACATATAACAATTATAAATGTTTATGCACCCAACATAGGAGCACTTCAATACATAAGGCAAATGCTAGCAACCACAAAATGAGAAACTGACGGTAACACAATAACAGTAGGGGACTTTAACACCCCACTTACACCACTGGACAGATCATCCAAACAGAAAGTAAATAAGGAAACACAAGCTTTAAATGACACAATAGACCAGATAGATCTAACTGATATTTATAGAACATTCCACCCAAAAGTGGCAGAATACAAGAATACACTTTCTTCTCAAGTGCACACAGAACATTCTCCAGGATAGATGACATCTTGGGTCACAAATCAAGCCTGGGAAAATTTAAGAAAATTGAAATTGTATCCAGCATCTTTTCTGACCACAACACTATGAGATTGGAAATCAATTACAGGAAAAAAAACTGTAAAAAGCACAAATACATGGAGGCTAAACAGTGTGCTACTAAATAACCAAGAAATCCCTGAAGAAATCAAAGAAGAAATAAAAAAATACAAAGAAACAAATGGCAATGAAAACAGTATGACCCAAAACCTGTGGGATGCAGCAAAAGCAGTTCTAAGAGGGAAGTTTATAGCAATTCAATCTCATCTCAGGAAACAAGAAAAATCTCAAATAAACAATCTAACCCTACACTTACAACAACTAGAGAAAGAAGAAAAAAGAAAACCCAAAGTCAGCATAAGGAAAGAAATCATAAAGATCGAGCAGAAATAAGTGAAATAGAAACGAAGAGAACAATAGCAAAAATCAATAAAACTAAAAGCTGGTTCTTTGAGAAGATAAACAAAATTGATAAACCCTTAGCCAGACTTATCAAGAAAAAAAGGGAGAAGACGCAAATCAATAAAATTCGAAATGAAAAAGGAGAAATCCCAACTGACACTGCAGAAATACAAAGGATTATGAGAGATTGCTACAAACAACTATATGCCAATAAAATGGACAACCACGAAGAAATGGACAAATTCTTGGAAACGTACAATTTTCCAAGACTGAACCAGGAAGAATTAGAAAATATAAACAGACCTATCACAAGTAACGAAATTGAAACTGTAATTTAAAATCTTCCAACAAACAAAAGTCCAGGACCAGATGGCTTCACAAGCGAATTCTATCAAACATTTAGAAAAGAGCTAACACCGATCCTTCTCAAACTCTTCCAAAAAATTGCAGAGGGAGAAACACTCCCAAACTCATTCTACAAAGCCACCATCACCCTGATAGCAAAACCAGACAAAGATACCATAAAAAAAAGAAAATTACAGACCAATATCACTGATGAACATAGATGTAAAAATCCTGAACAAAATACTTTCAAACAGAATCCAACAGCACATTAAAAGGATCATACACCATGATCAACTGGGGTTTATCCCAGGGATGCAAGGATTCTTCAGTATACACAAATCAATCAATGTGATACACCACATTAACAAATTAAGGAATAAAAACCATACGATCATCTCAATAGATGCAGAAAAAGCTTTTGACAAAATTCAACACGCATCTATGATAAAAACTCTCCAGAAAATTGGCATAGAGGGAAACTACCTCAACATAATAAAGGCCATATATGACAAATCCACAGTAAGCATCATACTCAATGGTGAAAAACTGAAAGCATTTCCCCGAAGGTCAGGAACAAGAAAAGGATGTCCACTCTCACCACTCTTACTTAACATAGTTTTGGAAGTCCTAGCCACAGCACTAAGAGAAAAAAAAGAAATAAAAGGAATACAAATCAGAAATGAAGAAGTAAAACTGTCACTGTTTGCCAATGACATGATACTATCCATAGAAAATCCTAAAGATGCCACCAGAAAACTACTAGAACTAATCAATGAATTTGGTAAGGTTGCAGGACACAAAATTAATGCACAGAAATCTCTGGCATTCCTATACACCAACAATGAAAAATCAGAAAGAGAAATTAAGGAAACATTCCCATTTACCATTGCAACAAAAAGGATAAAATACCTAGGAATAAACCTGCCTAAGGAGGCGAAAGACTTGTACTCAGAAAACTATAAAACACTGATGAAAGAAATCAAAGATGACATAAACAGATGGAGAAATATACCATGTTCTTGGATTGGAAGAATCAACATTGTGAAAATGACTATACTACCCAAAGCAATCTACAGATTCAATGTGATCCCTATCAAACTGCCAATGGCATTCTTCACAGAATTAGAACAAAAAACCTTACAATTCGTATAGAAACACAAAAGACCCTGAAGAGCCAAAGCAATCTTGAGAATGAAAAACAGTTGGAGGAATCAGGCTCCCTGACTTCAAACTATACCACAAAGCTACAGTAATCAAGACAGTATGGTACTGGCACAAAAACAGAAATATAGATCAATGGTACAGGATAGAATGCCCAGAGATAAACCCACACACATATGGGCACCTAATTTATGACAAAGGAGGCAAGAACATACAATGGAGAAAAGACAGCCTCTTCAATAAGTGGTGCTGGGAAAACTAGACAGCTACATGTAAAAGAATGAAATTAGAACACTTCCTAACACCATACACAAAAATAAACTCCAAATGGATTAAAGACTTAAATGTAAGACCAGGCAGTATTAAACTTTTAGAGGAAATCATAGGAAAAATATTCTTTGACATAAACCACAGCAAGATCTTTTTTGACCCACCTCGTAAAGTAACAGAAATAAAAACAAAAATAAACAAATGGGACCTAATTAAACTTAAAAGCTTTTGCACAGCAAAGGAAACCATAAACAAGACAAAAAGACAACCCTCACAATGGGAGAAAATATTTGCCAATGAAACAACAGACAAAGGAGTAATCTCCAACATATACAAACAGCTCATGGAGCTCAATATCAAAAAAAAGAAACAATCCAGTTAAAAAATGGGTGGAAGACCTAAATAGTCATTTCACCAAGGAAGACATACAGATGGCCAAGAGGCACATGAAAAGATGCTCAACATCACTAATTATTAGAGAAATGCAAATCAAAACTACAGTGAGGTATCACCTCACGCCAGTCAGGATGGGCATTATCAAAAAAGCTAGAAACAATAAATGCTGGAAAGGGTGTGGTGAAAAGGGAACCCTCCTACACTGTTGATGGGAATGTAAATTGATACAACCACTATGGAAAACAGTATGGAGGTTCCTTAAAAAACTAAAAATAAAACTACCATATGACCCAGCAATCCCAGTACTGGGCATATACCCTGAGAAAACCATAATTCAATAAGAGACATGCACCACAATGTTCATTGCAGCACTATTTACAATAGCCATGACACGGAAGCAACCTAAATGCCCATCGACAGATGAATGGATAAAGAAGATGTGGCACACATATACAATGGAATATTACTCAGCCATAAAAGGAAATGAAACTGAGTTATTTGTGTTGAGGTGGATGGACCTACAGTCTGTCATACAGAATGAAGTAAATCGGAAAGAGAAAAACAAATACCGTATGCTAGCACATATATATGAAATCAAAAAAAAAAAAATGGTACTGATGAACGTAGTTGCAGGGCAGGAATAAAGAGGTAGACATAGAGAATGGACTTGATGACATGGGGTGGGAGGGCAAAGCTGGGGCGAAGTGAGAGTAGCCTCGACATATATACACTACCGAATGTAAAATAGTTGGCTGGTGGGAAGCAGCCGCATAGCACAGGGAGATCGGCTCGTTGCCTTGTGACCACCGAGAGGGGTGGGATAGGGAGGATGGGAGGGAGGCTCAAGAGGGCAGGGATATGGGGACTTGTGTATGCATATGGCTGATTGTCTTTGTTGTGCAACAGAAACTAACATGGTATTGTTAAACAATTATACTCCAATAAAGATCTATTAAAAAAAATAAGTGGAATGAGTGATGATTAGGGGCCTTGAAAAGTGTAACTTTTTGTTTAATTGCCATCACTGAGTATCCATTGCCCTAACAGTTCTCAAAGCAAGCCTTGTAGTTTTCACAGATGATTTGCAACTAAATAAGGTTTGGAAATGCTTCATCTTCTATTATTCTTGGAGAGTCAAAATGCACATTAATATATTTAAAACCCTGAGAAGTCCTACAGGAGGGAAAATTGTTTTAATATGTTTAAACTAACATTTCCTCAACTTATTTGGCCGTGCAAAACCATTTTTTCAAAGACCATTAGTGGTACAGGACACTATTCTTCTGCTGGTTATAGATGAGAAATGCTACATTATAACAAACCAAAGCTGGTACAGCATATATATAGCCCAGTACCCGACCTAAAATAGCACCCAACAGACATCTTAATTAAATCTTTTAGTTTGCGTCTACCTGGCTGACAAAGTTAAGGATAACAATGACCAATTGAGTTGAATATTTGAGCCAAATAATCTCCTTTCCCCAACATATAGAATATATGAGGTAATATTGGAAAGATTTTTTACCTTTTAAGAAAATTAAAATTTCAAATTATAAAGCAGTAAGACAAGAATTTGCATAGGATACCTACATTACTGCCTCTTCCTTGCTCCATCTCTCATGGCGGCAGTTAGCACAGAGATTTAAAGTGGAGATATTGTGACCAATTATATAGTTTGTAAGTCTATTGGAAGTGTCATCTATAGTTTGGGGGTTGTCTCCTGCTGATATTGCAGAACAATTAGACCTTTCTACCACAAGTTCATGCAAAGCGTGAAAAAAAAGTATCCATTTAAAAAAATACCATGTGGTTCTTTGTTTTCCTACACCCACTTACTTGAATTTTCCACTTACTGTGTATATTGTGGGAAATTTCTGGTTTTTCTCTGCTTTACTCATCAAAGTGTTATTTTTAGAGGTAATTTAGAACTCTCAGATGCCCAGAAAATCTATTTTCAGCTCTATTTTACAGAAGAGTCAAAAGTTTCATATAGTTAAGTGTAAATGAAATTAAGCACTCAAAATGTAAGAGAGTCTAATTTGAAACACAGATTCTCCAAGTTATGAATATGTTCCAAGGTTGGCAGAATATATGATCACATCTCTAAGGATTGCCATTTATACTCCAACACAAGCAGAGGTGAATTAATGCCTTTTTAGCCTGATAGCTAATAAATTGCTTTAGGTGAGGGCATTTTGAATGAGTTCAATTTTATGGTGAGCTTACTAGTCACACTGATAAGCTGACAGTTCCATAGACTACAGAACTTTCTATCCTCTCCTTATGGAAATCCAGGGACATAGCCCTGGAAATAGGAATGCAGAATTTAGTAATATGGACTGGCATGTTAGAGTAAATATTTGGAGCACTCAGTAGTTGCAGATACCACTTATTAAGCAATTACCTAGTGTTAGGTGCTGTGCTAAGCGTAATATTAATAACAATAGCTAATATTCAAAGCATGCTTATTCTGTACTGGGCACTATGATGAACACTTTACGTGCATTTTCTCTATTGATCCTTACAATTATAAACATGGACGGGCCTCATTTAAAATGAAGAAACTGAGACAAAACCCAGAAATTTTCCAGTCACATGGTTAGTCTAGAGGGATTAATAGCTGAGTCCAGAGGGATTAATTCCAAGCTACTTGTTTTCTCCTTGGCTATCCTTGGGATCTTCCTTTTTATTCCTGAAACGTGAACCAATGCCTCTCCTGTCTCAGTCTGTTTTGGCTGCTATAACAAAATACCATGGACTTATAAACAACAGGAATTTATTTCTCACAGTCCTGGAGTCTGGAAGTGTGAGGTCAGGAAGCCAGCATGATTGGGTGAGGGCCCTCTTCTGGGAAGCAGACTTCTTACTGTCATATAGTGGAAGGGGCCAGGGATCTCTCTGGATCCTCATTCATAAGGCACTAATCCCATTCATGAGGGCTCCACCTTCATGATTTCAGCACCTCCCAAATGCCCCAACTCCTAATATCATCACCTTTAGGGGCTGGGATTTCAACATATGAATTTTGTGGGCACTCAGACATTCAGACCATATCGCATCTCATCCTTCCTTGCACTGGTAGCCTTAGTCTTTCAGTCTACAGAACTCTTGAAGTTCAAAGAATAGTACTTGAGTTCTAACAAGTGCCGTGAAAACAGATATGACCCAATTCTTTAAGCTTCAGAGAGAATTAGTCCAAATTTCATTACAAAGCTCTTTAATTTTTTTCTGAGGATCCTGGGAGTGAGGCTGTTTTATTTATCTGTTGCAGCATAACAAATTTTCTCAAAATTAGTGGCTTAAAACAATAATAATTACTGATTATTTCCCAAACTTTCTTTGAGTCAGTTAGGAAATGGTGGAGATGGCCTGACTCTGCTGCACAATGTCTGGACTCTATGCTGGAAAATGGGAAGATTGAGAACAGGAATCATCAGGCTGTATGCCCACAGTTTTAAGAGTTGATGCTTGCTCGTTGCTTAGCTGAGGCTGTTGGTCAGAATATACCCACACATGGCCTTTCTATGGTGCACGAGCTTCCTTCCAAAATGGTGGTGTGGTTCTAAGGGAGACCCCCTGTGAGAAAGCAAGAGCCAAGTGGAAGCCATATTGCCTTTTTGGACCTAGCCTCAGAAGTCATGTGGCATTCCTTCCCCCGTGTTCTAGTGGGTGAGGCATTTATAAAGATCTACCAGGTTCGAGGAGAAGGAACACAGACTCCATTTCTTGATGGATATGTATCAACATCACATTGGAAAAAGAGCATGAGGGATGAGGTATATGTTGGTGTGGACTGGTTTGCAAAGTAACTTGCAACAGGAAGCAAGAATGAGAAATTTTAAAATTTTCCAAGTCACTGATGACCCTTAGCTCCTGCTTTTACTGAGTTAGTTCCACTAATAAATTGTCTGTTTTTTATGTCCTCTCTCTATTCTCTACCACATACAATAAGACTTGAAATCAAGCCTGCTTCCATAATTTACACACACAAAGAAATACACTCCCTACCAAATAAACACTCACAAGCAAAAACACTCATTAAAGTCTTTTCTGTGTAGCAGACTTGACTGAGGCTTGCAGCAATGGATGGTATTTACATTGCAGCCAAACAACTTAAAATAGAATATTGGAAAACCCTAACATGAAAAGCCCTCTGGATCCTTTCCTATGTTCCAGGGCTCTCCTCCCTGGTTTCCTCTGTTTTCTTATCTATCCCTTCTCTCTCAGGAGTAATAACTTTAAATGCCTTCCATTTTCTTATAAAAATTAATTCACATTAGCTCCGCTGAATCTCCATACCCTATACTCAGCACGTAGACTCTCTCTTGTGTACAGAGACCCACTAGTGTATTCTGGTAAACCACACAGGCTATCTAAATCTAAGCCTCACCCTTGCTCCCTCCTCCACCTCTTTCTGCAAAAGGAAAAGCAAAGAGATTTAGTCCTTCCTTTGTATGAATTGTTCCCTGTTTTCACCCCTAGCTTCTCCATGGAAAAGGCAGAAGTTGCTACATTCATTTGTGGTTTTAAATAACATTTTCCCCCTCTGCATTGCACTAGCATGCATTGAATTGCAGCCAGCACTATCCACTTAAGTTTTCCATCTCTAATTTCCATAACATTCAGGGAAAGCTTCAGCCTCAGACTTTATGAATATGCTTCAGAACAGATCTTCTGAGGCAAAAATCACCATTCAATCAAGAGAGAGCCTCCAAGTCCCCATTTATAATGAAACCAAATAGGTAAACTCCACTTTTGTCCTCTCTCCTATAGCACAATTCTGGTTCTGTTGCACAATTCTGGTTCTGTTTGGGTTCCCTTTCCAAAGTCTATCCTTTGATCTTAGGAACTTTTAGAATTAGATTGACTCAGGAGAGGAAATATCTAAATACAATGGAGATGCTTTCTGACTAGTTCCTAAATAGCCAGATTCTGGAAGAATATTGCGTCCCATATGGCAACTATAACACAAATTCCAACTATTTTCTCCATAGTCATGTCCTCACTACTCCCATAACCCTCTTCTTAGCAAATCTACCCAAACCCTCTCCTCTCCATTCCCACAGCCATGCTGAGAGGGAGTGCACCACGTGATTCCACACACTTGCCTACAGAGAAATAGTTTATGGTGGACGACTGGCTCAAACTCGTCCAATCAGATGGTTTTCCTAGGACAATGGGATAGGACTAAAGGTTAGTAGCTAACACAGTCTGAGCAAAGCAGAGCAAACTTCTCAGCAACAGCGGAGCACAAAGCAGATGCTGAGAAATTTGACATGGATGCAAACCATTTGGCTTCCAGAACTGGAGAAAGAAATCTAGTTCCCCAAAGGCACCTAGTTCCTGCTTCCAGCCCCTTGAGGGGTCTGACTCTTCCTCTCACTCCTGGGTTGGCTGAGATATCCCCAAAATGAAACAATAAGCTGGCCCTTATTGCTTCAATCACTTTGTAACCAAGCAAACAGATTATTCTACATGGAATATTAGAAAGAAAATGGAGAGATATTTTTATTTTCATTAATTTACTTACCTACTGTCTTCTGGGCATATATATTGTAAGTAGTGAAGAATTATAAATCAAGGAGTTTCAATAAAGTATGGTTGATGTTCCTCTCTGGTACTCTAGGACTGTTAAAAGGATAGAACATACTTTAATACTGAATGAAATGTCATTATGAACTTATCCTAGGTAATCAAAGAAATTTCTCAAGAAATGGTATGCTACTGATGTATCTCTAAAGATATTTTGCATGAATTAACCCTTAGACAGTGAACTTTAAGGAGCCTCCATAGCAGGGCTTTGCAAAATGCTAAAGAATATGCTACTCGACAGTTTTCTCAAGAAATCTCTATCAGCTCCTTGGGGTAAGCATCACAGCAAAAATAAACAAACAAGCAAACAAATAAAAACAAACTTGTAAAGCATTTCTGAGAAATGCGTGCCTATTTCAAGAAATGGGGTCAATGCGTTAGTAAATTAAGAAATGGAATGGATTTGGGGAAAGCCTAAGTCACAATTGGAGCTGGGCTCTATATGAAGCTGCATGTATAATTCTTTATGTAAGGAATTCCTACCACTGACTGACAATGGGCCATGTAATGCACAAACAGGACATGGTTCAGAGGAAAGGAAGTAGGCTCTACAGTCACTAACTGTTAAGCAAGCTATTTAAGCTCATTGAGCCTGTTTCCTCATTTGTAACATGAGGATAACAGCATTATTTACTTCAGTGGAATATTGTGAGGGTTTAACAATACAGTGCACGTAGAGCACTTGGCACATGCGTTGATGTGCTCAATAAATCTCATAATACTTGTATAGTAGTTGTTATCTTCATTATTACAACTCTATCTGGAAATTCTGGTGCAATTTTCCCGGTATACGGAGAGCCTGATGTGCTGGCTGGAGACTGGCAAGCAACTTGCCTCTCCTCGCCCAGACCACTCAGTTTCTGATGTGTGTTTGTATGTGTGTGTGTATGTGCTTGCACACACGCTAAATTGATCCGTGCTAAATCCTGTAGTTTCTGCCATCAGGCTTCAGTTTCTTTGGCTTTCTTTAGCTTGCTTTATTCATGGGCAAAACAGGAAAACTGTTTTGATATTTTTCTGTCTAACCTTTAAAATTACCCACAAAACAATCATATTCCTGGACCTCCCTTAGCCTATTTATCTCAGTTATCAGCCTCTCACGTGATCCCTCACACAGGCAATCAGATGACAATTGGACTAGATGGGAAAAAGTGACCCAACCAGCTAGCAGAATATTTTTGGAGCCTTGCCATACTTTAACTATGTCCCTGACAGTTTTGGAACTTTGACAGTCTTAAATCATGCACCTTGCCCTCAATATGTTTACTTTTTCTTTTTTAGATTACTCAAAGTAATACAGTCAGCATTTTTGGACTTAAAAACCGAGGTTAAAACATTTTTTGTTGCTAAATACCACTAGCATACATGTTTTGGTTAATGTGCAACTATAGTGAAGCATCATTTCATTTATTCCTGAGCGTCCCGCCTCTCTTACACTCCCACTTTCCCATTTAAAGAAAAATGTGTGTGTGTTTCCATCACATAGTACACAATTCGAATTGTTTAATAGGTCATACAATTAAAAGTGAGCTACACAGTTCCCTGTCAGAGACAATCACTGTTAGTTTCTTGTGATAAATATATACTTAAGCACACAAAATGTAGCATACATAAATATTCTCGGCTAAATTTCCTGGAGAGAATTAATCTCTCAAACCCTAAGACATCAGTTGTATGTGATAAATTAACTTTTCTCTTTGGCATCAGGATGGGTATTATGTACCATTCTTTGGAGAATTGAAGGAATAATTACAAATAATTTTCTGTGTGCTGTGGTTCAGATGAGGAACTCTAGATGAGAAATGCTTTCACTTAACAATCTAGCTTGCAGATTATACACATGGATACATGTAGAGCTGCTGTCTTCCTCCTACACATCCTCCTACTCATCCTCATCCATTTCCATGTTCTTCCTCTTTTACTTTTTTTACTGAGGTATAACATAAATTGGAAAGTGTGTAAAGTGTGTCAATCTTCAGTATATAGCATGAAGAGTTTTTGTATATGTGTACACCCATGTAAACACCATTCAGATCATGGTGTAGAGCATTTTCATCACTTTAAAATGTTCCTCATGCCCCCAGAGTCAACCTCTAGTCTCATGTCAGTCACTACATTTAGCTCTGCCTGTTTTGAAACTTCATATAAATGAAACCGTATTTGTATTTTCCTTCTTTCCTTCAACACATCAGAGAGATTTTCCATGTTGTTGTGTATAGCAGCTATTATTTTTATTGCCCAGTATTATTCCATTTTATGAATAGATTTGCCTGTTGATGGACATCTGGGTTGTTTCCAGTTTGGGGACATTTTGAATACACCTGCTAGGGACAGACTTACACATGTCTTTTGGTGGCTACATGCACTCATTTCTCTTGGGGATATACCTGGGAGAAGACTGGGTCATAAGGTAGCCCTATGTTTAGCTTTAGTAAACATTACCAAACAGTTTAACAAAGTGGTTGTTCCAACTTCATTCTTTTTAACAGATGAATAATATTATATGATTTTTCCATGATGTCTTTAAACTAGCTCATTCTTAATAGAAATATAAGTTGTTTCCAAACATTTGCTATTACAAAATGTGTTTCAAATATTGTCCTTTTATATAAATCATTTTTACAAATACAAGTTTATCTATAGGAAAAAGTGTAAGAGGTGAATTTGCTGGATTCAAGGATTTGCGCATTTTTAATTTTAGTAAATATGAACAAATTTTCTCCAAATTGTTTCAGCTATTGGACACTGTCTCACCTCATACTCCAGACACAGTATATCATAAAATGTTTTGAACTTCTCTGTCCAACAGGTATAAATTATATTTATTTGTGGTTTTAATTTGAATGTCTCTTATGATAAGTGATATTGAGTATCTTTTATAAGTTTAAAAAGCATTAGTATTTCCTCATCTGCGACTCCTTTTAAAACATACTTTACCATTTGGGGTTGTTGGTCTTTTATTGATTTAGGGGAGCTCTCTTTACATTAAAGAAATTAGTCCTTTCTCTGTGTTATGTGTTCCAAATATTCTTCCCCAGCTTGTTGCTCGTCTACTACCTCTGTTAATAATTGAAAGAGTAATTTGAAATATCCTTTACATCAGGTTTCTAAAGCATATTTTACAAAGCCTTAGTCTGCCCTTTCTTCCGCCACCCACAAGATGGGTCTTGATATTATTAGTGAGTAAAAAGTTTATTCTCATGTATGCTCTAAATGCATTCTCTGGATTATTAGAAATAATCTTGCCCTAATGCACACTCCAGAGAATTGAAAGTAAGCCTGCTTATAAAAAAGCAATTGGCAGACACACAGAACGTGAGCATGGCTGCTAACTTAACAATTTTCTCAAGAAAGCAAAAGACAATTTGCATTCTTCGTAAGATTCTGTGTTAGGGTTATTTGTTCAGCTTGGAAAAGTGTTTATATGGGTAATCAGATGCCTCATGCTTCCCTAGGGCAGTCCACAAGTCAGAGAGAGATTGGCAGGCACGGCACACTGTTCCCAAATCCTTGGTCAACTTGGAGTATCTCACGAAATGCCCTCAAAATGAGGCGTATTCTAAATAGCGATATCACTGAGATGCTTAAAACAGTCAGTCTCATTCTTCAAGATGATTTCTCCTCACGCACTGACCTCCTCCATTAAAATCATAGGGTTATAACCTAACATTCAGTCACTTTCTTCTCCGTTAGATTCTTTGCGGCCAAGTACCACGTATTATTTGTATCTGCTTCCTATTGCCTCCATAACAAACTGCCACACATTTAGCAATTAAAACAACACCCATTTTTAAAAATCTCATAGTTCTGCAGTTTAAAAGCCCAGGTCACCATAGCTTGGCTGAATCCTCTGCTTAGTGTTGTAAGACAGAAATCAGGGGGTCAGCAGGGCTGTGTTTTTTTCCAGAGGCTCTGGACGTGAATCAGTTTCCAAGCTCATTCAGGTGGCTGGCAGAATTCAGTTCCTTGAGACTGTAGAGCTGAGGTTCCTGTTTCCTTGCTGGCTGTCGGCCAGGAGCTCCTCTCAGCTCCTTAAGGCCACCTGCCTTCCTGTTTTATTGCCACTGCACACCGCCCCGTTTTCAAACCCTCAGCACAGCATCGGCTCATTCTCACATTTGGAATCTCTCTGAATTTCCCCTTCTGTGACATCTTGCTGCAACTAAAAGAGGTTCTCTGCTTTTAAAGGCCTATGTGACTAGCTGGACACAACTGGATAATCTAAAATCATCTTCCCTTTTAAGGTCTGTAACTTTAATTATGTCTGCAAAGTCCCTTTTGCCCCATAAGTTCACATATTCAGAGATTTTGGGGGTAGGACACAGGCATCTTTGGGAGGCCATTAAGATGCCTACTGTACCTATTTTTTTTTTCTTCCTCTCTCCCTCCTTCCCTCTTTATTTCTCTCTTTCCTCCTCTTTCTTCTTTATTCACAGCATCTGGCACAATGCTGAGTTTGTAATGTAAGGAGAATGAACATTGATGAGTTGAATGATCTTTTTAGAGTTCTTCATCTTGAGGCTTTAGTCTAAATTCTCAGAATGTATATTTAATCCAGACTTTGTCGGGTGGTTTATGAACCGCCAGAAGATCAGAGTAGAAAAAACGCAGGAGGCTTCTCATCACCTTTCTCCTGCAACCTCGGATGAAGGGTCTGTCTGGTCCAAGAGTGTGGCTTTGTGTTTCTTAGTCTGAGCAAACACTTGGGGTTGTCCTAAGCACCTCAGGGCTACTGTGCCATGCATGCAGGGCTCTGGGGACAGAACAGGTAAAACTCTGTGTTAACACAAGCCAAATTTGGACTCGCTGGGGTTTTTAGAAAAACAGAGAAGAATATTAGGCACTCGAGAGAAGGCAATCTGTTTTGGAACAAAGAAATACTGTGGTAGAGGAAGAACTTTAGATCACTGTAACCTTATCTTTGGTTCTGGGCTCTTCTTGGCAGAAAGCAGAGACATCTTTGCATGAGAATTTTGATCACAATCTACCCAGAGACAACTGAGAAAGACAAATTCTCACCGTTCCCCAGCAAATTTCACTAAAGATAAATCCTTATGGTTAAATATTCTCAGTGGAATAAACATCTCCAAATTTCTTGAGCAAAGAGATTTTGACTAATACTTTAGCTCCGATGGCTTGGTTTGAGTGAAATAAAAGCACTATATCATTATTGTTTTTTTGCAATGGTCAAGGACTAATTAGTTACCTTCAAATACTACTTATTATATTTGTTTTAGAGAGTTAGATATTTACTAGAGTTTTTATGTATGTTTACAACTCAGTCTCCCCTTAGGCTGCACCTTCCTTGAGCAAAGGATTCATCTTTAATCCAAGGACATAGTACAGTGTTGAGCATATAATAGTTCCTTAATTTTTAAAAAATAAAGGCTCAGAGAATCAAATGAAAGTTATTTGCACTGTAACTTGCACAGTTGGATCTGTTGGATCCCTCAACCAGAGACATATGGATGATGTATAAACATAATTAATAGTTGAAAGAAAATGTGTTTATGTGCAGTAAAATTCTGGAATTATCAATACTATGTTGACTTTAGTTGAATACAGATAAACATGGAACCTAAAATAGATCATCTGAATATCATTACTCCGCTACCGAAGAGAAACTAAGCAGCAGTAACCATTAGTAACAAGATAACATTACCTAATCCAAAACTGCCATGCTATGAAACTCAACATCATTTGTATTATACCTCCATGATTAATAATATGTAATAAGAAAGATTCATGAAAAGGAACATTTCAGGAAAATAACATCTTTCAAGTTGAGTCAAAAGTTATTCCAGTTACGTTCTTCATGGGAAACAAAGCAACCCCCTACTCAGAGGGTATGATTATAGTTCCCATAAAGAACCAGAGGCATCCGTGTTAGTGTTTAGTGAGAAGCTGGATGAGACGAGTTGGTTTTGCAGCTCTCACGCCTTACGCCTGTTCCTCTATGTGGGACCAGACTAAGTATGCTCACCAAGTGCATAAAGAAGTTCTCCCAAACCAAATGATGATTTGCTTATGGCAGCTGAACTTCCAGACTTTCAGAAACTAGAATAGTTCTTAGGTAGAAATGAGATTGCCCTTTAAAATAAAGCTTTGCATATTAATGATGGACATCTCAGAATCATTTCTAAAATATAGTGAAACAAGCACTGACAAAGGAAGAGTATTTCAAAACTACTGAAAAATTAAAAAAAAAAAACCCTCCATCCTGTCATTTCTGATTGCTTATCAGGAATGCAAACGTGAGGAAGTGAGCAAATAGAGTGTGACTGAAATAATTTTACAAGTCATCACAGTTTGAGGGCAGCTAAAGAATTTCATTTAAACAGAAGACCGCACTTAGAGATTTTCATATAATAATTCCATTCTAAGCTTTAAAGTCAAAGGATTTTAGAGTGTTAGAACTGGAAGGGATTTGGAGAAATTTCCAGTCCTGTTCCCTTGTCTTATAGATCATGGAATTCCAGTAAGTCAATTTCCTCTAAAACTTTTTCTAATTACAGTTTTTTATAGTGGCATTTATAACAACCTATAAACTAAGCTATTTTAACAGCTGATATATATTTTTAAATCATTCTGTAATCACGATTCTTTTGCTTCAGTTTTTTAGCTAAATCTGTGGTCATGAAGAATGTTCTTAGGGATTTTGATATAATTTTTGGTTTATATTAGAAGGATAGGGAAATACTAAATTTTGATGGTGCAATAAAATCCTGCCTCTAAGTTTTCTATTGGATGTGTAATATATATGGAATGCATGTTCAATTGTTTTATATATATAAATATGTATGTATTACATATACACATAAAAGAATATGAAGCATCTAGTCAGAGAGTCCTGCTTTCAAATGCTATCTCTGTCATTTAGTAACTGTGTGTGATCTCAGGCAATTATTTACTCAGTAATCCCTGATCTGTTAAAATGAGTTTAAAAATGCCTAACTCAAAGAATTTTGTGAAGTTTAAGGGGGATTATGCAGATGAATGTGCCTAACACAATACATCTCAAAACACATCAGCTCAGGGCTTCCTTGGTGGCACAGTGGTTAAGAATCTACCTGCCAAGGCAGGGGACACAGCTTTGAACCCTGGTCCAGGAAGATCCCACATACAGCGGAGCAACTAAGCCCGCACGCCACAACTACTGAGCCTGCGCTCTAGAGCCCGTGAGCCACAGCTACTGAGCCCACGTGCTGCAACTACTGAAGCCCACGCTCCTAGAGCCTGTGCTCTGCAACAAGAGAAGCCACCGCAATGAGAAGCCCCTGCACCACAACGAAGAGTAGCCCCCGCTCGCCACAACTAGAGAAAGCCCGCATGTAGCAACCAAGACCCAACGCAGCCAAAAATAAAATAAATAAATAAATTTTTAAAAATTTTACAAAAACCCATATCAGCTCAATAGCTTCTTCTTTCATTCCTTCCTTCCACCAGTACTCATCTGTCTTTACCTACTACTTAAACACATTCTGCATCATTTCATTATTTGTAAATGAAGTATTACTACTATTCTCCTAATAGCTGTAGGAAAAAAATTTTTTAACATTAACATGGATGAGAAAAATAAATGTAAACACTTTTGTTCTTTAGGTGAAAGCAGAATTTTCTATATTGAACGTTTCTTTCCTGGGAGAAAAAAAGGTTCCATGCATGAGCTTTGGAAAATACTTTGAAACTACTCATTCAAATCACGATGTAGCGCTTTTTTCTCTTGCTTACCCAGGGAGAGGGAACAATTGGGAATAACTTGTTATTTTTCCTTCCTGAAGTCTAGTCCAGTTAGCATCAACTTCATTTCAACTTTGGCACTAAATCAAACTTGAGCTTGATGTGGTTAAGCATTAAGAAAAATAATTTTAACACCTCAAATGAATTCTAAAGCTAAGAGCTGCCTTTACAGCCTAAAGAGAGAAACTATAGTTTGCTTTTATAATCCTCCACAAGTTCTGTGCATATTTGAAGTTGAATATTGATAATTTATTAAACATTTCATAAAACTTCATTATCTTGAACCATTTGACCACTTAAAACTATTTTTGAAGAAAAACTTGTTCTTTTATACTTATACATTAAGCAGATATTTTATCTACTTAGTGCCAGGTTTTATGTCAGACATCAGGGATCCAAAAATCAAAAGTAATCCCAAAGTCTGGTGATAAGACAAGCAGACACAGTGAAGTCTTACAATACAACATAACACATCCTAAACTAGAAGAATGCTACCTTTCTGATCTCATCCTTGGTACTCTTTTCTCTTCCTCATTACACTCTAGTCACATTATCTCAATCACACTTTTCCTATCCTTGAACACCCCCACTGATTCGTGCCTCAGTACCTTTGTACTTGCTTTCCCCCCTCCCTCTGATAGGGATGCTTATCCCCCATATCTTTCAATTGCTGGCTCCATCTCATTATTCAGGTCTTAGCTCAAGTGTCAACTCAAAGAGGCCATCCCTGAATACCCCTTCCCTCATCTTGCCCTGGGTCAATCTTTGCCACATCATTTTAAAAAATTCTTTATCTAAAAATGCCTTGTTTACTAATTATTTTTTTCTTTTTTTTTTTTTTTTGCGTTACGCGGGCCTCTCACTCTTGTGGCCTCTCCCGTTGCGGAGCACAGGCTCCGGACGCGCAGGCTCAGCGGCCATGGCTCACGGGCCAGCCGCTCCGCGGCATGTGGGATCTTCCCAGACCGGGGCACGAACCTGCGTCCCCTGCATCGGCAGGTAGACTCTCAACCACTGCGCCACCAGGGAAGCCCTTGCTTACTAATTTTTTACTTGTATCTTGAATATGTGATTGTAATTGTAGAATTACGTTCCATTAAGATAGTGCGTGGATCTATCGTGTTCATGGCTCTATCTCCAGTGTCTAGCCCTTTGCCTTGCACACAGTAAGCAGATGCTCAATAAATATTTGTTGAATTGAATGAATGGTGCCATGAGGAGTAACTGGGGCCATCAGGAAAACTTCACACAGAGGGTAATGCTGAACTTGAGGCTTGAAGGACCATATTTGAGATATGGGATTAATACCCAAACTGCAGACTGTTTAGAAGGATTTAAGGAAGGTTTCCACCATATATGAATATGTGGAAGTGTGACGATTTGCATAAACAGAGAACAGAAGATGGCCCCATACTTCCAAGGGAGATGATAACTTCAGTTTTGGATAAGGTGAGTTTATGATGCCTGTGAGTCATTCAGGTAGGGATGTGTCATGGACACTTAGACAAAGGGAAAAAGGTCTGTCTTGGAGACAGAGATTTCCACTACTTTTTTACCTTGTAAAGCCACTTAGGAGAGTTGCCAGTGAACTACTCCTAAGCATAGATCCTTCAGGGACTGCTTTAATAATTTTTTTTTTTTAATTTGCAGCACATTTTGTGAAAATTACTGAAAATGTGCTGAAGCCAGGCTTTGAAACATAAAGCTAGACTTTAAAAGCTTAAATTTTGTTTATCTCATTAATTTATCTCATAAAATCTTCCTTCATATATGTCCCCAAAATACACCTTTGTCTAATCTCAGTTTAGCCTAACTCAAGTTGAAGCATTGACTGCATGGATTCCATTTAGATATCACCAATTTAGGCTTTGTTCATGTGTGTCCTTAAATCCCTGGGATGGGGGAGAAGTTAAAGTAAATTGCAACTTATGAAAAAGAACTCAGGACATTTTAAACTGCAAAACTATAAAAAATAAATTTGTTGACAGAAGGAACAAAGAAGGTTCTGAACTTAGCAACCAATGAAAAATTACCATTCGTATGATTTACGACAGAAATTTTCTCCTCTTGTCCAGCTCTTCCGGGGAAAAAGCTCTCACCAACCCCTCTCCTGGGCCTTCAGCCCTTCTCCCACCAGAACCGGAAGGACACCCAACTCCCTGGAGGAGAAATCAATGGGCTGCTAATTTGAACTTGAGATTGTGAGGAGGAAGCAACAGAACTCCAGGGAGGATGAAAAGAGGAGTGGGGGAGGCAAAGGGCTAAGAATGCCTAGTAGACAATGGAAGGGAGGGAGACTCAAGGAGAGAAGCTTTCAGATGTCCATCCGGGTGGACTCAGTGTGTAGGAGGTGACTGAAGATGCGTAATGGAGAACCACCTTGCAGCACCCTCTGCACTTGTGATCTTGATTGTCTAAACCTAAGAATTTTCTCTCTACTAAGGAGCAGTGTTTAACCTTTTCAGGGCATAGTTAAGGGATTACAGCTGGATGCTTTAAGGCTCTGATCTTTTGGTGCAAAATGAGGCAAATCCATGCAAATGAAGACCTGGCAGTTTTTCTTGGACTCTTCTGATTTCAGCTTCTTAATGTGCACATTCTCAGCATTCTCAGGAAAGTCTCATGGGACTTTCCAATCACAGAGTCAAATTCTCACTGTTTTATTATGATGCCTTTGAGAATCAACAAAAATAAAACTTTACCCTCTCTTAAAAAATGCTTAGGACACATTTTTCAACTCTAGAAAGATGTTTAATTTAGGGCCAACGCCAAAAGCACGCAACTCCAAAACTAAGATGAACCTGAGGTTATGAAATCTTTGCCCTTTTAAAAGGAACCGTAAGGATAGGTATGTAGATGAATATATATGTGTGGTGCGCGGGGCGGGGAAGAGAACCTTAGTTTTTCAGTTCTGTTTTCTGACAATACGTCATTACCGGTATTTGGTGGAATAACTGGCACATGGTGTCGTTCAAAACCATTTGTGAAATAAGTTAATCTCTTCAAAGAATCTCAAGTTTACAAACTGTTCCGCCTGCAGAACCATCTCTTTTCTGTAAATTGCCAGAATTTATGGGGTAGAAGACGGAAGATGAGTCGGTGAAAAGGTCAAAGAAGCCAGAGAGTAAAGGCTAAGAAATTAAGGGGGGTCAAGGAGTGAAGGACTAACCAGTGTCCATTGGATCTGGGAATTTCTAGGCCTTAGGGCACAGCAGTGTGGGTACAACAGCATGATGATTAAGAGACAGGATTCTGGAGTCAGACTTCCTGAGTTCAAGTCTCAGCTCCACTCTTTACGCTGTATGAAGTAATTGAGTGGCTTTCTCTTCACCTCAGTTTTCCATCTGTGAAATGAGGATACAGTTGTAACAGAACTGATACAAGGACTCTATAAGCTAACTTTCAGCCCAGGAGGAATTCTTGTTTCTTTTCTTTCTTTTAAATAAATTTATTTATTTTATTTATTTAATAAATAAAATTTATTTATTAATTTTGGTTGGGTTGGGTCTCTGTTGCTGCACGCGGGCTTTCTCTAGTTGTGGCAAGTGGGGGGCTACTCTTCATTGTAGTGCACGGGCTTCTCATTGGGGTGGCTTCTCTTGTTGCGGAGCATGGGCTCTAGGCGCACGGGCTTCAGTAGTTGTGGCACATGGGCTCAGTAGTTGTGTGCTGTAGAGTGCAGTCTCAGTAGTTGTGGCGCACGGGCTTAGTTGCTCTGCAGCATGTGGGATCTTCCCGGACCAGGGATTGAACTTGTGTCCCCTGCATTGGCAGGCGGATTCTTTTTTTTTTTTTTTTTTTTTTTTTTTTTGCAGTACGCGGGCTTCTCACAGTAGTGGCCTCTCTGGTTGCAGAGCACAGGCTCCGGACGCGCAGGCTCAGCAGCCATGGCTCACGGGCCTAGCCGCTCCGCGGCATGTGGGGCCTTCCCGGACCGGGGCACGAACCCGTGTCCCCTGCATTGGCAGGCGGACTCTCAACCACTGCGCCACCAGGGAAGCCCGGCAGGCGGATTTTTAACCACTGCGCCACCAGGGAAGTCCCAGAATGCTTGTTTCAAATGCTATTTTCTGAGGAATTGAGGGCTTTTGGTGAAAATTAATGCAGTCTAGTCATGGTTTAGATAGTCCAATCAGTGTTACTAGCTAGAGTTGTGATCCTAAGTGACTTCTTTTAATTTTTTTGCCTTTTTCCTCATTTGTTAAATAAAATAATAAAATCTGTTTCTTGAAGCTTATGAGATATATACTGAAAGATTTTTACAAGATAAAAAGAAAGTACAACAAAAATATGTGAAAGTATTATTATTTTTAAATTCAAACACTTTCATCATTCTTTACATGTGTATTCCCATGAATTCCAGGGAACTACAACATCTGATGTTTGAAGTTTCTGGCAAGGGTTTACCTTCTTGAGTATCTCCACAAGGAGAGGAAGTAAATCACTTCAATTTTTTAAAAGGAGAACTTCATACTAAAGGCAAAAAGCCTTCTGGCTTCCAATCAGCTGTTTCTCTCTTTGGTCAGCCTCCTCCTTCCATCTCCATTCTCGACTAAGTGGTCAGATGAGAAGGGTGATGAGGTGAGGAAAGTGCCTAACGAGGGTTCCCCAAACTATAACCCTGGGTATCTCAGGTATCTATCTATTAAATCCTGAAGTCTGAGGATGACAAATCCCACTGTAAGGGGACAGAACTTAGCTCAGCTGTCAAGGTGCTTGAGTTAATTTCAAAAATAGATTTAGTATGTATAAAATTTTGTTTTAACCATGGCACAGTATCAAGGGATGTTTAAATCTGGAGACTTTTTTTGTTACTCCATGTCCTCAATAAGGTGAGCACTACCTTCATATAATAGAATGGTGTACGTTCTGTCAGCTTCTTAGAGCATGTTTCTGCATTTTCCCAGTGTTATGGAGAATATTCATTGATTACTTTAATCAGTTTTTAAAAATTCACAATTTCCCCTTCTTCTTTGTTAAGACCAATTAGGTAACACACACACACACACATACATGGGCACACACACAATGGGATTTTTAAATTCCTTATACTTGTTTTGGAACAGCATTTACCACTCGTATTATTTTTAAAGTTTTGCATCACCATTCAGATAAGTTTTAAGGCAAGCAGAAGGCTAATTTTAAAATACGTTTCATATGGGTCTGTTTTGCATAGTAGGATCATCTGAATAAATCTTCCTTTGAGACATTCCTTCCATTTATCTCTTTGTTTCTACAACAGCCAGCTTGTTCTTCACCTACAGGAGGGCTAACTTGACTTTTCCAGGGACTTTCAATTATTTCTAGATGTTGGGCAAAATACAAGACTGAGATCACCATGATTTTCAAAAGTTCCTCATCTCTTACATTTGTCCTTTATCTTTCAAATGCTATGTTCATCATTATGTTTGATAGAGTGACGTAAGTTGGAAGTTATCCTATATTCACTTTTATGTTCAGATTTCACAGTTTGCTAAATATAAACCTATTTTTCCTCCTTTCATTGCCAATGTCCCCAACATCAATGGCTCAGTTCTTGATGTTTTGTGTTACTTCCTGAGACTTACTGAATTCTCAGATATGAAGACACTTTTCTGAACATATTCTCAGTGTGGGTTTCTCAGTGGTGGAGTAGAGAATCCTCATCTGTGCTGCCTTCAGCAGCTGTGTAAATACAGCTGGAAACTTGCAAGTGGACAGCGTTGATTGTAAATTGGTTTCCTTATGTGTTTTGGAATGCTGTTCTAAGAACCATGAACCCTGAATTTCAGATGAGTTTCCATCGCTACAACTTTCATATACATATTTAATATTACTTTCTGGGTTTGGACAAAGCCTTGCCCTTAGTGGACATGTTACTTCTTTAGGCTTAGGCTCCTTCTTGGACTTTTTATTTTACAATATCCTAAAACTCATGACAAACAGAAACATTACAGATCCTTTAGTCTTCTGGATGTTTGGGGTAAGGCAGGTGTATTAGCCTACTGGGGTTCCCATAACAAAATACCACAGACTGGGTGGCTTAAACAACAGAAATTTATTTTCTCACAAATCTGGAGATTGGGGTGTCAGCAGAGTTGGTTTCTTTCAAGCTTATCTCCTTGGCTGGTAGATATCCATCTTCTCCCATCATCTTCACAGGGTCTTTCCTTTGTGTGTGCCTGTGTCTTAATCTCCTTCTTATAAGGACACCAGTCACATTGGATTAGGGCCTACCCTCATGAGTCATCTTCCCTTAATCATCTCTTTAAAGACCCTATCTCCAAATATAGTCACATTCTGAAATACTGGGGGTCAGGACTTGAATATATGAATTTTGGAGGGGACACAATTCAGCCTATCATAGGAAGGAAGCAGGAGGAAAAGGGAGGTAGTGATAAGAAAATTACTCAAAGCTTGCTGTTGGAGTATTGAGTGTATGAGTTCTACACTCAACAGGTACAGAACTGAACTTATCATCACCTCCTTCTCCTCCCAAATCCAGTCTTCTTGTGTTTTCTGTTTCAGGAGGGACCATCGTCATCTAAGCAGTCACAGAGCCAGAAACCTGGAATCCTCTTGGGCTCTCTTCTCCAGCTAATCCCTATTACTCTATTAAACCCCTAATGAGTCCTGCAAGTCTACCTTGGAATGTATCTTCACTCCTTCCCTCATCTCCTTTCCCATGGTCTCTACCTTAATTTGGGCTACTTATAATTACTCACCTGGATTACTGTAATAATCCCCTAATTCATCTTATTTCCTCAATTCTGCCCTTTCTCCCTACTAAAATTCATCCTCCAAACTACTCTAAGAGTAGTCTTTCTAGGAAAAAAAAATCTGGTCATGTCACTTTCAGATTGAATTTCTTTAATGGTTCCACATTGCTTTAAGCATAGAATTCAAATTTCTTAGCTCTAACATGCAATATAATTCTTTCCCTTCAGTCTGATGGTCACATGCTTATTTCTGGGTGAGCATTATTAGGCCCAGGCAATCCAATATGCTGATTGGCTAAAATAATTAGGATCTACTCCTTAGGGTCATCTTCCCTGGAATCATGGGCTGGATGGGGGAAAGATGGGGCCCAGGACAAAATCAGGGTTTCCCTAAGAATGTGGAGGAGGAAAGAGACAGTGGGTGTCAGGCAGGTAACCAGTAATGTCTTCAGTCTGTTCCTTCACGGAATTCGCAGCCTAGTGGTGAAGACAGAAAAATAAAGGCAAAGTTACAGTGCAGTGTGATAAGGACAATTGTAGAGTTTTGCGCAGGGTGCACAGTAAGCATGAAGGCTCCTTTGTAAATTAGACCAGGGCTTCAAAGAAAGTTTCCTAAAGGAGGTGATACACAACCCAATTTGTGAAAAATGAGCAAGAGTTAACACACTGAAGAAGAGGAAAGAGGCATTGTGGCAGCAGGAACAGCAAGTGAAAAGGCCCAAGAGTCATGCAAGAGTCACTGGGGAGCCACACATCATTTGGGTTGACCAGAGAGGAACTATATATGTCATATAAGTTTTATTCTATAAAGTTTCCGATAATACTTCTGTTGTATTGTATAAAGCTACTGTGTATGTACTGCTAACTAAAGGCCAAACACGGTATGCAATTCCACTTAATACAGCACTCTGGGGTTAGAATGTAAACCCCAACCGATAGATGAAGAAACTCAGACTAAAAGGCTAAAGAACTTATACAGGGTCATATAGACCTGGCTCTAACCACTTTTATACACAACTTTTCAACCTCATGAAACTTGTTACCTCAAGCAATGACATAGGCTGAAAACAAATAGAATTGTAGGAATATACATTTGGATATATTTGAGAACCAGATATCTAAGAGAGATTGAAGGAAAACCCTGTTTCTAAAGTACAACTTCTCTTTTTGACCAAGTCCTCTGATGGACTATTCTTTGGCATACATGTCAGGGATAGAACACAACGGTCAGTTTCTGACGCAGGGTTCTTCTGTCACCTGGCTGTCACCAGTCAGCGATCACATTTCTTAGCTCATGATCTGCCCCCGTCTCTGCTGGAATGTCTTTCCCCCTTCTTCAATTTGCTGCCTTTTGTTCATTCTTCACAGATTCAGTTTAAGCATCACTTCCTTTAGGAAACTTTCTCTGAACCCCTGGTCTGGTTAAGAAAGGAGGCTTTGTGTTCACAGTGTACCCTGTGTAGAACTCTACAACTGTCCTTATCACAATGCACTGTAACTTTGGCTTTGGTTGTTTCCCTACCCCCTCACTGCAGTCTGTAAAGTCTAAGATAAGGACATTGCGTTCTTCTTTTTCCTCTTTCCTAAGAAAACCTCAGTTTTGTTCAGGTCTCTGTCTCTCCTGCATGTGGTCCACATAGCTCAAGAAAGGCTACCTCTTTCCTCTCACGAATGGATCTGGTTGTTTAAGCCAGTGATTCTCAACCAGAGGTAAGTTTTCCCCTCCAAGGAACATTTGACAATGTGTGGACATATATTTGGTTGGCACAGCCAAGCCTTGCTACAGGCATCCACTTGGTAGAGGCCAGAGATGCTGCTAAACATCCTACAATGAACTGGGCGGCCCCCTATCCCCTCCCCACTGGGCCCCTTGTCCCCATCAAAGAGTCATCTGGCCCCAAACAACAAAATACTACTGAGGTTGAGGCACTCTGGTTTAAGTCAGTGTTTGTGTGACTTTGTTTCCTGATCGTTAATGGTCTAGGGATGAATATGAACCATACGGATGCAAGGGACTGATATACCATGAATGGGAAAAAGATGGGATGATAAAGCTGGAAAGCTGGATTGTGGTTACATTGTGGCGAATTTTAAGTGGAAGACTAAGTATGGTCTTTGTACTGTAATGGAGCAGGGAGTAAGTACCATGATTGAAAAGTATTTCAGGAGAGTAGGTCTACCATGTCACCCGCAGGATAGATGGGAGTGGGACGGAGCATGACAGCCAGGAGCCCCTGAGACAGCTATTGTTACATTTCCTGAGTGAGGTGACATGGTGGGTGGTCCTATTTAGGTCCCTAGTGGTTAGTGTAGTCTCCTACACCCAGAGGGACTCAAGAATGTTTCTTGAATAGTTGGTTTGCAACTGTTTTCTGGAACACAATAAATAGATTATGATTCTGACCCAGTGTTCTTATTACTTAAAAAATCTGTGTCACCTAGATGTCTGTGATTACACGTGGAGAAAAAATAACGTTTAATAAATTCCAAATTTCCCTGTGTTTTGAAAGGACATCATCTTAGGTAAATTTTGCATAAACACTAAAGGCAGCTTGTGTGTATGTGTGTGTGTGTGTGTGTGTGTGTGTGTGTGTGTGTGTGTAGAAATGTTTTCTTGTAGAAGTACCTTTTGAACATACTTTCCTGGGATAGATTTTTGGTACATGTAGCCGTGCCCTGTTGGGTTTCGAGTCTGACTCTGAGGTGAATGCCCAAGATCTCAATGTTGGGGTACCCTTTACCAGCTTCCTGGGGCTGCAGACCTGCAGAGGCAGCCCCCAGGCTTCTGCCCTATCCCACTGCCCCATTTACTCGGCAGACCTGCCTTCCATCACTTTCCTGGCTGGTGAACACTGGCCTGAAGGCATTAGGGAAGTTCACTGAGACTTGTTTTTTCCCTTTGTTCCTAGTAATGGTTCCAAGGTAAGTTTTTTTGGCAGGAAAACGACTGTGATGTTTTAGATTAATTCAGGGAAGCTCCTAGTGGACCCCTTAAACATGGCACCCACTGGCAGCCTAATCAGTACTTGCTGCTTTGGTAGTGTGCAAGGACATCTATAGTCCTGGCAATAAGCTTACAGAGAATTTATTCTTTATAATTGAGTGTAAAACATTGCTTTTTAAGGTGTGCTTTTCTTACTCAAAAAAACTTAAGACTAAAAAACAAGACAGTCTATAAATATATGTTTAATAACTTAGTTTTGTAAGTCCACCCCCCCTTTCCTTTTGATTGTTATAATGGAAAACATTGCTTTCAGTGATTAGAAGTAAAATGTTGATGGCAAATTTAAAAGACATTACGATCCTTTATATCTTTTTTCTCTTGGCAAAGCAATTTAATTAGGAAATAATCTTGTCCTCTAACATCTGACAATTACCATAAAATTATATCCCACTTGGTTGGCAACGAAACCAGTTTGTTCGAATTTGTAGCAAAATTTTGAGCTTTTACATTACTGTGAAAAGACAGTCAGATTTTAAATTAGAAAGATGAGGTTTAAAAAAAAATCAGAAATGCAAATAACCGCTTTTAAAACGCAATCTCCAATTTTCAGAAGTATGATTTCAGTGGGGCTGAGAGTGGGGAACCTACCAAATCCTTCCGGGAAGGAGAAGGGAGCACCTGGGGAGGGTGCTGATCACATCAGAGCTCAGCTCTTGCTGCCTGTGCACGCGTGTGACTGTGTGCACGCACGCGTGTGTGTGTATGTGTGTGCCTGCGTGTGTGCGCGCGCGCGGCCACAGGGCCGCTGGGGTGCTCGGGCCGCGGGCTTCCTCGCGGCCGGGAGCGGGGCGCGCGTCCCCGGCTGGGCAGACCCGGGTCGTGCGCAAACGCATGCAACGCCGGCTCTTTGTGTGTCTGTGTGGCTCCGCGCCGCCGCGGGCACCATTTTCTACTCGGCTCGGGACAGGCACATAAAAGGGAAGGCGGCTGCCGCCCGTCGCCGTCCTCTTTCCCTCAGATGCCCTCTGCTGCAGGTTTATTATTACAGTACGGGCCGCGCCGCCTCTCCCCGCGGCCTTGGCCAGCCGCCGGGCTATGCAGCGCCCTGGCCGCCTTCACGCTTGGCTCGCCCCCAAACCGCCTCCTCCGCCTCCTTATTTGTCTGAAAAGCAACCGCACGTCGAGGCGAAGAGGCCCGCCGGGGCAACAGAGGCCGGGCCGGCGTGAGTGCGCGCCGCGCTGCGGGGGGCGGGGCCGGGGCGGCGCGCCTGTCTGCGGGCCCCTTTGTCCCCCAGGCCCGGGCCAGCGCAGTGGGGGCAGCGGGGTGCCCGGGGTGCCGAGGGCCGGGGCGCGCGCTCGTTGGCCGCTCGCCGACCGGGCCCCGAGTCGCCGATTCCTGCCGAGTAAGCAGTCTGGCTCCGCCGCGGCAGCACAGTGGCAGCAAGGCTGGGGCGCTGGCGCCGCACCAGCCCATCAGAATTAGCTCATTGTTCACTAGCACACTAGCAGCAGAGAGAGGGAGAGAGAGAGAGAGAGAGAGAGAGAGAGAAAGAGAGAGAAAGAAACTGACTCTTAGAGAAAGAGACACACTCTTGGAGAGAGAGAGAGCGCGAGGCAGGGAGACCTTCCCCTCCTTTTTCCAAGGCTGCACTTCTTGGAAGTGAAGCTGGTTTGGGTTTTGTTTCCCTTCCCCCTCCTCCCTCCTCTTCCTCCACCCCTTTTCCCTCCCCCTGCCCCCTCTCCCCATCCCCCAGCTGTCTTTCTAGCATGATACCCTTTTTCATCCACATTTGTGTTTCAGGTGTAGAGAGGAGAGAGTGAACAGGGAGCGGGGCTTTTGTCTGTAAGTATATGCCATTCCCATCCCCGGCCGGGAGCGCTGCTTTCTCTTTTGTGTCGATTTCTTGCCGTTGCTCTTAGCTGGACCCTTCAACCCTGCAGAGTTCATGCTTCTTCCCTCTTAATTCTAAAGAGCTGAAGCGTGTACTTGGAGAAATTCTGGCATTTTGGGTCCTACTGCATTAAGGCTGGAATTTAACTTGGGCTTTTTTAAAAAAAATGCACAAGTTAAGAGGGAGAATTCTTTTGCGAAGGGGTGGGGTTTTTTGCTTGTTGGTGTGGTTAATTTTTGTTCTTCTTGCTCATAAAGCATTGTTAGGAACTGTTTTGTTTCTTTTCATGAGATGCACTTTGGTGCATGCAAGCCTCGCCCCCCCCCCGCGCCTTTTATAAAATGAATTTGTGTCCCTCCATCCTTAGACTTTATTACTCTTTCAAAGCTGCTGTCGCCTCCTGGGGTCTTTCCAGGCATTCGATCTTGCAACACTTTTTTTTCCTGCATTTTCTTATAAAGCAGTTGAACTTCAGGGGAGGGAGGGCTTAAAAATAACTGACTGCTTTTTGCTTGATGATGATAATAATCTCATTTGCATTTATATGTATCTGTAATACCATTATAGGAAAACTCGAAGAGCTTAAGATACCCTGTTAGAGAACTTTTAGTTTCTCCATTCATCTTAATTTTTGTCTTAACTTATGTTAACAAAAGAACTGTGTTCTGATGACACAAAGGTTGAGAGGAAAATCACTGCAGCATGTACATTAATGTTTATTTGGTTTAGGGAGAAGGGCATAATGGTGTATATTCCTGACTTTTCCCCCTCAGTGTAGTTTTTTTTTTTTTTTTTTTAAGCACGGAAGGTTATGTAATGCAGTGCCATTTCCAAAAATATCCACTCTGAGGCATTACACTACGCGGTGGAAGGCTGATTCCTATTCTGCTGTCTTGATTGCAAATATACTGCCAGTAGTATGTCTGGGAACAAAGAGCAGCCAGAAAACAATCTATTTTTATCACTTGGTTCTACTTTTAAGTTTGAACTCCTGCAATTTAAAGATGAACCCAACAATAAGAATAGCCCAGGACTCTGGGAAGCTAGGTACCAGGGATTCCTTTGTCCCCTATTTAAGCCTACAGACCGATTGAAAAGCTCTTTCAGAAGCCCCAGTGGTTACAATAATTTGCATGTAACTTAGCTTAACCACAGAAAATGGTTATTTGTCTGTAGCCTCTAAACAGGCTTTCTCATTTGCTGACCTGTGGTGTGGCAATTTGTCTACTGTATTTAAACATGTTTTGCAGGTTGGTTGGTCTCCTTGGACTGAAGAGAGGGAGGGTGCAAGGCCAAGACTGTTAAGGATTCTCAAAATGGTAAGCATTGGTCATCAGAGGAGATTCTCAGTTGCTTCTTATCAGTCTTTATTCCATATAAATATCAACCACCCACCTTCATCCTGCTTGAACCCTCCATTGTTCCTACCCCATCTGACCTTTCAAAGGTTCTGTCTCTAGCCTGGGGAGCTTTGCAGTACAGCAATTTATATGAACTGGATGTGGTGAATTAGGGATTAGGTCTTTTGATTTTCAATCATTTTGAATAGAAAACTGAAATTCCTCTTTCAGAAGTGGCGATTTATTTAACTCCAACAACAGAAACCATTCTGTTCTTTAAGAAGAGTGATATGTTGTGACATGCGTGGAAGAGGTGGCAGCAGTAGGGCTCAAACAAAGCAATGAGTCTTCTATTAGAGATAGCCAGAACTTATCCCCCAAAATAGGAGTCTGTGTCCAGCTAATCCAACAGCTATAGAATCTGCTGTCTTTAAAAGCAATATATACATAGAGCATGGACTTTTATATTAATACACTGTCTATTGTATCTCAAACATAATTAGTGTTTTTTTGTTGTTGTTGATTTATAACTTCATTTATGAGAGATATCTGCTCAGTTTTAGAAGATAAGCATGTTATCCTCTAAATGAAAGTGTAACTATTTCTGACAAGCGTTATGATCCACAGAGGAGGAAGTTAAGTGTTTGATGACTGATTAAAGAAATAGATGAAATACACGTTATAAACAGTTGAATAAGTGTATTAATTTTCTTTGAAAAATTTCCTCTATGGAAATAAAGTTGAACTGAAAAATAGAACAGAAATGTCATGAAACTTTTCACTGAAGTACAGCATGTCCTCCTGGAGATGTTTATGCTCTTTAAAACACCTCTTTGCCACTTAGAGTGTGTGATTTCCAAATTTAGTTTTCATTTTTTCTTTTAAACGAGGGAGGAATTTAATGAATCAAAATTGAATCCGATGTACTTGATGTTTTCTTTGAGAACAATCCAAGTATAAGCTTCCAACGAGAAAAATGAATCAGAAGCAGTTAAGTGAATTCTGTTTGAATTCTGTTAATAAGTAAGCTCTTATTTTTTGTATGTGCCTCACCTGTAATTTCAACAGGTGGGTGTCAAAGCACCTAATCAAATAGATCTTGTTTGGACATAGATTGATAATGACCAAATTAAGGAACTTAAGGTTGGAGGCAAAAGGGATGAACAGAAAATTAAACTAATCAGTAGGTTTTGTGCAAATGGTTCCTAACTCCATATTAAATTCCTAACTAGCCATTGTCATAGAGTTCTAGGATGGTAATAAAATAAACTGCTGCAAAGTATTTTTGTTTATTTAATTATCTTTTACTGTGACTGGCCACATCATCATGTCTTATAGCTCTTTATCCCAGAACCTTACCCTTTGTGTCACCATAGATAGACCATGAAGATTCGTGTGTGTTGTGATATGTCAGGTGACCAGTTTGGTTGAACATCAATTTGACCACTGACTCTGCCAAAACTAGCCCTATAGATCAGACTCAAAGAGTAAATATCATGTTTCCATAGTAGTGAGCGGAGTGAGCTTTGTGGAAGGCAAGCATGTGTGCCAAAGCCGAGAATGAAAGTTGGAACGATTTGCATGCCGAAGAGCAAATTCGAGTTATTACTACATGTTGTCAATTTCTCACAGTTGTCGTTTATGTATGGTGGCAGAATGAGAAATCACAATTTGTTGCTCTTGGAAGGATTTTGAGTCATGGAAAAATTCTCACAACTTTTTGGTGATCCTTTCATCAAGATGTCAGTCCCTTTTGGCACAAGCCCATTGCCTGAAATGAAACCACCGACAGTTATTGTCTGTGGGTGATTCCAAGTAACTTTCTAGCAATTCTCTTATTCCAGGAGGTCTGAGGTCTTCAAAGTCTTTTCACATTCTAATGTAAAAAAAAAAGTTTCGATTGTGTTTTTTTTAAAACTGATATTAGAGGGGTCTTATACCTCCTTTTCTCCTTTTTGGAAAAATGAAGTTATTTTCTTTCCTTGATTAAAACAGATTACTTTGCTGATCTCTGTAACTGGCTTTTTAAAGACTTAGCCTGTATACAGTAGAAACTAGTACTAGGGAAGCAATAGAGTTAACACCTGGCCACCTCTAGAGAATATACAAACATGCCTTTTCTGTTAAATGTGTATTTCCATTTACATAATTTAAAACATTAAAGAGGATCTAATTTCAGTGTATTTGAGCTGCTTAGTAAAGGGCCTATTCCAAATACAAATTTATAGTCAGCTCGTTCCAGAGTAAGAAATTAACTAGTAGACTCCAGAATTCAAAACAGAGTGATTCAATATTTAGACATTTGACATACCCTAAAGTGATGTTTCACAACGATAATTTGAAGGCACTAAAGAATACTAATGTGCCTTTTGCATTACCAAAAAAATACAACTGCTTTGTTAACACTACAAGGCTTTAATCACATTGTATTCTGTGTAGGGGACCCTTTGGGCACAACTCCAGGGGGCACCATTTACATAGACTACAGTTCATCTGGGGTTGTGCATTTTAGGAGGACTGTTAAAAGTTTTAATTTTGAGTGTGGTTTGCCTTATCTTAGTTTTCTAGAATTTTTTTTTAATAACTCATCCCTCAGCTTTTTCAGTTTTCTAGTAAACATACGTTTTTCTAGTCCCCACCCCACCCCCTTCTTTGCAATTAACAAGATATTGTGAGTCTGCAGAAATCTTCAGCATTTCTTTAATTTATATTTGGCTTTTTGTTAAATTTAATTTCTAAGATTATATTTTATATGGGTCCTTGGTTTTTACTTAGCTGTTTTATTGTAAAGGTACTTGCTTCAGGTACATCACTGAGAAGAAAATACTTCAGAATGAGCAGATGGGTCTTATTGAATAGTTTGAAAAACTAAATTATTTAATTCAATGTCAAGAGTAAGTCCTTATTTTCAACATGACTACCCTCTGTGCTGTAAACCTGCCTCCAAGTATGGATGTGCCATGGATTCACAGTGGCATAAGCATGGGCTCATTATGTTTTAACAGAGACCTAGGAATTGGAACAATTTTAGATTCTCTCTAAGACCGATGCTGAGCTTTTCAAAAAGATGAGTTGACTCCATTGTACCATTCATAGAGCTCTGCTTTCTGTACAGTCTGTGAAGTGGCATTCATGGGCTTACAAGGAGACTCTTTCAATAATCTCTCCATTAACATAAGGTTTCCTTGTTTGAAGAAAAATACAAAGATTGCGGAGGGATGAGGTCCTGTTGGTAGCTGTGCCGTTGGGTTTTGGAATGTAAATTTACAAGTTGCTTAGTGATTCTTGATTGTGGAGATGCTGAAAAGTACCTAGGAGGGTAATTTTAGATGGTACTGTCTTCTCTTTCACCAGGCCTTCTAGCACACTGTGAGGGGAGAATTGGGAATTGTTTAGGGAATGAGGACAGTAGGGATGGTCTATCTGGGTTTAGCCCCAGTCCTGCTTCCTCTTGAACTAAATAGATATTTCAGGCAGGAGAAGACATTTAAGCAGAAATCTTGGAATAAACAGTTATTTAAAGCACCATTCTATTTTTTTTGTTTGTTTGTTTCTTCTGTTTTAACCTGATGCAATCCTTAAAAACTGGCATGTAAATCAGATCTTCATAAATACACTGAAGGAATTCACTTTATTTTAAACCCTAAGATGAATACTTTGAAATCAGAAAATACACTTCTAAAATATGAATACTTTAGTAAGCCAAATGAGTAACCTCCAGATTATGAGTCTTAATACATCCTGTTCACTTACATTGGACCGACTGGGAGCCTTGGAGTGAAGTACTGTGGCCTCCTTGCTCTTGCACATATTTTTTTAAATGCTGTTTCTGGCTGGAAAGTCTTTTAAGGTCTTATTCTCACAACCAAAGTGAAATGGAGGGTTGAGATAATTGTCTGAATAATTATGCTTAAAACAAAAAAAAAAGTTGATTTTTGTCTGATTCATCTTGGCTATTCAAAATGTTGCTGGAGTGAGGTAGGAGTGGGAGGGATTTGCCTGAATTATCTGAATAATTCCTTTCTTATACAGGAAAAAACTAGCAATAAGGAAATCTTACCAGCAAATCCAATTTGAGTATACCAGAAAATATATTGCATGTACATGGACTGTGTCATCTTAGTTGATCAAGATACATTTAAAAAATTCTAATTTTAAACCACTCCTTTGCTTTGTACTGGAAAACAGGTTAACCATAAATCTCAGCCCACAGCTGTGGAAATTATGGTTACTAAAAATATTACTTATTGGTTCTAAATTTATCTGAAATGGGTATTTCTGGACATGTTTTGCACCTGAGGACAGCTTCAAGAATCTCTCATCTCAGTGGTTTAAAAAACAGCAGTGATCCTGAAACTGATCTATTAGCACATGACAGTATTAGCAGCTCTAATGGTTTGGGACTTAAGCATTAGCATGGCTCTCAACTAAATTCTAAATATCAATTCAGTTATTAGTAGCAGTGACATGGTATTAACCTAGTGTAACACTAGATTATACTCTCTTGCATTATTTGTTAGTTGGATCACATACATTTCTTTCACTGACCAGCTAAATTATAGGCTCCCAGAGGGTTTATAAACTTCCTATATAGTGCTTAATAAAGTATTAAATATATGTTAGAAGCTCAGTAAATATTTGGTCTATACATGCTAATACCTATTAAGTTGGACTTTCAAAAAATTCATCGTTAATGACTTAATCTTGTTTAGTTTTCGTGGACTAGAAGTAATTTGTATCCTTCCATTCCTCTAAAGAGCTAGGAAGTTGAAGTGAGTGTAATTTTAGTTTCCACAGCAAATTATTTTCCTTCCCCCCCCTTTTCTTTTTTAATGTACCTCAATGGCATATTGATTGTTTTTAATAAATTTGTTTTATTTTATTTTTTTGGCCACGTTGGGTCTTCGTTGCTGCAGGTGGGCTTTCTCTAGTTGCAGTGAGCGGGGGCTACTCTTTGTTGCGGTGCGCAGGCTTCTCACTGCAGTGGCTTCTCTTGTTGCGGAGCATGGGCTCTAGGCACGCGAGCTTCAGTAGTTGTGGTACACAGGCTCAGTAGTTGTGGCTTGTGGGCTCTAGAACGCAGGCTCAGTAGTTGTGGCGCATGGGCTTAGTTGCTCCGCGGCATGTGGGATCTTCCCAGACTGGGGCTTGAACCCGTGTCCCCTGCATTAGCAGGCGGATTCTTAACCACTGCACCACCAGGGAAGTCATCCATTATTTATTAACAGGAGAAAAAAAATGTGCTTAAGCCATAAACCCACTTGCCCAAAAAGAATGGCTTGCAATTGCTCACCTTTACCAGCATTTAGAACCACACTCTGAACAACCTGGTACGATGCTAGCTCTCCAGGTTTGATCTAGCTGTGGTACTCAAAACTCACAGCAGCTTCTCCTGCAGTCCTAAAAATCCCCTCTGGGATCCAGGAGGACCTTTGCTCCCAGTTTTGGAACTTTAAAGCCTTTACTTATTTCCAGGATAATCTCATTCTGTGATATTATGAAAGTGGTCCCAAGAAAACAAAGATGCCATGTCTGAAAGTACTGAAGAAAATGAGAAGAGTGAAAAAAAAAGAAAATGAGAAGAGTTAGCAGTAGGGTTATGCATATATTCCCATGTCAGCTGAACAAGTTTTTGTTGTTATTGTTGTTGTTGAGCACTTTCTTTATGCTTAGTTCTTTGCATTATGGAAAGTGCACAGTTGGCCAGTGGCCTCAGTGGATTTATATTTTAGTTGTGGCAAGAAGACTAATATGCATGACAAACTTAAACATTGTCTTGCAGTATAATCTAGTGCTAAATTGTAAAATGCAGAAGAGTGGTATTATTGGGGACTGGGGATTATAGGCAAAAACTTTTTTTTAAGGAGGTAGAAATTCAGCTAGACCCAGAGATGACAAATGTATGGTATGTGTGCCACCACTGACTCCTGCTATATACCTGTGGCAGACATTGCTAATCAGTGTCTTGACGCTCATTATTATTATTCACCCTGAATATGATTTCCCAATCCTCACAATCTTGTTCTGTTAACAACTGATTGGAGTCGGCACAAAATTTGAAACTTAGAAGCTCCTTGAGAGCAGGTACTATGCCTTCTTAAGATTTTTAGGGCTTAGCATCAATCCTTAATAAGTATTGAGTGAATGAAGAATTAAGAATATTCCGGTAGATTTAGTTGAGAGAAAAGCATATTTCTCATAAAAGAAAAGTATGTTTACAGGAGTGAGCATAATGCGTTTTTACTACAGTAGGGAATGTCCTCCTCCCTGTTTAGGGCCTCTATGCTCTCAAAGACAGACCTCACACACTCGACCTAGAGGATGAGGACTTGATGTGCTGAGCCAGAGGAAGCCACTGAGCGGGCATCTTGGAGATGGCCCGAGGCTCTCACTGAGGTTCCAGCCTGTCTCAGGTTCTTTGCATTTTGATTGTGCCCAACAGAAAAGGGCACACACACTCACATACACCTTCTGATTGATTTTAAGCTTAATTTACTGCTCACTCTCTTTGGGTCAGGGTGGAGTGGTGGAAAAGAAAGAAGGTCCCTAGCTGGAAGGAATTGGGAAGGGAGCATACGCTTAACCTCTTTCTTGGGAGAAGGTGGCAACACTTCCACTGGTAAATGCCAGAGGGTTCGTCAGTGTCCACTTGGCCAGAGAGGGTGTTGCTGCCGTGCCAGCTGCATGAAAGGAGGCCCCATGCGTCCCTTCTGTGAGGCTAACTGGGTGTAGCCATGTGCTAATCAGTTGTAACCACACACACCCAGCTGGTTCTCTCTCTCTACTTCTTCCTGATTAGCCAGATGTACGTATTCAGAGTTCAAGCCAACACTTACATCACCATAATAAAATTGTTTACAATTTGAAGCCTACAGGCTGTTACTAATTTAGTCAGTAGTCTAGTGACCATCATAAGGGAATCTTGTCACATGATACACAAAAGTTGGGGAAAGCCAAGACCAAGAAGGATTTTTCTGGAACCTCTTCTGGAAACAGCACAGACTCAGAAGGCATCAGCTGCAAGGTTTTCAATATGAAACGATTTTACCGGCTCCTTTGGCCCCTTCAGATGAGGTTGGACTCATCCCCTAAGTCTCTCAGTAAGTGACATAGGTAAGCACTGTTCCTTGAATTCCTTAAGCCTACTCCCACCTCATACTTTCAAGTATTTTTTTTTCAACTTCGGTGTTTAAACCTTCATAAGTTTAATTTCTGTGGCTGGGCAGCCATGCCAGGAACTATGTGAACTCATCTTTTATTTCTAGCTACTATAGCATATATTTTCTTAGAGGGACCAGGCCACTTGTTATTCTGAACATGCCCCAGGAGGCCCTCCCTCTGTGCCTTTGCTTACTCAGTCCTAGAAAGAATGCTCCTCCTGACAAAATAAAGCTCTTCTTCCAGACTGAATTTAAATGACAACTCCTCCATGAAACTCACCCCAGGACATCCAGCAGGAATGATCTCATGCTCCTCTGTACACTCATCACACAACAGTCGACTTGTAGCTGGCTTCTTTCTGCATGCTTTTCTACCCTCCAAGATTGTAAACTTGAAACACGAACACTGACCACTAGTAAGTGAACATCAGGCCTCTTTTTATGATAGCAGTTGAGGCTGTGATGCCTCATTTTTTTCCTTTTCCTCTACCAGGATGGTGAGTTCAGATGTGGGAAAGTTTCATCATTGAGAGGGAACTCTAGAACAGCTAGTGAAGTTGATTGGCATTCTTTTCCTACAAAGTAGAAGGAACCCCTAACCTTCATGGACCTTAGAATAGATTGCACCTCCATGAACCACTCTGACCACTGCTCCAGTACCTGTGTAGGAACTGGCACACTCTTAGTAATCGATAAATGTCTGTGGAATAAATGAATGAATCAGAGCTCAGGGATACGTGGAGATCTGTTATTTCTGGGCAGAACCGGGTGGTTCACCTTGAGATTTACAACTAGTAATAGCCCAACGCTTTGCAGGGTCGCGACAGTGCAGATTGTAGAATGTATGACCCAGGAAATGAGATCACCATGGACGGGTGATGAATTTGCTGCTGAAAACCCCTCTCACTGAATAAAGAAGGCTCAGTGTTTGTTAGGGAGGTAAAAGGGGAGAGTTAAGTGAAGTCTAAGCACAATACAAAACCAGCTCTGTAGTTCTGTGCTCCCTTCCTCTACACTTCTTTAGACAGAAGAGGCCCTGAGAGTGTCCAGAAGGTTAGTTCAGTGTGGTCTGCTGGAAGAGGACTCTCATCTTCAGGGTGGAGTCACACATCCATCCAGAACACTGGCTGTGGGGTGCCGTTGTGCTCCAGGTTATCAGTGGTGTTTTGCCAGTGGTCCCAGTTTGCCTCTCAGCGGTCTGACTAAGGCATTCATGACGGTAGAGCATCATCTGCCCTGGTTTCACGAGGTAATGAAATCTTCATAAGTGACATGATTGCCTCTTATTACCTTAGAATGGTTTCCAGTCTAAGCTTTGTGCCTGAAAAGTGTTAGGATTATCTAGCTGGAAGTATTTTTAAACCCTTGATTTTACACTATCCTTGTTTATCCTCACTTTCATAGACTAAAATACAAACATAATTCGTGTTTGAAAAGGAGAAGGAGAAGATATTTAAGAGAATGTGCTTGATGAAAGGAAGGCCTCTTTGCCCCTTTTAAGCTGAAATTGGGAACCAGAGCCATTGACTGGAAAGAAAGGGAGAATGGCTGAATAGTTGTTGCCAGTGAAAATATGAGCCAGAGACTCATACCAATAGGCAATTAAAACAAGAGGGAGATTCATAACGTGCACAGAAGTTTTGGTGTCGTTGCCCGGTTCTAGCTCTTCTCCCTTCTCCACTCCAGCCCTTACTCAGATCACCATCACACACCAGTGTCCTTTGATTACTGGGGCAGGTAACAGCCTTCCTGTCTGAATTGTATTTGATACAATTCCAGCAGGGAAAAATACTGCAGTCCAGTGGCTGAACAGGGAGAAATCTACAAAAGTTGTGTTTAAAATGGGTCCAGGCATTTTGAGGTCACTTTTATTGGATAAAGTCAGTGTCAGATATAGAACCCATTCTTGGACAGGAAAGAGTAGAAATTAGAAGATACTGCGTGTTTGGCAGCCAGCGTTAAGAACTGTCAAGGAAAAACTAGCGTCTGTAGTTAGATGAATAAAACTTAATTGACTAAGATACTTATAAACACGACCCAAGTAAGGGATTGTTATCAAGTACTTTACTAAGAAGGACTGTTTCATGTCCTTCATTGTCGTCATAGTGAAAGTTACCAAAAGGCTTACTGAGACCATGAGGGGAGAGTCTGTTCTTGTGCACCTTTGCCAGGTGGTTGCTGAACCTGCGTGCACTGTTGGCAGCACATGGTTGAACATTTAGCCTAGTGCCTGCTGCGTTGTAGGGACTCAGTTAACACTGGCTGAGAGAATGAATACTGGTCAGGGAACGGACCCACTGTTTGAAAGATGCGATCTCATGTACTTTCTGTGGTTGCATGGCTAAGAGAATTAGAATTTGAAAAGATGAATTCATTAACTAGCCCTCTCCTTTCCTGAATAGATATCCAGGATTTGGTGGCTTAGCTCTGAAAAACTTTTTTGAGAAAAAAAAAAAGGGTTTTCTTTGCTACTTTGGCACTTCCAGCCCAAGGTCATGGGACATTTTCTTTGATAATATGTTCATTCTCTAGAGCTGAAAGCTACCTACTAAATATTAAATGCTTCACAGAAAGTAAGTACTTGGTAACTATTTCTTGATTTATTGATTGGATAATCAATTAATATATCTACTCAACCAATTCAGTTAATAGAGCATCAAAAATTCTGCCTATATCTTCTTGGAGCCCTTCTCATCTTTGTAATTTTGATCCTTAGTCACCTGGATTTGACTGTTTCCAAAGCCTAGGTGCTCTGGACCGCAACTAAGGCTCCATTTCATGTGCCCTGTGGAGACTTAGGTCTAATTATACATCACAGAATGCCTCTGGCCTTTGGATATTTTGTTCATTTCTTGATAATAGAATCTCAAATTGTTCTGATCTTGTTATCAAGGTCTGGGAGTCAAGTCTCCATATCTTTTCATTTCATCTTCATTAAGCCTATGCTTTTTTTTTCATGAGGACTCCTTTTGAAACTTTAATTTTCTTTTACAGAATTAATTGTCTACACTGTCACAATCAATTCAATCAGAAATTCAATTAAATTTGTTTCTTTGGCATCATATAAACAATTCATCTGATAGTTAATGTGAATTTTTACCAAATTGATCAGTATTCTTACGTTGTTCAGACAAACCCAGAGGGGCACTATGTCTTTGACTGATTGAATACAGTACTCTGCCTGTAGTCTGAGGATCAGATACTACTTTTCTTGTTATTTTCTATTTGTTACCTTCATGATAGAAATAACTAATAATTGGCTTGTTCCCTGATCTCTATTTTTCCATTTTTCTGTCTTTAGTACTGACTGCATTTCTACTACATTAATTAAAAGTTTCCAAATGGAATCAGGTTAAATTTTTTTTTCTTTCTGAATTACCATTCTTAGTAGTTTCCACACTGCCTCTCTGGTATAATAAGTGTTTATTTTTTTCCTCTTCAACTAGGATTACTTTATATGTAGTGTATGGTTTGTATATCTGTATATCATTGGTAAAGATAAGAGTTTAATTCTCCTTTGACTAAACAGTTTGTTCTGAAATTGAAATTTTGAAAAGCAAAGTTACAGTGAACATGATTTCAAAGGCATCTGATGAAAGAAAAATATTCTGGATTAGACTGTCCGTTACTAGGCCATCAGAGAAGAAATCGTTTGAGAGTTCATTTATGGGTCATATGAAAACCATTTGGTTTCTCAGCAAATGCCCTTTGTAATTAGCTGCAGTGTTTGCTAGTTATTTATATTGTGCTGAACATTTCCTTGCAGGGAAAACTGAAAAAGACAAAACTGTGGTGATGGGTGTTGCTGGGGTTTAATTAGATCCGCAGCCCTCATGTAGCCAAGCGAGAGTTGCTGCTCTAAGAGTAGTCTTTCCCCAACTACTGTAGTGACATGTGGACGAGCACACCCTCTGTGCCCTCAGACAGTGCTGATTTTTTTAGGTAAGTTATTTCTGAGGGCAGCTATTTATCAGAAACACAGCTGGCAGAGTAACAGATATTTCTGAGAAAACTACTCTTGATAGTAGGTGTCAGAAATCTATCTAAATTTCATCACAAGGGCACTAAGTGGAGATGCTCAGCACCTACTTGGGGGTTGAAAACAGGCCCCAGCTCTCAGGAGCCTCATGACGCCACTGCAGGTAGCTCTGGGGAAATAGCAGAGAAGATCAATATTGAGAGACCGTGTTCTCTGAGAAGAGAGACTGGGTTTGCATCCTGTCTTTTCCATTTCTTGGGTGTGTGATCTTGAGCAGGCTCCCTGACTGCTCCCCCTCAGCATTCTCATCTGTCAGACTGTGAGGGTGATGATAATAACAGCTACCCCAGATCCACTTAGTCCTTGTGTGCTGGACCCTGTTGCCAGGGCTTTACGGGTATTGATGCACTTCGTCCTTGCAACAGCACCCTGAGGATTAAATGAGTGTGCCTGGAAAACATGCCTAAAATTAAAAAAAAAAAAAAATTACAATGAACTCTAGTATGCATTGCCATGGAAAACTGTGGGTCTCCAAATTTACATACTCTGCCCGTGTGGGTTCCAACAACCCTCATGCATTGCTCACAGTTCTCTTCCTTTGGAGTAGTATAGTTTTGCTGATTGGTTTGCAATGGAAGAAGGACTGAGGGGGAAAAGCCCAGAAGATGTCAATGTCAATGTATTCTGTTGTCGCAGAATGCAGTCAGGACTTGGAATGAAGTTCTGAGTTTCCAAAGCTGGCTTTTTCGCGTCAGTTGGAATATGTGATCCCTTTCCCAGGGAATTTAGCCTCCTAATTTGGCATTCCTTTTGCAGTTATCTTCACAACTCTTGAAGTATTTTGGGGGTGACTCCCAGTACCGAAACACCTTGTCTATTTGGGTTGGTGGCCGCCCCCATAGGTCTTCTCTGCTTCCCATGGTACTGCCTGACTGAGCCTTTGTCAGGGAGACGACTTCTACTGAATCAGACCAAGCTGTACTCGGTGGGGCTGAAAATCCAGGTGGTGTACAGGGGCACATCCATCCTAACCTTATTCTGTTCCTCTTGTACTTTTACTGTTTTGCCAGTTTTCATAGAGGACAGGTTACTGGAAGCCTCTTAGTGCCCTGTTTGTGACCTAAACACTTAAAGCATGCAGATACGTATCTGGCTATATTTTCCCCCTTTTTAAAGCCAAACTTCTTATAAGATAATCAACTAGCTTCTGATTTAAACCAGTTTTAATTACACCCTCTCCACAACAGAAACCATTTTCCCTCCAAATTTGGTGATCTGTTATGATGCTGTTTGCTGTTAAAGAGTTATCAGTCTTTTGAATGACCAAGACGGTGCAAGACAAGCACTGAAGTGTGAAATGTGTTTTGCTAAATGCTGAGCGGTTTGCAGCTGCCAGCAGAAGAGGGTGCATTGATGGAAAGCAAGAATAACTTCTTTCGGAATGAGCACTTTGGGAGAAAATACACACTTTCTGGAAAAGTCAGTCTTGCTCATGTCATCAATAGGAATGCTTTGAAATGTCCACAAGCTCATCAAAAGCAACTGGCTATCTCATCATTTATCCAGATCAAGAAGAACCCCAAATCCTTATGTCCAGATAAATAAATACCTATTGCACTAGCCTTTGATTGAGGGCTTTAGCGAAAGAAATCTGAGTTTTGAGGACTTATTCTTCCATGTTGTTGGTGAAAAGTTTTATAAGATCTTAGTGGATGGTGCAGTAACTTCAGGACAAGAGGAAAGAAAAATCAGTATTCTTGGTGAGTAGAAATCAGACTTCTTATAGTTGTTTGAAACCCAGCATACCTAAAATTATTCAAACCAGCTAATAAAAGCAAGTCTAGATGTTTCTTATTAACCTTGGAATGTGCTTGGAAAAAGTCCTGCTAGTTCCAGATGTCTAGTATTGGAAAGCATATCAACAGCGTGACTCTCATTTGTGGCAGAGAATACAGTTCAAAAATTCCTAAGTGCAGTTTGGTGCACTGGGGCCTAATATGGTTTTCTTTCTTTCCTTCCTTCCGTCCTTCCTTCCTTTGTTTTCCTGTTTTTCAGTCTTTTGCTCTCTTTCTTTCTTCCTCTCTTCCCTCCCTTCATTCCCTTTCATCCTTCCTTCTTCTTTTCTTTCACCTTAAAAGTAGGAGAAACATTGCAAGATGTGGTGTTTTTCTGATTTCTTGGTTACAAATGAAAACCAATTTATATAAGGGAATAAGGTGGTCCAGACTTAGAACTCAGACGTGTTAAGTAAATATTTATTCTGGTTCCACTCCAGGGAGGTAAAGATTTTATTAACATATTTGTTGAGGTCATGGGGCAAGGAGAAGCTTATGCTGTGCTTAAATGCCTGAGGGGCCTTTTTTTTTTCTTGCTAGTTAACAAAGGCCAGTATTTTTTTCTGCTGAAAAGAGCAAATGTCTTGTTTTGTGGCCTGCACTTTCTTATTGTTCACTCACAAACTGCTTAATCTCAAACTAGAGTTTTTAAAAGCTGCTTTATTTTTTCCCTTTGTTCAGAAAATCTCTTCTTAGATATCCCTTATGAGATTTGTTTCCAAGCTTTCTTCTTGTACTTTTTCTCCTGGTTTACTTTGGGCTGTTATCAGCTTTTTGCACTTTGTTTTGTCTTCATCACTGAAAAGAAAAGTCGCCCATTAAAAGTCTAGATTTGAAGTGTTGAACTTAATTCCCGGAGTCCAGTCCACATTTTGGCTCTGATTCCCGTACCAGGCTGACCTCCAGCCCAGGGGAGGGTGCCTTGGCAGAAATCTGAGAATTCCTCGATCAGTAACTCCCTTTTTTGGATTTATGGAGCCTTTAGGTGGATTGCTTTGTGTTAGGCACGTTCCTGTTGGAAAGGAATGAGGCTGGGATGAGAGGAGTTTGCACAATACAAACGTTTGCAACTGACCTTGGGTTCAGCACACTGAGTTCGCCAGCTACTGCTTCACCCCTGCCTTGAACCACACGCCATCCAAACCCCCCAAACTCACAGCGCATGGTTTCAAAGAGGGTCGACAGAGCAGAGTTGGGTAATGTTGTTAACCTTTTGTGACTTGCTCCTGACTTGATTCCTGGCTCCTCTAAGTCTTTGTTCTTATTCATAGAAATCAAATTTTAAAAGACTCAGCAGCCAAACAAGCAGAATATTATATTGTGGAACAGAGTGACTGTGAAAGCTCTTTGTGCTGACGATTAATTTCACATGTAAACACTTTCATTTTGTTGCCAGTGAGGAGACTTCCTTTTCCTTTCTCTGCCTAGTTGAAATCTAGAAATGAAATTCCACAGCTGTCAGGCTCCCACATATTCATCAGCGGCCTCTCAAGATGGCTTCACAACCAGCAGAGGGAATCGAGAGGATTCCACTATTAAACTGTACACAGCTCGTTTCAAACACCCCAACTCACAAAGTAAAGAGATATGAATCCTTTGCCTGCCTGACCTGTAATCACGGGCAGTAACATAATCTGCTGCATAATAGTAATAAAATGTGGACATTTTCTGTGCCCATAGTAAACATATGCACCCAAAGCAAAGTTAATACCAGTGGGCTTAACCAGTTTGTGAGCTCTGAACCCGGTTGTCTCTCCCACCCTCATTTCTACAGATTAAGAACTTACCAAGCCATGGAAAAACCGGGAGTGTCAGCAAGTGTTGTACTACAGCAGTGCCCTAAAAGGCCATGCCTTCCTTTCTAGCAGGAGGGCATTTGTGGTTGAGTGCAACAGTCAGGTGTTTGTAAGTCTTTCTCTGTGATTACCCATTGTTACCACAGCCAGCTCCTGTGTGTGTGTGTGTGTGTGTGTGTGTGTGTGTGTGTGTGTGTATTTAAGTTAGGTCGCTGCATGTTTCACTTAGTTCTCGAACCAGAATGTTGGCCAACTTAGGGACCAACTAACACTTTTATTTTACTTTCCAGAATCTGCAGAGGTGACGTACACTATCTGAATGACCCAGTGTTCTGCATATTTATCTTTTGGTCTTCTAATTGCAGGTCATTTCCCCCACTGTGTACTCCATCTCCAAGCAGCATTCACAGGGTTAGGCAGATCTCTAAGAGTAGGTCTCTAGAGAGACAGCTCAGTGCATCATCTTTTGGCACCATCTAATCTTTGATGTAATGCTGTTCAGAGAAAATGACCTTGTAACTCATTTATGGTTTCAGTTTACATTCTGCCCTCTCCCATGACCAGTAACACCTGGGAGAAGACTGACTTTTGAGGGAGATTCTTAATAGCACCACTTCAAAGGGTATTTGCAGAAATGAAGAGCATGTATGTGCACATAAATTCTCCTTGTATTACAGTACTGGGTTTCACAACCTCCCAGCCAATTAGGCAGAATAGAACATGGCTCCACGCGCGCGCGCGCGCACACACACACACACACACACACACACACACACACATTGGCAGAGAGATGATAAAATATACTCCTTTGCTGCTCAAAGAATTAATTATGCAGGTTGGACATCTGCCGCTCTAGTTCCCTCTCCTAATTGCTGGGGGTGGGCACCTATCCTTGGTGAGTCATAAAAAGGCCATTGTTTAAGCACATAGAATCCCACTAAGGGTAGAAAATAATATTATAATTATGGTCATTAACAAGCAAGCCATGCAACATCTTCATAGCAGGTTTCTGAGAAGTTACGTTAACCAGCAAAATAAGCAGCATATATGTCTGTGGTATATTTAGGCTCCGAATAAAGCCATGACCCTGCTTTGAAGATTGTTCTCATATAACAGTCTCCCCAAAGAAATATTGATAAAGACAGTAAATGAGCAGAGGAAAATACGAATTTAGAAACAGGTACTAAATAGATATAGTTCAAAATTTACATGCAGTTTGGTAGAAGTGATAGGAAGCATGTCAATTAGATTGATTCTGTATGCGGACTATACTGTTGGAAAATAAATAGCAAGTTTTGCCATGAAAAGCTTGAGAGGTTAGAAAAAATAATTTGAATGATAATCTAGTTGGCATTTTGAGGGGCCGGGGTACCTTGCCTGAGTGGTCTCTGATTCCTCCACATTTTATTTTTCTAATTTGGACAAATTCTAATTTGGCAATAATCATTGCAAGCTAATTGTCTTATAGACTTTAAAAAATGAAGTTATTTTTCACTATGCATTGCCCTGAGAATAGAACAAGCCTGGAAAGAAAGAAGGAAATAAAGATTACAAAAGGCAAAAACCATGAGCATTTTCTTCTAAACTTGTATGCAGTGATAGACAATTGAAACTTAAATGCCCAACCATCAAATACATTTAAGGGAATCAGGAAGAAATAGTACCTTTTCTCCATAAAACTGTATTAGTGGGTTAAAATATATTAAGTATACTTGAAAGCAAAAAATATTGGTTTTAACTAAGAATTGCTCATGGATATCTAAATACATATCTATCATGATTAGTGTATTTAAACCAACATGATTCTTCATGTTCTGTTGTTTCTAAACATAGTCATCAATGAGATAAATGTGGCATTATAAAAAAAGACGCATTGACTAACATATTCAATGAGCATAAACACTCAACCTTCCCCCGAATTCAAGCAAAACCTTTGCATGTTCTCCAATTTAAAACATTAAAATATTTCATCCCCTCTGTATTTTCACAAATACTGATGTTTTCTTAATTGCTGAGGCTATAGCTTGCTTCTCTGATTCCTGACATCTGGAAGAGCAGTATTCGAGAGGGTTTGAGGATTTTCCTTGAGCAAAAACAAACAGTTGTTTATTTTATATATGGAAGACAGTTTTAAGAGAACACACTTCTCTTGTGAAGACTGAGACAAACTTTGGTTTACTTGTTTAATAAAACAACAGTTGTGAGGGATTCCCATGTGCTTACATTTCTGAGGTGCTCACACCACCACCACCAAGAGAGAACTTGGTGAAGTTTAAGAGAGGAAAAGTTAGTTTAACCGGTCTTCATGAAAAACACAACCTTGAATCCAGAAACCTGAATGCAAGGGATACAATTTAAACCATGTGTCCACTTTCGGAGCATCAGTTGACTAATACCAAGAAGAATGAACAGCTTTGGGGTCCAGCAAGAACAGATGCTCTCCGGAAAGATAGATCAACTTACCCTCTTTTCTGACCCACATATTATCAGCACTCAGAAGCCTCTATCACAGGATCATTGTCAGCTTCTGATATTCTGAACTAGGTAAGAAGCGGCCTGTGGGGTTGCATCTGTGTCGTTACTATTGTGGCCACTGAGAGCTGTAGCGAGATCTGGCCGTGGAGGCGCCTCCCCCCACAGAGTTCATTACATCCTTACCCCTCAGCCTTCTGTCTTCCTTGGCTTGCATCTGGCAGCCATCACATACCCTCCGAGATCCCTCGCTGCCACCCTTACTTCCTTTCTTGACAGCACTAGTGGATGTCTTGCTAAATGTTGGTTTTGTTTGTTTTTTTAAATCTGTTGATGGATACTCCAACCGCTATTACAGTTGACATAACCTATACATTTTTTAAAATTGCACTTAAAACACACTGTGTTAGTTTCCTAGGGCTGTCAAAACAGAGTACCCCAGACTAGGTGGCTTAAACAACAGAAATTTATTTTCTCACAATTCTGGAGTCTCGAGATCTGAGGTCAAGGTGTCAGCAGGGTTGGTTTCTTCTGAGGCCTCTCACCTTGACTTGTAGATGGCTGTCTTCTCCCTGTGTCTTCACATGGTCTTCCCTCTGTGTAGATGTGTCCTGATTTCCTCCTCTTATAGGTACACCAGTCATAATGGATTAGGGCCCACCCATATGACCACATTTTAACTTAATTACCTCTTTATTACCCTATCTCCAAATACAGTTACATTCTGAAGTATTGGGGGTTAGGACTTCAACGTATGGATTTTGGGGGAAACACAGTTCAGCCCATAGCACATGCTTTAAAATGATCTTTTAGAGGATCTATCGCCCCTGCTGTTTGCCTCCCCTGCCCCTTGATTTGAGTTCCTAGGAGTCAGGAACTGTATTTCTCTTCTTGTGATATCCAGAGTCTATCTGTGTGCAGCACGCTGCGGGTATTTCACAAACTCATGGTGAATGCCCACATGGACAAAGGTATTCTAAGTTATTTGAGAGTAAGAATAATGATTGTCATTGATTTTTTTCCTCTTAGGCCCTTCATGTTAAGAGTCTTCAAAACACCACAGGTATAGGAATGAACAAAGCTGTAATGTAGGTAGCATATATTTCTAATAATCTACCACCTTTTCCCCAAACCAAAAAATAAAAGTTTAACTACTCCCCTTTAGATTCTGTGTCCAGGGATATACTGAGTTCTTAGAGACCAGCCAGACAGGTGTTAAGAATGTAATTGAGATTCTTATATGTCCCTGCCATTTTTGGCTTAAAATTCTGACTCAGAAGGAGACAAGATGAATTTACCACAAGGCCAAAGTGACATTTATTTTTCCTAACATATACACTGATTACTTTATGATTCACACACCAAGAAAATGCCTAATTAGAAATGCCCTTGGTCAATCTGTAGCTAAATTAATATGTTTCAAAAGAACAAATTTGAAGTAGGGAAGGAAGTTTCCTTAGTCATGGATTTGCCGGCAGATACTCATTGGCATACAGTTGCTGGCTGTTTTTCTTTAAAAAAAGGAAAGTTCTTGGAAAAAAACTTGTAATAAGTATTGTAACAGTAAGTATAATAATTTCTGAGGGGTAAGCTATTTTTCCCTACAGATCAGACTTGGGTGGCTTCAGTATTCATGTTTTAGACCTAGAAGTTAAATGCTAATGTAGTGTCATTTTGTTAAAGTAGAATATCATAAAAAAGCATAAGAAAACAGATACAACATTTACTTGATTTTGCTTTTCATTGCATCCATGTGCCTACTATGTTTCTACATGTATTTCTATCAATGTTTTTGGTTTACAGTAGAATATTATTTCTTGCTGATATGTGTCATGTTTTTAATTATACTTAAAGCATGCCTTGAAAAGCAGTAATGTAGAGATGTCATCGTCTTTTATCTATTTATTTAAGTGAATTTACAGTAGGTCCCAATTTGAGATCTCCTATAATTTCCCAAAGTGGGATTCTGTGTGCTGTGACTTTCTTTTAAGCCTTAAACAAAGCTTGTGTATCTAAGATTGCAATTTTGTTCTTTTCACCCATTCCTGGTTCAGGGGAATGTCAGTGGTGGCTGTTTGTCCCAGACAAGGCAGATGGTGGTGTTCTCCTAGAAGGAGCTGAGCAGAGCAGGGAAAGCTGAGCAAGAGGCAGGAGTTTGGGGTTGGGGGAACCGCATGGCCCAGAAAGCAGACCCAGTCCAAAGTCAGAAAACAGGCCCAGTTCTTGCAGCATGAGCTCTCAAATATTTAAGACCTAAATGTGTGTGGTGGCTGTGGACTGGTGTAATTTTGAAAGAGAGGTGGTAGGCAATTTGCATTCTGGGATAATTCGAGGGCATCAGGATGGCGGAAAGAACCCAGCTTCAGAACCTGGGAGCCTGGCTTGAGTTTGAGTCCTATCCTACACTGTGTGACTTTGGGCAAGTCATGTGACCTTTCTGAGTTTCAGTTTCCTCTTCTCTGTAATGATAAGACCTATTTGCAACCTACCTTCAGGATAAATTAGGTAATGCATGTAAGATTGCTTCGTACAGTGGGATGTGCCATAAACGTCCCTGGGGTTGAGCAAAGATAGTTTCTGTTAGACTCTCCCACAAAACAGGCACAGCCGTCACATTTTGTGCCTCAGATCCCCTGACCAAAGTGACTGATGGGGACATTGAAAACATTGCAGTCAGCCCGATGATTAGGCTACCACATCTAGTGCTTTCAAAAATAAACAAAAAAAGACATACAAGTCTGTTAACCAATTAATGAGGTGTAATTCTTAATATTATTTATTAAATGTGAAGCTCATTTACAGCATCTAGAGAATCAGATCTGGAGGGAATCTTACCTAATTTTCTCCCCTCCCTTCAAGCAGGGCTGTATCAAATGTAAATTAGCCCTGACAGATGGTTGTTGGATTCGGTTTCTAAATTTCTTAAAGAAGATTTCACAGTTTTCCTCTCTAAGTTCTTTTAGTAATTTAACAATTCTTATGCCAAGTTCTTCCTTACAGCTGACCTAAATCTGTAGTTGTAATTTAAGTCCTTATCCCCTCTCCTGCCTTTACCAGAGATGGAGAACAGCTAGTCAGCAACCTTCTTAGGATGGTCATAACCCTTTTTAATATTAAAAGAAGAGTTGCTCAGTGGGACTCACTCTCTCCACCTCGTCCCACCCCTGCCCCACCCCCATATGCAACAGCTAGCGTTCTCTGAATCATTCATGGCGACGCCACCTGCCCTGCCCCTCTGAGACACTTGGCTACTTTCAGGCAGCTGGGCAGAGTATGTTGTCAGCGGACGTGTGGATCTGGGGAGGATGCAGGCTGCTTCTTCCTTTCCTCCATATGTTTTGTGCATAATTGAGCCTTCTAATAAATGAATCAGGATTTAACAGTGTTTGGTGGGTACATGATACATTTATCTCATAAACATGGAGTTTTGCAAGGATGCTTATCACAGGTTGCTTTGAAAATTAGGCCTCCCCAGTGCCTTAGTTTGCTCAGGCAGTAAGCCATGAAGCTACCACTTTGCATGCTAAAAGATAGCACTGATTGATATCTCTGCTCTGCTGGACTTGGTCTTGGAAGACATTGAGCTAAAACTCTCCTGAGTGCAGTGTACATTCAGAAGCACACTGACAGTCTGAAGAACTGACAGGCTTCCCCAGCACTCTAAGTTGCAATTGGCAAATAAGTGACCATTGAGGAAAACTGAGCTCATTAAGCTGTTCCCAAGTGGTTTCAGAGCGGATCCAGTTTTTAATCTGAATGTGTGTACTTTTATGTCTCTCTAGGTTTATTACCCAGAGCTTTCTGTCTGGGTCAGTCAAGAACCATTTCCAAACAAGGAAATGGAGGGAAGGCTTCCTAAGGTAAGATCTCTAGCTGACATTTTGTTAAGGTTTTTTGGTTTTTGGTTTTTGGTTTTTTTCCATTTAGAAACAATTTCAAAACCCAATTATTTCTAATTTTAATACTCATTATTGTCTACTGTAATAATCCATTAACCTGATACTATTATGACCTTGGAAATAACATATACTACAAAAAGAAAAAGAATATCCTAAAGTCCTGTGACTCTTACAGTTCATAGTATCTTTCTTTCTTGCCAAGTCCAAAGTCCAAAGCAAATTTTCATTTAAGAATCATGGAACCAATTTGTCAAATGTACCTTTTACAGGTTTTTAATTTGTTCGTTCCATTCCTGGGTGGATAAACTCAAATATGAAGATATCTAACTAAAAGGTATCTTAAGAGTATAAGATGGTGACAGTTTTGTCTGGTAATAATACCTGACTATCTGATAAGATTACCCATGAAACAAAACAGAAAGAATATAAAAAAGATGTTATATTTTTTCTTCTAATTTTTAGCCTAAAAATATTTTCTATAAACATGCTTTCATCGTTCAGACATCTTAAGGCGTGACAATTCTCTGCCTTAAGAAAATTTGTAAAATTTACATTTTAGATTTTAGCAGCATTTCAAAACAGCAACAACAACAACAAAAACATTTACCAGTTTTTACTGTAGATACCTTTGGACTTTCCTGTTAGGGTAAATATCAATTTGACCTTAAGCAAGGAGGACTGTACTTTTTACCACTGACCTATTGATTTTGCAATTAAAAAAAAAAAATAGAGTCCGTTGAAAATAAAATTTCCATTTAAAAATTTCTTAAGTGTAATTGACCAATGGAGAGGACTCCCCAGCTACTACTGTCATTTCAACTTTGGGAAACTATCTTCCTTACCCTTAATGGTTTCAGCAATTTCTTATCTTTTATTAACAGGCAGACATTAGTTAAAGAGATTATGTCTACTGGCAGTTTGCACTGGAAGAAAACAATTCTAAATCACTTTTAATCTTCCAGAGAATTTCTGAAGGTCAAGGTCGAAATCATTGGCAGCAAAGTAGGTGGACCAAATGATTTGGGCCCTGCCTGACCTAGAGTTGTTCTGATCTTGTAGAGTTGGAGTGGAGCCGCGCTAAAATACTGGAGCTTTACTTAAAACACACCCACACCCCACCTCCTCAGCAGGACCACACCACCGGGGGTGCCGTATAGTCTAGACATTCTTTACTGGGCCACCTCAAGGCATAATTCCCCTGAGTAGCTGAGGGGAAGATGTGATTATGGAAGAGCAGGGGGAGAGTATAGTCTTTTCATTAGTTCCTGCCCCATTGAGGCATCCAAAGGTCCTCTCTTTGACACTGGTGGCATCGACCAGAGGGGCAAGACTGGGCAAGTTCCTCAGTGAGGTCAACAGTGCCTCCCTTTCCTCTTGGAAGGCCAGTCTGTGTCCTAGGCCTTCCCTGCATTGAGGTATGCTCCAGCGGGCTGGCATAGTGGATCCTGGAATTCAGGTCTTCTGTTATTTTGAGTTCTTTCCTCTCTAAATATATGAGTAGTATTTCAAGCATAATATATTTGTCCTTTTCCTAGCTGTTGCCTTCTGGAAAAGCACGTCTTTGCATAATCATATGGAAAACAATCTTGGCTTACTTGGCCCAAAGCACATTATTGAGTAACTGGGGGATTCATGTACTAACAGTCATCAGCAGAGAGGGCCATCCTACCTGAGGTACATCAGCGAAGGGACGTCTAGGAGCACATCCCCTCCTCCAGCCTTCTGGATTACTCAAGTTCCTCAGTCCTATAGGGACCATTATATGGTGGATGATAGAGGAAGAAGATATGACACTGTGTGTATGAATTCTTACAAGGCCTTACTTGTGGGGAGTAAGACATCTTTGTGTCTCCTCTTCAAAATACCTCCTCCCCTTGCTGCAGAAGCTTGAAATTCCTTTAATGGGGGCAGAAATATCTTTTTTTGTTGTTAATGAAGGACAGGAGGTAGGGACTGAAATCTAGTAAATTCCAGCCTCCAAAGAGAGTATACACAGAACTTTATCTCCCCAGGAGCTCCCCAGGGTGCCTCATAGCAGAACTCCCTGCATGGTTTACCACCACTGCCTTGTTATCCTCCAGTTATTTAGGTGTCTCCCATACAGCAAGTTAATTAAGCTCAGGCTGGAGGGACTGCTTTTGTCTCCGTTGACTTAAAATCCAATAGAGTGCTCAATCCATATAGTAGGCACACAAAACATGAATAATGAAGGGAAGACATGCGTGAACATTTTGGGTCCTTGAAAGAGAAAAAAATAGTAAACATGATAAATTCAAATCTGAAATAATCTCCTTCACATTTTTTTTCCTGAAAGGACTTCTTTCCCAATTACCCATTACCCAGATCCCACCCAGCTCTTTATTTCATTTTGTTGTATATTTTTTGTGGAGATAAGAGATTAGTAAAACTGAGACTTATATAAGGACCAACTGATGTTCTATATATTCACTTCACAGTAAGTCTGAAGGAGGCAGTGTTAAGGCCAGCCATGCAAAGAGTATAGCTGTTGAGTGAAATGTGTTATGAACTTTTGATTTCCCTTTCTAGGCCTATGACAGTTAACAGCCATTGAATTCTTCATTTGTCCAAAACTTAAGCTTGTCATATCCTGAACCATGATGCTAACTGGTTGATAGGGGAGGAGAAACAGACATTAAAGACATCAGGATTACAGTGGATTTCTTCTTTTAAGTAGTGGGATTGCATGCCAACATTTCAAGATTGAAATTATTTTCACAAGTGAAGGGAACTGCCCGATACAATGCTTTTGGATATTTATCTAGATCCTTAAGTGTGTGTAAATGATGAATTATATTTTAATTTAATTTTCTGGTTTGGTCCTGTTGGTATTTAATAATACCAAAACAACCTCTAAATCACAAACTAAGACTGGAGCATTAAAGTACGTACTGACTGGATTTCATATACATTCTAACAATGTCACATGCTCTCAAAGTCTGAGATTTTTAAAGCATATTTAGGTATAACAGATGTTTAATATGGGAACCCTATACAGTAAATAAGACTTCTTAAAGTTGAATTATCTGTTACATTTAGTTCACTCTGGCGGCTGCTGAAAACATTTATTTGGTTTCAAGTTGGCTTGGAAGTCCCTGACTTCTGAATTTAAAAAATTCGAATAAAGTAATTTGCAGATCACAAAGCAAGATTATCACTTTAACCCAAGTACTTATATCCAGTCAAATTGGCTTATTATAACTATCCTGTTAGAACATGCGACCTGAACAAAAAGGAAAAGAAAACAAAAAACAGATCTTTTAAAACCATAGTGGATAATTTTTTTTAAGACAACTCCAGTAATTAAGTGTTAGGCTAAAAGAGACTCTTGTCAAATGTTCACTGTATTCATTTCTGAATGAGGCATAAAGTCTAGTTGTGATAAGACCTTTATTTTGCATCATCGTTTGGGCAAATGGGCTTCATTGTCCTGTCCTCTTGCTGTTTGGTTGTGATAGGGAGCTTCTCCCCGTGGGTACTCAAAGGATCATCAGTCACAGTGCGTTTGGATTCTCCTAGTCAGAAACACGAAACCCTCACTCATCAGGATCGTGAGGAGAGACTAGAAAAGCCCCAGTCAGTCCAATCTAGCTGAATCTCACTCTCTTCTGGCCTTGGTTTCCCACTAGCCTCCTCTTTTCTGCAGCCGCCACCTTCCCACCCCCAGCCCACATGATTTCCCTCCCAAACATTCCCCTGCCTTTGGTACCCACTTCTGGTTCTTACTGTAAGGCGCATAGGGACTGTCCCAGTTGCTTCTAGAATAAACTGTACATAAATTACATTTGTGCAGTTGTGGCATGCTTTAAATATTTTTATTATGTATTAGAAAACAAGTATCCCCACCACGGCCGCCGAACTCTTTTTAAAAAAAGTGTTAGCACTCCTAGGAACACCTCTCACCCAGTCTTTTGTCGGGGGTCCTATCGGATCCTGGAAACTGTCTTCAGGAACCTGACTCCGGGGAATGCTGTCTCCTACATGGCTGGGCCCAGCCATTAGGGACGCACTTGATGGCACTGCAGCCACGGCGGCTAGTGTTTAATTACTTCATGCCCCGACAGACCTAATATTTACATTCAGGTGAACTGTGCTTAATATGTAAACTCTGCAAAACACCAGGAGTTCAGGGATAAAAGGCAGGAGAGAGAAGCAAAAGTTTTCAAATGGTTTTAGGAGCGTGACTCAGTGTGTCTCTTTTCTGTGTGTGTCTGTCTGTGTGCTCTTCAGGGAAGACTTCCTGTCCCAAAGGAAGTGAGCCGCAAGAAGGATGGCCAGACCGAGGCTGCCTCCCTGCATCCACTTGGCAGCAGTGAGCTCCACTCCCCGGGAATCAGTTACCTCCTCTCTTTTTAATCACCTCCATTTGTATTACACATGGTGTATGGGTATTGATGAGGTCATGGTATCATATATGGGATTTTTTTCTGTGTAAATCATCAAGTATAAGAAGAAACTATGGGACTCTGAGCCTTGCTTTAGAGAATTTACAGTGGACAAATAGGTATCATCAAACCAGTTTTTAATCATTCTGACTCAAGTGAAAACGCTCAGAATTTCACACTGTGAATCCACGTTTACAACCCTTACAGGTGGGCCTTCAGGCCTGGTTTGCTACGACGATGTCTTCCACAACTCAAACCCCCTCTGCTCTCACACAACCGGTCCACTTCTGCCTTTTCACTCACACAGCTCCCGACTGCTTCTTGCAGAGGCTGAGAGTCCCCATTTTTTTTTTTTTTTCATTTAGATGTAACAAGCCTAGTAGTTTATGTTCATCAATTGTCTGTATATCTCTATATTTTATCCATGTACTCTTTCGATGTATAGAAGTAGTTTGAAACTCATTGTTTCCTTGTGGTAAGTGACCGAGATGCTGCCACAGGACCTGAGACACTGATGAATGGTGCTATTTTGGACTTTCAACATGCTCCTTGGCAAGGTAGCTCTGATGGAGTTATTTTTTATTTTCATGTTCTAAGAAGGTGTTGGTACTCTGTTTCCCCGAATGTTGTTCTCTAGACTGGATTGACTTGTTCTCCTTGTGTCTTCAGTGTGGCTTTCTTCTTCAGCGTTGTAGGTTGAGTGAGTGCCACCACAGAGCGGTAGAGACCCATGTCTCATGGACTGGCACTCCTGGACACGCAGTCACTGTAGCGGGAGCAATCACAAAACTGTAATTTCCTTACCAAATCTCTTCCTTTCCATAGCCTCGCCTGCCTCACTTAGAGAACGAAAAGCAATAATTTGACAGGCATTTTTAGGTGTCTCTTTTGGTTCTTTTCATTTGAAAGAATATTTGGGGAAGAAAGGGCAAACTTTTTTTTTTTAACAAATGCCCTCTGAAAAAAATCTAAAAAACTGACATCTCAGTAGGAACATGAAAATTAGACCTTTCCCAAAAATTAGGTGGGAAAAAAATGTTTTTACAAATTTTTTTTTTTTTTTTAAAGGCAGAGCACTCTCTTTCGGCAGTTCTGATAAGCAAGGTGTAGATTTTACATTTTTGTCCTTGCTCCCAATGAAATGGATAAACAAAAATACAATCAGACAATACCATCCACTCATGGAATGTTGTTGTGTTAGCCAGTCTGAAAGCCCACCTTAATTTTTATATAACTGTCTTTTAGCTCTTCCTTTGACAGGGCAGGCTTTGTTCTGAACTGTCCCGCTTCTGACTGTTACACATCAACCGACGCATGCACTGCACTTCTTCGTTCTCTTCTCGCTCCCCCATTGGCCTGAGTTTCCTGTGCATTTACCCCCCTCCCTCCTTTGTTAGAATAGGTATATCCGCTGTGTAAATAGAGCAAGAAAACAGTATTTTGCATCTGTGGCATTTCCGTAGAGTTGCAGTTGTGTACTGCTGAATATGCAGGCTTTTGTAGCAATGTGATCTTTACTGATGCACTCACAACAAGTACCCAATGTATTTTAGCTATTTTAGTAGTATTCAATAAATATGCAAGCTGTATGGTAACTGGCTTGGCTCGTCATTGGAAAGGCCTACTTTTGAATGCTTTCACTTGTTCATGTTAATTCATGTGCTCTCAGAGCCCCAAAAGTAGACCCAAGGACAAATATCAAAAGAGATAGAATCAGCTCTGCCTTTCATGCATTTTCCCTTCTGAGGGTTTTATGAGATTAGGGGCTAGGCAGTGGCTCATTAGGATGGTATTTGCAGAGCTGCCTCTGGGTACAAAGGAGAATTAAACCGAGACCCTTTTATTTCTATATTTTTTCTCTTTCAGGGCACTCCCACACACCTCAAAACATTCTTTTTTACCCCTTGCCATAAAGACCTACTCTGTGGTATTCTTTACCCATCTCAAAAGATACCTGACCTTGCTGCTTCATGGAATATTTACACACACACACAAAAGTGTACAAATGTATAAGACAAAAGGCTTTATCCACTTGTAAGTGGATAAAAATTTGAGATAGGATTTTAAATTATGAATTCATATATAGCCAGCTACCTGGAATCTAGCAAATGATAAGCTAACATCACAGCTGAGAGGAGTTACATCTTGTCTTCTTGCCCTGGTTAAACTGGAACAGGAAAGGTGATGAGGCCAGGCCAGGAGGACGGTAGGCTGGGTTGCTTTATGCCCCTCTGTGTTAATCTATTGCCACATAGCAAATTACAGCCATACTTGACATCTTGGAACAACAAAATTTGCTTGTCTCACAGATTCCATTGGTCAGGAATTCAGGAGCAGTTGAGCTGGTGTTTATGGCACAGGATCTGTCCTGGGTTTGCAGTCAAGAGGTGAGCAGGCTGCAGTCATCTGAAGGCTTAAACAGGGCTGGAGAATCTGCTCCCAGTATGGCTTGCTCACATGGCTCTTGGCAGGAGAACTCAGTTCCCCCATGCATGGGCTTCTCCACAGGGCCACTTAAGTGTCCTTATGACCTCTGGCTTCCCCCGCAGTGAGTAATTCAAGAGAGAGCTGGGAGCAAGCCATAATGCCTGTGACCTATTCTCAGAATCACTATCATCCATCATATTCTATTCATTAGAAACAAGTCACTAAGTATAGCTCACATTCACAGGGAGGGAATTAAGCTCTACCTCCTGAAGGGAGGAGTATCAAAGAATTTGTGGACACATTGGAAAACCAGCACACCATCTGAAGTTAAAGCCTCAGGGTAATTGTAGGCCAGGGGCTGGAAGTGAGAACGGATGAGAGCAGACCTATAGCTATTTCTTTGATTGAAGAAGGTTTTACAGTCCTTGAAGCTCCAGAGACTGAAGGCAAATGAGGAGAGCATCCAGGAACTATAATACTATTTACTAATACAAGTGCTATCAGACCTGAAAGGAATATTTAGAAAATGTTAATGGAAGCTGTAAAAACAGGGAAGCTGAAATAAATGATGTTTAAAAGTCCATCCAACTAAATGGCTTGGGTTTGATGATGACAACTCCCTCTGTCCCCATGAAGCTTGAAATACTAGATAATTGACCATGCACTTCACTCTAAACTTGCAGGACCCACGTGTGAATCAGCTACGACTTGTTCAGGGTTAATAAACTGCTGAAGCGGATCTGGAGCTAAGAAACTGGAGCAGTAGCTGGAGTCAGAGCGGGAGACCCAAACTTTAGTTAAAGACTGCTTTGTTCTCTCTCTAGAGGTAAAAATATCACCCAGTTGCCTTTGGGCGGACAGAGATTGGTAACTAACAACCACGGACCAGATATGACCTGTAGACTTGTTCTGTTTGGCCTGCAATGTGTTTTATAAAAATGTTGATTTAATTGCCAACATTTACAAATTGGAAGATTTCACATGAAAATTCAGGTTTTTGGCTTCCCTTGAAAAATGGAAGCTGAGTAGCAGCCTCCATCTCTGGTGAGGCCTGGCCCCTCCATTACCCAGTCTCACACCGCTAATCTCAGACCCCGTCTGCTTTGTTCGTTTACATCACCTGCCTCCCTCTGTTGGCCTGTGAGTTTGCAACATGAAACTTCTAGTTTCAGAAGATAGTGATGTGCTTATTTGCACCAACAAAGAGCCAGGGGATCTTCTAATTTTTGTTTGATAGCTGGAGCACGTGCATGTCTGTGAACACCAGACTGGAAACAGAGGCTCCTCATTACTGGTCCCCAAACAGGGGCTGCTGCAGTTCCCTCTGCACCTCTGGGCCCTCTTTTCAACTTTTCGGTTACTCTCCTCCAGTGACTGAGATCCCCAGGCTATAACATCTTGGACTGGGTTAGGTTAGGCTACATACGGGTCTGATAAATGCATGGTTTTCAAGCCGGGGTATGTGTAACTCAGAGCATGTGAAGTCTTTCCAGGGAGTACATACATGCTCATGGATAGTTTTAAGGAACTCATTTCTAGATCCTCTAGGCAAACTAGACGTGTTCCTAAGATTGTTCTGCTGAGAATGAGTCTATATTCACAATAGTCCTCTCCCCACTTTATATAAAAAAGATACAGCTCTCATACATCCCAACTCTTAATATAACAGATTGCCTTAATATGACACAAAAACCCCAGATGTGGCAAACAAAGAGAAAGGTTCCTTTAATGATTAATCATAAATCCATAGTGCTCTGGGCTTTCCCTTCTTACACACACAAACTGATAGATTAGAAAATACGGAAGTGAGGTGTTTGGACTCATTTGGATTTTCAGAACTCAGATAATACTGGTGAAGTGGAGTGATGGAAATAATGACAATTTTTATTTAATGCTTTTTCCTCTTTCTCCTCCTGACTCTTGTCAAAGAATGCCTTGCACTTGAGGGAGAGTCCTGAGAGAGTGAAGCAAAGAGAAAATCAGTAGGAGACATCAACTACCCAAAATGGCTTGTTCATGTAATTGTAAGCAATTTTTTTCCACTATTCTCCATACTTATCCCTAGGATATTTCTTACCTGGGAGGAAAGTAATTTAGAACAGCTAAAGCAGTATAGGTTTGCAATGCTGATTATTTTCAATGCAATTAGGATGCCTTTTGAAAATACTCAAATTTTACACGATAAAATGGATAAAACTCAAGAATAAAAACTTTTCATATGGATTCTTTCAGACTTGATGTGCATTAGTTAATAAAATTATCAAAAACCTGTGGTATCAAAGCATAGCATGAAATATTTGTTTCAATTATAGTCAATTCTCATCATATTCTGTCTTATTAAATGTTTAATATCTTTTTCATAGCAACAAAAAATATTACGTGCTGCTAGACTGCTTAGCAGCCTAGAACCTTTCTATTACTTGTGGTGTTTCTGATTTTTACACTATTTCTTACTTATTCTCCAAAGTCAGTCAGCAGCATTCAGTAGCCTCACACAGTTTTACTAGAGATACATCATGCCTTTCATCGTTCTTCTTGATTGAGAAAGTGTATGGATCATTTTGTTTTTATAACTTATTTAAGCATGCAATAAATTATATTAGCTCTATGTCATTTTCATTCTGATTGGTTTTAGTGATCAATTTCACAAGATATGCTTTTAATGCTCATTGATTTTTATAATAATCCTCAAAATAGCTATTTGAATTGAAAAATGAAGTCAAAGTTTTTTTTTCTGACAGAAAGTGAATCTGATTTGACTAATTGGTTTAACAGTGAAGACTGGCTCTGCCAATGAGGTTTGTGATGGACATGTTCCGTAAATGGGCTGAATCTGCAACTCCAAGGTAACAGTAATATGGTTAAGGGAAGAAATAAGATCAAAATATTTTATCCAAAAGCATTATTTTGGCAAAAGTATAATGAAATTAGTAATATATCTGGTTTTCCTTTCATTTCTGAAGACATGGGATTTAAAAAGGTGGGTCTAGGTGAAAGCGTTACAGCATAATTAACAATCATTTGGTAAATCGTAGCAAGGATCTTTCTTCCCAGAAATTGAGAAAGTGAATTAGATTCTAATGACGAGAAGAAATCTCTTTGCAAGTCAGGGTGCTTTCCAATTCGTTGCTTGTAAGAAAAATGCAGAAGGACCTAATCAAGTTGTCAGGTGACAGGAGATTAGAAATATTTTTTTATAATAGATCATTATATGAATTTTGGCATATAACATGGAAGGAGATCAAAGAGTTGAATTACATTGCTATAATAAAACACTTTCAATTCCTACAGTTCATAGCTTAAAAACAAACAAACAAAAGAAATAGAATTGATGACAACCCCTGTCTCATTTTAGCAATAAGTAACATTCATCCACGGATACTAGAACTAACCGAAAAAATTCATCGTCTCATTGAGGTGCATTTTCATTATAATTTCAATTTTTGTGTTTAATAATTAATATAATATATGCATGTAGTTTTAATTAGTAGTGAATTGCTAATAATGCTAATTCATCCACACAGATTTCTTTAATGCTTACAGTTTTATGGTCACAGAAGATAAAAGTTTTAAAATTTAAATACATTTTTTATTGCAGATAAATGTGATAGGGTAATCAATATTTATTAATATAAGATTCTTAGAGGGAACTGGAATAAAAATTTAAGTTCATGAAAGAAAACGTCAAATTTCTGCAAGTTAAAGAATTGTTTTTAAAAATAAAATTATGGATTATCAATTGCACGGTGTTTGGATTTTATTGTATACATTTATGAAAGAAATTCAACTTTTATGTTAAAACAGAAACATTTACAATATACTCCAAATTATAACCTTTGAAAGTATTTAAATTTACGATGAAAAACTTTACTATTAACTTAAAAATTGCATGATGGAAATACTCTATTAAGATTCTCTTTTTTTAGAATAAAAATGTTTTAAGATCTCTGAGCTAGATAACCACCTATCCACTGGGCTTTGAGGAACTCACTCTTGGCCAGAAATACTTCTCACCCAGCCCCGGTGCCTGAATTCCCCCATTATTCTTCTGAATGAAGAAGCCTTGAAGTTTGCTGGCCATGAACTTAGTGCACTGCAGGGAACAAGACTCCCAGGGAACACAGCAGGAATGAATTTTGATGGCGAAGGGAAAGAAAGATCCAGACTACCTGTCAGTGGATGGTCCACCGAGGCCCTACTGCACAGGGAAATGGCAGGAGGAAGATCTCAGAGATCAGTCTTCCTGGGCTTCGAATTCAGTAAGTCGGTAATTCTTCTCAGAGCCTTTACTTCATTTCCTTACAAGGTCAAATCTCTTTACTGCTAATCCTTTTCTTCCAAATTCTTTTAAACACTTCGTTATAGCTCTATCTAGCATATCCAAAAGGTGGGGGTGGTGGTCAGTGGTCACAGGAGAAGGGGGCCCAGGTCAGTGAGGGGTGGGGTTATACAGCAGGCTCCCAATCCTTGAGTCCTTGGGACCCCAGCACTGCTGAAGAAAAGCCCATAGAGCGGCAGGCAGCATGGGCATCAGGGCAGAAAAAGGGGGTCATCTTCTTTTATTGTGTGTGTGTCCATTAGGCTTACCTCTGAGCATAACTACATAGAAATAATGTGAAATTGATCTATGCCCTCTCACAGTACACAGTGCCATTAACACATAGCTTAGCTATTTCCCTGGGAGACCCATGCAGCTAACGTGAAAGCCTCATGGAATAGAGAATCTTAAGAATGCATTAATTTGCTGATCCTTCAAGTTGGGCAGCTTTAATTATTACTTGGAACCTTTCTGAGCCTAACACTTGTATTACTTTCCACCCACCCTTTGGTCCTAGCTGAGTTCTCAGAGCTACAGAGGTTAAGTGGGCTCTTTCTTCCACACAACAGCCTTTCGTGTCCTGCTCCCTCACCTTTTTCTCCTCCAGGCAGAACTGCCTTAGTTCCTTTAGCCAGTTCCCCTGTTATCTGTTTTCTGGAGCTTTCAACCCCCTATTGCCCTTTTACAAGAACCCTTGTTTGTGGCTGACCCAGCTCTTTTTTAAAAATGATAGCCGAGGTCTGGGAAGGATCAAGGGCGGAGGCTTACACCAGGGACACATTATATGGCTCGCTGGCCATCAGGGTGTCCTGTGACGTAGCTAAGCTGAGGGAGCAGGGGTCCCGTTACTGTCCCTACAGCTGCTGTAGAGCCCCTTGCCCTCTGCTCCCTGACACTTGGGGCAGCCCCAGTCCCGAGCCAAGTCTCCGTACGCCCCTCACCATAGTGTCGTTCCCAGTGCCCCTGAGAAGGAGGAAGACAGTCACGTCTTTTCTCAGAGGCCCTAGACCTCCTCCTCCCTCGCCTCCCTGGGCTGTTTGTACCTAAGGTTCTGGAGAACTGGGAGAGGGGAGCAAGCAAGGGTAGCCACTCAGGCTTCTTCAGAGGCTGCTTCCCTGGCTCGCTCCTTCAAATCCCAAAGCTAGCTTCTGAAAAGCAAATGTTCCCTGCAGAGCTAAGGGGCACGGCTTTCTTGGAGAGAGGGGTGACTGGGATACTCTAATTTGTCATTAACAGCTAGGATCTGCTTTGTCAGATGTGATAATGAAGGAGCAGTTGATGTGAGTTCTTGAGGAGGGCTAGCTCAGAGGGACATTTAAAAAGTGTGGTAGCAGCTCCTGGGAAGTGTGAAAAATAGCCGCTTGCTCATTGTCTGTGTAGGACACTTGAGGAGCTGCCACTTATATCACTTCACATATGGCCCCTCTGCAGTGATACAGGTCAGAATCATTAGCTCGGCTGAGGGATAATTAGTTGCCCGGAGTGGAATAGCTTGTCTAAGATGGCAGAGCCTTTTCCTTAACCTTTACATTTCCTACACACTCTTACGTGGCTTTTGGGGATGCAACACGGTGTTAAACGTAGACTTAGCGTGTTGCTCATCAATTCCATGCCTAGGTGTACAGCCAAAGAACTGAAAATATGTGTACACAAAACACATGTATATGGCAGCATTATTCATATTAGCCAAAAAGAAGAAATGGCTTAAATGTCCATCAACTGATAAACAGCTAAACAAATGTGATATAGCCACACAATGTAATACTGTGCAGCAATAAAAAAGCAATGAAACACTGATACATCTGCAACGTGGATGAACCTTGAAAACCTTATGCCTAGTGAAAGAAGCCAGTCACATGAAGTTATATATCGCATGATCTTATTTATATTAAATGTCCAAAATAGGCAAATCCATAGAAATAGAAAGTAGATTAGAAGTTGCCAGGGGCTGAGGAAGGAGAGAATGGAGAGTGACTGCTAACGAATATGGGTGATTACCATGTTCTGGATTTACATAAAATGTCATGGTTACACAATCTTTTGAATATACTTAAAACTACTGAATTGTACATCTTAAAAGGATGAGTTTTATGATATATTAATTATGTCTCAATTTTTAAAAATTCAACAGTAAAAAACCAATCCAATCAGAAAATGGCAAAAGACATGAAAAGACATTTCAACCTAGAGAATATACAGATGTGGCAAGTAAGATTTGAAGATTGTTCAACATCATTAGCCATTAGAGAAATGCAAATGAAAACCACAAAGAGATACTACTACACACCTATCAGAATAACTAGAATAAAAATAGCGCCAACACCAAGGGCTGCTGTGGATGAGGAAAGACTGCATTGCTCATACATTGCTGGAAGGTAAAAAGTTCAGCCCCTTTGGAAAACAGTTCGGTAGTTTCTTTAAAAATTCAACATGCAACTAATGTATGACCCAGCTATTGCACATCTGGCCATTTATCCCTGAGAAATGAAAAGTTCTGTTCATGGAAAAGCCTAGGCCTGAATGTTTATGGCAGCTTTATTCATAATACCCTCAAACTGGAAACAACCCAGATGTCTTTCAATGGGCTGGTTAAACAAACTGTGTACACCCATATCATGGAATACTACTCAGCAATAAAAAGAAATGAATTATCGATACATGCAACAACCTGGATGAATCTCCAGAGAATTAGGCTGAGTGAGAAAAAGCCAATCCCCAAATGCTTACATACTGTATGATTCCATTTATATAACTTTTTTTAAATGACAAAAGTGTACAAATAACAGATTAGGGGCCAAAGAGAGGGTGTGGGCAGGATCAAGTGATTAAAAGCACAACATGGCACTTCCCTGGTGGCACAGTGGTTAAGAATCTGCCTGCCTATGTAAGAGACACGGGTTCAAGCCCTGACGCAGGAAGATCCTATATGCTGCGGAGCAACTAAGCCCGTGCGCCACAACTACTGAAGCCCGGATGCCTAGACCCCATGCTCCACAACAAGAGAAGCCACCACAATGAGAAGCCCGCACACACACCACAACGAAGAGTAGGCCCCGCTCGCCGCAACTAGAGAAAGCCCACGCGCGGCAACAAAGACCCAACATAGCCATAAATAAATAAATAAGTTTATTACAAGAAAAAAAAAGCACAACATGAAGGATCCTTGTAGTGATGGAAACGTTCTGCATCTTAACAGTCTCAGTGTCAGCGTTCTGATTGTGATACTGTGGTACAGTTTTGCAAGATGTTATGACCGGGAAAACTGCGTAAAGAGTACATGAGATCCCTCTGCATTAGTTCTTACAACTGCATGTGAGATTACAATGATCTCAAAATAGAAAGTTTAATTTTTAAAATAGAGGAAGAAAAAAACATTGAATGGCTGCCAAATATTCAATTATGGCAAACTTTCTTACCTACTACCTTATCTATGATGAAACTCTTTGACGCCAAGGCTATATATGTATGTCATGTTTCCTTATTATATTTTGCCAAACTGCTTTCCCAAGAGCTTGTACCAACTTACACTCTTATCCACAGGGTAGGCACAGATACCTGTCCTCCGACATCCTCACCAGACTTGCAGTGCTCACCTGGTTTCCAATCTGCTAATTTTGTAAGAGTAAAATAGTACCTCATTGCTCCTATTTGGGTCTCTTTTCTTTTCTTTTTTCATATTAATGAGGATGAACATTTAAAAATGTTTATAAATCATTTATATCATTTTATGATTAGTCTGTTCATCAAGGACCAAGGGATTCCTCTGACTCTTCATGCATGAAGCAATGAGCACAGGAAAACATTATGAGCTGGTTAAAAATTGATTGCCATTTATTAAAAGATACAGTAAAAGTAACAGGTTTGGGTGTTAAGGAAATCCTCAGGTGAAATATAACCAAGAAATGGGGAGATGAGCAGACATAACCAGGGCAAGGTCAGAGTTGGGGTCTAGACATCATTTAAGCCTAGGAGAAGTCAGGAGGTGATTTCTGTATAGATAGAGGTATTACATCAAGAACTTCACAGATAAAGAGTTGCTTGTAGCCTTTCCCGGTGGAGAAAAGGAGCACAGAGGTGGGTAAATATACAAAAATTGTGCAAGAATCAAATGGCATAGAAATACAAATGGCAGAAAGCTAGAGAGGTAGCCCAGGGTACAATTTTAATCCCAGAAACAAGGTCCTAGTCTATTCTTTAAAACAAATATGGGGTGAGGGTTGCTTGAAGATGTGTGTGACTGTGCATGTAAAGTGGGGAATGGGAAATGTCAGACTGGTGATCGTGGACTCACCTGAAAAAAACGTGAAAGCAGAAAATCATCTACACTACTTATAACAGGAATAAAGAGGTAGCAGAGACCTTGTGACTGTTTTCCAGGAAAAGGACACAGACTTAGAAATGAAGAAAACAGTGATCTCTCTAGACCAACCTTCTCAATCTGTAAAAGTACAAGACTAGTGGACCCTCCTGTGACCACACATGGATAATCACATCTAAATTACACCTGACAGGAAAGAAAAGGAGCCAATATTGTAGAATCTGTGCTGGAGAGAAGTAAAGAGACCTCTCTACATCTAATCTTCTACCCTCAGCAGGAATCTCCTCTGAAACCTTAGATAAACTCCTGGTAAGACCAAGGACAGTTTCATCTTGGATACCGACCTTGATAGGAATTTATTTCAACAAAAGATACCTTCATCTATTTTTGTAATGCTCTAATTGCCAGAAGATTACTTCTTTGAGTTGACTCACTATTTTCCCATTTCTCACTCTCACCCATAAACTGTAGTTCTCTCTCTGGAATCACACAAAACAATGACAATAACAGTTTATATTTACTGAGTGCTGGCTATTTGACACTATGTACATTACATGCATTCTTTCCTTTAGTTCCCACAACAACCTTAAAAATAGGTAATTTTTATCATACCTGCCTTACAGATGAAGAAATGGAAGGCAAAAGAGATTATGTAAAATTCCCAAGTTGACGTATGAGAACAGCCAATATTTGAATTCAGGCTTTTTTTCTAAAGTATTTTTTTAGGTTCTGCTAAGCTGCCTTACAGGTCTAAGCCTGTGCCCTCGTGAGAGCCCTGTTAAGTTTTGGAAACCAGCTCCTCCATAAGAGGTACAGATTTCTGCCATCAAAATATTGTTACATCTGCTTCTAGAAACATCTCCATGAAAAGTATGGTCAGATGACATAAAAGGACAGAGAACTGGCATTTCAGATTGTATGAACTGTTTTGTGCCTATTTATTTATTTTTTTGCGGTACGTGGGCCTCTCACTGTTGTGGCCTCTCCCTTCGCGGAGTACAGGCTCAGGACGCGCAGGCTCAGTGGCCATGGCTCACGGGCCCAGCCGCTCCGCGGCATGTGGGATCTTCCCGGACCAGGGCATGAACCCATGTCCCCTGCATTGGCAGGTGGACTCTCAACCACTGTGCCACCAGGGAAGCCCCTTGTGCCTATTTGTTAATAGATGTTTGCTTAATAAACGTCTGATAGATGTGTGGCAGAATTTGTTTGGAGACCTGCTTTCATTATAACTTGGTAGTGACTTTGTGGGGAGGTAACTAATCTCACCCATTTCTATTATCTACTAAAACATCTGCCATTATTCACAAAAACAAACTAAAAAGAACCTCAGTGAATGATCAAACTGGCTCAGGACAGTTAGCAACAATTGGTCTTAAAGACAGGTTTTCCAGGAGTGAGCATGGTATGTCAAGGGATCTGATCAGTGTAGAGTGGAGAGAGGTGATGGGCTCCCTCTCTCTGGACACTGACCTCTCTGCTCAGTCCAAGATCGTGGCGGCTCTTGGCATGTTCAACATCACGAGACCTCCACTGGAGCTTTAAGGACTCAAACTCCAGCCTTCGTCATTTTCACACTTGCTGCTGGTCCATCCCAACTTTGGACAAGCTAATGTGAGGTTTTGATTCACTCAAGGATAGCTTGTCTATGTAGAAAAGACTATTCAGGTGTTGATTTTGTTCTCAAAAATCGATACTCACTTAGTTAAAGTCACTGCTTTTTAATAACCTCATTCTTCCTTAGGCTGTAAATTCAATGTATAAATCCTGTTATTCTAGTTATGCTTAGCAATTTTAGCAATCACTCTAATGGCCTTTGAACAACATTTGATCACATTTAAAACTAGTTAATTAAACACTTTCACATATTTTACATTGCATTAATAATTTTAATATATTTTATTTCCATTTAGAGTAATTTGTTTGCCTGATTGGCAAACTTTCCCAAGTACTAAGTAATTCATATAAATCTAATAAATTAAGTTTATAAATATTGTGAACCCTGAGTTAGCTTAAGTGGTACTGTTGTATCATATAGTTAGTAAGAATTCCACTGCAAACCAGAAGTCTGAATCAGTTACTTAAATATTTTACATTGAAGTTACAAAGCTGTCATTCAAATGCAATTCTCAAACATTACAAGTATGCAAAATATTGAATTTTAAGTTTCCTTGATGCAAAAATGTTGATATTATTGGGTTTTAATTTTCTAAGATATTCCTCTACTCAATTTTCAATTCTGAGATTGAAAAATGCTTACCTTTCAAGGAGGGCAAGTACCATCGTTGTTAACTGATGACTAACGTTTTTGGCCTGGACCTTGATGAGATGCAGTACACTTTTTTAATACTTGATTCCATAACTTTAAGAAAGGTATGCCATGTGATCTACATTTTTGGATTCAAGACATACACATTATCTATTTTTTCCTGAAGTCTACTCACAGAAATCTGTAACTCCCCATTCATGTGCCAAAGTGACCACATGATTGATTCTTTGTCTTGCAAGGTCTATACATAATCATCTTCCTGCCCAGGCCGAAAGACCTTTGACCATGGCCAGATCCCTGCATTCTTTTTCATTGACTTTCTAATATTACAAATTATAAAATGAATATTAGATGTCTCCCCTGTGACTTGAAGTCATAGGTGATGTGAAAATTTTACAGACGGGCTTTTTTTTTTTACCTAATCTTTGGTTTTTATCTGGTCAGACTTAGGCTGAGATCATTTCAGATGCTAACTCTGCCATCTTGTCCAGTTTCATGTCATCCTTGAACGTGATAAACTTCTCCTCCTTATCTGAGACGCTGAGGAAAGTGTTGGCTGGAACGGAACACCGCATGGCATTTTGGGGTGTCTCCCTTCAGCTTGTCTTTGGTCTGTAAGTCAGCTTCCTTCAGAGATGTTATGCCTGTCTGCTCATGGGAGTCATCTGGGGAGATTACCAAAACCTGACTTCTGGAATTCACTCCAGAGCCTAAAGAGCTATGGCACAGTCGACTATCTTGGACCATTTAACAAGCTCCCCAGGCTACTCTTAAGCAACTGTTTTGGCAGTAGTCCAAGGATTAGCTTTCATCACTGCTGCCTCTTTTTCCCTGACTTGATTACAAGGACAGAACTTAGGCTTGTCAAGTGACTTGCTTAAGTCTAGACTCACTCGATTTAAAGCACCCCCATCTACCTGTAGAGTAATCATAGCCACCAAGGAAACCATAGCCTGGCATGACTTTTCCTTTGTAACACAGATTGGCTCTAAAAGATTAACTCCAACATCATCGTGTGCTCAGGAAAAATCCCGAGAATGGTGTTAAATTTAATAGTCTTCAGCATCTACCTTATTCTCCCTTTTAAAAAGTTAGGTCGTTTCCCCTCTCTGTACCACGCACGCCCCACCCCCCCCCGCCCACCAAATCCTCCAGCTCTGTCCTTGGTCTACATTGTTAGTTTCTCAATACTTATCTGTGATGAATCACTGACATTATCGTCATCTTTCTTTTACCCACGAGTGTAAATTTTCCAGGTCTGAAGAAACTATATATATATATATATATATATATATATATATATATATATATATATATATATAAGCTTTATTTATTTAGTTTTGGCTGTGTTGGGTCTTCGTTTCTGTGCGAGGGCTTTCTTTAGTTGCATTGAGCGGGGGCCACTCTTCATCGTGGTGCGCGGGCCTCTCACTATCGTGGCCCCTCTTGTTGTGGAGCACAGGCTCCAGACATGCAGGCTCAGTAGTTGTGGCTCACAGGCCTAGCCTAGTTGCTCCACGGCATGTGGGATCTTCCCAGACCAGGGCTCGAACCCATGTCCCCTGCATTAGCAGGCAAATTCTCAACCACTGTGCCACCAGGGAAGCCCTAGCTATATATTTAAAAAAATAAAAACATACCAAAAAGAATTCCAAGATGAAGACATAAAAAATAGGCTCTAGAACAATGACTCTAGTTGTGTTGATTACTTAAAACTAACTTGTCTGGTTTTTATCTGAATTGCACTTTGGCAAAATGATCTTTCTGCACTTATGGTTGAAAATAACTTTGTTGATTTTACTGTTCTCTTTGTGTTCTTATTTTCTGGTATTCCCAAAAGCCTGGCCCTTTCCCCACAACTGCTACCCACCCCTCTGCCCCATCCTGCCACTATCTACTCTCACTATCCATTTTTTTCTAGTTATTCTAAACATTCATAATAGAAATGCATTTTATCTTATGGAAAAATATATGTCACTAGAACATGACCTCTTGTGTGAATATCCTTTCCAAATCCCCACTGTGACTGTGACTGACCAGTCCGAAGTGTGCATCTCTAAATCTCCCTGGCCAACCATCTACCTTGAAAATCTCTTATTCCAGCTGGGAAAAATATTTGCTAACATGCCTATGATAACCTCCTCATGGAGGGCTTTTTCTTGGTCCCTTTCCTAGTATGGCCTTGGCGATGGTGGAACATCCTCCTGGCTCAGGGCTCCATTCTCCCCTCCCTCCCCTTTCTTCCCAACCTCCTTAACTTCATGCCAACTTCTGCTTTATCCAAAAGCTCAGATTTCTTTATTTCCTCTCACAAAAGACTTTAATGGCCCAATCAGTAAGAAACTTGACTCTACTTTAAACATGAGCCCAAATCTTCAACATCAAAAAAACTGGCTTTACTTCCCCAATGTAAGGCAATTTTAATCCTCAGAAACACAATTACTTGATGCACTGCCAGGGATGAACAGGGCACATTTGTGTTCCATCCTGGGGAAGGTCACTTTGTATCTTAGAATGCGCCAAGAAATTAAGAATGGGTTGAGATATTATCCCCAAAACATGTTCATTCATATCCTGAATTATATGTCACCAGCTCACCCTTATAGGTGAGTATCCAGATAGGTGGTAAGAGGGTGAGTGGGCAGGAGGAGGGAAGGTCCTGGGTCGGGGGAAGGAGAGTACGTGGATAGGAGGTGGGAGGCTGGAGACTAGGAGGTGGGAGTGTGGGTGGTACTCTGCAAGCTTGGGCTTGCCTAGAGCTGGGAAGATATTTGCAGCACTCCAAACCTCTTAGAATTCTCTTGTCCATTATATCTTATAACCCAACCACTTGAATTCCTTTCTTCTTTCTTTTCTTCCATGTGCTTGCAATCTTTGCTTGGTACACAGATTCCTCATAAGAGTTCTATGATTCCAGAGAGAAGGAGGTGATTCTAAGTAGAAATAAACAGCGCCAAGTTTTTGTAAATTCGTAATTCTTATTTTGACACTAAGCAAGGCATTTTTCAAGGTTTTGAAATTCTAGCCTCATCATAGCAGAAGACATTTTATGCAGAGAAGATTGCCAATAATGGAAATGAGACTCAGAAAAAATAATTGCTGTGTTTTTGAATACTATTGAGTTAAGTTGAAATTTTGAATAAACAGATAACTGGATTTATTATTCTGTAATAGAGGAATCATGGTACTAGACAGAGTATAAAGGCATAATCTTGTGGTTCTCATTCCAGGGATAACAGTGGCAGTATCGTTGACTAACGTAAATGGAATTATGTTCATTTAAAAAGTATCTACAAAAAAACTGTCAATTAGAAAATCATCGTTGAACACTCACTGAATGCATCTCCTTTGTCTCCTGGAGAATTTCATTTTTAGCAACTTCAAGGAAGAAAGTAAGGTTGGTGTTCACCATCCACCACCCACCCACACATGCAAGGCACCCGATTTTGAAACACCTGGAACCACCCATAAGGCCTGGTTTTAAGTTCAGGGAGTTGTTTTTTTTTTTTTTTTTAATTCTAGAATTTTTGCATATATTTGCATGTTGACTTTTAAACATATGGAATCATATATACAAAAATAAGTTTGATAGCGTCCTGCTATTTTGGTGGCCAAACTCAATTCAAAGAATTGTCACATGTAAAGGATTCTAAATTGATTAGATTCTGGAGTATAGGAGAAAAAAAATACATACAGTGACACAGAAATGTAAGGAAAAAAGAGATGACATTTAAAAGTCTTCCTCAATTCACAAATGGAGCGATATAAAAAGAAATTTATACCATGAACAGTCTAATTAAATCCACTTTAAAAATATTCCTTTGTTAATATTGCCTGGAATCCTGTATCCAATTCAATAACAAAGGGGTGCTTTTTTCTCACTTTTCACCCTGGGAATTCTGGGAGATTTCCTTAAGCTTATTGTCAAGCTGCAGAAGCACCGGAAGAGTCAGATGTAGAGAGCTGTGGAATCATGACATCCTAATGTCATTGAGAGACATTTTTATGTGAGTGCTGTCACTTTGTGGGAAAGAAAGTGAATGCAAAGCAGTTAATTTCAAAAAGGTTAACAAGAGGGTAGGACCTCCTTGTTAGCTTTCAGTTTCCTGTGAAAGAAGAATGTCTTCTGTTTTAGTCTCTTACCAAATGCCCATTACTGACCTCCCTTGTTTCCAGAATTCACATAACATCTGTTGCTGTATTTTCAGAATAGGTTTCTTTCCCTTCTTCCAATTATGAAAGCAAAACATAACTGTAAAATCAAGTTCAAATGTTCAAAGAGGGTGAAAATGTTCCAAAATCACATAGACAAGTGATAACCTCTTTATTTTCCAGATCCTTTTGTTTGCATATATAACTTATTACACATATGTTATGATTTGCTTTCAAAAGCCAAATTGTTTTAGACGTACTGCATGCAACTTGCTTTTTTTTCACGTAACAACATATTGTGAACATTTTCCATGCCAGTTTATGCATCTTCGTCTTGTTTTGAATGTCTGCTTAATATTCTGTTTTTTTACTACATCACAATTTAATTAACTAGTACCATACTGATAGACTTTTAAGTTGTTTCCAATTATTCATTACTATAGATATTTCTGCAGTGATCATACTTATGTAAATTATCTTTGTGCCTATAGGTGGACATTGCAGTAGGGAAGGGAGGTTAGACTGTTCCAAGAAATGAAGTCTTCATGAGAAATATATATAATGGAATATTATTCAGCCATAAAAAAGAATGAAATCTTGCCATTTGTGACAACATGGATGGGCCTAGAGGGAATTATGCTAAGTGAAATAAGTCAGAGAAAGAAAAATACTGTATGATTTCACTCATATGTGGAATATAAAGAACAAAGCAAACCAACACAGAACAGAAACAGGCTCACAGATACAGAGAACAAACTAGTGATTACCAGATGGGAGTGGGGGTATGGATTGGGCATAACAGGTGAAGGGGATTAAGAGGTACAAACTTCCAATTAAAATATATGTCATGGGGATGTAGTGTGCAGCACAGGGACTATAGTCAGTAATGTTGGAATAACTTTGTATGGTGACAGATATCTACTAGGCTTATCATGGTGATCAACTCATAATGTACATAAATGTTGAATCACTATGTGATTTTACTATGTGAAACTGATGTAATATATATCAACTGTACTTCAATACAAAAAGAAAAAATAATCTTTGTGACATGTGAAAATAATATGAAATTCAAATACCAGTGTCCAAAAATAAACTTTTATTGGAATTAAAAAAAAAAAAACATTTATCCTGCTATAAGGATACAGACAGTCTCTGATGAACTCTGAATTACAGGTACTCAAACACAATGTTATGAGGTTATAGAAATGAAAAAGATAGATTCTCCATTAGGGGAATCTCCAGAACCTGTGAATATGTTACTTTACATGGTAAAAACGACTTTGTAAATGTGATTAAGGATCTTGAGATGAGGTTTCTTGGAGGATTCAGGTGGACCCAATAAAATCACAGAATTCTTATAAGAGGAGGGACAGAGAGGAGGCAGAGTTATGGCAGAAGCAGAGAGAGATTTAAATATGCGACCCTGCTGACTTTGAAGACGAAAGAGGGGCCACAAGCCAAGGAGTGTGGGTAGCCTCTAGAAGCTGGGAAAGCCAAGGAAACCTCCTCTAGAACCTGCAAAAGGAACATAGACCTGCCAATAGTTTGATGGTAGCCCAGTGAAAGCCATTGCAGACTTCTGACTTCCAGGATTATAAAGGTATAAATCTGTGTTGTTTTCAGCCATTAAGTTTGTGGTAATTTGTTACAACGGCATTAGAATACAGAGTAGAGACAGTTTAATGGAAGGTAATATTTCGGCTGAACTTTGATGCATAGGTAGGATTCTAATAGGCAGAAATGAGAAATGGAATTCTCAGCAAGAGAACAGCATGGGCAAAGGTACAGAGGTGAGAAAGTACAAGGTGTATCCAATAGATATTAAAAAGCACGGGAGCCATTAGGGAAGGAGAGCCTGGGAGACACACAGAAAACAATACCTGAACTCACATGCTCCGTGTGCAGGAAGTACTTGGATGACCTCAGAGAAAAGGTGGAGGGGATCCCTCTCGAGCAACGCCTAGGAAAAAGAATTTGGGTCTGGCGGCTCGGCTAGCATTAGGTGAAGGGTGCAGGAGGGGTGCTCTGGTGGAGGGCAATGGGATAGCAAGAGGCAAGAATCCAGCACTGACAAGAACGGGCAGGGTAAGGAGCTGCTGGGGAGAAAGGAAGTGGGGAGGTTCGGGGCAGGCTAAGGGATGCCTCTAATACCGAGTGAGGATTGTGACCTTCTGTAGGGAAACACTGAAAGAATTTGAGGACACCAGTAATATGAGTTGCTTTTTGTATGCCTTTGTTCCCTGCAGAATGAGCGTGCAAAGCCACATCATGCCCTTTAGCTGCTCCAGGGGCTGGCTGGTAAGGGAAATGGACAATTCTTGAGGCAGGGAGACAAGAGTAGCTTCGGGATTTTTGGCTGCACAGCTCACGTTCTCAGACCTCTTATTTTGTCTGGCATGCAGAGAGCTGATTTTATCGGTTGGAGGCTAGGGTGGCACTGTGGGATAGATGGGATGGTGCAGAAGCCCTTGCGGGCCACATGCTATAACAGCATGAACCCTGAGCTAGAAATCAGGGGACCTGAGTTATGAGCTCAGCTTTACAGCAATGAGCTAGCTACACGAACTTGGGCAAATGACCGTATGTCTCAGGGACTCAGTTTCCTCACCCTTGAAATAAAGGCATGAGCTGGGCTGTTTGGCAGCGGTAGGGGATACAGTGCAGCTATGCTGATGACCCCTGAAGCATTTCCACTTTGACTCTTTGTCCAGAAACCCTGGGTTTCTGGGCTGGTGAAGGTGCTTTTAACATGCAGCATTGGACAACCCAAGTCTTTCCTCAGCCACTTGTCACTCAATGACCGTGTCTTGGGCTCTTTATTTGCAAATAGCAGGTCACTGAGCAAATCTCCCTTCCTATTTGGCCAATAGCACAAGGCAGGAGTTCAGAGCCAGCCCTGACTGATCCCACTGCCAAGTTGCCAGATGGAACGGAGAGGGCACTGTTGGGTGGATGGTCTTCTCAAAGGTGCGAATCCTTGCTGAAGACTGAGGGAAGGAGAGCAGAATAGGAGACCACAGAAGGAGGGGGACACAGCAAAGTATGCTTTGATCATCCATGTAAAAGTACAGCAAAGTCATAAGCCAATAGCATAAGATAAGCAACCAGCCAAATTTCTAACGTATCGTAAGAAAAAGAAAAATTGCTTCAAAAAAATTGCAGAGGGTTCCCCCTGGAAATTTGCATTTATGACCAGCATGACTCTCCAGATTTCAAGGGAGTTGACCATACAAGTCATCCATTGGGCAAAAATTCTTGAATTAGCCACAGGCTAAGTGCTCTTCTAGCTGTAGCCGTAACTAACACTGGAAATCAAGATTTCAAGGGGAACCCAGGGTCACCATTTTCAGAATTCAGTTTGTGTATTTTCTTGGAAACGTTGGATACCAGGCCTCTTCCTGAGACTAGATATGGGGCAGAGGATTCGGTAATACAGAATTAATTCAAGTTCAGACACTGTTAGGGGAGTGACCTGATATAGGAAAATCCTTCTGACAGTGAAATATACAGGAAGCACTGCCTTTCTGCCCTGGAAAGTGTTGATGGTTTTGTTGCATTGGAGTTTTCCTGGCAGATTTAACTGAACAATTTCTTGTGGTCTCGTCTAGCTTTATGATTTGGTGAATCAAATTCATCTCCTTAGATGGCATCTTCAATCAAGGAAACTGAAGGAGAACCTCGGGCAATGCCAGGTAAGTTACAGCATAAGAGCAAGTAAAAGAGCAAAGTGATATCACTCAATAGAAATAAGTTCATTTTTAATGCATGGTTGTTATTGTATCAGTGAATTGAAGAAATAAGCCTGTGCCAACCAAACTTATTACTACGAAGCCATTAATTTTTAATTGCTAAAAGACAGATTGCTTCTGACCTGAAAATCCGGAACTTGCTTTCTGCCACCATTAAGAATAACTGCATGGGCATCCTTGATGCTTATGTCAAGAATATTTGTTCTAGAAAACAAAATTCAGAGAACCCTGAGGGACTTTGAAGTAGACGGTGAAGCAAGTAGCATGTCAACATCCTGGACACCTTGTGTAATTTTCTCGGCCACCATTAACTCAAAGAATGAAGCACAGGAAACCTGCCAGAGAAACGTTCAGCAATGTTGGAGTGCCCTGCCTTGAGTGTGTTTGAATGAAGTGCTGGATGCCCCAGAGGCAGTGGGGAAGTCAAGTGCTGAAAGCAGATCTGTGTGCAGCAAACCTGTCACGTCTCAGCCAACGCTCTTCCTGCTGGGCCGAGAGACCGGAGGCTTCCTTCATTTCCTGATTTTTACCCTGCAGTCCTTCCCACCACACCGTTCCACTCACCCCTAATGGAGACCTCTTTATTAAAATCTTCGAGAAAGCATCGAGGAGACAGCCTAGGGTTTTCAGAAGGATGATCCGTTAAAAACAACGCCATGTTTTGCAGACAAAAGAGAGGATCAGAATGAAGAGAAGAAAGGCTGTCACCCTGACGTTGATAGCCACCTGCCTCTCCTTCTTTTATTTTTCTAGACTTTAGGGCCTAGATGTTATTGCTTTTTGACATCTGTATTAACCCCTGAATTGTGTCCCTCCCAAATTCATATGTTGAAGCCCTAGCCCCCAGGACCTCAGAACATGACGGTATTTGGACACGAGGTCTTTAAAGAGGTGATTGTGAGGTTGTTAGGGTGTCCTTATAGGAGTTACAGGACTGGTGTCCTTATAAGAGAGGGAGAAACACCAGGGATGTGTGTGCCCGAGAAAGGGCCTCGTGAGGACACAGCGGGGAAGTGGCCGTCTGCAAGCCAAGGAGAGAGGCCTCAGAAGAAACCAGTTCTGCTGACCCTTTGATTTCAGACTTCTAGCCTCCAGACTGTTAGAAAATGCATTTTGTTTAAGTCATGCAGTCTGTAGTATATTGTTATGATGGCCCTAGCAAACGAGGACAACCCCAATGTCGCAAACTCTCCAGCTTTTTGGGTAATTTTTCCTTTTAATTCAAACAATGACAGTAGAAAAACAAACACAATGATAGTCTGGAATCCTATACCATGCCATGTGGAAATCTGGTCTTCTCACATTCTTCTCTACCCTCCCATCACCCCTAGTAAACTTTTGAAAATTTGCTTAGGGATGATTTTATGTTCCATTAAACAACCTTGTTCTCCCCTGCACCCCTCAGCTGGCTTTCTTCCTCTGACTGATATTCCTTGTCTACTACTAGTCATTCATCTTTTGCCATCTCATAACTTGCTTCCTCCTGAAGTACTGACATTGGACCCTCCCATATGGACATGGATAATTCCTCCAACTACCAGAGAGTCTGCAGCAATGTTTAACATAGGCTTAGTGAAGTATTAGGTGTAAGAGGAGGGAATAATAACACAGAAAGAGAAAATTTAAAACTGGCTTCTAGATAGGATGTCTCCTGGAATCTCCTCCTAGGGGCTTCTGCAGGCTGCCTTGGTCCTGAGCTCCCTATACCCTGCCACGAAGGGATCCCCTGACCTCTGTGCATGGAACTGAGCTTGTTCTCCTCTAGCCAGCATTGAGGGCTCCAACCTCAGCTCAATCCCAAGAAAAGAGAACAGTCCCCCTTTATGAAGGTGGGATCAAGGCATGACTTAGTTTCTTCCTGGATCTATGGTTGAGGAAGAAAATCTCACCTTCCAGAGGACATCCCCACACCCACTCCCAGGGGGTGGGTATGCAGCAGGGCAATCCCATGATTCTGTGCTCAAGTCTGGCACACAGTTGTGTAACTAAAGGGAATAGTTACACAGGAGACAGTTTATGAGAGTCATTAATTAAAAAGTAATTTTAAAACATCACAAGATGTCTGTGATGTGTAAGAGATTCCATTTCTGCATTTAGTAGAGAGCAAAAGAATCATGCCTCAGATTATTGCTTTCCCAAAGGGTTTCTTTATGGTGGCTGATAGTTGTGAACAAATAAGAAAAAATCTTTCCCCATGAAAGAAGAACATTTAGGGATAAGGAGAGACATCACTCAAAAGTATATGCTTTTCTCATATTCTTCTTTCCCAGCTGTAATCTCGTAACACCTCTACCATAATGATGACAACCATGAAATAGACTTCCTGAGCTAGACTGGTAATTGCACTTGACTGTAAAAATAACAATAGCAGCAACAATAAGAGTAATAATAATACAGACACCATCTATTTGGGTCTTAAAATGTGAGAGGCGTTGCCTTATTGCTTTTCAAACATTACCTTTATTGATCTTCATCACAACTTATTCTGAAGTAGGCAATATTACCCTTGTTTTCTAGATGGAGAAACTGGGTTTAGAAAGTAAAACAAGTTACCCATTAATCTCAGCTCTCAGAAAGATTTTTTTTTTTTTAACCTTTACTCTCTTTACTTAGTTCTTCCTAAGCTGATTCCAGGGTTATCCTTTTGTCTAAGAGAACATGATGTTGATGATATCTTACTTAATTGGATACTGGCATTCCGCTTAGCCAGGATCATACATGACAGTTTGTTTTTTCTGGGAAAGCCTAATATCCTGAATTGATTTTGGAAACAGAAAATGGTTTTAAGGTCAGCTTCTTTTAGGTTGGTAATTTAATTCATTTGGACCAAGATTCAGTGAGAGGCTAGAAAGGCCACTGTGGCCACTGAGCCATGAGAGGACCAAGTTGAACAAGAGGCTATCCCCGCTTCAAGGATTTTACATTAGCATTGTCAACTAAAGCCTCCTCTTTAGGGACAAGTTCTCTATACATGTGCTGTTTGCACATGCTCTCTGTAAAATGCTTCAAGTAGCATGCTTTGAGGTGCTAAGCTTATCCTTGGTACTCTGAGAGTAGGAATCGAATTCCACCACATGATCCATTTGAAATGTCATCTGGAAACAATTAAGGACCAACAGCTCTTCCAGATGGCTCATAAGTGATACTCTTGGCACTTGGTGGCCAAATATTTGTGGAGGAGAGGAAAACCCACTCTTTTCTAACCACAGATGAAAATACAGTAACTGCTAAAGCCTGACTCCTCCTTAAATAGTCTTTCGGGGAAGGGCCAAGGTGACAGGCTATCATGTAGTCAGGTAATTAGAAAGCACATACCTTGTGGCAGTCACTGGTCTAAGTAACACCCAACTTACTGGCAAAAACTGAGGCAAAGAATTAGCGGATTGGGCAATGATAAACCACGGGCAGCTAAATGTTGAAGCTACTAAAATTTCTTGGGTTGGAAAATGATGTCAAGAAATGTAGCATTTCACAATAGCTCTTTTTTTCAAAAGAGAAAAAAATACTCATATACCATTCAGAAAAACTAATAATCACTAGTGAATACTTGTGGTGGGCACTATCTCTCGGGTGGGAACAATGCTATTATTTATGTGTATTAGTTTTTTAATGCTCCTAGTCTTATGAGGCCTGCTTTCCGGGTGAGGGAACAAAGACAGTAGCATGCTAGGGTGGCTTCATTCCAGTCTGGAATCCAGTGGGTTCATCCCAGTCAGTGCTGGTTTATGACTTTCATAGTCCTTAGATGCTTTGGCCTTTGTGGGCCCCTTCTCTGTTTAAAAGTTAAAATTAAATTTTACAACTGCATTGGTGTAAAGACAAATGTAATCCAGACTAGATGCATTGTTATATATTCATATTCAGTATATTCTTTTTCCCTTCTGATTTTAAAAGAAAGTAAATTGAAGACATTTTTGTAGGCTCCTAAAAGTATGGGGGGCTCTAGGCACTGTGCCTAATGGATTGATCAGCCCTGTGCTCAACTGAAAATACTCTTTACCTGACTCTCTTGCAACTAAGGGCAGCCTTGTGACATCAGCTCAAAGTTTCTTGGAAATTTTGGAAGGGGCGATGCTTCCCTCTTCTTTGTTCTTGCTGCCTAGAATTAAGGACACAAAACCCTTAATAGACACAGCAGCCATATTGTAACTGGGAGGTGATAATGTCTTCTTATTAAGGACAATAGAGGAAGCTTGCCTCTAATTGTATTTTGAGTTGCAGCATTAGTTAAAAGTCTTGTTAGATAAGGTGGGGGGGGGAAGATAAATCCTACATATTTAAGCTAGTGGAGATTTGGTTTTTTGATATGAGCAGCTAACTTCTCTCCTAGTTCATGTAATGCTGCAGGGCCTCAGTACTGTTCTTTGGTACAATGTCAGGACTTGACACAAATCTGTTCCAAACATCAAGAAGCAGCCTGAGGACTTGGAAACGTGTATAGGAGCCACTGGCACAGTGAGTGACTTAAGACTTAATAGTTCTCTGAGAATAAATACAGAGTGAAGTTTTGCCCTTTCCAGGTGTGACTACAAAGCCAATGGACTCTAAGAAACTATGCTCATTCCACAAACCCACAGGAGTCTTCACTTCATCATGAGACACAGGAGCTTGGGATCCAGGCTTCAGCTGCCTCCACTCAGCTGATTTCTCTACGTTTGCAGTTGTGGAGAGGTCTGAAAGGGAAGAGTATGATGGGAAAGAGAATGGACTCCATCTTTTCAGAGACATTTGGCTGCTGTATAGGACCCCTTGATGATGGGGTAAAAGGCTCCATGTCCTGTGCAGAAGAGGGACAGAGTTCCCCTGCGGGAGAAGGTAAGTGCACAAACTTGGGGTGGGCTCTGTTCCTGTTCTTTTGAAATCTGAGGAGCAGGCAGGACAGTTTCTAGATCCCAGGGCTGAGCTGGATTCCTTAGCAAGCCTGCAGTAGCAAGTGAAAAATCAACTGTGTGACATATTGATAAAAGCTGTATCAGAAAAGTTTCTTTCTTTTTTTTTTTTTTTTTTTTTTTTGCGGTACGGGGGCCTCTCACTGTTGTGGCCTTTCCCGTTGCGGAGCACAGGCTCCGGACGTGCAGGCTCAGTGGCCATGGCTCACGGGCCCAGCCGCTCCGCGGCATGTGGGATCTTCCCGGACTGGGGCACGAACCCGTGTCCCCTGCATCGGCAGGCGGACTCTCAACCACTGCGCCACCAGGGTAGCCCCAGAAAAGTTTCTTGATGGAATTCATAACGCAAACGAGTCAGACGGTTGAACATGTGAAGAGCAGTAGTCCCTGTAAGTCTATTATGAGAAAGTCAGACAATTTATTTTAGGTAAATGGCTTTTTGGCAGACCCTACTCTACTGGGAGCTGGTGACTTGGGTAATATCGTTTAAAATTCATTTTTATTTCTATTTTTGTCACTCATTTATTTATTCAACAAATATTTATTCACCGCTAGTGTGTGTCAAACACTGTTAGGGAAACAGACTCTGTTTCTGCCTTCAGGGGGGTGAATGAGCTGGTAGGGCAGATTAGATGAAAGCAAAGACAAAAGAAGCCAACAGACTGACAATAGCTGTGATGAAAATACAATGGAGGATGGAAAGTAGCTTGAGTTTTTAGAGCAGCGGTTCCGAAGCTTGTTGGCATTATTAAAGTCACCTGAGGATCTTTTAAAACTCCCAAAGGCCAGGCTGTACCTCAGACCAGCCATAATCTCTGGGATGAGACATAGGCACCAGTATATTTTGAAGATCTCTGTGTGATTCTAATGTGCAGACAAGTTTGGCCACCACTGATATAGAGGAGGGGGGTGGCCCTCTTCTTCTAAAAAAAATTAGGGGTATTCGGAGCTGAGTCCCACAGTCATGCTGCTAAAAGTGGGAGCTTGTTAGAAAAGCAGAACCTTGGGTTCCACCCCAGATGTACTGAATCAGGCTCCGCATTTAACAAGATCCTCAGGTTACGGTAGATGCAGCAAAGTCCAAGAAGCAGTGCAAAGCAGTAGTTCTCAATTTGTAGGCCGCAGATCAGCCTCACCGGCAACGTGTTAGAAAGGCAAATTCTCATCCCCACTCCTGACCTACTGAATCAGAAACTCTGGGGGTTGGGCCCTGCCAGCTGTGCTGTAACAAACTCACCAGGTGATTCTGATGCACACTGGTGTTTGAGAAACACTGGCTCAAAATAAGTTTGGGGAGACCTTCAAGATGGCAGAGGAGTAAGACGTGGAGATCACCTTCCTCCCCACAAATACATCAAAAGTACATCTACATGTGGAACAACTCCTACAGAACACCTACTGAATGCCTGCAGAAGACCTCAGACCTCCCAAAAGGCAAGAAACTCCCCATGTACCTGGGTAGGGCAGAAGAAAAAAGAGACAAAAGAATAGGGACGGGACTTGCACCTCTGGGAGGGAGCTGTGAAAGAGGAAATGTTTCCACACACTAGGAAGCCCCTTCACTGGTGGGGACAGCGCGGGGGAAGCTTCGGAGCCACGGAGGAGATCGCAGCAAGGGTGTGGAGGGCAAAGCGGAGAGATTCCCGCACAGAGGATGGATGCCGACCGGCACTCACCAGCGCGAGAGGCTTGTCTGCTCACCCGCCGGGGCGGGTGGGGGCTGGGAGCTGAGGCTCGGGCTTCGGAGCTTAGATCCCAGGGAGAGGACTGGGGTTGGCTGCGTGAACACAGCCTGAAGGGGGCTAGTGTGCCACAGCTAGCCGGGAGGGAGTCCGGGAAAAACTCTGGACCTGCCTAAGAGGCAAGAGACAATTGTTTTGGGGTGTGCGAGGAGAGGAGATTCGGAGAACCGCCTAAACGAGCTTCAGAGACGGGCGCGAGCCGCGGCTATCACCGCGGACACTAGAGACGGTCTTGAAACGCTAACGCTGCTGCTGCAGCCACAGAGAAGCCTGTGTGCAAGCACAGGTCACTCTCCACACCTCCCCTCCCGGGAGCCTATGCAGCCCGCCACTGCCAGGGTCCCAGGATCCAGGGACAACTCCCCCGGGAGAACGCTCGGCGCGCCTCAGGCTGGTGCAACATCACGCTGGCCTCTGCCACCGCAGGCTCGCCCCGCGCTCCGTACCCCTCCCTCCTCCCGGCCTGAGTGAGCCAGAGCCCCCGAAGCAGCTGCTCCTTTAACCCCATCATCCGAAAATTGAGGCTGTGGACTTTGGGAGCAAATGTAGACTTGGGGTTTGCTGTATGCGCCTGACTAGATTCTATTCTATCCTATTTATCTATCTATTTATTTATTTATTGGGCTGCGTTGGATCTTCATTGCTGCATGCAGGTTTTCGCTGGTTGCGTCGAGCGGGGGATACTCTTTGTTGCGGTTTGCGGACTTCTCATTGCTGTGGCTTCTCTTGTTGCGGAGCACGGACTCTAGGCACGCGGGCTTCAGTAGCTGTGGCTTGCGGGCTCTAGAGCACAGGCTCAGTAGTTGTGCACACAGGCTTAGTTTCTTCGCGGCATGTGGGATCTTCCCGGACCAGGGCTCGAACCTGCGTCCCCTGTACTGGCAGGCGGATTCTTCTTTTTTTTTTTTGCGGTACGCGGGCCTCTCACTGTTGTGGCCTCTCCCGTTGCGGAGCACAGGCTCCGGGCACGCAGGCTCAGTGGCCATGGCTCACGGGCCCAGCCGCTCCGCGGCATGTGGGATCTTCCCGGACTGGGGCATGAACCCGTGTCCCCTGCATCGGCAGGCGGACTCTCAACCACTGCGGCACCAGGGAAGCCCTGGCAGGCAGATTCTTAACCACTGTGCCACCAGGGAAGTCCTGGCTGACTAGATTCTGAATTTTATGTTTATCTTAGTTTTTAGTGCTTGTTATCATTGGTGGATTTGCTTATTGGTTTCTTTGCTCTCTTTTTTAAAATTACTTTTAATTTTTTTTATTTTAGTAATATAATTTTTTATTTTAATAACTTTATTTTACTCTTTTTTTCCTTTCTTTTTCTCCCTTTTTTTCTGAGCCATGTAGTTGACAGGGTCTTGGTGCTCCAGCCAGGTGTCAGGCCTGAGACTTTGAGGTGGGAGAGCCGAGTTCAGGACATTGGACCACCAGAGACCTCCTGGCCCCACATAATATCAATCAGCAAGAGCTCTCCCAGAGATCTCTGTCTCAGTGCTAAGAACTAGCTCCACTCAATGACCAGCAAGCTCCAGTGCAGGACATCCCATGCCAAACAACTGGCAAGACAGGAACACAACCCCACCCATTAGTGGAGATGCTGCCTAAAATCATACTAAGTTCACAGACACCCCAAAACACACCACTGGCTGTGGTCCTGCCTCCCAGAAAGACAAGATCCAGGCTCATCCACCAGAACACAGGCATGAGTCCCCAGTACCAGGAAGCCTACACCACCCAATGAACTAACCTTACCCACTAGGGGCAGACACCAAAAACAACAGGAACTAAGAAACTGCAGCCTACAAAAAGTAGACCCCAAACACAGTAAGTTAAGCAAAATGAGAAGACAGAGAAATATGCAGCAGATGAAGGAGCAAGGATAAAACCTACCACACCAAACAAATGAAGAGGAAATAGGCAGTCTACCTGAAATAGAAATCAGAGTTATGATAGTAAAGATGATCCAAAATCTTGGAAATAGAATGGAGAAAATACAAGAAACGTTTAACAAGGACCTAGAAGAACTAAAGAGCAAACAAACAATGATGAACAACACAATAAATGAAATTAAAAATTCTCTAGAAGGAATCAATGGCAGAATAACTGAGGCAGAAGAATGGATAAGTGACCTGGATAATAAAATAGTGGAAATAACTACCACAGAGCAGAATAAAGAAAAAAGAATGAAAAGAATTGAGGACAGTCTCAGAGACCTCTGGGACAACATTAAACACACCAACATTTGAATTATAGGGGTCCCAGAAGAAGAAGAGAAAAAGAAAGGGACTGAGAAAATATTTTAAGGATTATAGTTGAAAACTTCCCAAATATATGGGAAAAGAAATAGTCAATCAAGTCCAGGAAGCACAGAGAGTCCCATACACGATAAATCCAAGGAGAAACATGTCAAGACACATATTAATCAAACTATCAAAAATTACATACAAAGAAAAAATATTAAAAGCAGCAAGGGAAAAACAAATAACATACAAGGGAATCCCCATAAGTTTAACAGATGATCTTTCAGCAGAAACTCGGCAAGCCGGAAGGCAGTGACAGGACATATTTAAAGTGATGAAAGGGAAAAACCGACAACCAAGATTACTCTACCCAGCTAGGATCTCATTCAGATTCGATGGAGAAATTAAAACCTTCACAGACAAGCAAAAACTAAGAGAATTCAGCACCACTAAACCAGCCTTACAACAAATGCTAAAGGAACTTCTCTAGGCAGGAAACACCAGAGAAAGAAAAGACCTACAAAAACAAACCCAAAACAATTAAGAACATGGGAATAGGAACATACATATCAATAATTACCTTAAATGTAAATGGATTAAATGCTCCCACTAAAAGACATAGACTGGCTGAATGGATACAAAAACAAGACCCGTATATATGCTGTCTACACTTCATACCTAGGGACACATACAGACCGAAAGTGAAGGGATGGAAAAAGATATTCCATGCAAATGGAAATCAAAAGAAAGCTGGAGTAGCAATATTCATATCAGACAAAATAGACTTTAAAATAAAGACTGTTACAAGAGACAAAGAAGGACACTACATAATGATTAAGGGATCAATCCATAAGAAGGTATAACAATTGTAAATATTTATGCACCCAACATAGGAGCACCTCAATACATAAGGCAAATGCTAACAGCCATAAAAGGGGAAATCGACAGTCACACAATCATAGTAGGGGACTTTAACACTCCACCTTCACAAAAGACTGATCATCCAAAATGAAAATAAGTAAGAAAACACAAGCTTTAAATGACACATTAAACAAGATGGACTTAATTGATATTTATAGGACATTCCATCCAAAAACAACAGAATACACTTTCTTCTCAAGGGCTCATGGAACATTCTCCAGGATAGATCATATCTTGGGTCACAAATCAAGCCTTGGTAAATATAAGAAAATTGAAATCATATCAAGTATCTTTTCTGACCACAATGCTAAGAGACTAGATATCAATTACAGGAAAAACACTGTAAAAAATACAAACACATGGAAGCTAAATAATATGCTACTAAATAACCAAGAGATCACTGAAGAAATCAAAGAGGAAATCAAAAAATACCTAGAACCAAATTACAATGCAAACATGACGGCCCAAAACCTATGGGATGCAGCGAAAGCAGTTCTAAGAGGGAAGTTTATACCGATACAATCCTACCTCAAGAAACAAGAAAAATCTCAAATAAACAACCTAACCTTACACCTAAAGCAATTAGAGAAAGAAGAACAAAAAAAACCCCAAAGTTAGCAGAAGGAGAGAAATCATAAAGATCAGATCAGAAATAAATGAAAAGGAAGTGAAGTAAATGATAGCAAAGATCAATAAAACTAAAAGATGGTTCTTTGAGAAGATAAACAAAATTGATAAACCATTAGTGAGACTCATCAAGAAAAAAAGGGAAAAGACTCAACAGAATCAGAAATGAAAAAGAGGTAACAACTGACACTGCGGAAATACAAAAGATCATGAGAGATTACTACAAACAGCTATATTCCAATAAAGTAGACAACCTGGAAGAAATGGACAAATTCTTAGAAAAGCACAACCTTCCGAGACTGAACCAGGAAGAAATAGAAAATATAAATAGAACAATCACAAGCACTGAAATTGAAACTATGATTAGAAATTTTCCAACAAACAAAAGCAGAGGACCAGACAGATTCACAGGCAAATTCTATCAAACATTTAGAGAAGAGCTGACACCTATCGTTCTCAAACTCTTCCAAAATATAGCAGAGTGAGGAGCACTCCCAAACTCATTCTACGAGGCCACCATCACCCTGATATGAAAACCAGACAAAGGTGTCACAAAAAAAGAAAACTAAAGGCCAATATCAGTGATGAACATAGATGCAAAAATCCTCAACAAAATACTAGCAAACAATCCAACAGCACATTAAAAGGATCATACACCATGATCAAGTGGGGTTTATTCCAGGAATGCAAGGAAATATTGATTCTTCAGTATACACAAATCAATGTGATACACCATATTAACAAACTGAAGGATAAAAACCATATGATAACCTCAATAGATGCAGAAAAAGCTTTTGAGAAAATTCAACCATTTATGATAAAAACTCTCCAGAAAGTAGGCATAAATGGAACTTACCTCAACATAATAAAGGCCATATATGACAAACCCACAACCAACATTGTTCTCAATGGTGAAAAACTGCAACCGTTTCCACTAAGATCAGGAACAAGACAAGGTTGCCCACTCTCACCACTATTATTCAGCATAGTTTTGGAAGTTTTAGCCACAGAAATCAGAGAAGAAAAGGAAATAAAAGGAATCCAAATCAGAAAAGAAGTAAAACTGTCACTGTTTGCATATGATATGATACTATGCATAGAGAATCCTAAAGATGCTACCAGAAAACTACTAGAGCTAATCAATGAATTTGGTAAAGTAACAGGATACAAAATTAATGCACAGAAATGTCTTGCGTTCCTATATGCTAATAATGAAAAATCTGAAAGAGAAATTAAGGAAACCCTCCCATTTACCATTGCAACGAAGAGAATAAAATACCTAGGAATAAACCTACCTAAGGAGACAAAAGACCTGTATGCAGAAAACTGTAAGACACTGATGAAAGAAATTAAAGATGATACAAATAGATGGAGAGATATACCATGTTCTTGGATTGGAAGAATTCAATATTGTGAAAATAACTATACTACCTAAAGCAATCTACAGATTCAATGCAATCCCTATCAAACTACCACTGGCATTTTTTTTTACCACTAGAACAAAAAATTTCACAATTTGTATGGAAACACAGAAGATCCCAAATAGCCAAGGCAATCTTGAGAAAGAAAAACGGAGCTGGAGGAATCAGGCTCCGTGACTTCAGACTATACTACAAACCTACAGTAATCAAGATAGTATGGTACTGGCACAAAAACAGAAATATAGATCAATGGAGCAGGACGGAAAGCCTAGAATTAAACCCATGCACATGTGGTCACCTTATCTTTGACAAAGGAGGCAAAAATATACAATGGAGAAAAGACAGCCTCTTCAGTAAGTGGTTCTGGGAAAACTGGACAGCTACATGTAAAAGAATGAAATTAGAACACTCCCTAACACCATACACAAAAATAAACTCAAAATGGATTAAAGAACTAAATGTAAGGCCAGACAGTATAAAACTCTTAGAGGAAAACATAGGCAGGACACTCTATGACATAAACCACAGCAAGATCCTTTTTGACCCACCTCCTAGAGAAATGGAAATAAAACCAAAAATAAGCAAATGGGACCTAATGAAACTTAAAAGCTTTTACACAGCAAAGGAAACCATAAACAAGACAAAAAGACAACCCTCAGAATGGGAGAAAATATTTGCAAATGAAGCAACTGACAAAGGATTAATCTCCAAAATATACAAGCAGCTCAGTATCAAAAAAACAAACAACCCAATCCAAAAGTGGGCAGAAGATCTAAATAGACATTTCTCCAAAGAAGATGTACAGATTGCCAACAAACACATGAAAGGATGCTCAACATCACTAATCATTAGAGAAATGCAACTCAAAACTACAATGAGGCATCACCTCGCACCAGTCAGAATGGCCATCATCAAAAATCTACAAACAATAAATGCTGGAGAGGGTGTGGAGAAAAGGGAACCCTCTCGCACTGTTGGTGGGAACGTAAATTGATACAGCCACTATGGAGAACAGTATGGAAGTTCCTTAAAAAACTAAAAATAGAACTACCATATGACCCAGCAATCCCACTACTGGGCATATTCCCTGTGAAAACCATAATTCAAAAAGAGTCATGTACCACAGTGTTCATTTCCAGCACTATTTACAATAGCCAGGGCATGGAAGCAGCGTAAGTGTCCATTGACAGATGAATGGAAAAAGAAGATGTGACACATATATACAATGGAATATTACTCAGCCATAAAAAGAAACGAAATTGAGTTATTTGTAGTGAGGTAGTTGGACCTAGAGTCTGTCATACAGAGTGAAGTAAGTCAGAAAGAGAAAAGCAAATACCGTATGCTAACCCATATATATGGAATCTGAAAAAAAAAAAGTGGTTCTGAAGAACGTAGGGCCAGGACAGGAATAAAGATGCAGACATAGAGAATGGATTTGAGGACAAGGGGAGAGGCAAGGGTAAGCTGGGAAGCAGCACGAGAGTGGCATTGACATATATACACTACCAAATGTAAAGTAGATAGCTAGTGGGAAGCAGGCGCATAGCACAGGGAGATCAACTTGGTGCTTTGTGACCACCTAGAAGGGTGGGATAGGGAATGTGGGAGGGAGACGCAAGAGGGGGGAGGATAAGGGGATATATGTATACGTATAGCTGATTCAGTTTGTTATACAGCAGCAACTAACACAACAATGTGAAGCAGTTATACTCCAATAAAGATGTTAAAAAATAGTATGAGTATGTTTTCTACAGATGAGGAGGAGGGATGTCAAGGGCACGAACATATGAAATTCAGGCAGGCTGTTAGGGAACGAGAAATGACAAGAAGTGGGAGGAGAGATTAGAGAGGTACCCCAGGAAGAGAACTGAAGGCCCTCAATGCTGTTCTAAAATATCCCGCGAAGGTGATATGTATATTAAAACAATTCTGCCAGATGAAAAATTTTTTACCCTTCTCTATATGATTGACTTCAGAGAAAGTAAAAAAACCAGATTCACCGTTTTTCATTTGGAGTTTGTAACCCCAAGTGGGCCATCCATCTACATTATCCAGCTTGGTCCTCCTTTTTATTCTCTGGATATCTGACTATTTTCAGACATCTGATTCATTTCTGAAGAATAAAGATTTATTGCAATTAGAAATACTCAGAGGAACGTACTGAGGACTCTGGACAATCTGAAAAAAAATATTTTCAGCATTATAGAATTGATAGTCTTTCTAGGTAACTGTTAGGAAGAGGATAGCATTCATCTGTATGTAAAGGCTCTGGTTTGTGTAATCAAAAGCCAGCTTAAATAGATGAAATTGTTCCTTAGTCAAGATAAATTGTATTCTACCACTTCTTGATGAAAGGATGCATTACAGTTCTATATGATTAATTGTTCTGAAATGAATTATTTCAGAATGGCTTTGGTCTATGTATATTACACAAATATGTGAATATGCATGTGTATGTGTAAACAATTCAGAAACCTGAAAATATTAGCTTTATATATATATGCACATACATACATGTATACATATGTATGTGTATGTATATATTTATTATAAGGATTTGGCTCCTGTGATTATGGAGGCTGACAAGTCCCCAGATCTGCAGTCAGCAGCCCCAGGAGAGCTGATGGTGTGGTTCCAGTGCAAAGGCCAATTGGCTTGAGACCCAAAAGAGTCACTGTTTCACTTCGAGTCCAAAGGCAGGAGAAAATGGATTTTTCAGCTTGAAGACCATCAGGCAGGAGAAATTCTCTCTTATTTGGGGGAGTGTCAGCCTATTGTCCTACTCAGGCCTTCACCTGATTGGATGAGGCCCACCCACTAGGGAGGGCAATTTGCTTCCCTCAGTCTATTGATTGAAATATTAAAAACATCCAAAATCACCCTCACAGAAACACTCAGAATAATGTTTGACCAAGCATGAACCTTGTGACCTATTCAAGTTGACGCATGAAGTTAACCATCATATCCACTTAGAAAAATGTGACCTAGATGGAAGTCAGACCACCTCTATAGGACCTGAGCTTTTCCTGAATTACTTACTTTTTGCTCCCAACAAATTTGCTTTCCAGGTTGTTCACCTGAGCCAGTCCTGCCTGCTCCGTTAACAGAGTCTGAAGGGCTTGAGGCCAACCAGAAGACTCTTCATGGTGAATCATCACCCTCTGTTGTCATCTGGGGTTCCAGGATCTGGCACCATCATAAAGGTACCCAGAAAGATAGGGTGTTCACCGCTGTCTGGCAGTGGCTTCCCTGTGCTCCCCTCCATGGCTAGCCTGCTGCTTTGAGAAACGTGGTCCTTTGGGTGTAGAGGAAAGATGAGTGAGGCTGGAATCAGTAGACTTAAACCCCAGTTCTGCTCCAATTCTTTGTTTCCTTAGACAAATAACTTTGTAGTCTCTTTTTCTCTATCTGTAAAATGGGAATACCCACAGCCCTCATAAAATTTTGTGAATCTTAAATTAGCACAAATCATCAAAAACTATACAAATGGCACTTCCTGTTATTAATTTTTAGTAGCTAGAACTAAAAGCATTTGAAAGAGTCATCAACTTATCACTATTTTTACATTGTAATGACTGTTTGGACTGTGAACTCCTGGAGGGCAGAAGCCAGACCACACAGTTGTATAGTAGCTAGGCAGGCATCATCCACAGATATACGCTTAGTACAAATGTAACTGATGACAAAAGAGTAGTTCTCTGATCTTTTTCAATTGGCTTAAAATTTCCTTATTTATGGCACACTAAATATATCTTCCAGAAATAGGACTGCCAGATAAAATTCAGGATGCCCAGTTAAATTTGAATTTCAGATAAATAATGAATACTTTTTTAGTACAAGTATGCCCCATGCAAATCATTTGCTTTTTATCTGAAATTCAAATTTAACTAGGCATTCTGTATTTTTATTTGTTAAATCTGGCAACCTATCCAGAAAGGGAGTTGGCAAAATTTATGTTAAAATTGAACATTAACATTTTCTTAGGTGATGAATATTTGAAATATATGATATGAAAAATATTATATTTAAGAGTTTTTAGTTGTTCATACATCTGTTTGGCATTTACTTAAAAAGCTAATGGACCTAAGTATATGTTATAGCCTTATTAGTTTCATTCATACGATGAGGACCATAATATTTAATGTACAGGGCTGTTTTGAAGTTTACCGGGGATTACATGTGAGAAAGTTCTTGGTAAACAGACCCAAAAACAGAGTCTCAGAGAAGCACGAACGTTGTTGTCTTTGATTGAGTTTCACTGTTGCCATTTATTGCTGTGTGAGCTTGGAAAAGCTACTTAACCTCTCGGTGCCTTGTTTTCTCATCCATAATATGAGGATAATAATAAAAGTGACCAATAAGATTTTTATGAGAAGGAAAAAAGAAAATGCATATGTAGTGTGTAGTGCATAATAAAGCACTTCATATAAACGTTAGATTGTATTAAAAATCTAGAAACTGTCCCTTTCTAGAAAGTCGCTAATACGCGGTAATGGGAAGTTATGGACCTGACTCCAAGTATAAGCTCCTCCTGTGTCTGAGGGTTCCTTAAAGCAGGGCACGTGTTGCTCTTGCGCCATCAAGTGCCCAGGCTGTGCTGTTGGCGGGAAGCGCTAATACAATGGCGCTCGTGCTTGAGGTTCTCACCGCCAGTCTTCTTCATGAATACTAAGGATGGTGACTCTCTTCCTACTCTGCACGCGTCATTACAGGCTTTCATGAAAATGCAGCAAGCCCCCAAAGGTTTACATCAGTTCAGATCATTGTTGTTTTAACTTCGTAAAGAGCATTAACATCATCATCAAGAAAAATACGGCAAGTTTTACAATTGCTGCCTTAACCTTAGAAATCAGCCTGGTGGGGCAATAACAGTGGCGGTGCAGCCATGCTCTTTCTTATCACTGTCTTGGGTGTGCTCCTTCTGCAGAAAGAAGCTGAAAGAAATCATTAAGCATGAGAGGTCCACCTGTTAGGTCAGGATCTCAGACCGCTAGGCGGAGCTTAGTGAGGCACTGGGTACTGTAATGGGCTTGTCTGTCTCGGAAGGGGGTTGAAAGGTCAGGTTTTTTGTTTTTGTTTTTGTTTTTGCGGTACGCGGGCCTCACTGTTGTGGCCTCTCCCGTTGCGGAACACAGGCCTCCGGACGCGCACGCTCAGCGGCCATGGCTCACGGGCCCAGCCGCTCCGCGGCACGTGGGATCCTTCTAGACCGGGGCACGAACCCATGTTCCCTGCATCGGCAGGCGGACTCTCAACCACTGTGCCACCAGGGAAGCCCGAAAGGTCAGGTTTAAGAACAAAGATTACATGGTGAAAGGCTATACGTCTTTTTTTTTTTTTTTTTTTTAAATCAGCACAGCCTTGCTTTTACTGTGTTGGAAAGTTCTAGGTTCCTCACGGCTGATGCATATTTACATTAAACTCATGGCCAATGAATATATGCTCTCGAATGGTCTCTCTGGAATTATTCAGCTTTTCCTGGTGCTTCATGAATACAAGGAATGATTGGGTCACAGTCCACCTATTTTTCTCCCAAGGTTCAAGTTTATTTGGTTAATTAGGTGATCAACAGCCGTTTGTTCCATTAATTATGTTCTCTCTGTTGACCCTGTTATCTTAAATCCCACATTTTAAAAAGTAAATATTACTACTTGGGCATAGAGGCATGCTTTATTGGATGAATTGCCAAGTTTTTAAAATGGGACTTTTTTAAAAAAAGAAAGGAAGATGAAATTGATAAAGTTAAGACAAAAAGGGGTGTTGGACTCTCTAACTCGTTTTTTATGGCTAGCTCTGCCTGATGGCATCCTGCCTTCTCACACCCCCTCACCCCCGCCCACTCACATTTCTCTGAGCAGCTGTGCCAGGATTTCATACAGGAAAGGCTTTATGCCACACGGCCCTTTCAGACGTCACATCTAAATCATCTTCATTAGCCTTGAAAACTTGGATCCCTAGCGGGGTTCCTGGCACCCCAAACAGCGGAAGCCCTGTATGTGAGCTGGAGGCATGAGGCCCCAGAGGCCATGGCATCCTCTGGTTGAAATGCATTTTCAACAACTTGTGTGCCACTGAGCTGCTGCTTCTCTCCTTTTGGTGAAAGGAAACTTCAAAAGATTTGGTTATATGAGATTTACAATGCATGTTGAACAGAGGAAATCATGCATCCTTTAGACGTTTCCCTGTGTTTAAGGACACGTGCGGTGGTCATGGTTTCTAATGTAAATATCAGAACGCTTGACTGTATATGTTGACGTAAAGGGACAGAATATCTAAAATCAGAATTATACGTGGTAAGCACGCCTCTCAGGAATCACTAGACCAATGATCTTTCTTTGCTTCAGGATCGGCTAGGAACTCAGTCCTCTCGTCTCTTCCCAGTTCTCTCCTGATTTTCCTAGTCTCTCTTCAGTGCTTTACGTTTAGAGAGACTCTTCTGTTTTTTTTTTTTCTTTTCCCCCTGAATTATTTGTCTATAACCCAGGCCACAGGGAGAAACATCAAGATATCAGCATCCATCATGCTGCTGGGAACCTTACTAGTTAAAAAACTCATATGGCTCCCAAACATAAATGTGGCTAATTTGAGCAGATTCTATATTCCATGAGAAGCACTCTCTAATCCTAGACTCAACTCTCTGTTCCTCATTCAATGCCAACTCTACTTTTACCCTAAAAGTATTCCTTCTTCAGAATAATAGTAGTAATAATAATACTGATAATGTTAACAATTGGTATTTAGCCAGAGCTTCCTAAGTTCTGGGGGACTTACTAACTCATTTAAATGTCCACATAGCTTCCTTTAAAGTCTTCCTGGGAGTCTTGAGAGCTTCCCTCTAAGGATAATCTTTTTTTAAATTTAGGATAAAACTGTATTTTATTATTAGAAACAATACTTAGAATTTTGAGAGAAAAAAATCAGAAAATACGAATAACCAAGACAAAAGGAAGTGTTGAAAGCACCCTCCACAGAATTCACCAGCAAAGTCCCCAGGGAAGCAGTGCTCCTCCAGGGCAGAGGTCAGGAGGAGACGCCCTTCTGGGCAGTGGGTCCACGGGTCCCCATGGGCTCTGAGCTTCCCAGGCTTTGAGCACTGAAACCTGAAATCCTAGCCTTTGAGCTTAATCCTCCATCCCCTGCACTCATCCTGCCCCCCACCCCCAGAAACCTGGAAAAGTTAGGGAAGGGGCAGTGTGCCAGATGTTTGCACAGGAGGAGTTCAGGTATAGGAGGCTAAAATGTATTTGCAATGGGCAGCTGGGGAGCTTGTCTTGAAGCTGCATTTGCACACAGGCATACTACGTTTACTCAGAATATTTAAGAAATGGACATAACTGATGTTGGATGCTGACAGACTGGTGGGGCAAAAATCCTCCTATGATAAACCTTGACATTGGCTTGTGATTGACCCCACTAGGGAAAGAAACTTGAAAGCACTTATGCCCAGTGAGCCAAGAGAGAAAGGGCAGCTGGGGCAGAGAAAGGGGCCCAAGACAAAGGCTGTTGTCATCTGCTTGCCTGGGGCTGGTTCCCCCAGGACCCAAGCAGTGCAAACTCAGCTTGCTTTCTTTGTCTTTATTGAATTAGAAGGAAGTCAAGGAAGCCTGTATGATTGTAAGTCAGGGAAATGCGAGTGGCTATGAAAATCTTGCAACATCAAACTTTCCCATTGGAACTGAGCCAACCCAGGGCAGATGTGTCAAACGTCTACTTTGGCTGCTTTGCTTGCTCACTCCAGGAAGTGGCGGGGTGGGGGGGTGAAGCAGGAAGGGGGTGCAGAAAGATGCAAATATCGTCAGTAATGTTGCATTCAGTCCTAGGGTGGGAGACCTGCAGGTAAACAGAGCCCCACTTATTGCAGAGAACTGTCTGGAAAACAAGAACAAAGACAGAAAACCAAACAGTTCTCTGCACAGGAATGAGGGAGGAAGGGGGCGAACTTGGTGGAACGTCAGGGCTGCCTAGAGGCAGAACAAATAACCACAGGCTGGAAAAGTACAGTGGAGGGGAAATGTGGGCCAGGCAGATTCCTCACAGGGCTCAGCGCAATTTTCCTTGGCATTCTATCAGTTCTGTTGCTGTTGCCTCTAGGAATTGGACCATCTCGTGCTCTAAGTAAGCACATTCTCCATATTTTCACAAACGGGGAGTGGGGAGAGCCTTCTGAGGTCCACAGGAGGCCCAGAAACCATAAAGGAAAAAGGCCGACAGATTGGAATAATTAAGCCAAAACTTCTGCTTGGCAAAATCAGCTCACATGAACAAATTTAAAAGTCAGATGAAGACTGTGGGAAAATATTTGCAACACATAGAAAAGACAGAGCTAATATCTATCATAGCTAAAAAGCTCCTCCAAAACAGTACAAAAAGACAAAAGGGGGAAAAATGGGCAAATGATAAGAGGCATTTTAGAGAATAAATTACAAATAGACAATAACATTTGAAAAATCCCCAAACAGACTAACAGGTACAGTAATTGAAATTAAAACAATAGTTCTTTTTTTGGGAGGGGTAAGTCGGCAAAAATTGAGTAAGATTTTGATGACATATACGATAAGAAGACAAAGCCCTTTATAGTTTTGTTAATGGATGTGACCTTTTTTGAAAGACAATTTGGTAGATTTTATCAAGTTTAAAATAAACACATTTTCCAACCAAGTAGTCCCACATACAAGATTCTGTTTCAGAAAAGCTCTGACTCTAGAGGGAAAGGTATGTGTGTGTGTGTGTGTGTGTGTGTGTGTATGTGTGTGTGTGTGTGTGTGTGTGTGTACACATTGTAAGCAAAAAACTGGAGACAAACTAAATACCATCAATAGGGAAATGGACAAATAAGTCATAGAGCATTCACGCCAAGGAATATTCCAGGACCACTGAAAAGATGAGATGGATCTGAATGTACTGACATACTAATATGTTAAGTGAAAAAAAGACTCAGAAATATATTACATATATATTATATATATAAAACACATGTATAATATATATGTGTGTATATAGAGACATATATAATATAACTCTATTTTATGAAAATGAAAGCAAATATATTATCTCTGTATGTACAGTGAAAAAAAAAGTATGTACGTAGAAGACACACACACACACACATACACACTCCAAACCAATAAAAGTGGTTGAATGTCAGTGGATGAGTCAATTAAGTAACAGAAAATTGGTTTTTATTTGTTATATTTCTGTGTTGCTTGAATTTGTTGCTACAGTCTCTGTTACTCTCATAGTGAAAAAGTACAACGAAGCGATGTAAACAGAGACACACATGCATTCCTATTACTCTCCTGTTGTAAGCAACATGCTAGTTGTAGCGTAAGAGTGTGGTGTACAGACAGGTTGCCAACAAACACATGGAAGGATGTTCAACATCACTAATCATTAGAGAAATGCAATCAAAACTACAATGAGGTATCACCTCACACCGGTCAGAATGGCCATCATCAAAAAATCTACAGACAATAAATGCTGGAGAGGGTGTGGAGAAAAGGGAACCCTCTTGCACTGCTGGTGGGAATGTAAATTGATACAGCCACTATGGAGAACAGTATGGAGGTTCCTTAAAAAACTAAAAATAGAATTACCATATGATCCAGCAATCCCACTACTGGGCATATACCCTGAGAAAACCATAATTCAAAAAGGGTCATGTACCATAATGTTCAGTGCCGCTCTATTTACAATAGCCAGGGCATGGAAACAGCCTAAGTGTCCATCAACAGATGAATGGGTAAAGAAGATGTGGCACATATATACAATGGAATATTACTCAGCCATAAAAAGAAATGAAATTGAGTTATTTGTAGTGAGGTGGATGGACCTAGAGTCTGTCATACAGAGTGAAGTAAGTCAGAAAGAGAAAAACAAATACCGTATGCTAACACATATATATGGAATCCAAAAAAAAGAAAAATGGTTCTGAAGAACCTAGGGGTAGGACGGGAACAAAGACACAGACGTAGAGAATTGGCTTGAGGACATGGGGAGAGGGAAGAATAAGATGGGACGAAGTGAGAGAGTGGCATGGACATATATACACTACCAAACGTAAAATAGATAGCTAGTGGGAAGCAGTCGTGTAGCACAGGGAGATCAGCTCGGTGCTTTGTGATGGCCTACAGGGGTGGGATAGGGAAGATGGGAGGGAGACGCAAGAGGGAGGGGATGTGGGGATATGTGTATATGTATATCTGATTCACTTTGTTATAAAGCAGCAACTAACACAACAATGTAAAGCAATTATACTCCAATAAAGATGTTAAAAAAAAAAAAGTATACAGAACAAAACCCTTTCCTGCTCCTTCAAGTTTGCTGACTGGAAGTAACGGGTAATTGTGGAGACAGTTCTAAACTGAGGACAAAAGAAACTGGATGCCCTCCCCCTGGGATGTTAAGATGAGGCACTTTAGCAGAACCTCTGAAGCAGCATTCTCCACATCCCCATCTCAGTGTCTCTAAAGCAACAACAAAAAAGTCACCTTCTTTAGAACTCCCACCTCATTAGTGTCCTTGTGAGGATTCACCGAGATAATATGTAGAGCATTTGAAAAGCAGTTGGCACACAGTAGGTGATAAGTAGATTTTATTATTACTGAAGTGGTCAGTATCCCTTTCTATCTCACCTCCCAGTGTGGAAGGAGGGGGATTTCAACTGCTTTCCCAAAGCTGAAGTCGTCTAAGTCTTCCCTAGTGAAATGTGGGAAGATGAGCTAAAGGGGAGCCTGGCATCTCCTTCCTCCTGGATGGTTGCAGGTGGTGTTCCTGGAGTGTGGGAAGGGGTTTTAGGGAGAGTCAGAGAAGGGGAGGGAATGGCAAAAGGCAAGGCTCAATCCCCTGGTTTCTCATGAAATCAATCCAAAGTGACTCAAGAGATTTTTCGCTTTCCTAAACCCGGACCAGCTGCAGAATAAGAGGACACAGCAACCCACTGGTCATTCCGTGGAATTTCCGATTTAAGTAACAAATACAAGATGAGAGGGAGAAAATGGCACTGAGAAGTGGGATCCCCAACATAGTGAGGACCAGCGGGGCCCCTGATTATCCACGATGGAACTGGCCAGTGGCTATGACGGATGTAGAGTCTGGCAACCTGAGCTTCTGGTTGCCCTCCAGCTAGGAGTCATTATTCTAATAAGCCGGCAGATACCCTTTCCTTCCCAGCTTCTCACCAAAAGGTTAAAACTAGGTGGTGGAGAATAGGGAAGGAATCTTGAAATAAGAATATTAGGGGGTTGAAATTATGAAGTAGAATTTTTATAACTGGATTGGACTAAAAAATATCACCATACTAGACTAAGTTTAAACTGGAATGAGAAAAAGTTAAGGACTCTGTTCCAGGCTGATTTTGCAGCCTGTGTCTATTCCTAGGAGGAGGAGGGCTTGCAGAAAAAAAGGGTTAGGGGTTTGGGGCCAAGAAAGGTACATGGAGTTCCTGAAATAAGAAGGCGATATGCTCGCACTTTTTTCCCCTTCTTCCATCTGCCATTCTCTATTCCTTCCTTTTGCTCCTAAGGAGACATTTCCCTCCCCCTTTCATGGACTCATATAGATTGAAGGGGTCCCAGAGAAAGGAATCAGCTCACCTTTAAGGTAAAAAGAATCAGGAGGCCTTTTTGTTATTGTTGTTGGTTTGTTTGTTTAAGGCAATATACTAGAAAGAGCACTGAAAATGGAATTCAGGAGATCTAAGGGATCTGGGATAAATATCTTAACCTCTCTTGGGCTCAGTTTCCTCATCTATAAAGTCTGGCATTTGGTACAGTTAGATGGACTCTAAGATTTCCTCTAGTCCTTATGTTATTTCAGCTTTACTTCATAGAACTGAAAGGGACCCAGGCTGGCATCTAGTCAAACCTTTACCCTAAGTAAGTATATTCGATGGGAAAACTCAAGAGATATATTGAATTTCATGACTTGAGTGTCTTTCTGTCTTCGAATAAATTGGTACTTTCCTTGAAATATAAATTATCTAGATTCAAACAGTGGTTTCCTCCAGCCATGTTACCCATTCCTTTTGTGTGTGACCATAGCATTTATTCATCAAGGACACAGCTGGAGCCCCAGGCTGAGTTTCCCAAAAGTTCCCTAAAGAGGAATATAATGGCTATGGACCATTGACACACTTTAGCAGAGACCAGGGATGCTCGAGGATAAACACTATTAGGGTTAGGTTATGCTAGTGGCAGCAATGGACACACCCCTAAATCTCAGGGGCTTAACAAACACAAAAGTGTATTTCTTGCTCATGTGAAGTATGTGGGTCAGCAGGGCTGTCTGTTATCCAACGGCTCAAGGGTCCAGGCTCTCTCCATCTTGTGCTGCCAGCATCTCAATATGTGACTCCGAGTTCATCCTTCAGGGGTGGAGACGGATGGAGAACGCACACTGACAGTTCAGAACCTAGGGTCAGAAGTACCATATCCCTTCTGCTCTCATTCTTAACTGCCAGGACTCAATCATAAGTCCCCAACCCAAGTGAAAGCCCCCCGGAAAGTGTCAGAGAGCATGTGGATAGTCAGTGAGCACCAGCTGTCTCTGGATAAAGTGATGACTCAATCAGGACATAAAATCACCAAGTGAGGAGCTGTTCCCTGCCTTGTGTGTTTGGAATGGGTGACCAAAAGCCTTGGTTTTTCATCTGTGGCTTCTTGAAACTATTTATTTTTCTTCTCAGAAAAAGATTTTAGCTTGGGAAAACTGCAGCATCTTGCTAGGAAGGAGGTCTTCTCACCTCTACCTCATCCTCCCTAGAGGTGGGGCTGCATTCAAGTGGTGGCATCACACTGTTGATTCACAACATCTTTAAGACAACTAAAATCCTCATGTCGTTGTTCTGAGGAGCTGCTGCCAAGCCAGGCCTTCACATTTTCTAATTGTGCTCTTCACTTTACTTTAAACCTAAATGTAGGACTTTCCATTTATTCTGTTCAGTGTCATCCTTTTATGTTCAAACACTTGCTTCAGGCTTCTGAGTTTTTCATTGTATCATTTATTGTAATAGCTATTTCTTCAGAATTTGCATCCTACACCAATTTGATGAGTATGTCTTCGGTGTCTACATCCAAGTTCTCGAAAAAAATAGGCCAAGGGCAGAGCCTCCAGTGGAACCCCAGAGACCACCCTGAGAGGCATCACAATTCATTAATAAGCACTAGCTTCAGATTTGTTCCACTAGCTTCAGATTCTCCTTACCATACCATTAAGCAGTTCACATTTCTCTGAGTTCTCAAGGATTTCTTGAGATTTCACGACCTGCCTGGGTGACACTGAATTCCTCAACTCACTCGTACTCCTTAATAGTCTGCTGGTTGATGGCACCGTCCAGCCCACATGCCGGAATCCTGGGAACAATCCCCAATCCTCCCCCTACTTCACCTCCCTCAGAAGTGAACTGGTGTAAAGCAGGAAGGTGCTGCCACTTCTGGACTGGCTGCTCCCCTCTTGTGCCTGGGCAATGGCCTCTAAGCATCTCCCCAAGTCTCTGGTCTTTCCTCCTCCCGTCCTTCCTCTTCATCCTCACTGGAGTTCTTTCAAAACTGCAGGTCATATTCTATGACACCCCTGAATAAAACCACCCAAATTCTCCAGTGTAAGGACAATATTAAAAAGATTTAACAAGTAGTTGAGCATGGACAGTGACCAAAGAGAAGGCCAGCAGGGCTACTCCAGATAGAAAGCAGGGTACCTTCCATCCTCAGATCCCTAATGTCTCCCAGCCCCCCACCCCCAGGCAGGGGTTTCAGCAGACCCCACATCTGCATCTCAACACTCTAGTTCTCCTTTCTCCATCCTTTCAAAGCTCCTTCTCCTTCTCAGAAAAGGCCTTGTCTCCTCTGAGGCTGTAAAGCTGTTTTTGCGTCATCATGCATTTTGTCCCACTCCCTGGCTTTTGGTAGAAACTGGCTAGTGTTTCAGGCTTTACTCTGTTGAGTCAGAGCCAAGGTTTTAGCATTCAAAAATAAATAAATAAATACAACAAGAGCTACCCCCCATCTCCTCCCTCCCTCAAACTCCAGGCTCTTAGAAGTGAAAGCTTTCAAGGCTTTCTTTTTATATTCTCAGCCAGAAATTCGATGCTGTTCTGACTGGATCCTTTTGTGTCTTTTCTTTGCGGGCAGTCAGCCTTCGTCTCTCGGCCTGGTTAAATGGTGAAAGAGTCACAAGGTAAAAAAAAGATTTTCTGAGAAAGAAAAAGACTTCTCATAGTATTTCCAAATATTATCACAATTCTTTGTTGATATGGCCACCAACTCTACTAAATTCAGCTCCATGTGGGCAGGGACCAGTGTTTGATTGACCTCTGCTTTCCCAGTGCCTGAGACATACTAGACGCTCATTAAATGCCTATTGACTGAGTGGTTAAACCAGTGAACAAAGGGTAGACCATATCTATGGCATTTTGCTAATCTGCCAGTATATTAATTTTATAAAAGAGGAAATGGAATGATTTGACTTAGTTCCTGTTTTTGCTTGGCTCAAACTACAGGAGTAGGAAAATGTATTGCGTCCTTTGAACAGGATTTCAGAAACCACAGGGATTTCAGGACCACATCCGTGGCAATCAATTTTTGTAGGAAAAAAAAAAAAGGATGTGTGCATAAGGAAAGAGAAAATTTAATAACATAGTATTTGCAGATAATAGCTAATTCCTGTGTACTGGGGATGCATAATTTTTCAAAGAGAAAAAAATACATTTTATTGTCTTCTCACCTTTATGGCTGTTTTCTCCTATTATTATTTAATTAATGTAACTTTATAAAAGCAAATCAGTGATTTTGTCTGGATCCCTCTTTTCAAAGCCTGCCCAGCTTACTGGACTCCCTAGCCCAGAACCAGGCCTTAATAATGGGTATATGAACATAACAAAAAGTAAAATTATATTTCTAAGGTGCTAAGTATTAGACCTTCTTAATTGTTTGTTTCTAGAGGGCCTATTTTTCTCCTTTATGTGATTCCCTCCTTCCTTTTATGTGACATTTAAAACTAAATTACCATTGACCTTGCATAGTCATTAACAGATTACAGTGGCTTAGTGCCACTGATGGGTGTCCACAGCTGGTGCCACATCTGTGGAATGCATGTGAAAGCCATCATTGCTGTGCTCGTAGAAAGCCATATAACAAAGAGGAGGTGAGTCGGTGAGTTCTGGATCCAGAGAGCCTGCTTTGAATTACTGCTCTACAACTTGCTCGGAGGGAATTACTTCTTACTCAGAATATGACTGGAATATTTTATAATAATGATGAAGATAACAGCAAATCTGTTGATTACACTGGTGACTCACTACATCCCTTTGATCTCACCGAAAGAAGAGCTGGATGAGAAAGTGGGTGTGAGACTAGCCCATGGCACGAGCTGTCCAGATGGCCAGGGCTGCCCTAGCCAACCTGGCCTGCTGGGGCAGTGACCTCCTCTTTCCCTCCGCTCTGTGTGCTTTTCTCAAAAAGGTGCAGCCTTTGCAGCCAGAAGCCCTTCCTGAACCCCCTGAGTGGTTATGCTTCCCCATCAGATGGGCCTACAGGCTCTTAGGGTCCATCCCTGGGTCAGGAGGCCTTTTGTTTCCCCGTCTCCAAATGCTGGATCATCACACAACCAGGCAAGTTATGAAAAGTACAGGGGGAGATTTTCTTAATGCATTGCATGGCTACTATATTAGCTGTGTGTGCATGTGTGTGAACAACTAAATATAGTGGGTTTTCTTTATCTCCTGGTTCCATTTTTATACCCGGTTCTTGAAAAGACATTTTACTCATTCTTAGTTCAGAAAAAATTAGGCCCACTTCGCAGTTCAGCTGTTTTCAGTTATGTTACTCCACCCACTCTCTGTTTTTCTGGGCACTCGTTTACCCACTAAAGGATTTATAAGGCAGCCCTGTGCTCTCTCCCAGCCACGGTGGTCACCCTGCCTCCATGCACCTAATATGTACCCCCGGGAGCTTGCTGGTTCCGCCTCAGAGACTGTGCCAGGTAGAATATCAGCCCCTCTTCTTCCCCTACCCCGCCACTCCCAGACATTTGTTGGTACATGAATATCAGCCCACGGATGCTATGTTGCAAGAATCATTCTGTTTCTTCATATCTTTAAATCAGTTTAAATCTGCCCTGGGTCCTCCTCCCTCAAGGCTGGAGGGAAACGTAATTTCAGTCATTATTGGGACTCCCCACTTTCAAGGCCTGTGCAAAGGAACTTAGGTATTGCCCAGGCAACAGGTTGGTCCCTCTGGTCACAGGCTATGGTGCTTGCTGGCTACTGCTGAGATGCATGTGGTTTCAGTCCAACTGGGGCCATCAGCCCGAGCATCCATCTTCAGATTCCAGATTTCACCCTGGAATCTTAGGGATAGAGCCTCGTCTACCTAGGGCCATCTTTCCTAGATGCCCTCTACAGTTGTTCTTGGGGTCTCTTCCCCTCCTCAGGCTTCTGTCAAGGAGCAGTGTGTGATCCCCACCATTAGAGAGACTCTCTGACCTTCATCCTTCACCATCTTGGGAAATCTCTCTCCCCCTTGAGAGTTGCCATCTTTTCTCTCTTTCCTCTCTGGGACACCTGGCAAAATTTCTTCAGAGGGTTTAAGCTTTCACAAAAGGCAGGAAAGACCTTTGATGTCAAGTTTTCTGTTGTGCAAAATCCTGATGCAAGCAAAGTGTTAGGATGCTTGAAGTGAGAAGATGGAAAAATACTGCGAGTCAATTATTTGCTCAAATACAATCCTGTTTGCTCTTTTTTAAATGAATAAACTCTAGTTAGGAGAACCACCTAGGCGAGACCTGGAAGTGAGGAGAAAGGCAGGGGTGACACACAGACATCTGTAGGGGGTCCTGGGGAACAGGGATGGCTGTAATGGACCCTGGGACAGGGATGGTAGTTGCTATAGCATGTGAATTCTCACAGTTCTCCTGAAGTGAATGCTCCCATGAGGCATCTGGACTCTACTTCTATGGTGCTCCACTAGCATTTCTTCCTTTGTACCTTTCTTGTCATGTCTCTTCTTTTATTCATTGCATTTTTCTTCTTTTTCTTTCCTCAACATAATTTTAAGAGGTGCTCACAGCTATAATATGACTACCATACAGTTTGATATTCTTTGTTAAGGTATCCAGATACCACGAAGGCCTGGTTTCTGAGCGGTTAGTCACTGAGCCAACTTCATAAGGAAAACAGCCCATAATCCAGTCATTGCACTGTAATATTCAGATGACCAGATCGGGTCAAATGTGATTTGAAGGTTGAGAAATCACCCAAGTGTTTGAGCCATTTTAATGCATAACTGTCTCCTTAATTATGGAGTCAATAGCGGCATTAGCTGTTTGCTACAACCTGGGCTTCTCATGCTGTTTGCATGATTGCCATCTTCTTGCCTTCTTTCAACTTGTAGCAAAAGGGAATTTCTGGGCCATTGTTTTCCCTTTCACTTACTTTCCATATTTATGCCAGTTAAATATTTATAAATGTTTAAGCTTGTAAAAGCTGTTTATTGTATTTCTATTATCTACCTTTGTTGTAGAATATCTGTTTTTTTTCTTATGCTCATTACAGAAAAAGTTTTTGAGCTAAAAAAATATACCATAAGCTTATACAATTTTGCAGCACATCATTTCCTGTGTCCTTTTTCTATCACAAATTGCTTTTCAGTTCTTTTCTCCACATTTTTTTATTCTATGGAACAGAGGTCAGCACACTACTACTTCCCATGGGCCAAATCTAGGCCATGGATTTAGTTTTGTAAATAATGTTTTGTTGGAAGACAACCATGCCTGTTATTTTAAGTGTTGTCTATGGCTGCTTTCACATTACAGTGCCAGAGTTGGGTAGTCATGATGAAGACTGTATGACATGAAAAGCCTAAACTATTACTACCTATATTTTTACAGAAAATGTCTACTGACCCTAGCTGTGAAACAATAACCAAAAATCATTTTCATCGCAGAATCTTAAGAGTTTTAGAGCTGGAAAAGATATGAGCCCAATAACTTCCTTTTACAAAAGATAAAACAGGTCTATGCAAGAGTCAACCATTACTGAATGCTCATTATATGCCAAGCACTGTGCCTTAGCAAATACTATCTCACTTAGTGCCTACAACCAATACTATTATTTCTGGTTATTATAGGTGAGTAAATCAGGACATGAGAGCTTAAATAACTCTCCTGTGGTCACAGAGCTATAATAATAAGTGGAGATGGATTGGACTCAAGAAATAAGACTTTAGAGTCTAAGAAGAAAGCCATTGCACAATTCAGCCTCTAAGTGAAGGAATTTTCTGGAAGTCCCACAGAAAGTAAATGTCAGAACTAAAGCTAGTGCCTGGCTTCCTGTTCTCCCATGCCATCTATTAAAAGTAAAGATGTTTATTGACCTCTGTGTTCTGTGACCGAGGGAAGAAGAGGTCTTCTTCACATGTCTTTTCTGAGCCTTGACTGAAAATATACTACCCATTGGCTGGGGGTAAGACGTCTGTTCTAGCAAGACTGGCATCAGTTTTTTCCTGGGTGAGTCACACAGCTATGGCTCTGTTCCCTGGGAACTTGCTTGGGCTTTGACTTAAACTGTTAAAAGTCTTTGTAAAGTGGAATGGACCACCCATTAGAGGCCCCTCTGTTCCCATGAGGAAATAGGACTCTTCCTCCTCAAGTCAACCTGTTATGGCTTAGCATTTCCTGTGTTCAAATAGTAGAACAGGAACTGCTATTTGAGGTCATAAAATTCATAACTAACATTTCCAATAGGAACAACCTGGGGCAACAGGCTGTAAGAATGATCGATTCTGCATTAAATTAAGCTTTTGTTGATTATACTAATGCTTGCAGCTTTATGATCACTGGGGTTCCATGTGGTCAGGACCCCCAGGGCCTCAACATCCACAGCCTGGCCCCACTGCCTTAGGAACATATACTTCTCACTTTTTAGTCAGTCTTACCTTCATGTTTTAATGCCTTAGTCTTTGTAAGTTTGTTCTCTCTTCAGGTTTCTGATATTGTTCTTCCTAATTATTTTCTCCTGAAATGAAGGCCTTCCCAGTGCTAAGCCCAGCCTGCTCCACTTCTAGACAAAATGCCCCAGCTGGGCAGATTGCTGTTTCCCTAGAAGTATGGTCATTATCTTCACCTGGGTGCTTGATGTGGAACAGCCTAGCAATCTTCACTGTTTCCCTGGTCAATTCACATTCCCATTTCTCCCTCAAAATTCCCCCCAAACTTCTGACTCTCTCACTTACCTCATCAAATTGGAACTCTCCAATTTGAGTTCTACGCTGATCTGCTCTCACACCCGTTTCCTGCTTCGCACCTTGCATTTGAAAAGGAGGCCCTGGGACTTCCCTGGTGGTGCCAGGGTTAGAATCCGCCTGCCAACAATGCAGGGGACACAGGTTCAATCCCTGGTCCAGGAAGATCCCACATGCCGTGGAGCAACTAAACGTGTGTGCCACAATTACTGAGCCTGAGTTCTAGAGCCCATGAGCCACAACTACTGAGCCCGCGTGCCACAACTACTGAGCCTGTGCTCTGCAACAAGAGAAGCCTCTGCAATGAGAAGCCCCCACACCGCAATGAAGAGTAGCCCCTGCTCACCACAACTAGAGAAAGCCCGCGTGCAGCAATGAAGACCCAATGCAGCCAAAAATAAATTTTAAAATGTCTTTAAAAAAAAAAAGGAAAAAGAAAAGGAGGCCCTCCTCCTATGAAAGGTCAGATGTTCTGTAGGTTTTACCCATCACATCATGTCTCAACATCTCACGGAACCTGCACTGACCATTTCCCTATCTTCAGGTTACCTGAGCAAGCGTGCCACTTTGTAAGAGGTGAAAAAGCATCCCTGGAAAAAGTTACTGTAGAAATATAGTATCAGTTAATCCAGGTTTCCATGTGTAACCATAAAGTATAAATTGGTTCCCCTCCTACTGAATAGAAATTGAAACCAAACAAAATAAAACAAACAATAAACAAGCAAATTCTCCTCCAACTGTGAGCCACCACACATAAGTTCTTGTGATCTTTCATGTTGCGGGATGCAACCTCAGTGTTGCCACCGACACAGAAATCAGTCGGCTGACTATTGTTTGGAGTCAGCTGAACTCCTTATACCCCAAACAGTGGAAAAGCATAAATGTGTATTTGACTTCCATGAAATCAATGATAGATGAGCCATTAAAGAGAGAGCAAGAAGAAAAGTTAGAGCTGAGAAAATAACACTTCAAATATTATGAGCCATTCTGCCTGCCAGTCTCTTCACTGCTCACATGACCTACAATTGTGTTGTCAGGGAGGAGGAAAACGAATCCCTGGAGTGTGTACTGCGCACATCTTCATGATCTCATTCCTCATCACACAGACGCTGAACTCATCATTATTGTCAGCATCAGTCATCATGGTGAGTCAACATTATTACCATCAGAGCCAGGCAAGGATACCCAGGATGCATGGTGAATATTCAGTAGTATTGTTTCCCCTGCTTTGTTAAATGTGTCTTTCTCTTTATCTTGTTATCCCATAGTTTAATATACTGTAGTGTTATATTTTGCATGTGTACACTGTGTTATATCCTCTGTTTGTTTTACACATGTATATATACATGCTGTCTTAGAGGAGCATATATACCAAACCACATATATTCTATTATATGTTCAATTTAAAGGATTCTCAAGGATTACTTTGAGAAAACATGATTATCATTTTGCTCTTTGACTTTACAGCTTAACTCCCTACATATGCTGTGGCCAACTACAATCTAGAGAGTCATGCTGTTTTCTAGGAGAGAGTGACTTATTACCTAATAATTGTACCTAAAGATGTTATCTAATTTAAAAAGATCACAGTAGAAGGCAAGAATTGGAGAATAACTGGGAAACTTTTTGCCAATATGAAATCCAGGAGAAAGAACTTTAAAACATATTTTGGACAAAACCTGTGGCTAACATGTTTATTTCCATCCTTAGAGAGTTAGAGTGACCTAATAACCTAACCCTAACCCTAATCCTACCCCTAATCCTAATACTCTATCGAATCTAAAGGCCAAGAAAAGAATAGACAATAAATTATATAAAATGTTTAATCCTATATGGAAGAAGATGTCATAAACAAAGTCAATAAACAGATCAGGAAACATATCTGTAATATATAATCCAATAAAAATTTAACATATGTAATTGTATTAGTTATCTAATTCTGCAAAATAAATAACACCCAAACTTAGCAGCTTAAAACAATACACATTTACTACTCACAGTTTCTGTGTGTCAGGAATCCAGGCACAAATTAACTAGGTCCTCTGCTTTAGGGTCCCTCACAAGATTGCAGTCGAGATGTCAGCCAGGCTGCAGTGTCATCTGAAGGCTCGAAGGGGGAAAAATCTGCTGCCCAGCTTATGTGAATGTTTGCAGGATTCATTTCCTTGAGAACTGTTGGAATAAGGGCCTCAGCTTCTTATGGGCTGTTGACTGGAGGTCACCTCAGTTCCATGCCAGGTGGCCCTCTCTATCAGAGCAAGCACATGAGAAGAGCCACAGAGAGAACACTAGCAAACTGGAAGTCATGGTCTTTGTGACCTAATCACAGAAGTGGTATCCCATCACTTTGCTGTATACTAATCTCTAGAAGCAAATCACTAGATCCAGCCCACACTCAGGGAGGGGGATTATGCAAGAGCATGAATACCAGGATGTGAAATCACTGGGAGACTTTTTGGAAGGCTGCCTACCACAGTGATATACAGATTGCTTGTACATATTGGTTAGAAAAAGATAACACAGTATAAATGTGAGCAAAGGATAGGAATAGGCAATTCAGATAAGAGAAATACAAATTACATTCTACACGTGAAGAGATTCTGATTCTCTACAGTAGTCGTGGAAATGCAAATTAAAATGGCAGTGAGAGAATCACATTAACTCTCAGATAAGACTCAAATTAATTATGAACATGAGGAAACAGCACTCATACATCTATTGCTAATGGAAATATGAATTCTACAGCCTTTTTTAAAGCAATTTGTTAATATCAATGAAAATTTTAAAAATACGTTCCCTTTGACTTAGAAATCTAATCCATCAAATTAAAATCAAGAATTCACACACACACAAAACCCACACACACGCCTTCTTACTGTAGTATTGTCTTCGTGCAAACAAACTGGAAACAAAATGGATAGCCATCAACAAAGAACTAGTAAAATAAACTGTGGCATGTGTATATGTATTGAATAATATCATGCAGCCATTAAAAAGGATGAATTAGAGGAAGAGAATGCATGCCAAAAAAAAAAAAGGGAAGACAGAGGGGAAAAAAGAGAGGAACAAAAGGCAAATAAAGATGGCATAAAAGAGTATAACTATGAGAACAAGCATGTATTTATATAAAGTTATGTTTATTTGTGGCTATGTGAACAAAGAAAATAGACAGAATAACTTTTAATGGGTTAATTCTGTGTTCAGTGGAGGAATTTCAATCATATGTTTATGAGTCTACTTTGAACATTAATCAATAACATAAAGTACACATAGGATGACATAAGCATAAGGAAAGATATGGGAAAATATGCAGCAAGTTTTTAACATTGATCACCTGGGCTGAGTTTGTTAGAGAAAATGGTGGAAGAAGAAGATAGGGAGGAACCTATTTAATAAACAAAAACCAAATTTTATTTATACCTAACAGTGAATATGATTTAAAAAGCAGGTATAATCTTATGTCACTTATATACTAAGATAAATATATGTGTATATTTGTACACATAGAAGTGCAAGAAAGTCACCAGAATGTTCATAGTGGTTGTCTCAAGATTGAGAGTCCAACTAATTTTTATTTTCTTTCTTATAATTTTATATGTTGACTTAATTTTTAAAAATAGCCTGTATTTATATAATTGGAATGAAATGAAATTTATTTATAGATATATATACTTGCACACATATGGATACACGCACATATGTTATGTATAAATATAAGCTATGACTGTGAATGAGCCCGAATTGGCAGACAAGATTTCTGTCGGCATGAGAGGAGAAAGAGGGCATTTTATGTCACATACGCAGTACAAAGAGAGATGCCGACTCAGGAAAGCAAAAAGTCATACGAAGGGAAAACAAAAGATTTGATTGGCTTATACGGAATGGGTAAGAAAGTAGTAAGATTCTACGTGTAAGCTGGAACCAAATTGCGAAGGACTTTAAAGACAGTTCAGACCTTATCTAGTAAGCCTTGGGGAGCAGCATCTGAGTTTAAGGTGACATGATAAAAATCTGTTGGAAGATGAATCTGGTCCTGGTGTTCTGGACAAAATGGTGAAGAGGGCCCGGAGACAGGGAGAGCGTTACTGAAGTTAATTATATAGACGGCTTGAGGCAGTCAGGGCCGGAAGTGGATTGTGTCGGGGGAAGAAAAGGACACGTTGAGCACTACAAAAAGTGGCTTAATGATGGGGTTCCTGGCAAGGAGATTTTGAGGAACAAAGCATCTACAAGCACCAATTACACCAACACACTGCCCTTGTCCTTCTGCTTGTGTAACGGAAGATATGCTGGCATTTCTGAAATAAGTAAGAATAGCACATTGTGTATACATAGACCTTTACCATTTATTAAGGACTTATACATTTACTGTCTAGCTCTTATCGTCACAACAATCAAGCAAGAGGTGGAAAGAAGATGTGATGTCCCCCTTTCTCAGATGAAGAAGAGAAAATTTCAATATAAGCCATGTAAGCTATGTAAGCTTGCCCAGCCTTACATAGCTTAATATCAACCTAAAGACTTGACCAATATTTTCTCTTTGAGTTGGTCTTCAGCCTTAGTCTTTGGAAGGCCTTCATATAGTGTTTCTGACAGTATTTCTGATCAACAATAATTTGAACCACCAGGGTACAATAAAATCTAATCTGTGTAATGACAGTTAAACAAACAGTCCACACTAGTTGAGTTTACTATTAATAACTGAATATTCACTTTCAAATATAAGGAAGCATCCCAGACACAAAGAGAAAACCTACTTATGTGCTTTACATGTTGAAATTCTTGCAGTTTGTAAAATTCTGCCATAGCTCATTATGACTGTGAAAATCGTTAATTTTATGTAGAATAATTTGAAGTTGATTTCTAAAAATACTTAGAAAGCATTTTCTTAAAGCAGTGCACAAAGCTTCAGTTTGTGGCATTGTTTCAATAAAATTATATCTTCTATATGATAAGAGAAGAGAAGTCTTTACCTTAGTATATTACTACTAAATAGAAAAAAAAAATTAAATTCTAGGTGGCAACATCACTATTAGCAGTCTCTGAGACTAGCAGAACTGTCCAATATATATATGTATATATTGCTCCTCAACCTAAATGGAAAGTGACTACTTGGTATTACAGATGTACAGTGTAATGACCATAGGAGCAATCCAGTGGCTGACATTACTGAGAAATTGTTGTTCCTCTAACATAATGTCCAGTTTAAAAAAAATTGTCAACTAAAAACTTTAATAACAAAATTATCATACTAATTAAATTGTTGTTGGACTAGAAGCATCCATTCTATGATGAACTGAAGTTTAGAGTAGCCTTAGCTTTGTTGAAATTTGACGTGAACACTTGTCCACAGAATACTTTGTGTCCCACTGAACTACCTACTATAACCAGCTAGTAACTGTGAGAACCAGGTTCAAACCCAGTCACTGGCTTCTAGCCTTGTGCTCTTCCTTGCTAGAACACTTGCCCCCACCAGCCAGGAAAGGGATGAACACAGAGAAGCCCTTAGCTTTCCAAATTATTTGGACAGTACTGTTTCTCTTATTATCACTGTCTCCTCAAAGCCTTAGCGTTAGTAGTGAGATCATGGCCAGTTCAAGCCACTCAGAAATATAATTTGTATCACCTCCTGGAACTTTCAGTAGCTTTCATGCCCTGAGCAAAAAAGCCTAAGCGTTATGTCAGTATTAACAGACTTGGGTCTGGAAGAGGAGTCGATTCTGACTTAGATTCTTGCACAGCAACCAATAGTATTATCCAGAATAAACTCTGATTGACCTAAATTAATTTCTTGGAAAGTGTTCTAGGTATTTTCCAAAAAAGACTAAAGAAGTATAGGACGTTAGCCAGCTTGGCATTGTTTATCCAAGAAACCTGCCAAAAAACCTGCCAAAAGTCTGGTCCCATTTGCCAGTGTCAATATTCTAGTGTGCAAACATATTCTTGTGCAAGCGACATTATGTAAGCTAGAAATTAATCTAGTCATTCATTGTCCAAGGATGGATGCTACAGAAGGAAGCCCAAGTAGTTCCAGAATCAGTGTTACTCCATGGTCTCTGGTGAAGCTATGCTTTATTGACTTTTCAACAAGGGAGGGAAGCCCTTGGAGAGCTTGTCTGAAACAGTGTTGAGGACAGTGGTGTGGGGAACTGCTGGTGGAACTAGGTGGGGACCCATTGTTTTCTTCATATCTTTGTCCAAAGCACTAGAACTGAATATGTGATCAAAGACCTTTTGCTTTCAGCCAAGGTGGACTTTATTCCAGTTATTCTCTGTCTATATCACAGCAGCAATGACTAGAATGAAAGTCGATCTGAAAATGTCAGTCCTAGTCCAGCATTATTGAGCAGGAGAATATCTTCATCTCTAAGACCTTATAATTTGAATTTAGTCACAAATAGCTATATGGAGGTAAGGATAATACCATACTATCAACTCATGTCAAGACATATCATGATGTCAAACATGATCTACCAAGATGTCACTGTGAAATGTTTAGGATGATAACGTCTCAGTACTGTCAGTTACTAAGCAGTAGAATTGAATCTTCCACTTTAATGGCTATTTGGGCAAGTCACTGACTGGGGCTCAGCTGCCTTACCATCAAGTCAAGGGGTTGGGGTGAGGCTGGTCACAAATCCTAAAGTTTTGTGTGGATCATTGAATAAGAGTTTGTCCAGCTTACTTTGTTGAAAAAGGCCCCTTCCTATCCACTGCCCTTCCTTCAGGCATTGGAGTAAATATAATCCATCTCTCTCTTTATGGCTCACATTCAAAACTTAGAGACCAGAGAAGAGAAATGAGAAAAGATGGGAAAATATCTTCCCAAGGCCACAGCCTCATTTCCTTCTGGTTTGGCTCCTGGTCTTTGAGCTCCAAGGAATGTGGGCAAATGTTTGTGCTTGTGATTGACTTAATAGGAATAAAAAAAGATGAGGCAGTTCAGGTTGCTCTTGTCAATCCAGAGATCAGTTTCCAACTCCACTTTTCTACATTCTCTAATGTAATGGGCCTGCCCAAGAGAGAAGAGAACAAAGAAACTTGTATGGGAGATCATGATCTCTGTCAAGACAAGACCACCCAGTGGACTAATGGAAGGACAGAGGCCAGGCAGGGCCACAGGATAAGTATTGAAAAGGATATCTACTGAGACATAAGAAGTGCTACTCTCAATGTCTCATTTCTCCAAATACTCCATCACTTATATAACCAGAAACTCTCTTTCCCTTCATTTGTTCTACTTCTGCAGCTTCTTCTGAAACTGATCACTTGTTCCTTTGCAATTTTGTATCTTGTTATGGGTCTTTTTTCTAACACTAGACATGGTAAAAGCTGCAAATTCTGCCAGAGAGTGACTCATAAATCTCATTTGCATTAAAAATTTAAAAACTCACGGAGTTTGAGCCAAACACAAAACTACTCTTCTCGGGATGTTTGAAATCCTTTGAAAATGAAAACAAAGACTTTAAGTAGATAGCATAGTGACTAAAGAAATTAGTCATAGTAATAGCTGTCACTTATTGTGGACCTACTATTCACTTAAAGTCACCAATGACCAAGTTTCATTAGAACAGCATCTGTTAAAAGATAAAAAGATGGTCTTCAAAGCAAAAGTCTGGGTCTTTTCAAAGTGGCTTCTGTAAGTTACCTAGGGAACTGAGGAATATATTTGTGTGTGTGTGAGTCTTCACCCTGGCACTAGAGATGGAATCATAGGGGTTTTGAGTCCTTCAAAAAGTGTTGATGGTGGCCAGTTGATAGTGAGCCATGGTGACCGTTGCCAGATAGTGGTGTGGAGGGGCTGAGAGGGAGAAGAGTTGGCCCAGCTCTGCCACCATGACCTTGTGGGTTTTCACGGCCCTTAACTTCACAGTGGGGGCTGGACTTGAGAGTCCAGAATCAGCTAAGTCAGAGTTGGTAGACAATTGGATAATAACAGGCTTGAGCTCCAAGGAGGGATGGCAAGGTGCCTTTTTAGATGCTTCCAGCAACCAACCACATTTGCCATTTTGCCTCCCCTTCACTTCTAGAATAATTTTAAATAATAATGTTTAGCGTATACTCAGTGCTTGTTTTGTTCCAGGCTCCATTTAAGTAATTTACATGTACAGTAAGTCCCATACATATGAACGAGTTCCGTTCTGAGAGCACGTTCATAAGTCCAATTTGTTCGTAAGTCCAACAAAGTTAGCCTAGGTACCCAGCTAACACAATCGGCTATATAGTACTGTACTGTAATAGGTTTATAATACTTTTCACATAAATGATACATAAAAAACAAACAAACACAAAACATAAAGCAAACTTAAAATCTTACATTACAGTACCGTGAAAAGTACAGTAGTGCAGTACCACAGCTGGCATCCAGGGGCTGGCATCGAGTGAACAGGCAAGAAGAGTTACTGACTGGAGGAGGGAGAGGAGGTGGGAGATGGTAGAGCCAAAGGATTGCCAGCAGTAGGAGATGGAGGGCAAGCTGCAATTTCACTCATGTCTGTCGTTGATGGAGCGAAAGTTTGCAACTCAAAGGTTGGTATGTAGGGGACTTACTGTATTAGCTCATCCAAATAACAACTTATGAGGTAGCTAATATTATCATTCTATATTCACAGATACGAAAACTGATGTTCAGAGAGGTTTAGTAACTTGCCCAAGGTTACACAATTAGTAGGTGGTGAATCTACAATGCCTAACTTCTGGTTATGCTATGATTACACCCCCTTCTAAGAATAATTCCTTTCTTGCTCTACCACCCTGCATTCTGCCCTTTTTCCTATGTGCCTACACTATTTCTTGTGCAATTTCACCCTCTCTCGCAAGTTAACAAGTAATTGTACAATTTTTAAAGATTGTATCCCACTCGAAAAGGTCGGACAGATTATTTGAATATTTTGTGCTCCGAGTAGAGATGTCCCCTTCCCCCAGGGTGGGAGCACATAAAGTATAAACTCTTTCCTATAATCAGGCCAATCCACAATGTTTGTGAGAGTAAGAAACCCAGGTTATCCAACAATCCGGCAGAGAGTTCAACTGTAATAGATACAGTGAAACAAGATAGGTTACAATTATGACAAGAGGCACTGCAAGATCCCAGACTATCTCCTCAGTTACCAGTCTTGCTACTTATCAGGGTACTAATAATGCACATGTATTAATATAGTTCTGGTTCCAGTGACATGGTAGGTCGAGCTAACTAATGTTTAATGTTCTAATGCAGTTATATAGAAATGCTGAACAAAGAGTACAGAAATTTTGTATTACAGCAGAGCTCAGAAAAGGAAAATTTCCATGTGCCAGAAATGAAGAGTGAACCCAAAGTCAGAGCTGTGAGCAACTGATTGGCTACTTTTCTATGAGCCTTGATGCAGGGACCCAGACTCTCTGTGTCTTATGGCTCCACCATCTTCGTTATGTAATTTCCGAGGTCACTGTGCTTATTTTCGTCAAGCTGATGGAGGATAAAAGAGCACAGAGGATGGCCTGTTGGAAAGTCTTATAGGCCAGGCCTAGAAATAGCCTATACTACTTCCACTAACCTTCTGTTGAACTCACATCACAGTGGCTGGGAATGCAGGCTAGCTGTGTACCAGGAGGAGGAGGAACGGTGTTTGGAGATTATAAGTCTGTGTCATGTAAGCTAAATAGCCTTACCTTCTAAATATTCTGAATAACTGGGACTTGGAAAAAAAGATACAAACTCTTTAAGTCTCAGTGGCTTACACTTTCAGGAAGAACAGATTGAGGAACTTTTAAATAAATTAATTAAAAGTTAAAACTCTTTGTCTGTGGGTACATTCTCTTTTTACCTTGCCGTGGCTGTAGATGGATTCCATGTCTTTACACTTCTCTTTCAACAGGTGAAAGTATGATATCCAATTTTACAGCTAAGGAGGATGCTTTACTTTTCTGTTAATAAGTTCTTATATGCCTAATAAAGTTATTTCTCAATTCAGGGAAACATGTTTTCCTTTCAGTACTCAAAATTGGCATGTATTTGTTGCCTTCTGTAGCGAACTATGAAGGCATACAAATCAGGAGGTTGAAATATCTGCACATGTTTTTAGAGATAACTGAGTTCAAGGCCAAATCCACTGAATTATAGATGTATTCAGTCAGATGAAAACAGTTTTTATATTTCTGAGCATTTGCTTTATAGTCATCTCACATAAGAGTTTAGTTTTGCACAAAGCTTGAAGGTTGGCTTGATTTTTCTTAGTTTGCCCTGAAATATATAGCTCATTGGCTAGAGATGTCAATATGTAGCTCACTGGCTAGAGAGGTAAGGAGCAAGAAAGAAGAGAGTATGCATTTAGTTTTCTTCCCCCTATCTGGAAGCTTTTGCAAGGTTCTCTTTATCCATGTGATGTGGAAGTCCTTAAGACAGCCTGCCAGCCCCCTCAGGCTCAAGTAGGGATAGTCACTGCTCACTGCGCTCCAGAATCACTGTTTTCTTTCCTTCCTCCCTCCCTCCTTCCTTCCTTCCTTCCTCTTTTTTAAATTAATTGACATAAAAGATTGTATTAGTTTCAGGTGTACAACATAATGATTTGATATATGTAGATATCGCAAAATGATCACTACAGTAAGTTTAGTTAACATCCATTACCACACGTAGTTACAAGTTCTTTTTCTTGTGAGGAGAAGTTTTAAGATCTATCCTCTTAGCAACTTTCAAACATACAGTACAGTATTGTTAACTTTAGTCACCATGCTGTACCTTACACCCCCAGGAGTTACTTATCTCATAACTGGATGCTTGTGACCTTTGACCACCTTCACCTATTTCACCCACCCCACCCCGCTGCCTCTGACAACCACCAGTCTGTTCCCTGAGTCTATGAGTTTGTTGTCTGAAGATTTTTTAGATTCCACACATACATGATTACATACAGTATTTATCTTTCTGCCCAACTTACTTCACCTAGCATAAAGCCCTAAAGGTCCATCCGTGTTGTCACAAATGGCAGGATTTCCTTCTTCTTTATGGCTGAAAAATATTCCATATCTATCTATCTATATCTATCTATCTATCTATCTATATAGATATATATATCACGTTTTCCTTCTTATTACCATGTTTCCCCCTCTTCCTTGGGCCTCCCACCTGCTTTTCCCTCTGCCAGGAGCACCATCTTTGCTAATTAACACCTGTTCATCCTTCAGATATCAATTTAAACTTCATTACACAAACACACAGCCCCAGGAAGCCTTTCCTGAACCATAGGTTGGGTCAGTGCCCTTATAATATACTCTGTAAAACTGGGTATGTCCCTGTAGCAATTTAGCACACTTGCAGTTAATTACTTTGTCATGGTTTCCCCCGTGAGAATATAAGTCCTGTGATGGGAGGGGCCATCTGTCTTGTTCACCATTGTATCCCTGGTTGCTAGTTTAGTGTCTGGTTAAGATGGGCATCCATAGATGTTAACTGAACAAATGAATATTACGATTATCCACAAAAAGTTTGGAAAGCCTTGCCTGTGTCCCTTTTATGGAACTCTATGGCTTTTTATGAAGAGAGGGCTAGAATGCACCTTCACAGACCTTCACAGTTGAGAACGTCTCCTCTCAGTGGTCTCTCTCTGCTGCAGCTCACTGGTGGCTCCCATCTACTTGTCAGTGTTCCAAACACAGCTTGGTGGAATCTGCAAGAGGATGGGCAGGTATTGTCTTTGGCCAGCCATGGGCAGGTATTGTCTTTGGCCAGCCACGGGCAGGTGGTTTAAGAGCTGTGGCATATCAAACCTCTTTAATTCTGCCTAGACATGTTATTAGAGTAGGACGAAACCTAGGAAACCAGAAACTGTATCGGAAAGGCTTGAGATCCAGAGGTAGATTTGGGGGCGGGGGGCAGGCAGTCAGCCTCCTACAATAGTGTTAATAATATACGTGGTCTGAATCTCAATACTGTTCTCTTCGTAGATGGGGAGTAAAGCCATTGGGTCAGGCTTCAGGGTAGCTCAGGTCTGAGGAGAAGCATGACCCCTCATTCTCTGCACTTGGCTTCCACTCAACCTCCTGAGAGGACTTTGGGATCTCAGGCAAGGGAACGTCTCTGATTCTTTCATGATTCCATTTCTGTCTTCGCCAGAGGGCTTATGGAGGATTTTTCTCAAGACTGCAAAGGGGTTGTTTCAGGTCAGTGAGAAAGACGGATCCACTCCTTGGAGTGAGACTAAATAAAAACTGTAAAGTCAATAAGGTTGCATTTTTCACAGGGATCCCTGAGAAGACTCAGGCCATCCAGGGCCACTGGACTACCGTCAGCAACACGTGGTGTGGACCTGACCCAGGATTCCCTTACAGCTGGAGTGGAGAACAAAAGACCACAAGAGAGGTATCTTTTCTGAGATCCACAAGTCAGTGTCTGTGATTCTGCCCTTTGTTTTACATTTAAATTTTCATCATTTGGCTTTTATGGACTGACAGATGTGACACTGATCCTTGCTTTAACTTTTTCTGCAGCAACAGGTGAATAAATTGCATGTCTTTTCTGTTAAGCCTTGAGAGGGGTTCGAAACTAACCTTGTGAGGAGAGAAGGAACTAGCAGACCCTCAGCTAGTGTGAATCCTCCACTTGGCATCTGGGCTGGAACCTTCTCTCAACCAGACTCTCAGTACTGTAACTCCACAGGCCTTTCCTCCTGAGTTCTAGCTTCATCTATTGCTTTTGCCCTGTGCCTCTCCAGCATTCATTGGCTTTTATCACAGTATTCTGCAAAATTGCTTTTCACAGATGTGTTATTCTTAATACAAGCTTTCTCTTAAGCTATCTAGGAAATAGGTTTTTTTCCATGAACTGAGCAGCAGTTCTAAAGCCACCTATTTGGTTGTGTTAGGTGGATGGGTCTCCCCTGCACCTAGAATTACCTTGATCTTGCATATACCCTTGTCTTTTGTTCGTAGTGGAATCTGAAAGGGGTTGTCTGTGCATAATGCCCACAATATAATGGCATGTAACTTATAGAGTGTCAGCTGATGGGTGGTCTGGGAACAATATTAGGTCTGACTCTTGGCTTAATTCTCATATGTCCTTCTTTTCCTATGATCAGCTTTTGCAAGTCCCGCATTATCAATACATGAATTCGATAACACAACCTGTATATATTACATGCATTACCCATAGAAATAGAAAACTTAGAGAATACAAACATAGGTTCCTCAAAAGTTAGGCATTATTTCACAGAATCTTTTCAATTTCTCTCTAACATTTTCCTCTAAAATGAATTTACTGCAATATTCTGCACAGAAACTGCTAGCCACTTCCCATTACCTATGTTCTGCTTCTTGACCATAAGTTGGGTATATTGCTGCCCAGCTAAAGGCACATTTCTCAGCCTTTCCTGCAGCCAACTTTGGCTATGACATTAAGTTTCAGCCAGTGAGTTGTAAATGTAATTTTTTAAAATAGATATCACATACATGTTTATTCATTCATTTATGCTTTCAGTATATAGTTAATTTTTAAAAATTAATTTATTTATTTTTGGCTGCGTTGGGTCTTCATTGCTGCACGTGGGCTTTCTCTAGTTGCGGTGAGAGGGGGCTACTCTTCGTTAGGGTGCGCGGATTTCTCATTGCGGTGGCTTCTCTTGTTGTGGAGCACGGGCTCTAGGCACATGGGCTTCAGTAGTTGTGGCACGCAGGCTCAGTAGTTGTGGCACACGGGCCCAGTTGCCCCGCGGCATGTGGGATCTTCCCAGACCAGGGCTTGTCCCCTGCACTGGCAGGAGGATTCCCAACCACTGCATCACCAGGGAAGTTCCGTAGATGTAATTGTTAAGTGGGGTTTGGGGGTAGAATTCCCTTAAAAGAGAGTCTCTTCCATTTGCTGTCTGGTACATAGATATAATTAGAAGACTTGTGGGGGCTTTCACGAACAAGGACCACATCATAGGGATGATGCTGGGTTCCTGATGACTCTGTAGAGCCACCTCATCAGCTCTAGACTTTGTACTCCTTTTGTGTGTGAGAGAAATAAGACACACCTATTTTTTTTAAGCCACTGTCATTTTGAGATTTTCTGTTATATATTGCTGATCCTAATCCTAACTCATAGAACCATCTCCCATCCACTTAATACCATTGATTCAGGGATCCCTGAATGAGTATAGTAAGTATTTTCAATCTATGACTTTAAGGATAAAATGGCAAAAGTGAGTATGATGACCCCAATTTCAGGGGCTAAAGTAATTGCTAAGATTCAGGAATAAATAGACCTCAGAACCTTATTTTCTTTCTTGCCCTTTCTGTCAAGTGTAGGATTATTAAAGCCATTACCCAAGAGAAATATCCACTGCTACGTAGAATCTGTAGCTTCACATCCCTCATTTCATTTCCATCCTTACATCGCCCTACTTCTCTTCTTAGTACATATGAAATTAAATGGTTACTCAGTCAAGATTAGAGAACTTTTGCCATCAAAGTGTGGTTCCTGGGCTTGAACGAAAGAAATTAATTAGCATTTGTGTGTATGATTACTGGGTTCTAGAAAGGAGTATTTGTTCAAATCATAAATCAGTTCATGAAACAAAATGCCAAAAGTGTGTTTATTGTAAGAATGACATCAGAATCCTCCATTGTTTTCCAACCAGACACAACAAATCTTAAACTCTGTTCTTAGTGGTGATTGTTTGAATTATGGATACTAAAGTCACCAGGATGCCAGAAAGGAAAAGACAGAGCAGAGGCTATGGCACCTTTTCAGAAAGGTGAATAAAGAAAGAGGCATATATGTTCAATTAAGTATGATCTGTTTCTTTAATATGCCCAACTCAGTTCTCCTTTTCTGTTTACATAGAGTTGATATTAGAAACATTCCGTAGATCAGTGAATCTATTTTAACTAAAAAATATAAGGAGAAGATACTATATAAGGAATGTCTGACTCCCTCTTGGTAATATTGACAGGCATTGAAATATGTTAATTCTCTTGAGTCCATTTGTCCCCAAATTGTGTTTCTCTCATTGCAAGCATATGTGGTACCATATTATTGGCAAAGATTATCTTGTTAGAGTCAAAAACCTATAAAGAACTAAATATGTATGGAAGGAGCTTGGAATATCCTTTTTTCTAGAGTGAACTGCGTTTGAATTATAATAGTTGATAGTTTCATGATCATTCACTTCTAACCCAATTCCCAATAGCTCTGAAAGAATTGACAGAACACATGTCACCATTATATCTCAGGCCACTTAATTGATCATTATAAAATTATACTCAGTCAACTCTCCTTTCTCATTATGGAGAGAAAGGGGACAAAGATAATTCCCAATTAGAATGAAAACCAAGGTATAGTCAACTATTGATTATGTGAGATGACTTAACTGTGGTTAAGAAGAACCTTTATGCCCAAGCTTTGGTCTTTTCAGTCCAGCCAATGTCAACAGTCATCATTACTCAGCCAGTGCCCAATCATGAGCCCTACTCCTCACCTCAACCAGGGTGCACAAGTTATTCCAAAGCAACATAATGTAACAACAGCAATGATCATCCTAGGTAACACAGTATTCTACTCAGTAGCACTCAACAGGATTCTTTCAAGCCAGGTATTCACTCATTTGTTCTTTGTAATAACTCTCTGAGATTCTATTTTAGAGATAACTTCACTGAGGCAAGAGATTAAATAACTTGCTCAAGGTCACTCAGCTACTAACGGTACATCACAGGTAGTCTCACTTCAGATTCTGTGGTCCTAACCACTCTAGTGAAGCAAATAAAACAAGGAACACATGTTGGAGAACATTCTAGTAAAACCTGATCTCATCCTGCATAGAGCCTGTCTATTCTCAATGTGCAGAGGTATTAGTATCTGATTAACAATTGCCCTCAGGTGATAATTCTTAAAGGGAATACTAACAAACCTCTTTGGCCATGTATTCTACTTAGGAACTTTGCTTAGTGAAAGCAAGTGTGAGTCATGCATTTAGAATTATGTCATCCTCAGATGACTATCTCTCTCCCAATCTCCTCTCCGCCCCAAGTTCAGCCTTTGAAGGAACTTTAGTATTTATCATTCTTTGGAAATGCTCCCATCCTCTCCAAGTGTCACTGCTTGGACATTTCAAATGCATTTATCTGCTCTTTAAATGAATACACTATATGCTAATAACTCAAGGAAATATTCTATCATCTTTCTCAAAGCAAAAAAAGTCTTTGACTCTGGTGTTTTCAATCTCCTGTTCTTTCTTAGTGTAATAGTTTATAAATTATTAAAATTCAACTTTTTTCCTAGGAAGACTAAATTAACAAAAAAATGGTTCATTTGTTTTTATATAGGAATAGTAATTAGATAAGCTTAGTAAATCACCAGCGTAATGAACCTGAACCTGGAAACCAGCCTGACTTGAGTGTCATGTGGTAAACTCAGCCTCTGAAAACCCTGTCTATGAAGATGCAAAATGCTTTATAAATATTGAGTCTGATTCTATCCTTTGTTTCATAGATTGTTAGGCTCAGGGGGCTTCTACAACATAGAATCTATGTTAATCTTTTCATTTCCAAATGGGGATAGTGAAACCCAGGAAGTATGAGTGACTTGTCTAAGGTTACACAGTTATTGGCAGAGCCAGGGTTCAGCCTATGTCTCCTAGCTTTCTGCCAGTGATCTTGCCATTTCATTGTCTCTCTCAGTTAATTTAGAGTCATAGAAAAGGCCTCTTCTGAAATCGTCAAGGGGTGTTCAGGGTGAGATGAATGTTAGGAAAGTGTCATGTGCTCTGGCTCAGGAATCTCAAGCCCAATTTTCAGGAGCTAAGACAGGCATTTATTATCATTCTCTCAAGAGCAGCTGTAGTTTCTACTACTTTACCTTTTCTAGAATTCCCAGGAGAAGGGGTGGGGGTGGGTGGGAATACAGAGCGTGTTACTATGCATCATGGTTCTACTGCAGAGACACGTTGATTAAAGATAGTACCTTTTCTCTGCAGATCTCAGTTGTGCTACTTTTTGGTTTGCCGCTTTTGTTCTAGCTCAGCTGTAGTTCTTCTCAAAGCACCCTAGCCTCTGACCCTTAGAATTCCCCCAAGTCCCTGGGCCCATCCTCCTTACCCTTGCGTATTGTGACCCCTAGGCCCTACCTCCATCCCTTGCCTTGTGAACCTTTCTTCCAAAATTCTGCTTTCAATTTTTAAAAATATTTATTTATTTTTAATTAATTAATTATTACTTTTTTGGCCATGTCAAGTCTTAGTTGCTGCACGCGGTATCTTCACTGAGGCACGTGGGATCTTTTGTTGCAACGCGTGAGCTCTTTGTTGCGGCACGCGGCGTTCTCTCTAGTTATGGCGTGTGGGTTTTCTCTCTGTAGTTATGGCGTGCGGGCTCCAGGGCGCGTGGGCTCTGTAGTTGTGGCACATGGGCTCTCTGGTTGAGGTGCGTGAGCTCAGTAGTTGTGGTGCGTGGGCTTAGTTGCCCCGCGGCATGTGGGATCTTAGTTTCCCGACCAGGGATCGAATCCACGTCCCCTGCATTGGAAGGCGAATTCTTTACCACTGGACCACCAGGGAACTCCCTGCTTTCAATTTTTACAGCTACTCTATTTCTTAGCATCATCCCTTCCAAACCAATAGCTGGCTTCCTGAGGAAGCCCTAAGAAGCCCCTCTCCTTGTAGCCCCTGACATCCTCCAGCTGACCTCTCTAGACCCTCACTGGATTCATGCTGTGGATGAAACCCCAACTTCTCCAGCAATAGAAAATTAGGAATTCATCCATTTCCCTGGAAGTCTTGCTCAAATTACCTTAGGTTCCTTCTCCTCCATTTCTCTTTCTTTGGTATAGTAGGCAGAACACTGGATTTGGAATAAAAATAACTGGGTTATGGTTCCAATGCAGTAATCTCGCAGTCTTTAGTTCTGGGTGGGGGTGGGGGGCATTTACTCTTTTTGAGACTCAGTTTCCTCATCTACGAATGAGAGTGGATGACAACAGCCCCAGCTACTTCAGTGGATGATTGTGATGTCAAGTGAAATGACAGATTCTTTGTTCATAAATCAACAGATGTTGGCACCTATTTACTGTCAGGATGTCGCTGTAGTTGGGGGTAACCAACTGTGACCAAACAGGCAGACTCATTGCCATCTCAGATATGGAAACTGTTTGTAAACTGGGAATCAGCATACCATTATTATTCTGTACAAATTCCACCTCCTGGAATTTCCTTGCCCCTTCAGGCTTATTGATGAAAACCCCAGGTTCCAAGGAAGGCTTGACACTCATGACATACCTTAGAGCCCCAGGACATGTTTGGCCAGAGGAATGAAGATGCAGGCACACAGGAGAGAACTTATACAGAGGGTACCAACCCTACATCTACTCTGAGAAGCCAGAGAGAGACTTCTCAAAAGTGCTTGCAAATGGTAATGGGGTGGGGTGGGCTGATGTGGTGATGCAAGCTGCCGTCTGGCTTTGTATCTCAACCAGCCCAGTCTTGGCTTCATGCGCTGTTATTTGGATCCCACCTTGCTGCATGTTTCAGCTAGCACAGACTTGGGGGTAGAGGGAAGCAGCATCAGCCATCCTAACTACCTCAGTCTGTTTCCCAGACATCACCTTTTGGTTTATCTTAGAATACCTCAGAGAGTCTCTTTCTCTCCATTCCTGATGGTCCCTGAAAGATTTTTATTGGGAAGTATGAGCATAAGAGCAGGACTCTCATCTTCCACACCCCAGAAGAGTAAACAAGAGAAACAGCTTAGCAGCTGTCTGTCTATAACGTGCATTCCCCTGGATTTTCTAATCAATGCTAATTTCCTTGCTGCCAACACAGTCTCTATACATTTAGACACTATATGTTGAAGTTCACTTCCAAAATATAATATTAAAGGTTTTCACTGATTTTCCTGAGCCCCGTTTACAGTGAACCAATCTGTCTCAGCAAATTTTGGGACTCATAGCAAAATTCAGACTTTGAGAAATATCTTTGCAGGGAACTAGTTATATATAAGTTAAGGACCTGTTAAACTGACTGAGTAATCTTTCCTTATCCTCCAGCTTTATCTAGTGCCAGGATATTCTGAAATAAACACTTAGCTTGAAGCTGATTTTGAAGAGGAAGCATCGCTGCAATTCAGGGTTTTGCCGTGAGGAAGTCTATATCATTCCTTCTTATAAATAAATCCAATACTTATATAATCAACTGAGATCATTCTTGGAGCCGATACAGATAGTAGTGACAACAGCTGATGAAACAAATGTTTTTAAAAGGTGAGAGATGTATCAAAAGCATCCTCGTGTTATAGGCTGGCAGTGAAGGATCTGGTAATACAAAAGGTCAGAAGTATAGGCACATTCCATGCTCCAAGAAAACTAGAATCTTTCTGAGTCAAAAAAAAAGGGGGAAAAGTAACTGCAGTGGCTTTTCATTGTCTACCTCATTTCCCAGCAGAATATGCCACCTGTGCTAAGAGCTGAAGTCTTCTTGTTGTTGACAGGTTGCCAAGAAACCTAAGGTTGTGTGGTGAGGGCCCACCAGGCATGGAATAGGTTCCAGTGAAAGCTGAACTATTCTTTCCAAGGTGCTGCTGGCCTTTAAGCCAGCATATCTCAAAGGAAGAGCCTTAGGTAAAACAGGTGTAAAGCATGTAAACAACAAAGTCTTATGCTGTATCCAACCTCATGGGGTCTGTGTCAAGCTGTGGTAGTATCAACGTCCATGCTCTGACATGTGTTTTTGTAGCAGGAAAGATTATCCAAATTTTTCATATTCAGAGTCAGTAAGATATTTCAGAGAAAGGCAATGAACTCCCACATTGTTTATTGACCTTACTTAAGCATTCTTACCAGTGTGTCTGGCAGCTTTGGGAACTATTGTGTAAGTGGGGTTACCCAGAAGTGATTGCCAACATTCTGAGAATATTTCATGATCAAGGATTTGGCAAATTCAGTGTGAATGGCATTACCTCTAACCCTTTCTTTTATAAACCAGATTTCAGCTCTGAAACAGACCTTGGATAATTATCCCTTTTGAAAATGCAGCCCTGCTTGGCAACCCAAGCAATGCACGTCAATGCGAGGACCCATTTCCAACCCTCCAATCAGCTCTCCTGTTCCCACAGGCTGCCATCTCTCACTGATACCTTTGAGAAGAGTAAATCTGGGCTGATGACGAAACATTCTTTGCACACAAAGGAAAAGCTGCACAATCAACTACCTGTATGGGCTCAGGAAAGCATCACAGGTTGAAAATTAGGCTGAAGAGTGTGTATCAAGTATCAAGCCCTTTTGGGAAAACCCCAGACCTGGCCAAAATCCCTTGGCAAGAGCACAGGGCAGAGAGCCTGAGGCTTGGGCCGCCTGAGCGGCTGACTGATATTTGATTCTTTAAATAGACAAAGAATTCAAATCGAATCAGCAGACACGTCTCTAGACAGATAGACGGAGAGAGCAAGCTATGTGCCTAAGAGCGCAGGATGGGTCAGGGCAAGTTTTAGGCGGGATACCTTAAAGCCTGCGGCTGAAATGGCCAGAGATGAAATCGCTGGCCATCACTGTGGAAGGTGTTTCGGCTTCAGAGGAGAATGTAGGGCAGACTGTGGAAAGTCGGCTTTGTTGCAAACCAGCTGGCCACCTTGGGCAAGTTACTCAACCTTTGAACCACCTTGGATAACAATGAGAGCACCCTCATAGGGTTATGATGGAGACTAAATGAAAATTGGCTGTTAGAGAGTCTCAGACATAGGAAATGCTCAAGAATGGGGAGCTAGAACAATCAGGGGCTTAAGGTAATGAACGAACTCGTAAAGTGTCTCTTTAAAGCCGGATAAATAAATTCAGGACTTATAGACAGATATTGATTTATGCAGCACACTGAAGATAGGCTTTTTAATAGATGGTGAATATGGGGCAATTGAGGATCCAAATGAGAAAAAAAAATGTTGGCTGTGTACCTCATTTCATACACAAAAATCTGCTCAGCATTGATTATAATCCTAAACGTAAAAGGCAAAATTATAAAGCTTTTAGAAGAATCTAAGATAATATCTTCCTGAGCTCAGGGGAGGGAGTGTGGTGGTGAGAAGCAAGGCCATCGAGGGAGCTTCTGGGTCCTGGCAAAGTTCAGGTTCTTGACCTGGGAGATGGGTCTGTGGTTGTGCACTTTGTAATTATTCTTTAAGCTGTACGTAGATGCTTCATGCACTCTTTTCTCTGTATGATCTCTCTTTTCTTTCACATTCTCTATGGTTTCCATGCTTCCTATATGTCCCTTTAGCACGTACCATGGTCAGGCCATTTAGAGGACAAACACCATTTTTAGTGGAAAAAAAAAAAAGAAATGAAATATAATAAATATTTAAGCACAGTAAAATACAGATATTTTATATGTATGGTTGCACAGATAGGCAGGCTATAAATACACAGGGACTTTTATTTTTTGTAATTTACTATTTTATTTATAGCATTGTCATAAGTGTATTTTCATCTTTTTTTTTTTGACACAGTTCACAGTTCCATATCAGTCAGGCACACAACAAGATGTTAGCACTCTCTTCTTCTTCCTTTTTTTTTTTTTTTAATTTCATCGGTTCCTTGTGCACACATTCTGCCCAAGCTCTTTATCATGCTACAGTCCCCAGGCCTTTCCTGCTTGCACTGACTATTTCCCCTAAGTCACTACCTCTTTCCTGCTTCAAGTCTTTGTAGCCAAGTTACATCTTCCTGTTGGTGGATAAATTTCTAACTACTCTGCTTCATGATACAGTTTCTCAAATGATTCCTCTTCTTTCTTCAAATTTGCCCCTCTTTGTAGATCACCAGGCCAAAATATTGATTTAGGGACTACATTCCCATCTTGTGGCCTTATCTAACCCTCATGTGCCTATCCGTTTTAAAGCAGCAGATCTAAAATCCACATTTACCTATTTACCAGAGTCCCTTTGGGGCCTACATTAAGAAAGATTGAAATAGAATTCACAGAAAAATTGGCAAAAGAGTAGTTCTTTGTATTACCAATGTTAAACACAAAGTATATGCTTCATAAACACTTACAATACAAATTTAGGAAACTCAGCATCAGATGAAGTATTTAAAGTATCAATATGTTAATGTTCGAATAGAGACAATACCAACTGGAATCTAGGAGCCCTAAATTGATCTGCCTGATACATTGATTGGTAATTAGTGTTTTGTATGAATGCCCTTATTTTAAATAGCTTAGTTTTTAATAGAAATGCTTAAGTTACTGGATAAACATTGTATTATCTTTGTTAACTGCCCCCCTGCCTAGGAGAAACCTACTCAGTTACTTGGTCCCACTACACCATACTGACCACTGTCCAGTTTGTAGCAAAACTGTCTAGAAGGAAATCATCCATTTCTCAGTGCCTAGAAGGAAGTAAAGAGACAGCAGATGACATGCTGCTTCTTGTGACTTCCCCTCCACATAATGTCCAAAGCACACCTTTCCTGACATTATTCCTCTCACATCAGTGTCTGATCTTTTCTGTAATCCTGCTCGTAACCTCAATAACCTGAATCCTGGCTCCTCTGGAATTGATTTTTCAACCTACTCTAGTCCTGTATCCTTCTCCAGGGGGTGTAGGTTCTGGATTCATCCTGAAGACGTGGGAAAGGGCTGCCTCCAAGGTGCCCTGCTTCCCCTACCCTGGGACAGAAAGCAAACCAGAGGGATGAGAGGAGAGACACAACTCAGACAGTGCTCCGTGAAGTCAGAACTATAATACTCATACTTCAGGCAATATGATGACGCTTACAGATGTTTCTAATGCCTACAGGTCAGCTGCTATGTGTCCTCCTAGAAAAAAGTAGCCGGATAAGATGGCACTCCAGAGAGGACAGTAGATCGCAGAGTCATTTATTCATTCACTTGTTTTTTCAGCATCTACATTGTTCCCAGATTAGACAAAAATCAATCAATAAATAAAAGGAGTATAAATTGTGGTCTAATAACAGCATGAGAGAGAACAACAATAACTACTATATGAGGGTTTTTTGTTGTTGGTTTTTTTTTTGCCTTTGTTTTTGTTTTTAGGAGAAGAAAGAATTCTAAAGGGACCAGAATGGTCCAAAAATGCCTTGTGGAGAGGTGATACCCAAACTGGGACTTAAAACTAAGGATTATTAAGGAAGGTAGGGAGGAGAGGACATTTCGGAGAGAGGAAAAAGCAGAAACAAAACTAGGATGCAGGGATGTGGCTTGATTATTTGGGAACAGTAAAGGGACCAGGAGAGTTAATGATTTTAGAAGGAAGCAATGGGAAATAAAGTTGGGCTTGAGGGTGGTCTTCCAGGTAAAAACACATGGGACTTTTTCTGTGGGTAGCATGGAATCTTGGAAAGTTTTATCTGACAGCACAGGGCAACAAGACTCAAGAAGAGAGACAGAGAGACAAGCTAGGATGCCAGGCAAAGACCAGGTGAAAGAAGGTGCCAAGGAACAGAGGGAACCCTGGGAGAACTGGATCATCCATTGCCTATCCATTCCATTGTAGACTGGAAAACTGAGAAAGAAAACAAAATATAAATGGATATGAAGCTGGGGCAGTGAGACAGGAGGAGCAGGGCCTGTGGTGTGAGGCTCATTGAAGGACTGTGTACAGATGAAAGATTCCGATCATACTTAGTGCAAGAGAGCAGCCTGCTCTCTGTTTGACCACTGGTGGCTCTGCTTTCCTCAAATGCAAGTTCTAAGGTAACTGCCTTACTCTGAGGTAAACCATATGTACTATCATTCATGAAAATCCTTGCCCTAACTGATTGTCTTTTGCTAGATTCATGCCATCTTTTCAAGATGAATGATATCAGGAAGCTATCAAGATTAGTAAGAAATTTTAAAATAGTATTTATTTCATTTATCCCATCTTTATCCCATCTTTTTATTTCCATTTTATAATGTTTTATCATGTGCAAAATATATTAGAACATTTGTGTGCCTGGGTGTGTGAAATTTATAAATAAATACATATACATATATTGGAAATGCTCACCCATATATTTATATTTTTAGCTCATAAGGGTGTGTGATCAAAAAGTGTGGAGACAGCTAATGTGAAATAACCCTTGAGGTCAGTTCACATCAGCTTGAGCTATAACCACTATCTAAAATACAGCGTATATGGGAAGGTGACTCCTGTCAGTAACAAGAACAGAGCCAGGAGGGATTCTCCTCTCCTGCTCTCCAGATGAGGAGTCTAGAGGTTGAAGTGGAGCCCTCACCACCAGCAACACCAGGGCCAAAGAAAATCTTTGTTCACGGAGGCACCAGCCTGGACTCAAATATCAATTCATGAAAATCTCTGGTGAAGGAAACTTTAGTTTCTATTTGATACAAATCATTTTTTAAAACATGTTTTTCACTTTTCTTATGAAGTTTTTATGGGACACACATTTTGCATTTTTTATTATAAAAATTTTCATGTATATACGCATATATATAAAAGAGAGTTTACTTTAGTGGATTCCTTCTTATCTGTTACCTAGATTCAACAAATATCAACATATTGCTATACTTCATCCAGCCCTTCTTTTTCCCTTCTTTACTTTTTTTAGTTGCTTGCATTTTAAAGCAAGTCCCTACCATCATATTACCTTGCCCAAATATTTTCCAGATAGGAATAAAAATAAAGACATTTTCTTATATAACCAGGACAGCTTTGTCACCCAGACAAAATGATCAATAATTCTTTGATATCATCTGTCTGTCTGTCCATTTCATTTTCATATTTCTCTGATTGCCTAAAAAATGTTTTACTGTCAGGTTTTGTTTGGTATTGGGGTCTAAATAGGGTCCACATATTGATGATAATGTATTTTACTCTTCATCTCCATTCTTTTAAATATATAATGAAAAGCACAAATCTTGAGTGTACACTTCAATTAATTTTTGACAAACGCATACACTTGTGTGACTCATACCCTGATCAAGATATAGAACATTTCCATCACTCAAAAGAGTTTTCTTAAGTCCCCTCCCAGTCAGTTACTACCTCCTACCCCAGAGGCAGTCACCGTTCACAGGTTGGCTTTGACTGTTCTAGAACTTCATATGAATGTTACTATAGAGTATATACCCCTTTTGTGTCTGGCTCTTTTTGCTCCGCTTAATGTTTTTGGGATTCACCCATATTTTTGCTCCTGTTAGTTATATATTGCTTCTTATTGCTAAATTATTATATTATTCCATTGTATGGGATACCATGGTTTGCTTATCCATTTACCTATTGATTAGGTTGTTTCTAGTTTGAGACGATTATAAATAAAGGTGCAGCAAACATTCTCTTTTAAGTCCTTTTATGGATGTAAGTTTTTATTTTTCTAGGGTAAATACCTGGGATTGAAATTGCTAGTCCATAATATGGTAAAATGTATATAAACATACATTATATAAAACTACAAAGGAGTTTTTCAAAGTGTCTGTACCTTTTACACTCTCATCAGCAATGCATGAGAGTTTTGGTTGAATCACATCCTTGCCAATATTTTGCATTTTCAGTGTTTTAAAATTTTAGCCATTCTAGTAGGTGTAAGAGGTTATCGCTGACTCTTTTAATCATCAGTTCACATTCTAGCCATTATTTTTTCATTTGTTTGTTTTGTTTCTTAAAGAAATTAATTGAGGAGATCTGAAAAATGTCCCAATGTTCTGGATTTGGCTGATTGCTTTTTCATGGTGTAGTTTAACTTGTTCCTCTATTCCCTTCATTTCCTTCAGACTCCAATTATACTTATCTTTGGCTACTTCAGGTTGTCCCTCAGTTCACTGATGCCCTGTTCACTTTTTTGTAAGTCCTTTTATCTCTGTTTCATTTCAGATAGTTTGTATTTCTGTCTTTAAGTTCATTTGTCTTTTCTTCTGCAATGTTAAATGTAATCAATTCCATCTAGTATATTCTTCATCTCAGACATTATAGTTTTCATCTCTAGAATCTTTATTTCTATATACACTATGTCTCTCTTAGCATGTTCAACCTTTCCTCTAGCTTGTTGACCATGTGGAATAGTGTTATAGTAACTCTGTTAATGTCTTTGACTACTAATTCTATCATCTCCCTCATTTCTGAGTTAGTTTCAATGGACTTATTTTTTCCCTCATTATGGGTTGTATTTTCCTGTCTCTTAAGATGCCTGGTAACATTAGATTGGATGCCAGACATTGTTAATTTTGCCTTAGGTTCCTGAAAATATTCATGAGCTTTGTTCTGGGACACAATTACGTTACTGGAAACACTTTGATTATTTAGGTCTTGGTTTTAAGCTTTTTCAGTGGGACCCAAGCAACATTTAGTCAAAGGCTAATTATGCCTCACTACTCAGACAAGACCTTTATTAGTGATATATCCAGTGCCCCATGAATTATGAGGTCTTCCATTCTGACTGATGGGAATCAACACTATTTCCAGCCCTGTGTGAGTTCCAGACATTCTTCCCTTGAATCCTTTTAGTGATTCTTTCCTTGGGCTCAGGTAGTTTTCCTACATAGATGCTTTGATCCATACTTAACTGAATACTCAAGGGGGACCCTCTCACGATCTTCCAATTTCTCTCTCTGATTATGTCTCCCTTCTTTTGTACCCTACCTCATGAACTCCAGCATGGAGTCATTGGCTATTTCAAGCACCCAAGTCCATCTCCACAACTCAGACCTCTAATCTCTAAACTGCAGCCTGGAGACTTTCTCCAGGCAGTAATTTGGGCAATTGTAGAGCTCATTTCGTTTGATTTTTTTCCAATGTCATGAGACCCATTTTTCATGTATTTTGTCCATTTTTTAAATTGTTCAAAGCAGGAGGATAAATCCATGCCTGTTACACCATCTTGATCAGAAACATAAACCTCTGTTTATGTTTGTTTAATTTGTTTTAAGTCAGCTTTATGGGAGGAGCTTCTGAGACACAGAGAAGGCAAAAAACAGAACCCAAACCACACAGGCCAGTTGAAGAGGAAAACTGTAATACAGGACTCTTACCCAGAAAAGTAGCCTCATACACTTTCTCCAACACAATGTGGACTTGGAAAGAGCTTCACACATTTCACTCTAGCAAGGGCTGGGAGATAAGGATGTGACGGTTAGACTGAATCCTAGGGAAGAGAAAAGAAAGATTAAAGCAATGGCATAGACCTCAGCCTTGGGTTATGCAATTTGTATTGTCTACTCTGTCCTTCCTACTTCCAAAGCCTCTGGAAGCTTACCTTGATTTCTTTACCTTCTAGGGAGAACAGCACCTAAGTCCATCTCAGTGTGATCTTTCTGTAAATTCAGTGTTCATGCCGCAGCACAGAACATATATAAAGGCACCTGCAAAGGTGTGGTTCTCAGAGCAGGTTGTTGAATGACTTGCAAAGTGCACCCAGAGGCATGTAGCAGTTGCTGTCATAACATATGACCCAATTCAGCCAATCCATGGCAAATATTTTTATTTCTAAGTCTTTGGAAACTAATATGGGCAGTGGCGTGACTTGACAGCACACTGAACATAAAAAGGTTAACATCTATCCCCTGCCTTCACAAGGCTGAGCACAGTTAATACCACCAAAATCTAGAGATTCAGCCAGGATGGTTTCTGGTATAGAGAGGAGATGGAGACAAAAACATAGGGTGAGAGAGCCCTAGACAGAAGATTGTTAAGAAGCATGGTCTTTTTCTCAATGGTAGATATTTGTAGGATTTGTAAACTCCAAGTTAGTATGCAGATGTACTCATTATTGGGGGCTGGGGCATGAGGGTTATCCTGAATGACCAGGCTGGGGGCTGGGGCTCAGCTAGGCTGACGTGGGTGGACCATGTGAGAATATCCTGCCAGAATATCAGTTAGCTCCCAGGGAAACACAGAGAGTCTATCCTCACTTTGAGAAATCCTTTTTGGAATGTTTGTAATTACACAATTTTGTGCTATGAGAAAACCAAGTCTACCTTCAAAGTACCCCTCAGCTTACTAAGGAACAATTGGTTGTGCTTCGCTGTCTGCAGTGGTAGCTTAGAAAGCTGAAAGAATAATAGACAATCCTGGCAAAAAGCAGTTAGAGAAACTGACTCTGTTGGAGCTTAGCCACGATGCTGATTCTGAGAGGATCAAATAAAGCTACGGAGCTAAGGGCTTCCTTGGGGACCTTTCTTTTGCCCAGATCCTCAGCTAGGTCATGTCTGAAAGTGAGAGACAAATGATCATAAAAGTTCGAATTCTTCAATATCACTGTTTATACAGAAAAGGAGAGAAAGCTATGCCAATGGACTCTTTTTTCTCTCTAGAATTGTCAAACTAATCTTCCTAAAACATCTTTTGGATCAAGTCGCTCTCCAGTTCAAGATTTTACAGTGACTTGTCTCCTTACCACATGAAGGCTAGGTCATTCTAAGTCTCACTTTCAAAGTCGTGAAGAAGAGGTCTCGGCCCAACCTCTGCCTGTCTTATTGTTCACTCTCCCCAGACAGACGGAACACATCAAGTTGTGTTAAAAACCTACTACATGCAAAGCACTAGTTGACATTTACATACATGTTTTTACTTAATTTCCTTCATTTTAAGGGTGTATACATTCAAATGAAGGTTCAGAGAGCTTGAGTGACTTGCCTAAACTCACAGACCCAGCAAGAAAAAGCCAGGATTGTAAAAGCCAAGTTTGCTTAATTCCAAAACTCAGGGTCCTTTAATTGTATCTTACAGCCTCTGCACCATACTTCTTTCTTTTAATATATAAGTAATGAATGAATACATCTCATTATAAAACAGTCAAGAAATATATTACTATATAGGAAAACATGCGAGAGCCCTCACTCACCCTCGCGGAACTCTCAAATGCCTCCCACATGCAAACATTGCTAACAATTTGGTAATTCATCTTTCTAGCTTTGTTTTAGCATTTATAAATATGTATGCACAGGTACACATGGGATTTTTTTAACTTAAATGAAAAAGAAAAGTTCTCAGACTTACTGCTTTTAACTAATATCCTTTCACAGTGATATATTCCTAAGGCAGATATAACTCTATCCCAATATTTATAACACTTACACAGCATTTCATAGGTTGGATGTGTAACCTTTATTTAGTCACTGAGGGGCACTGAGGATTTCCAGATAAGCACCTTGGCAAACATGTATGAATCTTTTAGGATAGATAATCACAGGTAAAATGCTGGCTAAAGGTATATACATGTTTTGCTATCGCTGGCTGCATAGGCTAGTACTAGTTTATCTGTAGTCTGGTCTCACCTCATCGATTATTATAGAAGTTGATTATCTTCTTAACTTTATTCATCATTTGCATTTTTTTGCTCTGTGACTTGCTTGTTGATAAGTTTGGCTCACTTGAGAAGGGGGACGGTTCCTTGTCATTTTCTTATTGATTAGTAAATCCTCCCTTCATTATTATGAACATTATTCTTTGTTATATGGGCCCTAAACGTCTTCTCTCAAGTTGTCTCCTGTTTCTTGACATACCTTATAATGTCCTTTGTCAAGTCAATTTAAATTTGTAATTGTGAATGTGTAATGAGTTTAATTTAAATTTAAATAAGTTTAAATTTGTATGTGGTCAAGTTTATTAATCATTTTTCTTTATAGCATCTGGGTTTTGTGTCTTGCTTAGAAAAAAATTCTCTTCCTTTCATCCTAACCACTACCTTTGGTCAGGATAATGATATAGAAATTATTCATTTTTCCCCCAATATATATATATTTCATTTACAATTTATGTTTGTGTATGATATTTGAGGGCACTGAATTATTTGTTTCCAAGAACTGAAGGTTCCAGAGCCTCTGTTTCTAGGAACAGTAGGCTACATAATTTTGACCAGACTTTCTACTGAGAGTAACTAAAGAGAAAAAGGTTACAGTCTTAAAGGCACGAAACAACTAACTAATGGGTGGAGGAGACTATGACTTCCAAACCAATGAAGGAGGGGAAGTGGAGTGATAAAACAACATAAGTTATTACTCATTTTACATATTCTTGGAATTAATTTATTAATATATTATTTAGGACTTTCATGTCTTTGTTCAAAGGTGAGATTTGCTTCCCACTTCCCTTCTCCATGCCAGTCTTTTGTGCCTTGGGTATGAGGGTTATGCTAGCCTCAGCTTGTGTTAGGAAACCTTCCTTTTTTTCTACCTTTGCAAGAGTTTATAAAACAAAACTTATGTGTTCTTGAAAAGTTTGGCAGCTATAATCTATGGAAGAGCAGAAATTATTGCCTTTTATGGTATAGATCTTTGGGAATCTTTTCTAGTTTTCCACAGGTTTATGCATTTTTTTCTATTCTTCTTTAGCCAGTTTGGGTAATGTGTTCCCATAAAATTTTCATTTCATAAGGATTTTTCATATAGCATTTTCTCATAATTAAAAAATTTTATACCTAATTATAATTATATCTTATTTCTCATTTCTGCTTTATTATTCTAGGATCCAGTGTGTCAGTGGAACATCTTATGCCAAATTGATTCTTATTTCTTTGAGGTAACTCTAGCTCTAACCCTAAGAAAATTGTAAGATTCTCCTCTGTGAGTTTTAAGATTTTCTATCATTAGTGTCTTACATTTCATCAAAATGTGTAGAAACAAGACGCTTTCCCTATTTATCCTGCTCAGCACTCAACCTGCTCACCATTTAATGTAAAGCTCCTTTCTTCCTCCTTAGATTTTCCCCAGATCCCATCTCCATCTTGTTCTTTATATTCTCTTTTGGGATGGAAATGGAAGCTTTTAATGTACCCTTCATACCACGTAAATTTTCTGCCGTACTTCCCAAATCCTTTCCATTTTGAAGTGTTTTCTGGGAGTATTTTTACTTACTCTCTTTTACCAACGTACATTCATCTTTTGCTTTTTATGATCACATTTTTAAAATTTTCCATGCTTTTATAGAGTAATAAACTCTTGTTTGCTGAATGCAATACCTTCTCTTAAGCTTCTATAGATGTTAATTATGCTAACTTTAAGGTATTTGTCTGTTTGTTCTGACAATTTTTTTCTTTATTTTATTTTCTATGTATCTTGATTTTTTTGTACTTAGTTTTCGTCCAATGTTTTGTGATTATTAGTAGCACCCTCATCTTTCCATTTGAGACCCTCATTCATGTCTCTGTGGAAGCTGTTTCTGTTCTTGTAGCCTGTTTCTGGTGAGAGAGGAGAATGCACTGATTAGTAGGGGATGCCATGGTTTCGTTTTTGGTTCTAGGTCTGGATTCCTTTTCCTTCTGAGGGCTAAATAAGTATCTAGTCCAGTGGTTAGCAAACTTATACTATAAAAGGGCAGATAATAAATATTTCAGCTTTGTTCAGGGCCACATGGACTCTGTCTCCAAGATTCAGTTCTGTGGCTGTAGCACAAAAATAACTATAAACACTGTGTAAACTAGTGGGCATGACTGCATTCCAAAAAACATTATTAACAAAAATTGATGTCCAGCCGACAAGTTTGTCTGCCCCTGACTTAGACCGTGACTTCAAAGATGGCAGTGATGGGCCTTCTGTTATCTAGTCCTGAGTGTGATATGTGCTGACTTGTGGTGTCAGGGAATTTTAGCTAGAGAAGCCCCAGCATGGTTGGGCATTGTTTGGGGCTGTGTAACTCTGTAATTTGATTGTACTTTTCCTTCTCTATCCTGGGAGGTGGTTAAAAATATTCCTTCAGAAATTTCTTTTCTGCTTAAAATAGACAGTGAATTCTGTTGTTTGAAACTTAAAGTCTGATTTATACACTGTCCTCCTTACATTATAGTAACTCCTCTAAATTTCTGTTCAGTAAAGGTGCTTATTTTCTTATACGAGTATAAATTAATTCTATCTTTAAAATTGTTTTCTGTCGTCTTATGCATTGTACTCATTCTGTCACCTTGCTTCATTATCGCTCAGCTAGTTTGGGTGGAATTTTAAACAGTGAGTGTTTTTTCTCTTCAGCTTTTGCCTGAGGATCTTGCAACTTTGACTCTTGTAGCACGTATTCCTCAGCCTCCTCCTAATGTGTAATGCTCAACTCATTCATATATCTAAGACATGGCAGGTGTTATTCCCTTACCTTGAAAGTCCCACCTGTATACAAAACTGAGTGTCACCACCTCCATGAAGCCAACTCAGATTTCATCAGTATATCTGTGCTCTGAGTTCTCAACATGGCTAATATTGCATGAGTTGGTTCTGAATTAACCTACTGTTTAAGGTAGTTAATATAATAACAAGATCTAACATTTACTGAGCCCTTACTATGGCCTTGACATTATTCAGAACACTTCAAAGTATTAATTCATTTAACCCTCATTACTCTCTGAGGCAGACACCACTATTATCATCCAGTTTTACAGGTATAGCATAGATTAAGAGAATTGTCCACGGTCTTAGAGCTAGTAAGGAGCACAATCAGGATTCAAATCCAGAGAGTCTGGCTCCAGAGCCTTGGTTTTATTCTTTATACTATGTTATCTGCTGTGGGTTAGTTTTTTTCCCCTGTTGAATTGCAAATCTTCTCACTGCCCTCTAGTGAGCCTCGTTAGCATGATGGATCAGAATGGATATAACTTGGTTCTTGCAGATTAATTATATCACCGTGTGACGGCCATGTAGCCACTGTGATATACTATCAGTCAAAATTACTCTAATCCACCTGGTTCCTCCAAGTCTAAGCAAGAAAAATTGTCACTATTCTCCTGAGAAGTTCCTAAGACATCTGAAGTCTTATATGGCTGTGCCTGTCAGGGAGCAGCCCTGGGTCTGAAGGTATCCAGCAGTTATCAGAGGTGGCCCTCGGTCCCAGGTAAAAGACACAGCTCCCCTTTGACAACTCCCTGTTCTAACCAGTTAGTGGGCTTTGGTAGAGACCATGAGCATAAGATCACAATACTCATTGGGTGATCCTGTTTCTGCTCATTTTCAAAAGACTATGAGTGACTTGAAACTAGAAAATTGTATACTCATTCCCTTTCAACTTGCCACTTTCCGGAGCAAAAATAACACACAGTAAGTATTTAATAAATGCTAATAGAAATCGAAAAGAATCCCACTTTATTTCAGTGACCACAGAAAGATGAAAATGGTTTGAAGAACTAGCTAAAAGTCATGTGTGGCACAGTGACAGCTGCAAACCAGAAGGTTTTGGTTCCTGGGATTGATGGATGTTACACGCATCATCTCTAAGTAAACAAATGCAGACAGAGGGATTTCTGTCAAGAAACATGACTGCTCCCATTTACAGTGTGTAAATGGGAGCAATCATAAATATTAGAGACAAAGGACCAGATCATCCCTTGCCTCCTTTGGGAAATTATTAAATTTTTTGCTGCCACTTATTACCAGACTGCATTTGTTGTCAAGTTGAGGTGTGTGTATGTGGGGAGAAGGGGAGGTGAGATGATTAGGGAAAGGAGTATTACAGGGAATGGTGGACGAGCAGAGACTTCCTACAGATTTTTGTCTTCTCTCTTTCTAACCAGTCTTTTAAATTTCCAAATCTGCCTCTAATTTGTAAACATTTCACTTTTAAGCCACCATGATGCTTCCCCTTTAATTTCTTTCTATCTTAGAGGATAAATCTTGCATTTTCTTGGTATATATATATTCCTGTTTCTTGTCTTACTGTCTCCATTGACTCCTCATTGCTTTCCCTGAGGTTTTAGAAGGAAAAAGATATGGTGATAGAGGCAAAGGTCCAATAGCATAGAGTCAACAGGGACATCTCTGCTCTTGAGGATGGAAGAAAGCTCATGACACTCAGCTATCAAAACCAAGTGTAGACCTCAGGAAGACAGAAAATAGATCCACAGACACAGAAAACAAACTTATGGTTACCAAAAGGGAAAGAGGAGGAGGGGTAAATTAGGAGTTTGGTATTAACATATACACACTACTATATATAAAATAGATAATCAACAAGGACCTACTGTATAGCACAGGGAACTCTACTCAATATGTTGTAATAACCTATAAGGGAAAAGAATCTGAAAAAGAATATATATATTCATAAATATACATATATTCGTATATATGTATATATATGAATCAATTTGCTGAACACCTGAAGCTAACATAACATTGTAAATTAACCATACTTCAATTAAAAAAAAAAGAATTGTGTTACATTTGAAGACACCCCCTCCCCGCCCAAAAAAAAAGAAGATTGATTCTTCCAGGCTGCAAAACCAGAAGTCTCAAAGGCATGCCTCTGAGCATAGGCTTCTAATAAACACAATTTTGGAATTATTTCCCACGCCAGTGAAAAAAATCCTCTTCTTTGTCCAGTCTAAGAGAAGGCCTTGAGAAGAAACAAGCTACCTCATAAAGGGCCAGATGTGTACCCACATCAAGGAGCCCAGCCTCCCTGTAATCCATAGGGGTGAAATGTTTGCATTGTTTTCAAGATGGAAAATTGCCGTTAATCTTGACCTCTGAGGGAAAGGAGAAACAGGAAGCCACTGGGAACAAAACAACATGCTGAACTTTGAAATTATAACAGGAAAATTCGCTGCCTGACTTGCCCTCTGAGAGCAGCTTTCATCGTCCCTTGTAGAAAATAAAAGGAATCTCTGAAAGAGACGCTAAGGCATATATGTTTGCTCACAACGTTTACTGTAACTTGAGAGTCTGATCTCAGAGATGTTCGCTCAAGTAAGAGGGTCTGATTTAAAAAGGAAGTTTCAAATACCACTTCTTGCTTTTCCTTCTCTTCCATGTACCTTGTGTTCTTTTATTCCAAGATCGATAGCAATGTCTACTAACATCTCATAAATGGTTCCGTAACTATGAGAAGCTATATTAATTCATGTCATGCCTGCCAGTTCAAAGGACTTCTCAAACCTTTTCCATTAGCACAGTGTGGCGGAAAGGAAACTGGGAATCTAAGACCTGGGATCCATTTTAGCTTTACTAGGGATCGATTCTGAACAAGTCAAGTGATCCTTCTGTTCTACAACTTTATTTTTTTAAAAAAATAGAGGGGGTGGACTTCACCAGAAAATATAAAGTCCCTTTCAAATGACCTGATCCCAAAGTTCAAGCTTGTTGATGCTCAAATTACATAAACTTCACTGGAATATAAACCGTGAGCATAGGGTCTTAGTCTGTTTTGTTCACTACAGTATCCCCAGAACCTAGAGCAGTGCCTGACTTTTAATAACTTTGTTAAATGAGGGATGGATGAACAGATAACTAGGAGGCATTACTTCATAAAGAGTTGTGATTCGAGCAAAATTATTATGTTGCACATAGGAGCAAGGAGGATTCAGATTCCTTCATCTCAAAGGGAAGAGCCCAGCAGGAGCTGAGAATTTAAGACAAGGTTCAGTCCAGAGAAAGAGGCCCTTCTCCCAGCCTCTGAAAAATATGTGCTGGTTCTATGGAACCAAAATGGAGAAATGAGTAAGAAGAGTATGATAAGCAAGAAAGAAAGCCTCCATTTCAGGGGCCAGATGAGCACCAAATTTAAGTGTTGGTATGTAGAGTGATGGGTATAAATATGGAAAACCACAAACAGAGGAGAGCGATTAACGCAACTTACACAAGTATGACAGGAAAAGACCTGAGGGTCAAAGTGACTGTAGATATAACTAAGAAAGCAATATGTCCTGTCACTAGGAAAGCAGTCTTTTGTAACTGCTGGCATTGGTGAGATCCTTTTTAGATCCTTCATTTTTAAATGAAGAAAGGGTCTATAATGGAATAGGAGAAATAAAATATCTGGAGGAAAGAAAATAAGCCAAAGAATTCATTATTGCTTTATTTGGAAGAAACTTTCAAGTATAGAAATATAAGGAAAAAGGTTTTATAAAATTCATTGTAGAGAAAAACTTCCTGGTCCTGAAGATAACTTAAGAAATGCACAGTCAGGGAGCAGGGTGAAATCTCTTGCATTGTGCATACAGTATTTTCAAAAAGTATAAATTCATGTGGAAACAGTCTGGCAGTTCCTCAGACAATTAAATATAGACTCTCTGCATGATCCAGCAATTCCGTTCCTAGGTATGTATCCAAGAGAAATGAATACACACGTCCACAAAAACTTATACATGTATGTTCATAGCAGCATTATTCATAATGGCCAAAAAAGTAGAAATAATAGAAACAACACAAATATCTATCAACTGATGAATGGATAAGCAAAAGTTGGTATAGCCATATAATAGAACTTTATTCATCGGTAAAAAGAAAGTACTGATTTATGCTGCAACATGAATCAACCTTGAAAACATTATGCAAAGTGAAAGAATCCAGCCATAAAAGGGCACATATTGTATGACTGCACCTACATAAAATGTATGGAATAAGCAAATTCATGAAAACAGAAAGTAGGTTAGTGTTTGCCTAGGTGGGGGGGAGGGGAAACGGGGAATGGAGAGTGGCTGCTAACGGGACAAGACTTCTTTTTGGAGTGATGAAAGATACTTTAAAAATAGATCATGGTGATGGTTGCACAACTCAGTGAATATACTAAAACCCACTGACTTCTACACTTTAAATAGGTAAATTTTGTGGTATGTACATTTCATCTCAATAAAACTGTTAATTTTTTTCAAAGCGTAGACATTCATCTGGACTGAAAGGGTCTATGTGTAGCTAGGCTGAGGCCAAGAATGTACCATATGACCTCTTACCAGCTCTAGATACTATTATCCTCTGACTTTGACCCACAAAGATACCAGACTTAGATGTGATCCAAAGGATAAGTAAACTGGATTTTTCAAAAGGGTCACAAAAATCTCTTCATATAGATCATAAGGGAAGATGCTTTACTCTGAATGCCTGCACTTAGATGCTACTGGAAACCAGTTAAGACTCAACTTTTACTGTCCGGAAGTGAAAAGTCCTATATGTAGAGTCCAAGCCACATACTCTCTTTCCTAAATGACTGTCCTTTGTTCCAAACTACCCTTCCTCCTCTCACTCTTGCAATCCTCTACAAAGAGAAGACAATGTGACCTTTTAAAATGTAAATCAGAATGTAGATTCTTCCTATTTTACTGAACTTGAAATCCAAATACTTACCCTGACCTGCAAGTCTCACATGAACTGATCCCTGCTTCCCTCCCCACTCTCACTTTTACCCACAAGCTCCAGCCACACTGGCCATTTTCTGGTTTCCTGGGGGCGCAAGACTTGTTTCCAGCTTAGGGCCTTTGCCTCAGCTCTGCCCTCTCCCAAGAATGCTCTTCCTTCTGACTCTGTGTGGCTGGAGTCTTCCTTCTTTGTCCTCTAGCCTCAGCTTCTCCTTTGCATGTCAATTCCGTAAGAGGATACTGCTTTATCCTTGGGTCTTATCGTATATTAGACACTCAATAGTATGTGTGGGAAGAATGAATTACCGATTTCTTCATTTTGAGGAGCTATGATATTTACCTCCTGGAACAAGCCTAGGAGGGTCCCCATTTTATATAGAGACATGGCCTGTAAGAGGCTGCCTAGCAAGTAGAGGTGGATTTTGTTGTGAGTGAGGATAATTTATCGGGAGAGTAATTTAATGATTCTCCCTGTATTTCCCGTCTCCCACTCTGTCGAGCAGGTTGTCAGGCTTTTCATTTCCTTATGTCAGAGATTGCTGCTGGGTTGTTTGAAGGCAGCTGCTCTTCCTGTATTTGGATATCCTTCCTGTATTTCTTCCCGTTGAAGAGCTGATGCTGGTGTGCTGGCGGGGTGAGGGAGGAGGAGTATGACTTTGAAAAGAACTGATCTGAGAAGGAAAATTCCAGCAGACCGAGGATGAGACCTGGAGCCATGGAGAAGCGTGCCCAGCTCATTGCAATGGCAGGAGAAATCAAGACCTCAAAGGGACACGGTCCCAAGTATGAGTCAGAAGGCCAGGGCTTTCCTGCCCCAGCACAGTTTCACTTCCCTGGGCAGGTTACAGGGGCAGAAAGTTGGATATTAAGAGCTTTCTAGGTTTAGACCATGATGATGTCAGTGGGCCCATCATGTATGGAGATGAGAAAGCCTTATTCTGTAAACTATGCTATGTCATCTCCCCTTGAGGTTGCAAAAATCAAGCGAAAATGAAAATCATCCATTTCTCTGAACGAAAGATCACACATTTGGATAAATATTTGACCAAACTGACATGTCCATTAGGAATCTATTCAAACCAGCCAGGGCAAAGCAAACACCTGCTCCAGGCCTGAAGGAGAGAAAGACAGCAGAAGGAGTGAGGCGTCCCAAGGCATCCTGCAGGGAAAATCAGAGCCAGTGCCTTTTACAGAGCGCATCGAGGGAGGGCAGACGGGCGTGTATTTTTAAATAAGAGGGTAATTTGGTCCTCTTAGCTGTTGGCTCAGAGGTGCCCAGCTAAAGATAAATCATTGCCACTTTCAAAAGTTTACCTGAAGGGAATTGGCTAAGTCAGTCAGTGAGCTGTTGAGGGTTCAGCTGCCCTGGGTGCTATCTTTTTAGTGAGGTTCACTGGGCAGTTGATGAAGTTCTGATTCCATGGTTTGTCCTCCCGAGGCATGTGAGGACCTGCTCTAGGGAGCCGGCTCTTTCCCCTCGTTCACCACGGCCTCCATACCAGGGACCACGTGGTCCTTACCCAGGAGTGTAGAGAGGTTCCACTCACACCACCAGCCCTCTGGAGAAGGCACCAAATCTCCTTCACTGAGTGGTGGGAAAACAGGTCTCTGCCAATATTTAACTGGTGAAACTGCTTAAGTGGACTCCCAGCTAGGGTGACATGAGAGCAGTAAGTATTTAAGCAAGATTTATGAGGTAGCGCATTCCTGGGCAGTTAAGGTTCTGCAGCCATCCAGTTATCAGTGGGCTTAAAGCTGCAGATTGTCTCAATCACTCGTGAAACTGGAATGTCTATAAAATGGCATTTTCCTCTCTTCAGAAATCCCTAATAAGTCCCAAACTTTCTTATCAACATGAAAAAACATACACTCTTGGGACTTCCCCGGTGGTCCAGTGGTTAAGACTCCATGCTCCTACTGCAGGGGGCCCGGGTTCGAGCCCTGGTCGGGGAACTAAGATCCCGCATGCTGTATGGCGCTACCAAAAAAACACTACACTCTTGCTCTTGCTTTGCTGGGTTGGCTGTCTCTGCCTTCCACCCCACTCAGCACTTCACTAGAAGGACCCGCATTTGCCCTCTCCCAGCACGCCAAGCTCCAAGCATGCTGCCTTTCAAGCAGGACACCTCATCTAATTATTTTCTAAGCTAAGCTGGACACCCAGCCCGCCTGAGTATTAGACTGTGGCCCAAAAGAGTGCACGAGACTCCTGCCCATCTTATAGGCTTAGTCTCTGCCCTTCACCCTGAGAGAAGCCTCCAAGTGGATGTTTTGTAGACACATCAGATACAGTCTAACCAAACACTGAGCCCATATTCTCCTCCAAAGTGGTCCTCTATACCAGCATCTTTCTGTTCGTGGCACTCACATTCCCATTTCCCTAAAAATTATCACATCACCAGACTCTTTTTTTACCTTCATTTCCAATATTCATTCTACCATATCTAAGATGTTCCCGTTGCAGACTTCTTTCATGCTGTCTCTCCTTTCCCACGTTCCCTGATCCAAAAATCTGGGCTTTTAGCTCAGTCTCCTGGATGGTTCTATAGTCTGCATTCTGTATCCACCTCACTCTTCCAAAGCCCACCCCCAAGTGACACTTCCTCATCTATTTCCCGTTGTTAATTCATTCACTCAACAAAGATTAAGTTCTTGCTACATGCTGGGTACTGTTCTAAGCAGGGTGTACATTGCAAAAAATATGCACAGTCACTAGTAATTTGGAGCTTACATTTCTAGTGGAATAAACAAATATATAGTAAATCAGATGAGGGTGAATGCTGCGGGGGGAAAGGAAAGCCTTTAGTAAGAGGCATAGGGAATGCTGGGGATGGGGTGTTGTTGTATATTGGGTGGTGAAGGAGGGTGCTTCTGGGAAAGTGATATTTTAGCAGAGACCTGAAAAAAAGAATGAATGGGTGAATGCACGAGTCATTTGAACGTCTGGGAAAAGAGCAGTCCGTGGAGTGAGAGCTGTAAGTACCTCAGAGGCAGGCTTGGCGTGTTCAAAAAGCAGTTAAGGAGACCAGTGTGGCTGGAGCAGAGCTTGACATGAGGGAATAGTGGGCTATGATGGCAGAGAAGGGGGCAGGGGGCAAGGCCAGCTAGTATAAGCATTTGTATGCTGTTGTAAGGACTTCAGCTTTTATTCTAAGTAAGATGCAGAGCCACTTGGGGGTTTTGAGCAGGGATCTCATTAGAATTTTAAAAGGAATACTCTGGGGACTTCCCTGGTGGCACAGTCATTAAGAATCCACCCGCCAATGCAGGGGACATGGGTTCGATCCCTGGTCTGGGAGCATCCTATATGCCTCGGAGCAACTAAGCCTGTGCACCACAACTACTGAGCCTGTGCTCTAGAGCCCAAGAGCCACAACTACTGAGCCCACGTGCCACAACTACTGAAGCCCGGGTGCCTAGAGCCTGTGCTCCACAACAAAGAGTAGCCCCTGCTTGCTGCAACTAGAGAAAGACTACGCGAAGCAACGAAGACCCAACACAGACAAAAATAAATAAATACATTTATAAAAAAGAAAGAATACTCTGGCTACTTTATTGAGAATCAAGGGGAGGTGGTGAAATGAGGGAGCCCAGCTAGGAAGCCATTTCAGTCATACTGGTTGAACCAAGGCTTAATGGCAGGGGTGCCATTAAGAAGTAGTTGAATTCTGGAAATATCTTAAAGGTAGAGTGGTTAGGATTTGCCGATGGGTTGAATGTGGGGTGTGAGAGCAGACTCCAAGGTCCTCTACCCAAACCATTGAAAGTCTGGAATATCCATTTATTAAGATGTGGAAGACTGGGGAAAGAGAAAGTTGGTGTTGAGGAATGAGGGTGAAAATCAGGAGTTTGGTTTTGGACACGCGAAGGTTGGAATGCTTTTTAGATACCTGCGTGACAATGTCAAATAGGCACTTGGATGTGTGAATGTGGAGGTAAGAGGAGAGGTTAGGTCTGGATACGTACACTTGACAGGTATCAGCATATGGAGGCATTGATGAAACCAGATGAGATCACCAAGGGAGTGAGTGTTGGGAGCAGCGTCATGTAGGGTGTGCAGTGGCTCTGGGGATTTCTCACTGACTATAGAGAACAAAAGCCCTTTGCACCTTAGGCTCCTCCCCAAGGCTGTCTGGAATCCAGCCTGAGCTGGCTGTTCAAAAACCCAGTCTTGCCTTTTGTGAATCCTCTACACAGTCATTACTTTCATCTTCTCTTCCCTGAGTCCCTGGCATACCTTGCACATTTTTTATTCTAAGCCTTAAATGCTACCCATCTTAAGAGGTCCAATTCAAATCCCACCTTCATTTATTCATTTATTCCCCAAATATTCTTTGAAAATCGACAGTGTTAGGTGCCAGACATACAGCAGTAACAAAACAATCACTTTCCAGAAAGCCTTTCCTGACCTCTTGTCTCATTGCCCTTTCCCTTATTTTCTATAGCAAACAAACCCATAAATATTAATTGGCAGTATGGTACAGGCTCCATGGAAGGCACTGGGACAAAACTGGAAACAAGAGATGGTCACAGTCTATTGCAAAAGCAGGCAATTAACACGAAATTACAAAAAAGTATGTTCCTTGCTCTCACAGGAGAATGCAATGTGTTAGGCAGAACAATGCGTCTCCCAACCTCTGGCAGCAAGACGTCCACACCCTAATGCCCAGAACCTGTGAGTGTGTTAGTTTGCATGGCAAAAGAGGAATTAAGGTTGCGGGTGAAATTGAGTTTGCTAATCAGCTGACTTTAAGATGGGGACATTATCCGGGCTATCCAGATGGGCCCAGTGTAATCACAAGGGTGCTTAAAGGTGGATGAAGTAGCAGAAGGGAAGAGTCAGAGAAAGATATGTGACGATGGATGTTATGTTGTTGGCTTTTTTTTTTTTTCACAACTTTAAAATTTACTTTTTTTTAAAATTGAAGTATAATTGACATATAGCATTTCAGGTGCACAACACGATTCAATATTTGTGTACATTGCAAAATGCTGACCATAATAAGTCTAGTTAACATTTGTCAGCATACAGTTACAGGTTTTTTTTCTTTTTTCTTTTTTATGATGAGGACTTTTAAGACTTACTCTTAGCAACTTTCAAATATGCAATACGGTATTTTTAACTATAGTCACTATGCTTTTGACCTCCCTGTTCACTTGTTTTGTCCATCTCCCCCTGCCACCTGACAACAACCAATCTGTTCTCTGTATCTGTGAGCTTAAGTTTTGTTGTTTGGTTGGTTTTGTTTTTAGATTCCACATATAAGTGAGAGCATATGGTATTTGTCTTTCTCTTTCTGACTTACTTCACTTGTATGATAATCTCTAGGTCCATCCATGTAGCTGCAAATGACATTATTTCATTCTATTTTTTTTAACATCTTTATTGGAGTATAATTGCTTTACAATGGTGTGTTAGTTTCTGCTTTATAACAAAGTGAATCAGCTATACATTTACATATATCCCCATATCTCCTCCTTCTTGCGTCTCCCTCCCACCCTCCCTCTCCCACCCTCCCTCTCCCACCCCTCTAGGTGGTCACAAAGCACCGAGCTGATCTCCCTGTGCTATGCGGCTGCTTCCCACTCGCTATCTATTTTACATTTGGTAGTGTATATATGTCCATGTCACTCTCTCACTTCGTCCCATCTTATTCTTCCCTCTCCCCGTGTCCTCAAGTCCATTCTCTACATCTGCATCTATATTCCTGTCCTGCCCCTAGGTTCTTCATAACCATTTTTCCCCCTAGATTCCATATATATGTGTTAGCATATGGTATTTGTTTTTCTCTTTCTAACTTACTTCACTCTGTATGACAGACTCTAGGTCCATCCACCTCACTACAAATAACTCAGTTTTGTTTCTTTTTATGGCTGAGTAATATTCCATTGTGTATATGTGCCACATCTTTAACCATTCATCTGTTGATGGACACTTAGGTTGCTTCCATGTCCTGGCTATTGTAAATAGAGCTGCTATGAACATTGTGGTACATGACTCTTTTTGAATTATGGTTTTCTCAGGGTATATGCCCAGTAGTGGGATTGCTGGGTCATATGGTGTTGCTGGCTTTGCAGGTGGAGGAAGGAAGGCACAAACCACAGAATGTGGGTGACTTCTAGAAGCTTGAAAAAGCCAGGGAATGGATCCTCCCCTAGAGCCTCCAGAAAGGAATGCAGCCCTGCTGGCATCTTGATTTTAGCCTGATGAGACCTGGGTTGAACTTCTGAACTTCAGAACTGTAAGGTAATAATACATGTGTCTTGTTTTAAGACCCTACATTTGCAATAATCTGTTATGGTAGCAATAGAAGACAGCACTTGATGGTGATGTAGCTCTTTCACAGCTTTGTGTGATCTCCCCCAATATAAATTGCCAGTTTCCAAAGATCAGCAACAGCATAAATATCTTTAAAAATTCCCTCTTTTAATGCTCATATTAATCAGGGTTCTTTGGGTTGAAAGTAAGAGGAAACTTAGCAAAAATTTTCTTAAGGTGCAAAACTGGCTCCATCAATGACAAGTTCTGGAGTAGGTCTAGCTTCAGGCATAGCAGAAGAGATGATGAAATGAGTTTGACATTGCCAGAAATCCACCTCTCCTCTGTGCTTTCCTCTGTGCTCACTTTCTACTGATTGGCTGTTCTTCAGTGCGGGCAGCTCCAGGCTTACTTTCCACGGGCTTAGCAACCCCCAAATAAAGAAGGAAGCTTTTCCTCAGCTCTAGGAGTTGAAACTCATTAGATTTACTTGTGTCATCTGCCTGACCCTGCTCTAATCATGGTGGCCAAGGAAGGACCATGGTCTCACCACCGGGCCAGGGTCAAGTGCCCAGCCCTGGAGACCAGGAGTAGGGTCAACACCCTCTCTCTCCAGTGTGTGGAGAGAACAGGGGAGGGTCCACCGTGACCTCCCTTTCCCTGTAATGCCAGAGCAAGGAATAAGTGTCCGAAGCAGGCTACAGAGAAGTGTACGAACTGTGAAGTCAAATAGATTTAGTTTCAAATTCCATCCTTGTCTTTTCCTAACTGGGTGTCGATCAGCAGTCTTACAACCTTTCTGAGCCTCAGTTTCATCATAAGCAGTTACGTGATAGTGTCTGACTTGCTGAGCAGTGCTTAAGCCAGATTATCTGCATAAAATTGCCTAGCACTGTGCTTGGCATGGACAAGGTACTCAGAAACGTAGTTCCTTTCCCTCTTCCCATTTAGTGAAGGAGAGAGTCCTGTAGCCCGGCAGCTTCCTACCAGACACCTCTTCCTGGCCCACATTCCTCTCATCTCCAGAAAGCCTTACTCTTCTCTCCCTGCTGCCAACTTGAATCTACCAGCTCTGCAGGGGAGTTCTTGGCCATCTCAGAATCCTTCATGCTTCTCTAGCTAAAAGGGAATGCTCTTCAGTTACTTATTTAGAAGCAATGACCCCCCGTGCTCCTGCAAGAGGGATCCCTTGCACGAGATCGCTGCTAGGACCTTAAATCTACAGCGGAAGGAAAATACAAGTGCTAGCATGCACAAAGAACTGCTTTCACTTCCCTCACAAGTGCCATGGAGAAAGGGGGCTGCCGCTTATACTTCAAGGTGGAGCAAGCAAAAACAGGATTTGTTGGATGTTCAGCAGATCAATAGTGAAGCTGGGAGCAGATATTAAGAACTAAATGGAGCCAAACTTGGGTGGTTCTCAAAATTATCAACTTAAGAAAAAAATCTATCTGGCACTGTCCCCAGAGCTATCCCGTTCACTATCTCACATCTTACCTCAAGCTATCACTACCCACGTCAAGCGCTAAAACAGGATTGGCAGAGCCTTGCACAGAATTCCAACCAGTGCTAGTTCATTTCCATGAGGACTCAGTACAGAAAGACTAGGAAGGGGTGAAGAGAGTATCTCTAAATCCTTAAGACCGGTCATTAGTTCCTTACTTCCTCAGTTGTTTTAGGTCTGGCCTTATTTTAGAGACTGGCTTAAACACTCTCAACTCCAGACCTCAACCATTTCTGGTAGGTAAGTATTGTTAGAGCTTCTGAGCTTGGATGAAGAGGGTTTTCCTCATCACCCACATGCAGCCAGAAGATAGAAAAACTTCTAAAAATTCCATTCCACTAGAAACCAAGTGGAAAATCACATTGCAGCCCAGTTTCCAAGCCAATAAAGATGAACAATCCAACAGTGGGTAGGGTAGGGCAAGAGAGGGGAGAGTGTGGGAGAAAATGAATAGAGGGAAAGAGAAAAGAAAACCCTAAAGCTATCTTCAAATGTCAGGGGACAAAATGAAATTAAGTTGCCCAGATGCACAGAATGAAAACATTTAGTCATTCCCCCAAATCTTCAAGCATGAATAATAGGCTCTGTATTAGCCTACCCAAACTAGGCAAAAATCCCATTAGCAGGTCTACTTTTTAAGAAAACAACAAAATCTCTGCAAATATGGTTAACTCACCCTAAATCTACTGCCAGAGGAAAATGTCAAGGAATGAAATGAGATTAATAGGAAGATGAGGGTCACAAATAAGAGAGGGTGGTAGAGTTAATGGCATCTTTGGGATCTGAGAGGAGACTATGAAAATGGCTGCCTTTGGTTTCACAGAGACAAAATAATCAGCTTGCTTACTGCACCAGTTTTCATATTCTGCATTTTCTTCCTGAGGCAGCAGGAGGATTTGCAGTCTTATTTTGCATACTCAGCTTCACAGAAGGAAAGCAATATGGTGTACCATTGTGGGGGAAATGACAGTAGCCTGAACATTTAAAGCAAAAATTGAATCAAAGTACTGCCATCTTAGCCTCCCATCAGAACCTGAGTTAGATTTATGTTCACACTGGTTGATTGTTGGGCAGAGAGGGTCACAACCTTACTTCCTTCTTTCTGAGCCAAGGAAGGTTTTATGGCCGTTCTTAACATTATTGACCCATTTCCTTCAGGGACATTCTTTTCTCTGAGCTTTGCAAATACCACACTTTTTTCTGCTCCACTTCCTTGACAGTCTTCTTAATCTACTATGGAGGTGACTCTTCTCTTTTTGATGTTCCCCGGGGTTTGATCTGGGCCTCTCCCCTTTACTGTGCTCTCTCTCCTCAGGCATTCTGATCTGCTCCCACAACCTCAGTTACCATCCTTCTGTTAAGGGCTGTCTTCCCTTTTGAGCTCCACAGCTATGTAATAGCTGCTTCACTGGACATCTCCACTCTCGTTCCTCAATGCAGTGTATCCTTCAAATTCTTTAACTTTCCTTCCAGAATTGCTGTGTTCTTGGCCCTCCTGCCCCAGTGAATAGTTCAACTATACTAATAGAAAACTGGGCAACATCCTTAACACCTTTCTCTTACCCATTCCCCACATCCACTCAATCCTCAGGTCTGTCTATTCTACCTTCTAAATATTTCTTGAATCAATCCACCTTATTATAATCATCTTGCCACCGCCTTCAACCTAACCGACATCGGGAGGGAGTGTAGAGGTTAAGAAAACTGTCCCTGAGCCCAGGTTTAAATTCCAACTCTATCTTATATTCCTCTTGAGCAAGTTATTTAATTGGTTTATCTTTCAGTTTTCTCATCTATAAATTGGTATGACAACACAACAACCTCATTGAGCTGTTGCAAAAGTTAATGACAACACTGTATGGCTGAGTCACTTTGCTGTGCACCTAAAACTATCACAACATTGTTAATCAGCTATACTCCAATATAAACTAAAACGTTGAAAAAATTAATGACAATACATGTGGAGTGCTGAGAAGTGGGCCCAGCATACAGTTAGCTCAAGATAGTGTTAGTTGTGGCTATATATTGTTACTATTATTATTACTGTAATTATTATTGCCCATCTCTCACCTAACTTCATCTCCTTATATTCACTAATACTTCTCTCCAATCCCTTCTGCACATAACATCAAGAGTTACGGTTTCTAAAGGCAAATCCTATTGTGATACCACCTTGATTATTCAATTTCCCTCAGGATAAAGTCCGAATTCCTTCACATAACTTAAGAGGCTCTTCATTACCTGGATTTTCCCTGCACCTCTCTTGCATCAAGTCCTTTCTGACATCTCTGGTCTTTTATTATTATTTTTATGTATGTATGTATTTATTTATTTTTGGCTGTGTTGGGTCTTTGTTGCTGCGCACGGGCTTTCTCTAGTTGTGGGAGAGGGGGCTACTCTTCGTTGTAGAGCATGGGCTTCTCATTGTGGTGACTTCTCTTGTGGAGCACGGGCTCCAGGTGCACGGGCTTCAGTAGTTGTGGTGCGTGGGCTCAGTAGCTGTGGCTCGTGGGCTCTAGAGCGCAGGCTCAGTAGTTGCTTAGCTGCTCTGCGGCATGTGGGATCTTCCCCGACCAGGGCTCGAAGCCGTGTTCCCTGCATTGGCAGGCAGATTCTTAACCACTGCGCCACCAGGGGAGTCCCATCTGGTCTTTTTCACATGACAAACATGCTTCCCTCTCTTCACACGGATAACTTCTGCTCTCATATAAATTCTCCATTGATTGTCCCTGGCCTGTATTGGGGAAATAAAATCAGAAACAAAATCTCCCAATCCAGAAAACCTCCCCACAAAGGTAGTAGAGAAAGGAAGCAGGTTTATTATTGAATAAACATAAAATCAGAATGTGATGTATATATCACAGGCAATCCACTAAAAGATGGTGAAGACAAAGAAATCTCTCACCCTTTTTTGTAACCAAGTAGATACAGCCTATTACATACATGTTTTCAAGATAGATAATAACTAGTCCACAAGTAAGAGGACTTGATAACATCATTTTTTACACATAGTTCATTCCTAGTTTACCTGGTAATTGGGGTGACCATCTGTGTTAGCTAATTGGCTTTATCCAGAAGAAAAGCAAACTTCTCATACTTGTATGACAGGAGGCAGTTTTGCAACTTGGAGCAAGGTACCCACCCAAGGTAGGCTCCTATTCTGCCTTAGAAACTGGGAGGTAGGCGTGCTATCTCTCTTGATATTTATGTTTTGAAAAGATAGCTCCCACGTCTTTGAGAAAGACATTCTCTAAAGCTGACAAAAGGCCTACTTAGTTTTCAAAAGGATTTATATACATTTCAAAGAGAGGAGAAAGTACTTTACAATCACAAGGTTTCTATAGTAAATGCTCTGAGTAAAAAAAGAAAAAAAAAAAGAGAGAGAGGGGGGAATCTTTTCCTTTCTTTCCAACAGGGAGAATGGAGCCTCTTAATTTGTATTTATTCTTACACTTGCACCAGAAGAGGTTACGAGCCGCCATTTCTGCCCACAGCACCCTTTTCTTCCTCTGTATTACACTTGAAGCACCATTCAGTATTTCCTTCATTTACTCTTTAATGAGTGCCTACCTGGTGCTGGATACCGGCTACACTATGGTAAACAAACTGACATGGTCTTATCTGAATGAAACTTCCAGTTAATGAGAGAGCTAGACAAATAATCAAACAACTATATGTTTATTTATCTATTTTATCCTTTCAAGCACAATTTCATTAGATTACTTAAATATGCTTTCTTTTTAAAAACTTTATAAAATTAGTAAAAGTTACTTTCCATTTACAGTCATTACAAAATACTGGTTCTGTTCCGTTTTGTACCATACATCTTTGAGCCTATCTTACATCCAATAGCTTATGCTTCCACTCCCCCAACCCTGTATCGCCCCTCCCCACCTCTCCCCACTAGTAACCACTAGTTTTTTCTCTGTATCTGGGAGTCTGCTTCTTCTTTTTTTTTTCTTACATCTTTATTGGAGTATAATTGCTTTACAATGGTGTGTTAGTTTCTGCTCTATAACAAAGTGAATCAGTTATACATATACATATGTTCCCATATCTCTTCCCTCTTGCATCTCCTCCCTCCCACCCTCCCTATCCCACCCCTCTAGGTGGTCACAAAGCACCAATCTGATCTCCCTGTGCTATGCGGCTGCTTGCCACTAGCTATCTATTTTACATTTGGTAGTGTATATATGTCCATGCCACTCTCTCACTTTGTCACAGCTTACCCTTCCCCCTCCCCATGTCCTCAAGTCCATTCTCTAGTAGGGCTGTGTCTTTATTCCTGTCTTACCGCTAGGTTCTTCACGACATTTTTTTTTCTTAAATTCCATATATATGTGTTAGCATACGGTATTTCTCTTTTTCTTTCTGACTTACTTCACTCTGTATGACAGACTCTAGGTCTATCCACCTCATTACAAATAGCTCAATTTCGTTTCTTTTTATGGCTGAGTAATATTCCATTGTATATATCTGCCACATCTTCTTTATCCATTCATCTGATGATGGACACTTAGGTTGTTTCCATCTCCAGGCTATTGTAAATAGAGCTGCAATGAACATTTTGGTACATGACTCTTTGAATTATGGTTTTCTCAGGGTATATGCCCAGTAGTGGGATTGCTGCGTCATATGGTAGTTCTATTTGTAGTTTTTTAAGGAACCTCCATACTGTTCTCCACAGTGGCTGTATCAATTTACATTCCCACCAACAGTGCAAGAGGGTTTCCTTTTCTCCAAACCCTCTCCAGCATTTATTGTTTCCAGATCTTTTGATGATGGCCATTCTGACTGGTGTGAGATGATATCTCATTGTAGTATTGATTTGCATTTCTCTAATGATTAATGATGTTGAGCATTCTTTCATGTGTTTGTTGGCAGTCTGCATATCTTCTTTGGAGAAATGTCTAGTTAGGTCTTCTGCCCATTTTTGGATTGGGTTGTTTGTTTTTTTGTTATTGAGCTGCATGAGCTCCTTATAAATTTTGGAGATAAATCCTTTGTCAGTTGCTTCATTTGCAAATACTTTCTCCCATTCTAAGGGTTGTCTTTTGGTCTTGTTTATGGTTTCCTTTGCTGTGCAAATGCTTTGAAGTGTCATTAGGTCCCATTTGTTTATTATTGTTTTTATTTCCATTTCTCTAGGAGGTGGGTCAAAAAGGATCTTGCTGTGATTTATTTCATAGATTGTTCTGCCTATGTTTTCCTCTAAGAGTTTGATAGTTTCTGGCCTTACATTTAAGTCTTTAATCCATTCTGAGCTTATTTTTGTGTATGGTGTTAGGGAGTGTTCTAATTTTATACTTTTACATGTACCTGTCCAGTTTTCCCAGCACCACTTATTGAAAAGGCTGTCCTTTCTCCACTGTACATTCCTGCCTCCTTTATCAAAAATAAGGTGATCATATGTACGTGGGTTTATCTCTGGGCTTTCTATCCTGTTCCATTGATCTATCTTTCTGTTTTTGTGCCAGTACCATACTGTCTTGATTACTGTAGCTTTGTAGTATAGTCTGAAGCCAGGGAGCCTCATTCATCCAGCTCTGTTTTTCGTTCTCAAGATTGCTTTGGCTATTCGGGGTCTTTTGTGTTTCCAAAGAAATTGTGAAATTTTTTGTTCTAGTTCTGTGAAAAATGCCAGTGGTAGTTTGATAGGGATTGCATTGAATCTGTAGATTGCTTTGGGTAGTAGAGTCATTTTCACAATGTTGACTCTTCCAATCCAAGAACATGGTATATCTCTCCATCTCTTTGTATCATCTTTAATTTCTTTCATCAGTGTCTTATAATTTTCTGCATACAGGTCTTTTGTCTCCTTAGGTAGGTTTATTCCTAGATATTTTATTCTTTTTCTTGCAATGGTAAATGGGAGTGTTTTCTTGATTTCACATTCAGATTTTTCATCATTAGTATATAGAAATGCCAGAGATTTCTTTGCATTAATTTTGTATCCTGCTATTTTACCAAATTCATTGATTAGCTCTAGTAGTTTTCTGGTAGCATCTTTAGGATTCTCTATGTATAATATCATGTCATCTGCAAACAGTGACAGCTTTACTTCTTTTCCAATTTGGATTCCTTTTATTTCCTTTTCTTCTCTGATTGCTGTGGCTAAAAATTCCAAAACTATGTTGAATAAGAGTGGTGAGAGTGGGCAACCTTGTCTTGTTCCTGATCGTAGTTGAAATGCTTTCAGTTTTTCACCATTGAGGATGATGTTGGCTGTGGGTTTGTCATATATGGCCTGTATTATGTTGAGGAAAGTTCCCTCTATGCCTACTTTCTGCAGGGTTTTTATCATAAATGGGTGTTGAATTTTGTCGAAAGCTTTTTCTGCATCTATTGAGGTGATCATATGGTTTTTCTCCTTCAATTTGTTAATATGGTGTATCACGTTGATTGATTTGCATATAATGAAGAATCCTTGCATTCCTGGAATAAACCCCACTTGGTCATGATGTATGATCTGTTTAATGTGCTGTTGGATTCTGTTTGCTAGTATTTTGTTGAGGATTTTTGTGTCTATGTTCATCAGTGATATTAGCCTGTAGTTTTTTTCTTTTTGATATCTTTGTCTGGCTTTGGTATCAGGGTGATTGTGGCCTTGTAGAATGAGTTTGGGAGTGTGCCTCCCTCTGCTATATTTTGGAAGAGTTTGAGAAGGATAGGTGTTAGCTCTTCTCTAAGTGTTTGATAGAATTCGCCTGTGAAGCCATCTCATCCTGGGCTTTTGTTTGTTGGAAGATTTTTAATCACAGTTTCAATTTCGGTGCTTCTGATTGGTCTGTTCATATTTTCTATTTCTTCCTGATTCAGTCTTGGCAGGTTGTGAATTTCTAAGAATTTGTCTATTTCTTCCAGGTTGTCCATTTTATTGGCAGAGTTGCTTGTCGTAATCTCTCATGATCTTTTGTATTTCTGCAGTGTCAGTTGTTACTTCTCATTTTTCATTTCTAATTCTGTTGATTTGAGTCTTCTCCCTTTTATTCTTGGTGAGTCTGGCTAATGGTTTATTGATTTTGTTTATCTTCTCAAAGAACCAGCTTTTAGTTTTATTGATCTTTGCTATCGTTTCCTTCATTTCTTTTTCATTTATTTCTGATCTGATTTTTATGATTTCTTTCCTTCTGCTAACTTTGGGGTTTTTTGTTCTTCTTTCTCTAATTGCTTTAGGTGCAAGGTTAGGTTGTTTATTCGAGATGTTTCCTGTTTCTTACGGTAGGATTGTATTGCTATAAACTTCCCTCTTAGAACTGCTTTTGCTGCATCCCATAGGTTTTGGGTCATCGTGTCTCCATTGTCATTTGTTTCTAGGTATTTTTTGATTTCCTCTTTGATTTCTTCAGTGATCACTTCGTTATTAAGTAGTGTATTGTTTAGCCTCCATGTGTTTGTATATTTTACAGATCTTTTCCTGTAATTGATATCTAATCTTATAGCATTGTGTTCGGAAAAGATACTTGATACAATTTCAATTTTCTTAAATTTACCAAGGCTTGATTTGTGACCCAAGATATGATCTATCCTGGAGAATGTTCCATGAGCACTTGAGAAAAATGTGTATTCTGTTGATTTTGGATGGAATGTCCTATAAATATCAATCAAGTCTATCTTGTTTAATGTATCATTTAAAGCTTGTGTTTCCTTATTTATTTTCATTTTGGATGATCTCTCCATTGGTGAAAGTGGGGTGTTAAAGTCCCCTACTATGAATGTGTTACTATCGATTTCCCCTTTTATGGCTGTTAGTATTTGCCTTATGTATTGAGGTGCTGCTATGTTGGGTGCATAAATATTTACAATTGTTATATCTTCTTCTTGGATCGATCCCTTGATCATTATGTAGTGTCCTTCTTTGTCTCTTCTAATAGTCTTTATTTTAAAGTCTATTTTGTCTCATATGAGCATTGCTACTCCAGCTTTCTTCTGGTTTCCATTTGCATGATATATCTTTTTCCATCCCCTTACTTTCAGTCTGTATGTGTCTCTAGGTCTGAAGTGGGTCTCTTATAGACAACAAATATATGGGTCTTGTTTTTGTATCCATTCAGCCAATCTGTGTCTTTTGGTGGGAGCATTTATCCATTTACATTTAAGGTAATTATCAATATGTATGTTCCTATTTCCATTTTCTAAATTGTTTTGGGTTCATTATTATAGGTCCTTTCCTTCTCTTTTGTTTCTTGCCTAGAGAAGTTCCTGTAGCATTTGTTGTAAAGCTGGTTTGGTGCTGCTGAACTCTCTCAGCTTTTGCTTGTCTGTAAAGGTTTTAATTTCTCCATCAAATCTGAATGAGATCCTTGCTGGGTAGAGTAATCTTGGTTGCAGGTTTTTCTCCTTCATCATTTTAAATATGTCTTGCCAGTCCCTTCTGGCTTGCAGAGTTTCTGATGAAAGATCAGCTGTTAACCTTATGGGGATTCCCTCGTGTGTTATTTGTTTTTCCCTTGCTGCTTTTAAGATGTTTTCTTTGTATTTAATTTTTGACAGTTTGATTAATATGTGTCTTGGCGTATTTCTCCTTGGATTTATCCTGTATGGGACTCTCTGTGCTTCCTGGAATTGATTAACTATTTCCTTTCTCATATTAGGGAACTTTTCAACTATAATCTCTTCAAATATTTTCTCAGTCTCTTTCTTTTTCTCTTCTTCTTCTGGAACCCCTATAATTCGAATGTTGGTGCATTTAATGTTTTCCCAGAGGTCTCTGAGACTGTCCTCAGTTCTTTTCATTCTTTTCTCTTTATTCTGCTCTGCAGTAGTTATTTCCACTATTTTATCTTCCAGGTCACTTATCCATTCTTCTGCCTCAGTTATTCTGCTATTGATCCCATCTAGAGTATTTTTCATTTCATTTATTGTGTTGTTCATCGTTGTTTGTTTCATCTTTAGTTCTTCTAGGTCCTTGTTAAATGTTTCTTGCATTTTGTCTATTTCCAAGATTTTGGATCATCTTTACTATCATTATTCTGAATTCTTTTTCAGGTAGACTGCCTATTTCCTCTTCATTTGTTAGGTCTGGTGGGTTTTTATCTTACTCCTTCATCTGCTGTGTGTTTTTCTGTCTTCTCATTTTGCTTATCTTACTGTGTTTGGGGTCTCCTTTTTGCAGGCTGCAGGTTCATAGTTTCCGTTGTTTTTGGTGTCTGTCCCCAGTGGCTAAGGTTGGTTCAGTGGGTTGTGTAGGCTTCCTGGTGGAGGGGACTAGTGCCTGTGTTCTGGTGGATGAGGCTGGATCTTGTCTTTCTGGTGTGCAGGTCCACGTCTGGTGGTTTGTTTTGGGGTGTCTGTGGACTTATTATGGTTTTAGGCAGCCTCTCTGCTAATGGGTGGTGTTGTGTTCCTGTCTGGCTAGTTGTTTGGCATAGAATGTCCAGCACTGTAGCCTGATGGTCGTTGAGTGAAGCTGGGTGCTGGTGTTGAGATGGAGATCTCTGGGAGATTTTCGCTGTTTGATATTATGTGGAGCTTGGAGGTCTCTTGTGGACCAGTGTCCTGAAGTTGGTTCTCCCACCTCAGAGGCACAGCACTGACTCCTGGCTGCAGCACCAAGAGCCTTTCATCCACACGGCTTGGAATAAAAGGGAGGAAAAGTAGAAAGAAAGAATTAGTAGAAGTAGAAAGAAAGAAAGAAAGGAGGGAGGAAGGGAGGGAGGGAGGAAGGAAGGAGGGAAGTAGGGAAGGAGGGAAGGAAGGAAAAAGAGAAAGAAGATAAAGTAAAATAAAATAAAGTAAGATAAAATATAATAAAGTTATTAAAATAAAAAAATTATTAAGAAAAAAAATTTTTAAAAAAACGGATGGATAGAACCCTAGGACAAATGGTGGAAGCAAAGCTATACAGACAAAATCTCACACATAAGCATACACATACACACTCACAAAAAGAGGAAAAGGGGAAAAAATCATAAATCTTGCTCTCAAAGTCCACCTCCTTAATTTGGGATGATTCGTTGTCTATTCATGTATGCCACAGATGCAGGGTACCTCAAGTTGATTGTGGAGCTTTAATCCGCTGCTTCTGAGGCTGTTGGGAGGGATTTCCCTTTCTCTTCTTTGTTCTTACAGCTCCCAGGGGCTCAGCTTTGGATTTGGCCCCGCCTCTGCATGTAGGTTGCCGGAGGGCGTCTGTTTTTCGCTCAGACAGGACGAAGTTAAAGGAGGCCCTGATTCGGGCGCTCTGGCTCACTCAGGCCGGGGGGAAGGGAGGGGCACGGAGTGCGGGGTGAGTCTGCGGTGGCAGAGGCTGGCGTGACGTTGCACCAGCCTGAGGCATGCCGTGCGTTCTCCCGCGGGAGTTGTCCCTGGATCCTGGGACCCTGGCAGTGGCGGGCTGCACAGGCTGCCCAGAAGGGGGGTGTGGATAGTGACCTGTGCTCGCATACAGGCTTCTTGGTGGCGGCAGCAGCAGCCTTAACGTCTCATGCCTGTCTCTGGGGTCCGTGCTTTTAGCCGCGGCTCGCGCCCATCTCTGTAGCTCCTTTAAGCAGTGCTCTTAATCCCCTCTCCTCGCGCACCAGGAAACAAAGAGGGAAGAAAAAGTCTCTTGCCTCTTCGGCAGGTCCAGACTTTTCCCCGGACTCCCTCCCGGCTAGCCGTGGCGCACTAACCCCCTGCAGGCTGTGTTCACGCTGCCAACCCCAGTCTTATTCCGGCGCTCCGACCGAAGCCCAAGCCTCAACTCCCAGCCCCGCCACCCCGGCGGGTGAACAGACAAGCCTCTTGGGCTGGTGAGTGCCGGTTGGCCCTGATCCTCTGTGCGGGAATCTCCCCGCTTTGCCCCCCGCACCACTGTTGCTGTGCTCTCCTCTTCGGCTCCAAAGCTTTCTCCCTCCGCCACCCAGTCTCCGCCCGCGAAGGGGCTCCTAGTGTGTGGAAACCTTTCCTCCTTCACAGTTCCTTCCCACTGGTGCAGGTCCCGTCCCTATCCTTTTGTCTCTGTTTATTCTTTTTTCTTTTGCCCTACCCAGGTACATGGGGGGGTTTCTTGCCTTTTGGGAGGTCTGAGGTCTTCTGCCAGCGTCCAGTAGGTGTTCTGTAGGAGTTGTTCCACGTGTAGATGTATTTCTGGTGTATCTGTGGGAAGGAAGGTGATCTCCGTGTCTTACTGTTCCGCCATCTTGCTTCTTTTTTTTATATTCACTAGTTCGTTGTGTTTTTAAGATTCCACATGTTAAGTGATATAATTTAAAAAGTGATGAGTATAAAACAAACATGTTGCTTTTGAATAGAAACATTTTGTTCAAGAATTAATTAGTGATTGTATAAACACATTTTTAGAGCTCCATAATTTAAGGAAGAGAGATTGCTTGGGCAAATAAAAAGAAAAAATTAGGATTGGAATTTGTCTCTAAACCCCATAGAGAGTGACAGCCTCTCATGTAGGCAGGATGGGTTGAGAGTGAAGAAATTGCTTCATGCTGTTATTGTCTGCCCCTCTCTTTAGAGGATAAAAGGATGGTATAAACAAACTTCTTATGAAGCTGATATATTATCAATGTTGATGCAAGTTCAGACAGTCAAGTTGTGTGGCTCTACGATTAGTGTTCTATTTCTCAGGACATCAGTTAGGACAAATATTCAGATGTTGGCTGACTGGTAACCTCAACCAGTATCATATATTTCATCCCAGGACTTGAAAGAAAGTGTTGGATATCAGAGATTTATATAAGAGAAAGAAAAGGCAAACTCGTAGCCAGTTCCAGTGGGCCTACTTCCAAGAGTGCTGCCCATGTTGGCAGCATCTGTGCCTGATTTTCACTCCTATTCTATATCCCAGCCAGAGATATGCCCTACTGCTCTCCAAGATAAATCCAGAAATCCATTCTATGCCCTAACCTCATAAATATCTTTTACATGTTAACTCTGATCTAGTCAAGGAAGCTCCCTTATTGGAAGACATAAGGGTAGCTTAAACAACAACTTTGAAGCTGATTTTGGTTGTATGAATAAACATCTTTAAAGATAAACACCAGGGATATAATGCTCTGAAACTATAGTAGTGACCTCTTAATTTTGATGTCATGGGCTTGAGAGAGAAGTGTTCAAAAAGAGGCAATGATTTAGAGTGCATCAGACTCACCTATAGAGGTTGGAGTTTCTAATTCACTAGGTCTGTGTTGGAGCCTGAGAATATGCATTTGTAACAGTTTCCCAAGTGATGCTGATCCTGCTGGCCTAGGGGGTAAAACTTTGACAATCACTGTTTGATGCTGATGGTTGCTAATCATAGGCACATTAGAATCATCTGGCATGCTTTTAAAAAAATACCAGTGCTGGCGTACTACATTAGACCAGTAATGCCAGGATCCCTGGGAGTAGGGCCAGCCATCTGTATCTTGTAAAGTGCCACAGTGAAACCAGGGCTGAGAACAACTATCTTACATAAAGCCCTGGGAGAGAAAGCAGAGGAATGAGGGGAAGGTAGAAAGGGTAGTGTGTGAACATAAGTGAATATATTCTCTATATATGATGTTGGAAGGTATAGAGAGGAATCAGAACATGGTAGATTATGATTATATATGGTGTAAGCCTCTCCTATGCAAGCTGGACCAGAGAAGAGAAGTGACTTGTCCAAGATTTCACAGCAGATTAATAGCTCATTTAGACCCTGAGTTCTTATGATTTCCAGTCCAGTGATTTTTTTTCCTTCTGCCACTGAACTTGGACTTTACCTCTGACAGTCCTCAAAACACTTATGAGAAATTCAACCTTGGGGACAGACGTGAGAATACCATGTGATAAATCCCATGCTATGGGAACAGGAACACCAAGATGGGTCATTTAGCTCAGTCTAGGAAGGTAAAGTGATGAGTGGGCACTAACCAGTGGAGAAAGAAGGGCAGTTCAGAGAGAGAGTGAGAGAAAAGTGCAAGCCAGAGTGTAGAGGTTGGTTTGTGAGGGATCTGCAAACTTTTTAGAAGAGCTGTAGCATAGAGAGGCAGGTAGAGCTCAGATCTTGAAGGACCCACATCCTATAAGTAATGGGGAAGACACTGATGGATTTTAAATAGCAGGGTGTAGAATAACAGGATAAGATTTACATTTTAGATAGGTCACTTTGTCAGTGATGAAGAAATTTTATTTGAGGAAACCTAGTCTGTAGGCAGGGAAATATTTAGGGCACTGTTGAAATAGTTCAGGGGAGATATATAGTTTTAAAATTTTCTTGAAGTACAGTTGATTTACAGTGTTGTGTTAATTTCTGCTGTGCAGCAAAGTGATTCAGTTATACATATATATATATACACACTCTTTTTCACATTCTTTTCCATTATGGTTTATCACAGGATATTGAATACAGTTCCCTGTGCTCTAAAGTAGGACCTGTTGTTTATCCATTTTATATATACTAGTTTGTATCTGCTAATCCCAAACTCCCAATCCTTTCCTCCCCCACCCCCCTCCCTCTTGGCAACCACAAGTCTGTTCTCTATGTCTGTGAGTCTCTTTCTGTTTCATAGATATGTTCATTTGTGTTGTATTTTAGATCTCACATATAAGTGATATCATATGGTATTTGTCTTCATTTTTTCTGACTTTCTTCTCTTGGTATGAAAATCTCTAGGTCCATCCATTTTGCTGCAAATGGCGTTATTTCATTCTTTTTTATGGCTGAGTAATATTCCACAGTGTGTGTGTGTGTGTGTGTGTGTGTGTGTGTGTGTGTGTATACCACATCTTCTTATCCATTCATCTGTCGATGGACACTTAGTTTGTGCCCATGTCTTGGCTATTTAGTGCTGCTATTAACATAGGGGTGCATGTATCTTTTTGAATTATAGTTTTGTCTGGATATATGCCCAGGAGTGGGATTGCTGGATCATATGTCAACTGTATTTTTAGTTTTTTGAGGAACCTCCATAGTCTTTTCCATACTGGCTGCACTAATTTACATTCCCTCCAACAGTGTAGGAGGGCTCCCTTTTCTCCATACCCCCTCCAGCATTTATTTGTAGACATTTTAATGATGGCCATTCTGACCCAGGTGAGGTGACAGTTTTGATTTACATTTCTCTAATATTTAGCAATAATGAGCATCTTTTCATGTGTCTGACATTGGCCATCTGTATGCCTTCTTTGGAGAAATGTCTATTTAGGCCCATTTTTCAATTGGGTTGTCTGGTTTTTTGTTATTGAGTTGTATAAGCTGTTTGTATATTTTGGAAATTAAACTCTTGTCGGTCACATCATTCGCAAATATTTTCTCCCATTCTGTAGGTTATCTTTTCATTTCGTTTATGGTTTCCTTTGCTGTGCAAAAGTTTATAAGTTTGATTAGGTCCCATTTGTTTATTTTTGCTTTTATTTCTAGTGCCTTGGGAGTCATACCAAGAAAACATTGATATGATTTCTATCAGTGAATGTTTTGCCTATGTTCTCTTCTAGTTTTATGGTGTCATGTCTTTGTTTAATTCTTATGGCCATTTTGAGTTTATTTTTGTATATGGTACAAGGGTCTGTACTAACTTCATTGATTTGCATGTGGCTGTCCAACTTTCCCAGCACCAGTTGCTGAAGAGACTGTCAAGGGAGATATATTAAGGGTATATCTTAGAGCAGAAATATAGAGTAGGGGAGAGAGCAATGAATTGAGAGACTTTTAGAACTGAATAACCCAAGGCTTGGTGATTGATCTGAGATGGTATATGAAAGACAAGGGTGGATCAAGCATGATGCTGAGCTTCCAGGGCTGGGCAATATGGGGCAACTGCAATAGGAACATTGGAGGAGAAGCATATGTGGAGATGAAAAATGCCATTTGGAGAACATTGAATATTGAGGAGTCTGTAGGTTATCCAAATGGAGATGTCTAGTACATGTTGAGTGAAAGAAAATTATTCACAATTCCCATTCAGAGAGAGAGTTAGAATCACAGGAGTAGCTGAAAAAAAAACCCAGCAGGGCATGATTGACTATTTGCTTTCCCATATTAGGGAAGCTTTCAAATTTCTGGAAAGTTTTTTTGTCATAAATTGGTGTTGAATTTTGTTGAAAGCTTTTTCTGCATCTATTGAGATTATCATATGGTTTTTCTCCTTCAATTTGTTAATATGGTTTATAACACAAATGACATACAGGGGAACTCCCATAAGGTTAACAGCTGATTTCTCAGCAGAAACTCTGCAAGCCAGAAGGGAGTGACAGGACATATTTAAAGTGATGAAAGGGAAAAACCTACAACCAAGATTACTCTACCCAGCAAGGATCTCATTTAGATTTGACAGAGAAATTAAAACCTATACAGACAAGCAAAATCTAAGAGAATTCAGCACCCCCAAACCAGCTTTACAACAACTGCTAAAGGAACTTCTCTAGGCAAGAAACACAAGAGAAGGAAAAGACCTACAATAATAAAACTGAAAACAATTTAGAAAATGGTAATAGGAACATACATATCAATAATTACTTTAAATGTAAATGGATTAAATGCTCCCACCAAAAGACATAGACTGGCTGAATGGATACAAAAACAAGACCTGTATATATGCTGTCTGCAAGAGAACCACTTCAGACCTAGGGACACATACAGAATGGAAGAGAGGGGATGGAAAAAGATATTCCATGCAAATGGAAATCAAAAGAAAGCTGGACTTGCAATTCTCATATCAGACAAAAGAGACTTTGAAATAAAGACTATTAGAAGAGACAACGAAGGACATAATGATCAAGGGATCAATCCAAGAAGAAGATATAACAATTGTAAATATTTATGCACCCAACATAGGAGCACCTCAATACATAAGGCAAATGCTAACAGTCATAAAAGGGGAAATCTACAGTAACAAAATAATAGTAGGGGACTTTAACACCCCACTTTCACCAATGGAGAGATCATCCAAAATGAAAATAAATAAGGAAACACAAGCTTTAAATGATACATTAAACAAGATAGACTTAATTGATATTTATATGACATTCCATCCAAAAACATCAGATTACACTTTCTTCTCAAGTGCACATGGAACATTTTCCAGGATAGATCACATCTTGGGTCACAAATCAAGCCTCAGTAAATTTAAGAAAATTGAACTCGTGTCAAGTATCTTTTCCAACCACAATGCTATGAGACTAGATATCAATTACGGGAAGAAAACTGTAAAAAACACAAACAAATGGATGCTAAATAATATGCTACTAAATAACCAAGAGATCACTGAAGAAATCAAAGAGGAAATCAAAAAATACGAGAAACAAATGATAATGAAAACATGATGGTCCAAAACCTGTGGAATGCAGCAAAAGCTGTTCTAAGAGGGAAGTTTATAGCAATACAATCCTACCTCAAGAAACAAGAAAAATCTCAAATAAACAACCTAACCTTACACCAAAAGCAATTAGAGAAAGAAGAACCAAAAAAAATACAAAATAAGAAAAAACCCCAAAGTTAGCAGAAGGAAAGAAATTATAAAGATCAGATCACAAATTAATGAAAAAGAAATGAAGGAAACGATAGCAAAGATCAATAAAATGAAAAGCTGGTTCTTTGAGAAGATAAACAAAATTGATAAACCGTTAGCCAGACTCATCAAGAAAAAAAGGGAGAAGACTCAAATCAACAGAATTAGAAATGAAAAATGAGAAGTAACAACTGACACTGCAGAATGAGAGATTACTACAAGCAAATATATGCCAATAAAATGGACAACCTGGAAGAAATGGACAAATTATTAGAAAAGCACAACCTTCTGTGACTCAACCAAGAAGAAATAGAAAATGTAAACAGACCAATCACAAGCACTGAAATTGAAACTGTGATTAAAAATCTTCCAACAATCAAAAGCCCAGGACCAGGTGGCTTCACAGGCAAATTTTATCAAACATTTAGAGAAGAGCTAACACCTTCCTTCTCAAACTCTTACAAAAAATAGCAGAGGGAGGAACACTCCCAAACTCATTCTACGAGGCCACCATCACCCTGATACCAAAACCAGACAAAGATGTTACAAAAAATGAAAACTACAGGCCAATATCAGTGATGAACATAGATGCAAAATCCTCAACAAAATACTAAGAAACTGAATCCGCAGCATATTAAAAGGATCATACACCATGATCAAGTGGGGTTTGTCCCCGGAATGCAAGGATTCTTCAGTATATGCAAATCAAACAATGCGATACACCATATTAACAAATTGAAGGATAAAAACCATATGATAATCTCAATAGATGCAGAAATAGCTTCTGACAAAATTCAACACATATTTATGATAAAAACTCTCCAGAAAGTAGGCATAAATGGAACTTACCTCAACATAATACAGGCCATATATGACAAACCCACAGCCAACATCGTTCTCAATGGTGAAAATCTGAACCCATTGCGACTAAGATCAGGAACAAGACAAGGTTGCCCACTCTCACCACTCTTATTCAACATAGTTTTGGAATTTTTAGCCACAGCAATCAGAGAAGAAAAAGAAATAAAAGGAATCCAAATCGGAAAAGAGATAAAACTGTCACTGTTTGCAGATGACATGATACTATAAATAGAGAATTCTAAAGACTCTACCAGAAAACTACTAGAGCTAATCAATGAATTTGGTAAAGTAGCAGGATACACAATTAATGCACAGAAACCTCTTGCCTTCCTATACACTAATGATGGAAAATCTGAAAGGGAAATTAAGGAAACACTCCCATTTACCATTGCAACAAAAAGAATAAAATACCTAGGAATAAACCTACCTAAGGAGACAAAAGACCTGTATGCAGAAAACTATAAGGCACTGATGAAAGAAATTAAAGATGATACAAACAGATGGAGAGATATACCATATTCGTGGATTAGAAGAATCAACATTATGAAAATGACTGTACTACCTAAAGCAATCTACAGATTCAGTGCAATCCCTATCAAACTACCAATGGCAGTTTGCACAGAACTAGAACAAAGTTTCACAATTTGTATGGAAACACACGAGACCCTGAATAGCCAAAGCAATCTTGAGAAAGAAAAACAGAGCTGGATGAATGAGGCTCCCTGACTTCAGACTCTACTACAAAGTGACAGTAATCAAGACAGTATGGTACTGGTGCAAAAACAGAAATATAGATCAATGGAGCAGGACGGAAAGCCTAGAATTAAACCCATGCACATGTGGTCACCTTATCTTTGACAAAGGAGGCAAAAATATACAATGGAGAAAAGACAGCCTCTTCAGTAAGTGGTTCTGGGAAAACTGGACAGCTACATGTAAAAGAATGAAATTAGAACACTCCCTAACACCATACACAAAAATAAACTCAAAATGGATTAAAGACCTAAATGTAAGACCGGACACTATAAAACTCTTAGAAGAAAACATAGGAAGAACACTCTTTGACATAAATCACAGCAAGATCCTTTTTGACCCACCTCCTAGAGAAATGGAAATAAAACCAAAAATAAACAAATGGGACCTAATGAAAGTTAAGAGCTTTTGCACAGCAAAGGAAACCATAAACAAGACAAAAAGACAACCCTCAGAATGGAAGAAACTATTTGCAAATGAAGCAACTGACAAAGGATTTATCTCCAAAATATACAAGCAGCTCATGCAGCTCAATATCAAAAAAACAAGCCAGTCCAAAAATGGGCAGAAGACCTAAATAGACATTTCTCCAAAGAAGATATACAGATTGCCAACAAACACGTGAAAGGATGCTCAATATCACTAATTATTAGAGAAATGCAAATCAAAACTACAATGAGGTACCACCTCACACAGGTCACAATGGCCATCATCAAAAATATCTATAAACAAAAAATTCCGCAGAAGGTGTGGAGAAAAGGGAACTCTGTTGCACTTTTGGTGGGAATGTAAATTGATACAGTCACTGTGGAGAACAGTATGGAGGTTCCTTAGAAAACTAAAAATAGAATTACCATATGACCCAGCAATCCCACTACTGGGCATATACCCTGAGAAAACCCTAATTCAAAAAGAGCCATGTACCACAATGTTCATTGCAGCTCTATTTACAATAGACAGGACATGGAAGCAACCTAAGTGTCCATCAACAGTTGAATGGATAAAGAAGATGTGGCACATATACACAATGGAATATTACTCAGCCATAAAAAGAAACGAAACTGAGTTATTTGTAGTGAGATGGATGGACCTATACTCTGTCATACAGAGTGAAGTAAGTCAGAAAGAGAAAAACAAATACCATATGCTAACACATATATATGGAATCTAAAAGAAATAAAAAGGTTCTGAAGAACCTAGGGGTAGGACAGGAATAAAGACACAGATGTAGAGAATGGACTTGAGGATACGAGGAGAGGGAAGGGTAAGCTGGGACGAAGTGAGAGAGTGGCATGGACATATATACACTGCCCAATGTAAAATAGATAGCTAGTGGGAAGCAGCCGCATAGCACAGGGAGATTAGCTCAGTGCTTTGTGACCACCTAGAGGCGTGGGATAGGGTGGGTGGGAGGGAGGCTCAAGAGGGAGGGGATATGTGATATATGTATACGTATAGCTGATTCACTTGGTTATACAGCAGCAACAAACACAGCAATGTAAAGCAATTATACTCCAATAAAGATGTTAAAAAAAAAAGTAAATTTTAATTAAAAACAAAAAACCAAAAACCAGCAGGGCAATGCAATCATGGAAACTTGGGGTGGTGCCAGAATTTCAGGGGAAGGCAGAGCAAGAGGGGTCAATGAAAGAGAATCAGTGTGTAGTGGAACAAAAGTACTTATGTGTGAGTCATCACCCTTGTTAATCACTTTCCCTCTACTTCTCACCCATGCTTGAAGAAGAAATGTGTATTTGGCTCCTCATTTCTTGCTTCTTCCCCTTTCCAAATTAGTAAGGAAAGCAGAGGCAGAAAGGGCAAATAAATGTATATAATAAAGAGATGGATGGAAGAAGAGTGTGGGAGAATAACGAAGAAGAGTCTCATCTCTGGAGCTCAGGAAGAGAATTTTGGAGATTTTGGTTTGAGAGACTCCAAACCAGCTGTGAGGTTTAAGAAAACTTGTATTATAGGAATCTTTGAAAAATGTGGCTGAATTAGATTCCCTTTAATATTCTTAGAGGGATCTAAGGCTAAATGGTTTTTAGTTGTTGCTCTGGACATTTTTGGGAAAGCCTCTGTGTAGGGACTGAGCAATATGACACAACAGATTCACTAGGGTTATAAGAAGGAATCATCAGGGATGTAGGTGGCACCCAAAAGGGAAAATGCCACAGAAACCAACAAGATGATGGAGCAGCGCTCAGCACTGAGTGCTGCTGAGAGATCAAATAACCAGGTCAGCTTTTGCCAATGCAGTTTTGGAAGAGTTGGGAGTCAGAAGTCCATGGGCAATGAATGAATGATAGGTAAAGAAGTGGGACAGTGAGTTTGATAAACTCAAATGAAAAGCTTGACTGATAAAGGACAGAATTAGGAGCAGCTAATGGGAGATAAGAAGACCATTTGAAGTGAGACATCAGTTTATGCACATACAAAGTGATTGATCTGAGCAGATGTTTCAGTTCAAACACTTTGATTCTCTCTTACTCTTTAGCCAAAGGCCAGCTCCTCTCGCCTGATTAACACTGTACATCACCCTCATGGAATAATGCTAAAGAAAGAGTAAATAAGAAGGAATTTGGTTCTTATCCAAGAATATTTGGGAGAGAAGTTCCCATGCTTTTCTGTGTGCTTACTATAGCCGTTTTGTTGTTTGTTTTCCTTTTTTAGTTTAGAAGTTCACTTAGAAAAAATTTTTACAGAAAATTTTTAAAAATGAAATCATCTGACTTCCATTCTCTTTTAATTAAAAAATTTAATAATATATATATATTTCAATAGTAAAAACGGTGTCTCTCCACAGGTTAGCCTTTGTGCACACTGGAAATGAAATGTCTCCTGCTTCCTCTGAGTGAAGCAATAGCTTCTTTAAAGAGGAAGATGTATTTAGGAGGAGAAAAGTTAAACCCATGGCCATTCTTACTTGCAAATTCAAAACTCTCTTCTTTGGTGGCTTCTAGTCAAGATCAGCTTGCCTTGAAAGCAGGCTTGTCAATAGTGTGCTAAGAAAGTGGCAAAAATATCTTTTCAACTATTGTAATAGAGTTGATTTTCTACTATTAGACCTCCATTCCTTAGGGTTTGGGATTGTCCTTTCTCAAAATGTCAGACCAGTGCCACACAAAATGTGATCTGTAGAAAAGCAGCAGAGGCAACACTAGGAGTGTGTTAGAAATGCTAATTTCCCCACCTCACTCTAGACCCACTGAATCAGAATTGCTGGGTGGTGGTGGTATGTAGGGCCCAAGAATCTGTATTTAACAAGCTCTCCATGTGATTCTTGCATCTGCTGAAGTGTGGGAAGCACTCTTGCAGGCTCCTAGGAAGGAACCCTGTCTCATCCATCTAAAGCATGTTCGGTATCTTCCTTTGCTCCTTGAGATCCATTCCCCTGCATTCTCACACTGCTGGGTCCTAAGAAGCAGATCTGTATTGGTAATATCAGCAGTATCCTGGGAGGATTGATTGATGGAAGGCACCAGAAGGAGATGGATGTGAGAAGAGTGTGGTCTGAGATGTTTATTTCTTCCCAATGCCCTTTCTGCAAGGTCATCAAGGGCTGATGGCTTCCTTTAACTGATGGTCACAGCTTCTTATCAGTTGGCTCTCTCCACACAGGCCTCCCTGCCGCAGTTTCCTTCCTTTCACCTCTTTGTAGTGGTGGTGATGAATTCCTTACTACTGTCTTAGTAGCCCCAGGAAATTGCACTATCCCTGGTCCTTTCCCTGTGTTTAACTCCACCTAACAGATAATTTGTAAATAGTCACTTTATAATACTTCCTTTAAATCACCCAACTTAAGCATGCCTTCCTTTTCCTTTCAGGACTCTGACTAACAAAATCCATACATTCCCAATGCCTAGAATGATGATTAACAAATCTTTATAGTAGGAACAAATGAAGGACAATATAGATGGTCCTATCTTATGATGGATCAACTTACGATTTTACAACACTTAACAACAGTGCGAAAGTGATACACATTCAGTAGAAACTGTACTTTGAATTTTGATCTTTTCATGGTCTAGCAATAAGTGGGATGATACCTTCTCATGATGCTGGGCAGTGGCAGCTCCCAGTCAACCATGAGATCATGAGGGGCAAGAACTGATACACTTAGAACCATTCTGTACCCATATTCTGGTTTTCACTTTCAGTACAGTATTCAATAAATTAAATGAGATATTCAACACTTTGTTACAAGATACGTTGTGTGTTAGATGATTTTGCCCAACTGCAGGCTAATATAATTGTTCTGAGCACATTTAAGGTAGGCTAGGCTAAGCTATGATGTTCGGTAGGTTAGGTGTATTAAATGTATTTTCGATTTATAGTATTTTCAACTTATGATGGGTTTATTGGGATGTAACCCCATTGTAAGCTGAGGAAGATCTGTATATATGGAAAGGCATAACCCTCTCCAAGAGCAACAGTTATTAGTAGCTTAGTGACTTTATACTTATTTAAAAATGCCAGTAGGCCAATTTGATAGTGGGATATGGAAACATGAGATATGGATTTTAGAGACATGAGGTCCAGAGCACTGGCTTTGGAAAGCACTGGCTCGAATACTACCCTAATGCATTAAATGGGAGGTGATTGATCCCAGGGGCCATCAAAATTCACTGTCCTCAAAAATTTCAACAGTAAAATAGGTTAACACAGTCACAAGGAAGGGAAAAACTTGGTAGGCAATTCAAAAATAGTGACTAAGCCTTCAGGAATTAGCAAGTATGGCTGGTGGGAGAAGAGGACCTTACAGCAGTATATTAAATCCTGGCTCTTACGGGTGGTCCAAGGATATTCAACTGGCTCATGCTTAAGATGGGGCAATATTAAAGACAAAGCTCTAGTGCTTGGAATGGTGCCATGCTGTATTATTATTCTGCAGACATTGTGAAGAGTGGCTATTTTCTTTTATCAAAGAAGAGATCTACCAATATCAGTGTCCCCTATCTTAATAGAATCTGCTCATCTTTCTTGTTAGCTGATCTGTGGTACATTCCTTAGCCTTTGCCAGCATTGAAAAGCACAGTCAATATGAATCAAAAGGACTTGGAAGATTTGGCATTTGGGGACGTGGTGTACAACCCCACCCTGTACTCCATCACCTTGTTTTATTTCCCCCAGCTCAAGCTTCCAGGGCCATCTGTAAGCACTGATCACTATGTAAACAAATGCAAAGAGATGGGCAATGGACACTGTTTAGAGTTATGATATCCTTACTGTGTATTTTATGTATTTTAAAAATTCTTTCCTAAGAGTAACTGAATTTACCAACCAGCTTATCAAAACAGGCAATCCTTGGAAGGTTGTTGTTTTTTTTTTTAAAAGTTTCCATCTGCAGCATAATGTTGTATATCCAGACCTGCTTCTTTTATCACTTCTTTCACCCAAAGTTCCCTCAACACATCTTGAATCAACTTTTCAAATTTCTATTCTGGCTCACCACATGTCAAATCTTGCTAAGCAAATGAAGAAACAACACTCAACATATCTCTTCCTGTCAACGGCAACATCTGCGTTAGAGTCATTAAGGACTAGATACTGAATTTTATCCCACTGTTTACTCTCATATCAAACTTGGTAAGGAATGTATACAAGCACTTTCCCTTATAATTATGGACTGAGGTATGCAGGGCTCAGAATCAGCACTCTTTGGTTTAGCATCTTGTGCCTTGATTACTAATTAAAGTAACTCATCTCCAACTAATTCCATCACATGATGCGTATCCTGCCTGACAGGATGCAAATTTAACTACTCTGCTAGACACAGGATACCTTCTACTGCAGACAGGGAAACTGTAGTCACCAGCATGAAATGTCATCTGCTTAAGTCATTTTAACTCCAAAATAGTAGTTTCTGTATCTACTTAGATACAGAATACTTAGTATTACCTAAGTTTTTGTACTTTAGTTCCTGCAAAGATTGTTTCTACTTGAGGGCATTGAATGCCAGTAGATCCTAAAAAAGTTACTAAAGCCAAAATAGTCATTGTGCCCAAGAAATGACACTTAGTCCAGGAAGACATGAAAGTGTTTGGGTAGCTGGTAATTTGCCATAATTTAAGACCCATCTGAATAAATAGTGAATGAGGGAACCACCCTCTCCACCTAAAAAGCTTGATAGAACAGTTGTTTTATACACATTTGAAACTAAGCTATTGGGTTTTAAAAATTCAGTAAAGAAAGAAATATGGACAGTAGTTGATTGTATGTGCAGGTTTCAGCTCCCCCTGCCCACTTACACCAAGTGTCCAGCACATCAAATTATTCATCTCATATCAACAATCTCCTGTTGGAAATCCAACAGTCACTTCAAACTCAGCAAGTCAAAAACTGATCTGATCCCTTTCCCTCTTATATTATGCTCCTTCTTTTGACTTTGTTACCTCAGTGAACGGTAACCTACTTACCCAGATGCCCAAAGCTAAACCCTGGGAGACATCCCCACCTTAACCAATCACTAAGCCCTCTTTTTTCTTATATGATATTTGATAGTATATGATATTTCTCAATTCCTTCCTTTTTTATTCTCAACATCCATGTCTTTATTTTGTTCCTCAAAATTTCTTACCTGAATAAGTGACATATCCTTTTAATTAGTCTTTCTGACTCCAGACTATTGCCTTTAATTCTCCAATTGTAGGTCAAACCGGCTTTCTGAAAAATACAAATAGGATCCTTGGGCTTAACTATCTTTCAGTACCTCCTCATATCTTTAAATGCTTTTTTAAAATCCAAACCCCTTATCATGGCATACAACCTGCTTTATAATCTGACCCCACCCTTGTGCCTTCACCTGATTTCCTGCCACTCTTCAACTCTCACTTGATACTGAAACTGTAACAAACTACTTGTAGTTTCCTGAACAAGGCCTGTAGTTTCTCTCTAGCCTTTACACCCTAGCTTGGATCTCAGGTGGGGCATCTGTGACCACCCCCCGCCCCAGAACACATTAGGCAACATCTGGAGACATTGTTGATCGTCAGGCCTGAGGGGGTGCTACTGACATGTACAGCACAGTCTCCCACCACAAAATATAACCCAGCCCCAAATGCCAATAGTTCCAGGATTAAGAAACCCTACCCTGTTCTTTTTCCTTCCCTTGTGTGGCAGAGATTACTCATTATTCGCAGTATCATTCTTAATTTTTCTTTGAATCATCAAACCTCCCAAGTTTAGCTGGGCTACATTCCCCAGCTTCCATTGCAGCCGAGTGTAGGCATGTGTGCAGTAAAGGGTTATTATTGTGGGCCTGAGATTTCTATCCTTAGGAAGCCCTGCTTGCAAGGCTGACCTTTGGCTGTCATCTGGGAACTCGAATTTCAGGAGGGTTCCCACCAGTCCCTGATAGGAGTGGGTTACTATGTTAAACTGTATATAAATATATAGTTTATGGTGACCTCTTGCTTTTCTTCTGGGGATCTGGAATTTTGGTACATTCTCAAGTAGAGAGTGACATGACCAGCTCCAATAAAAACCCCTGGTACCGAGTCTCTAAGGAGCTTTCCTGGCACAGAGCACTTCATACATGTTAACCACAGTTTGTTCGTGGAGGAATTAAGTACATCCTATGTGACTCGACTGGGAAAGTACTTTCGGAAGCTTGCAGCTGGTTTCCTCTGTACTTCACTCAATGGGCCTTTTCCTTTTGCTGATTTTTCTTTGTATCCTTTTCTTACAGTAAATCTTGGCCATGAATTTAATTGTATGCTGAGTCCTGTGAGTACTTGTGTATCACTGAAACTGGAAGAAGTCTGGGAATTCCTTACAAAACATGTGACTAAATTCTAGCCAGGGAGAAGTGAACAGAAATTAACTTCTTAAAACATCCTTAAAACAAATTGTTTCACCCTTCTTTCTCTTTCCCTTCTTTCTATATACTGGATTGTAGATTGGTACTATCCAGCCAGCTTCAGTCAGGTGGACAAGGACCATACCCTGGAATAGAGGTTGGCAGAGTTTTTCTATAACCAGGCCATATGGTCTCTGTTGAAACTATGCATGTCAGCCACTGTAGCACTGAAACTGCCATACACAATATGTACATGAGTGTGTATAGCTGTGTTCCAATAAACCTTTATTTACAAACACCAGAGGGGGGCCAGATTAGGCCTGGGGGTCATGGTTTGCCAATCCCTGCCCTAGAGGACAGAGACAAAAGGTGTAGAAAGACAATTATCCATGGGTTTAACTCCTATGATGTGATCACCCCCACTTGCTATCCATACAAATATCCTAGGAGAGCACTCTCCTAAGTGTTTCTGTCTAGTCCCATATATATATCTATCAAAACAATTACTCGTCTGAATTGTCATCTCTCTACTCCGTTATTCTGTAAGCTCTTGAGAGCAAGGACCATTCATCTCCATATCTTTAGTGCCCATCACAGGGCTCAAGATGTATCGGGACTCAAAACAAATTTATTGATGTGGTTAATCAAGTACACTTTGCTTTTTTTTTTTTTTTTTTTTGCGGTACACGGGCCTCTCACTGTTGTGGCCTCTCCCATTGCGGAGCACAGGCTCCGGATGTGCAGGCTCAGGCCATGGCTCACGGGCCTAGCCGCTCCGCGGCATGTGGGATCTTCCCGGACCGGGGCACGAACCCATGTCCCCTGCATTGGCAGGCGGACTCTCAACCACTGCGCCACCAGGGAAGCCCACACTTTGCTTCTTATACTCTCTTTTTCTTTTTTGAATTTTATTTCATTTTTTAATACAGTAGGTTCTTATTAGTTAACCATTTTATACGTATTCGTGTGTATATGTCAATCCCAATCTCCCAATTCATCACACTACCACCACCACCCCCGACCACTTTCCCCCCTAGGTGTCCATATGTTTATTCTCTACATCTGTTGTCTCTATTTCTGCCCTGAAAAGTGGTTCATCTGTACCATTTTTCTAGGTTCCACATATATGAGTTAATATACAATATTTGTTTTTCTCTTTCTGACTTACTTCACTCTGTATGACAGTCTCTAGATCCATCCACCTCATTACAAATAGCTCAATTTCGTTTCTTTTTATGGCTGAGTAATATTCCATTGTATATATGTGCCACATCTTCTTTATCCATTCATCCGATGACGGACACTTAGGTTGTTTCCATCTCCTGGCTATTGTAAATAGAGCTGCAATGAACATTGTGGTACATGACCCTTTTTGAATTATGGTTTTCTCAGGGTATATGCCCAGTAGTGGGATTGCTGGGCCATATGGTAGTTCTGTTTTTAGTTTTTTTAAGGAAGCTCCGTACTGTTCTCCATACTGACTATCAATTTACATTCCCACCAACAGTGCAAGAGGGTTCCCTTTTCTCCACACCCTCTACAGCATTTATTGTTTGTAGATTTTTTTGATGATGGCCATTCTGACTGGTGTGAGGTGATACCTCATTGTAGTTTTGATTTGCATTTCTCTAATGATTAGTGATGTTGAGCATCCTTTCATGTGTTTGTTGGCAATCTGTACATCTTCTTTGGAGAAATGTCTATTTAGGTCTTCTGTGCATTTTTGGTTTGGGTTGTTCTTTTTTTTTGATATTGAGCTGCATGAGCTGGCTTGTATATTCTGGAGATTAGTCCTTTGTCAGTTGCTTCATTTGCAAATATTTTCTCCCATTCTGAGGATTGTCTTTTCATCTTGTTTATGGTTTCCTTTGCTGTGCAGAAGCTTTGAAGTTTCATTAGGTCCCATTTGTTTATTTTTGTTTTTATTTCCATTACTCTAGGAGGTGGATCAAAAAAGATCTTGCTGTGATTTATGTCAAAGAGTGTTCTTCCTATGTTTTCCTCTAAGAGTTTTATAGTGTCCAGTCTTACATTTAGGTCTCTAATCCATTTTGAGTTTATTTTTGTGTATGGTGTTAGGAAGTGTTCTAATTTCATTCTTTTACATGTAGCTGTCCAGTTTTCCCAGCACCATTTATTGAAGAGATTGTCTTTTCTCCATTGTATATTTTTGCCTCCTTTGTCATAGATTAGTTGACCATAGGTGTGTGTTTGTATCATCTTTAACTTCTTTCACCAGTGTCTTATAGTTTTCTGCATACAGGTCTTTTGTCTCCCTAGGTAGGTTTATTTCTAGGTATTTTATTTTTTTTGTTGCAATGGTAAATGAGAGTGTTTCCTTAATTTCTCTTTCAGATTTTTCATCATTACTGTATAGGAATGCAAGAGATTTCTGTACATTAATTTTGTATCCTGCAATTTTACCAAATTCATTGATTAGCTCTAGTAGTTTTCTGGTGGCATCTTTAGGATTCTCTATGTATGGTATCATGTCATCTGCAAACAGTGACAGTTTTACTTCTTCTTTTCCAATTTGTATTCCTTTTATTTCTTTTTCTTTTCTGATTGCTGTGGCTAGGACTTCCAAAACTTTGTTGAATGATAGTGGCGAGTGGACATCCTTGTCTTGTTCCTGATTTTAGAGGAAATGCTTTCAGGTTTTCACCATTGAGAATGATGTTTGCTGTGGGTTTGTTGTATATGGCCTTTATTATGTTGAGGTAGGTTCCCTCTATGCCCACTTTCTGGAGAGTTTTTATCATAAACGGGTGTTGAATTTTGTCCAAAGCTTTTTCTGCATCTATTGAGATGATCATATGTTTTTTTCTTCTTCAGTTTCTTAATATGGTGTATCACATTGATTGATTTGCATAAATTGAAGAATCCTTGCATCCCTGGATTGATCAGTTGATCATGGTGTATGATCCTTTTAATGTGCTGTTGGATTCTGTTTGCTAGTATTTTGTTGAGGGTTTTTGCATCTATATTCATCAGTGATATTGGTCTGTAATTTTCTGTTTTTGTAGTATCTTTGTCTGCTTTTGGTATCAGGATGATGGTGGCCTCATAGAATGAGTTTGGAAGTGTTCCTTCCTGTGCAATTTTTTGAAGAGTTTGAGAAGGATGGGTGTTAGCTCTTCTCTAAATGTTTGATAGAATTCACCTGTGAAGCCTTTTGGTCCTGGATTTTTGCTTGTTGGACGATTTTTAATCACAGTTTCAATCTCATTGCTTGTGATTGGTCTGTTTACATTTTCTACTTCTTCCTGGTTCAGTCTTGGAAGGTTATACCTTTCTAAGAATTTGTCCATTTCTTCCAGGTTGTCCATTTTATTGGCATTGAGTTACTTGTCGTAGTCTCTGAGGATGTTTTGTATTTCTGTGGTGTCTGTTGTAACTTCTTTTTCATTTCTAATTTTATTGATTTGAGTCTTCTTCCTTTTTTTCTTGATGAGTCTGGCTAACTGTTTATCAACTTTGTTTATCTTCTCAAAGAACCAGCTTTTAGTTTTATTGATCTTTGCTATCATTTCCTTAATGTCTTTTCATTTATTTCTGATCTGATCTTTATGATTTCTTTCCTTCTGCTAACTTTGGGGGGTTTTTGGTTCTTCTTTCTCTAATTGCTTTAGTTGTGAGGTTAGGTTGTTTACTTCAGATTTTTCTTGTTTCTTGAGGTAGGATTGTATTGCTATATACTTCCCTCTTATAACTGCTTTTGCTGCATCCCATAGGTTTTGGATCATCATGTTTTCATTGTCATTTGTCTCTAAGTATTTTTTGATTTCCTCTTTGATTTCTTCAGTGATCTCTTGGTTATTTAGTAATGTATTCTTTAACCTCCATGTGTTTGTGTTTTTTATGTTTTTTTCCCTGTAACTGATTTCTAATCTTATAGCATTGTGGTCAGAAGAGATGCTTGATATGATTTCAATTTTCTTAAATTTACTGAGGCTTGATTTGTGACCCAAGATGTGATCTATCCTGGAGAATATTCCATGTGCACTTGAGTAGAAAGTGTAATCTGCTGTTTTTGGTTGGAATGTCCTATAAATATCAATTAAATCTATCCGGTCTATTGTGTCATTTAAAGCTTGTGTTTTCTTATTAATTTTCTGTTTGGATGACCTGTTCATTGGTTTAAGTGAGGTGTTAATGTCCCCCACTATTATTGTGTTACTGTTGATTTCCTCTTTTATGGCTGTTACCTTATGTATTGAGGTGCTCCTATGTTGAGTGCATATATGTTTATAATTGTTATATATTTTTCTTGGATTGATCCCTTGATCATTATGTAGTGTCCTTCCTTGTCTGTTGTAACACTCTTTATTTTAAAGTCTATTTTATCTGATATGAGTATTGCTACTCCAGCTTTCTTTTGATTTCTATTGACATGGGATATCTTTTTCCATCCCCTCACTTTCACTCTGTATGTGTCCCTAGGTCTGAATTTGGTCTCTTGTAGACAGTATATATATGGGTCTTGTCTTTTATCCATTCAGTGAGCCTGTGTCTTTTGGCTGGAGCACTTAATCCATTCACGTTTAAGGTAATTATCGATATGTATGTTCCTGTTACCATTTTCTTCATTGTTATGAGTTTGTTTTTGTAGGTCATTTTCTTCTCTTATGTTTCCCACTTAGAGAAAGTTCCTTTAGCTTTTGTTGTAGAGCTGGTTTGGTGGTGCTGAATTCTCTTAGCTTTTGCTTGTCTGTAAAGCTTTTGATTTCTCTGTCAAATCTGAATGAGATCTTTGCTGGGTAGAGTAATCTTGGTTGTAGGCTCTTCCTTTTCATTACTTTAACTATATCATGCCACTCCATTCTGGCTTGTAGAGTTTCTGCTGAGAAATCAGCTGTTAACCTTATGGGAGTTCCCTTGTATGTTATTTGTCGTTTTTCCCTTGTTGCTTTCAATAATTTTTCTTTGTCTTTAATTTTTGTCAATTTGATTACTATGTGTCTCGGCGTGTTTCTCCTTGGGTTTATCCTGTGTGGGACTCTCTGCACTTCCTGGACTTGGGTGGCTATTTCCTTTCCCATGTTAGGGAAGTTTTCGACTACAATCTCTTCAAATATTTTCTTGGGTCCTTTCTCTCTCTCTTCTCCTTCTGGGACTCCTATAATGCGAATTTTGTTGCGTTTAATGTTGTCCCAGAGGTCTCTTAGACTGCCTTCATTTCTTTTCATTCTTTTTTCTTCATTCTGTTCCGTGGCAGTGAATTCCACCATTCTGTCTTCCAGGTCACTTATCCGTTCTTCTGCCTCTGTTATTCTGCTATTGATTCCTTCCAGTGTATTTTTCATTTCAGTTATTGTATTGTTCATCTCTGGTTTTTTGTTCTTTAATTCTTCTAGGTCTTTGTTAAACATTTGCTGCATCTTCTCGAACTTTGCCTCCATTCTTTTTCCAGGGTCCTGGATCATCTTCACTATCATTCTGAATTCTTTTTTTGGAAGGTTGCCTATCTTTATTTAGTTGTTTTTCTGGGGTTTAATCTTGTTCCTTCATCTGATACATAGCCCCCTGCCTTTTCATCTTGTCTATATTTCTGTGTATGTGGCTTTTGTTCCACAGACTGCAGGATTGTGGTTCTTCTTGCTTCTGCTGTCTTCCCTCTGGTGGATGAGGCTATCTAAGAGGTGTGTGCAAGTTTCCTGATGGGAGGGACTGGTGGTGGGTAGACATGCATGTTACTCTGGTGGGCAGAGCTCAGTGAAACTTTAATCTGCTTGTCTGCTGATGGGTGGGGCGTGGTTCCCTCCCTCTTGGTTATTTGGCCTGAGGTAACCCAACACTGGAGCCTATCTGGCTCTTTGACGGGGCTAATGGCAGAATACGGGAGAGCTCACATCAAGGAGTACTTCCCAGAACTTCTGGTGCCAGTTTCCTTGTCCTCACAGTGAGCCACAGCCACCCCCTGCCTCTGCAGGAGACCCTCCAACACTAGAGGTAGGTCTGGTTCAGTCTTTTATGGGGTCACTGCTCCTTCCCCTGGGTCCCAATGTACACACTACTTTGTGTGTGCTCTCCAAGAGTGCAGTCTCTGTTTCCCCCAGTCCTGTCAAAGTCCTGCAACCAAATTGTGCTAGCCTTCAAAGTCTGATTCTCTAGGAATTCCTCCTTCCATTGCCGGATCCCCAGGTTGGGAAGCCTGACACAGGGCTCAGAACCTTCCCTCCAGTGAGTGGGCTTCTGTAGTATAAGTGTTCTTCAGTTTGTGAGTCACCCACCCAGCAGTTATGGGATTTGATTTGTGATTTCACCCCTCCTACCATCTCATTGTGGCTTCTCCTTTGTTTTTGGATGTGGGGCATCTTTTTTGGTGAGTTCCAGTGTCTTCTTGTCGATGATTGTTCAGCAGTTAGTTGTGACTCTGGTGCTCTCGCAAGAGGGAGTGAGCACATGTCCTTCTACTCAGCCATCTTGAACCAATCTCTGCTTCTTATACTCTTTACTACTTATTCCCCAGGGTCCTTGGCAGTCAAATCAAGAGGGCAGTATTACTCATCCAGTCAGAACTCTACCCTATAGCATTCTCCCAAAGCCTTCTTATCTCTAAGCTACATCTCAGAAAGACACTCAGGGGTACACATGTCTCACTTTAGGGGTGCACTTGTTCTAGACCTTACATAGCACTTAATGCAATAGAACAGGATGTACACTGATAGAATGTTTATATCTCACTCCCAGAATCAGGTCCAGCATTTAAAAATTTTACCCAGTGAACTTCATGTTCATTGATCACAGGATAATGCTTCTTCTTCTGTGAAACTAAGGGTACCAGAAATGTCCCAATGATTCAGCTGCTGTCACTTTTAGGAGTATTTGCTAACACAGCCAAGGGACAAATTATACCCAATGGGACTTGTCTTGCTTATGAGAGACAAAACTGCTCACTTGTCGGCCACAATTTCTGGCTCTTGTATATCCTCCAAATCCTGCTCCACTGTGCACACTCTCTACAAATGAGTTCCAAACACCTTGCTATAAACCCTCCTCTGTTTTTGGAAACAGCCCCACTGGGCATGTTGAAGCTATAGCATCCTTATTAACATAATTCCTCTTTCTTTTCCCTGTGGCCATGACTGGATGTTAGCCTTCTAACATCCAAAGTTGTGTGAGATAAAGATTTGATTGTAACTGGGAGCCATCTGGCACAGGTCAGAACATGTTTTATGGGTAGGCTGTCCAAGTGCAAAGGCTTGGGTGTATTCTCTGCAGGCCATCAACTTCCCTATGACTAACTGGGCCATCACTTGCAGTTCTGATTAAGCACATCACTACCCATATGAAGCATTCTCTGGTTCCAAATGTTCACATTGTTTCCATCATGGCTATCTTTTCTGGTACCTGTCTTCAACAGTGAAGTGACATCAACCCCTTGACAGTTCCCTAAGGGAGTCAACAGAACCAGCCTGTTTCTGGCCTCAGTGTCTCCTGAGGCTGCTTGTATACCTCCTTTGGATGTCAGTTATTGGCTGTTAATTGTTTCTTAGTTTGAAATAGAATAAATAATAGAAGGACATTGAGACTTTCTGAAACCCAAGATGGACATGAATTACATATTCATAAATATTTGTAAATATTGACAAATAGGAACTTATCTGACTTGACCATTCGTAAGGCAAGAGAAGCAAATGTTATATGAAAGTGGTATGTCAAGGACTGCGCAAAGCCTGGGGTGGAAATGGATCTGATCCCAAATAGACAATATTGAGCATAATAGCATAAAATTGTTGGCTGAAAGAAAATGATGATATTGAAGGAGGATATGGTGTTTTGGCCAAAGTTTATGAGAACTGGGAGTGTCATCCTTAAACCCAAAGGGCAGATGTAAGTAAATACCTAGGGATTATCTGAATCTGTATCGAATAGAAATCAAATTCCTTATCTTGCATCATATAAAAAGGTAATACAAGATAATGAGACAAAATGATAAATCAACCCAATCTGGTCTGTTGTCCTATGCTTTAGTTAGTTCACTATTTCTATCTATCTGAATAAATTCAGATAATTTTTCTTGCATTAAAGCCTTTAGTATCCATCCACCATTCAATTTCTACCCATCCTACAAAGCCTACTATAAATCTATTTCTACTCGGAAGCATCCACTGCTCTCCCTTTAGGCTCCATCTTTACAGAACTTGTCTGCCACTCACGTGAATACCTTCATGACACACAGCCTTGTGTTACTCAGTGTTCCCTTTTATGAATTATTTTTATTATCTCACCTCTTGAGATTGGAAGCCTTCACCAAAGCAGTTAGCTTAGCACAGCTATGTGGCAGCTACTCACACTTGTTGATGGGTGGGGTTTTAAACATTGTAGAAGTGAAGAAAAACTAAAATAACAAACACTGTGACACAACGGACATGAACGATGTGAAAACCAATTTGTATGGGAGCTGAGGCCTCCCAAGGAGTTTCAGGGCTTCTTTCTCAAGAAGTTCCCAGATGCCAGGCCTGAGGCAGAGTTCCCAGGGCAGGAGCTCCCTGGCTGCTCCCTTCCCCGAATTCGGAAGTCCAGTATAAAGTCCTAGTCAAAGGCCCCAAACTCGCTGTCCAGAAAGAAAACTCAGGTTTGTACTGTTTGACAGGTCACCTTGCAGGACAGACCCCGGACTTCAGCAGTTGTCTTCAGTGACCCAAGCACGGGCAGGACATTCCGCAGGAGTTCTTGGATCCCAGCACGAGGCCATGTAGGGTGAGTCATGTGGGGCCTGAGAAAAACCAGATGCTTGGGAAAGAAGTAACAGGAGATACTGGAAATACTGTATGGTCTAGACTGAATGCTTCAGTGGTTTCAAGATAAATAAAGTAGGCCAAGGGTGAAATGTGTGAGCTCAGTCAGCTTTACCCAGGAGACTTCCAGCTCCTATCTTCAGGAAACAGCTAAGGCTCGCTTATGTGACCACAGGCAAACTTGGCATGCACTTTCCTTGCTTTCTTTCAGCCTGATCTGTGTACTTGAATTTATAGGATGGCACATTCCCATTACAAGCATTTCTCCAGATTCTAGGGCCTGATCTTGGGGCATATGGAAAGGCAGTCTCTACAGGCGTTTCATTCCTGCAGGAGGTGCTAACTGAGGTACCTTCCCCTGCCGAGGAAGGATGGGTGTTCTGGGGCTCTGCTCCGGCTATTTGCTCTCCTCAGATGTTACCTGCAAGTGGATCAGTGCTGATGATTGGCATGTTCACCAGAGACAGATTTGCAAAGGCTGAGGGAGGACTGGCTGGATCCAGGAGGGGCCTGAGCCTAACGGTGCTTTAGCCAGATGGCATCAGAGAACGTTTTCATTCACACGGACATGAGAGATGGTCAGTGCAAATCTTTCGTTCAACAGGCTAGGGAAACAATGCTCCAAAACTAGTGCTTGCAGAATTGTCTCTCAACATTGTTTTCTTCACATCAGGTTCGGAGGTTCCATCCAGGCTCTGGTACTGTCATAACACAGGTCCTGTCCAGCTGGGCTCACCCATCTGTGCCTACGATATGCCAGAGCATTGTCTCAGCTTTCCCAGGGTGAGTTCCTGAATTGGCTTTGTTTCCAGTCATCCTGTTTCTGACCCTCACTTTGATCCTTTGGCTCATGTCCCACTCAGCTCCTCTAGCCTGATGACCTTTTTGATTTATTATTCTTTTGACTTGACTTAACTGGACTTTTAATCAGCTTTCTTCCTCCTGCTAGTCCTATGCAAGCCCCTGTTGGCACCCTTCCAGGCTCCCTCCCACCCTTGCAGACTTTTCTCCAGGATAGCCTGATTGGGGATGAACTAACTTCACCATCCCTCCCGCATCTGACTTTGCCTGAGAAGGCTGTAGGAAGCAGCTCTGCAGAAACAGATGTGTAATCAAGTTATATGAGAAAGCCAGAGTCATTATACTTAACAGACCCAAATTCTCCATCAACAGATAGACTATCGTAATATTTAGTCTATTGACTAATCAAATTAATGTTGAAACCACCAAGCCCTTAGAGGACCACAGGTGGCAAGTGTCAAAGAACTGACTTTGATGGGCAAGTAAACTTTTAAGTCTTTGAAGAAAATCCAGGCTTGAGATCCCAGGCTTACAAATGGAATTCACAGCCAGGCTTGTGATTACAGTGGCAGTGTATAGTGGTAATAAAAAAATGAAGAAATACAAATCTTCTGAAGAAAATTGAAATTGTATCCACATGAACATAATTTAAGTAAATACTCTGAGCACTAACGCAATGCCTTTCAGATTGTCAGCTTTCCAGGCAGACACATTCAAATACCAGAGTCTGCATTTCCAAGATAAATTCAGTTTTTCACGCCTCTCAGACCTAATATGTGAAGTTAAGGACTGTAAGTGAGCAGTAATGTTTTTCTTCATTGTGTTTTACTATTTATTTAGCCCAGCATTGCCTCTGTGATGTTTCAGTCTGCACAATGGAGAATAAAGCATCTTATAATTTCTTCCTTTGGACTTGTGGTTCCACTGTGCCTTCTACCCAAGAAATTTCCCCTCTCATCTCTGTTTTTCCAAATCCAACCATCCTTGAAGGACAGTGAAAGTCCTGCCTCTTCCTTGAAGCCTTCTATGATGTTATCAGCCAAGCATGTTTTGTTTTTTCTTATCTTTTGAGCTTTTGTACTGATCATTGAACTTCCCATTCTTCTAGCATTGCTTGATTATACGAACCAAATATTAAAGCTCATGAAAATTTACCCGGGGATACAGATCAACATACGACCTCATCTAGCGTGCTTTCTATCAAAATACAGTTACTTATTTAGGAATTTGGATTTTTATTTTAATGATATCTTAGTTCTAGGATTAAGCGTGGCTTCCTTTTAAAATGGGTTGCAAACTGGCAGCTTGTGGACAATATTCAACACAAGAAATGGGTTTTTTTTGCCCTACACAGTGTTGGGTGGCCCAATGTTTTAATCAAGTCAAATTATTATATGCTCAATATTTTAAAATTTGGAACTTTCCCAAAAATATATATTTCTAACTTTGCTTCAGCTCTCTGAAGATTTGGCGGCACTGGGCCCTCCTGATTACCTGTAGGAGGGACGCTCACTCCGGATAGAGTCAGCACTCCGATTGCTCCAGTCCTTATGTCACTCGTGTTTCTACAGCACGGAAACTGAGAGCCCTTTGCCTTCCATCATCTTTCAAGCATCTCACTTCATCCATTTGCCTTATCTGTCTTGTCTCCATAAGCATCTGAGTTTGCAAGGTCCCTTTTCTCTAAATTGTTTTTACCTACAGTTTAGCCTAACTCTTTTTGCTTTCTTCAGATTTTAGTAGCAGTTTTAAAGTTCCTCTTGTCTTCACTTTAGGTGTCAACATTCTCTGACCTAGCTCACTGGCTTGCTGAGAGTCTTCAGAACTTCAAAGCAACTTAATTTCAAAAGCTCTTAAGGACATACCTTGAAATAATCTGCCTTCTTAACTCTTAATTATCGAAACACTTCTCATTCACTCTCTGCTCCCTAACTCTTTTTTGAAGAGAAACTGACTTCTGATCAGTATTGCCTGCTCCATTCTGTTCGGTGAAAGTTAGAAAGAGCAAGATGGTAGCATCATCCCCCCTGCCCGTGTCCCTAGACAGTGGAGAGCAGCCTATTTTGCAATACAGGTGAGAGAAGTCTTCCACCAGCTTGAGGGTCATGCTGGCATCCACATTATTGTAAGTCACCTCCAGGAAGCAAGAACTGATACCTGCAAGGACCACACAATTGTGATGATCTTCCCTGTGGACGAGACCCAGGGAACCAACCTGGCACTTATGGAAACTAAGCCTGGAGAAGGGCTGTGCAGTTCAGCCTGTTCTCCTCCTGATCCAGTCTGTAAATATGCAGCCAAATCTCATGACACTCTGAGCTAATGGCGTTCAGCAACTGGAAGGTCTTTGGAGGGCAATCAGGTGCTAATAAAAATATGCTAATGGCAGCTTGTGATCTAGCAGCAGGACCCCAGGATTTGGGGTTGGCATGGCAACTGCCAGCAGATAGTTCACGCAGAACAGGAACAACGGAAAGAATTAGAATGAGCTGCTTAAATGCAAGTGTTAATGAAAAATGTGAAACACAAGTGAGGATCAGAGAGAAGGTTTGGTGCCCTCAGCGGCAAAAACAAAACACACAAACACACAAACCAGAAAACCTGAAAGCAAAATGAAGCCCTTCCTTTCTGCTATGGCCATAGAAGGCAAGCCAGTCACTGGGAAGAATTTAGTATTTAGCCTGATGGTTCTATAGAAGACCTATGGCCCTGTAGAAATCTGTGTCTCATATGTGCATGAGAGAAGTGTCATATGTGTATGTGTCTCCCTGCCAAGGCTGAAAGAAGAGGTCTGACAGGGAACAGCTTTTAGCAATCTACTGTATCAAAGGCAGTACAGATGGCCGTTTTTGCTTTTAGTTTAACTGAATGTCAAAGAAAGAAAAGGGGAGCTCCCTCACAAGAACATATCCAATATGTAGAAAGAGCTTGAAACTGGGGCTTGTACCCATGTGCATATCAATCACTGTGCAAACCTAAGGCATGTTTCAATGTGTGTGCACATGTGGGCATTCCTGTAGTTTACACGTGCCCTGCTCTCTTTCCCCTCTTTGCCTGAAGCTGGAAGTTTCATAGTAAGTCAGTCTTTGCCACTGTGGGCTTGAGACCACAAAGAACAAGATTCTTTCCTGCTTTTCCACTGCAAAGAGTCAATGCCGTTGGAAATGATTTCCCATGGCGGGGATGGACAAGAAGGCTAAGTTCACTGTCTCCGTTAGCTTTGCTAGCTTATGTGGCTGAGGGGAATGATACAGAATAAAATCATTGGAAGGGAGCTGTCTGAGACAGGCAGGGATGGGAATGACTCCAGGAAAACAGAAGTAATTTATCTGCAGCCATCACAGACACTCTCACGTGCCGAAGATGGAAATGAAGCCAGCTATGCAGAAAATGAGGCATGCATATCTCTGGGGGCGCAGAGGAAAAAGGAAACAGAGAGGTAGATGGACCATGAATTAAGTGAGTTTGGGAATATAGGGGATCCTGGGAAAAATCTGTAAAAGCTCAAAGGACAATCCATAGGCAGAAGAGTAGGAATTCAACTCCTAAGATTCGTGTTTCAGTTCATGCTGTCCTTAGCCTCACCTGAAACTTCTACTTTGGGAAAAGGTTGTGTCATTTGACAAATACACTTTTCCAATGACTTAGGCATAGCTTCCTTTTCTTAGTCACTTCCTTCCTTCTCTTTGATACAATAGGCCCTTAAAGAAAGACCAGGGGAGAAAAGCTGGTGGAAATGCGTGAGACTTGAAACAATTGCTATTGTCCTAGACATGGTCAATCTAGCAGTGACTGACAGGTGTTCTGCTGCTGAAAGGATGGTCCTAGGTATGGCTTCATGTAAATAATATCTGGGGAAATCAAGATTTTGTGGGGACAGCCTGAAGTTTATATAATTGGGGAAGCCCCATTTAAGAAAAAAAAAAACAGAATTACAATACAAAATTGCTAAGACCCTCCTAGAGCCTTGGAAAGGGTCTGGGCAAGCGAGGAGCATGTCAGATAATATTCACTACCTGCCGTATATTATTATGTCAACACCTGCGGGGGCAGGGGAGTGCCTTTCCATTGAGGGGTCCTTAGGCAAGAAAAAATAGGGTCCATTTATTCTTTTTAATTTAAGCAGTCAGCCAAGATGTAGCCTGGGCTTAAAACACCCACACTGCTGTCTGCTCATTAGACTAAATGCTGCATCCTGTACTGTTAATAGCACTTCCTGAGGAAATGGGCTGAAATTCCAAGATAATATCACTAAGAAACCAAGAGACGTTAAGGTGACAGGCATATTTCTAGAGACACCTACATGACTATAGTATGTCACCTCAAATAAGACACAATCTCTTGGTCTTGTAGCAGACCTGATGGTGATGTGTATGGTATAAAACTGAAAGAAGCCAAAAGGTTCACTTTGAATCCTTCTAGACGCCAAAGGCAGGCAGCTCATTGCTTAGAGGATAAGTACAAATTTAACTGGAGCTATTGTAAATAGTATGAGACTCCTAAAGAGTGATGTGACATAAGAAAATAGAGCCCTGAGGTGATAATAGGAGTCTTTTGTTTTGGACTCACAGGAACACCTGTGCTTCAGCTCCACAGGAATTTAAGGGAGCCACGGAATTTCTGTCTTCATCAGGGGATGTCTTCCTGCTGGGCTCTTCTGAGGGGCCGTTTCTTCTGGGGTTGCTGGCGTCAGGCACAAAGGATGTGAATGGATGAATGAGGACTTTCTTCTGCAAGGGCGCCCTCTTGTGGGAAACTCATTAATTATCTTGCAAGGGAAGGGGCTGTCCACCTACCCTGTCATCTTACACAAGGCACAGTTGTGAAGATTCCCAAAGTTTCCTATAAAGCCTCAAAGACCAAGTCTCATCCAGCACTGATCTCTCCTCTCTCTTCTCACTGTGGCTGAACTGGTGTATTTCTCAATTCTATGAGATCCTTCTAAACCGGTAACCCAGTTCCCTGTCAAAGTGAGTGTCCTGAACACAAACTGCTTGCACCCTCCTCGTTCATTCTCCTGAATTCTCCTAAATGCACAAAACCCTGAGTTAATCTGTCCCTTACTTGCCTCTTCCCTGGCCTTCACCCTTCATTCCTGCAGTCTTTCAACTCGCTTTTGCCTCCAGGCTCCCTCACAGGCTATTTTCCTTATCTGAAACACGCTTCCTCTTAACCTTCTCCAAATCTTAGTGATCCTTCAGGTCTCAGCCTAAAAATCTGGGGAGACCTGTTCTCCTCCTCCAAGCCTGGAGTTGGGGCATGTCCTACAAGCATCCACAGTGCCCTTTGCTTCCCAGACATAGCTCTTATTGGGTTCTGTTTTCATTACCTTTTTATTTACCAGCATCTCCCACTAGACCAGGCTCCCCAAAGGCAAAAATTCTGTTTCTACCTATTTTGTTCCTGGTGGTGACACCAGTGCCCAGCCTGTTGTCTGTCACTTAATAGGTGTTAAATAGGTGTTGGGTGATGAATAAATGAGTGGCACACAACAAGACACCATTCTCTAACACTGCACACACTCCTTAAACACTAATGCACACACATTCAATACAACTCCTGGGCAGTATTTGATCACCACCAGTTTAGTAAACAACTACCCAGCACCTACTATGTGTCAAACACAGAAATTGACGCAGTGTAAAAGGAATCAACAGAGAAATTAAAGAGAAGTAGAATATAGCTGGGGCTACAGCACCACAGGGGGAAAGGGGATCACACAGGAGAGGTATGATCCGCTGAAACTTCACCTGCTGAGAAGGCAAAATTCTCAAAGGCTTTACCACTTAGGTGGTCATTGTTAGAAACATCATCACGAGCAATTTCAGTTGAGTGGTGAAAATGACTGGCTTGTTACTTTTAATCACATTTGGAGGCTTCTAGGAAGAAGAAGGAAGGAGTAGGCACTTTTGTGTCTCCTGCAAGAAAGATCCCTGAGCAGGTTTTAGTTTTGATTAATTCTTGGCCTTCATGTGGCTCCAGTAAAACGATCTGATTTGGCCGGCCCTCTAGTCAGGACCACCACCGTGGAGCTTCACATCCCCCATATCTCTCTTCTTTGAATATTTAGCCTCCTTGTCTTCTCATAGGGCTCAAGGAACAACCTAAGATTGTGAGAGTAGGGTAATTGCTGTGACTCACTAAAGAAGGCCTCCCAGCACCAAAGTGTTACCATGAGCTCTAAAACCTGCAAATCATATGATAATTATTCCTGAAGTTCCTTGGCAGCCCTTAAGTATAATTATCATGTAATCTGCAAGGCATGTAATGTTTTCAAAACAAGCATGAATGGAAAAGAAAGCTAATGAGCCTCTCCCTTTTTTATTAGCACAGCCCTACTCTGAGGTCAAAGGGACCAAGATGTAGGTAGCCACAGGTCATGTCCGAAAGCGCCTCCCTCTGGTGGGAGGTCTGTTACTTTGTAATCTATTGCGACAGCCTAGTTTGCCCATTGGCTCAGAACGGTGACTCTGTGCCATCGTGCTTTGTTTCCTCTCTTTGACACTGCGGGTGGCTCTAGCAGTTCCTATCTGAAATATTCAAGTGGGTTCTAAGGATTTTAAGAGGAACTCAGAACAAATTACCTTTGTCAGGCCTGGTGGATGGAGGCTTTTCAGTTTGCTTAGATTGCCATGTGGAAAGGGGGAAATTGGGATAAATAGGCCCAGAAAGCCTGTCAGTTCTACTCCTGATCCACGAGGATTGGGGATTTCCTCCTGGAGAAGAGTATGGTGATCACTTATCTCCTCTGGAGCCATCAATGCCCTGGTGTGAAATGGGGCAACTATGTTTAAGAAACAAAGTGCAGCACAATTTTACAGCTCAGGGCAGGAGACCAAGAAAGGCGAATTGTGTGGCTACTTGAGGAGATGTTAAGTGAAAGGTAATTTTGAAAACTGCAGCCCATGTCCAGCAGAGGAGAGCTTATTTAGCTGCAGCAGTGACAAGGGGCTTGCCTGTGTAGCATGGCAGTTGGAATCACTGGATGCTGAGGTCCTACAGGGTGGAGGCTGTGCCTCCGTCCTCTTGGTGTTCCAGGACACAGGTTCTGACACACAGAGGGACCTCGATAGTGGCTGAATCGCTATGATCCACACAAAAATGGAGACTCTTTCCAGAGCTCTTGGAATGTAGTAAATTGAGACAGTGGACTGGAGAGAGAAAAGAGAATGGAGTTTGCTAGTGTGGAGGCTACAACCTCTGTCTCCATATGTTATCAGGTGTACTCCTGCTCTTGCCCAACCCCCCACGTTCCCTGCCCCAACTCTGGGGAAACTCTCCTCTAGCCAGGGCAGGAAGTTCTTTCTTTTCAAACATCTATCCCTTGGCCAGCTGGTCAACCCTCAAGGACAGAGCAGTCAGATTCAATATAGGACAGTGCTTGGTCTCACAGCAGAGACAAAATGTCAAAAATGGATTTTTAAACATAAAATTTTATTTGATTTATTTCATAAACCTATTTTTAAAAAAATAAGTAAATATAGAAAAGACCTGGAATCACTGTAGCCTTTGATAGTATTTTGAGCAGTATTATCTCTTATCTCTTTTTCTAAGCAGTATTTTGTTTTTTCTGTAATTGTGGCATATGGCACAAAGCGTTTATATCTTACTTTAACTTAAGCCATAATTGTTTCCCTGTGATGTTATTATATACTCTCCATAAATATTTTTCATGGCCCTATGATGATAGGGGAATAGTTTATGTACCCATTGCTCTAGAGCAATACAACATGATATTATATCCACTTTTTCACTGTTCACTAATAGTGCCATAAAGAATGTCCTTAGGCATATAATATTTTCTTTCTTTAAAATTATTTTCTTAGGGAAATCTTTTATGACCTAGGGTTAAGCAAAGAGTTCTTAAGAATGACACCAAAATAGGATCTGTAAAGAAAACAATTAATAATTTGAACCTCAGCAATTTAAAAACTTTTGCTCTGCTTAGGATATCACCAAGAGAATAGACAAGTTATAGATGGGGAGAAAATATTTGCAAATCACCTTTCTGACAAAGGCCATGTATTCAGAATGTATTTTTAAAAAGTCAAAACTCAATGATAAGATAGCAAACAACCCAATTAAAAAATGGGCAAAGGACTTGAACAGAATCTTTACCAAAGAGGATATAAGGACAGTGAACATAAACACACGAAAAATGCTCAACATCATTAGCCGTTAGATAAATGCAAATACAAAACCACAATTAGATATCACTAAACCCCTATCAGAATGGCTAAAAGAAAAAATGCTGACAATACCAAGTGCTGACAAGGAACTGGAACTCTCATACATTGCTGGTAGGAATGCAAAATAGTACAGCCACTCTGGAAAACAGTTTTGTGGTTTTGTATGAAGTTAAACAAACTCTAACCACTGACCCCGCAACCCCACCCCTGGGTATTTACCATAGAGAAATGAAAACTTATATTCTCACAAAAGCCTGCACACATATATTCATAATATTGATAGATTTGTTTGTAATAGCTAATAGCTGGAAATACCCCATGTCCTTCAATGAGTGAAGGCATAAACAAACTGGTATATCCATACAATGGAACACGACTAAGTAGTTAAAAGGAACAAACTATTGATGTACTAAACAACTTGGAAAAATTTTGAAAGCATTATGCTGATTAAGAGAAGCTGGTCTCTAAAAGTTACATATTGTATGATTTTACTTATTTGACATTCTCAAAAAGACAAAGATAGAAACCAGATTAGTGGTTGTCAGGGGCTAGGGGATGAGGGTGTGACTATAAAGGGAGTTTTCTGGGTGATGGGACAATACAGTTTCCTGATTGTGGTGGTACAAGAATCTATCCATGTGTTAAATCTCATAGAATTCTACTCCATAACAAAAAAAGTCAAATTTACTGCATGATCATTTGGGGAAATTAAATTAAATTTTAAAATAGAGTTAGTTTTTAGGGAAAATCACCAGAAGTTGAAAAAATGGGATAAACAGTCAGTCACAGGATGAAAGAGCTATGAGGAGCTTCATTAACTATTCAGCTCCGACTGTGGAAACTAAGATGAGATGAGACTTTCCCAAGGTCAGTGGCAATCCTGGGACAAGAAGGAAAAGCTACACCCACCTGCTTTGGTGCTGTTTCCTTAACGGCTCAAGTCTCTTCAAATGAAAGATGTGCTGTACCGTTATGGAATAATTTTCTTTTCACAAATCCAGTCCAGAGAGGGTATGGTGCAGATAGGGAGCAGAGGGGAATTGCATCACTGCACTTTGGAAAATCAGCCCCATTCTGTAGAAAATCTTGTTTTAATCGGTTTGTGACCATATGTTCTCCTGACCAGTAAGCAAATGGGTGTAACTACAGGATTTCAGGTCCCAGCGCTGTGTCAGAAGGAAAAGAAGTTCAGAAAGCTGGTTCTTGGTTGGCTGGTGAAAGCTCCCAGTTACAGAGGGAAAATCTGTTACAACTAACAAACTGTAACACAAGCGTAAGACCTGAAAACTGCAGAGAACTATATAATCATTCATCAAAATGATGATAACAGGAACAATTCAGGGGCTTCCCTGGTGGCGCAGTTGTTAAGAATCTGGGGGACACGGGTTCGAGCCCTGGTCCGGGAAGATCCCACATGCCGTGGAGCGGCGGGGCCCGGGAGCCATGGCCACTGAGCCTGCGCGTCTGGAGCCTGTGCTCCGCAACGGGAGGGGCTACAACAGTGAGAGGCCCGCGTACCACAAAAACAAATAAACAAGGGAATGATTCATATATTTTCCTATCTGTTTTTTTAGGATGCTATATAATATGATGGAAAGTTTTAATTCAACTATCATGTATATTCACAAATGTTTGTCTCATCTTCCCTTATTTTCTCTAGCTTTTCTTACAAGCTAAAAGTCACTGAAAACCTCAGGGTAATAAGACAGCATAGATCTGCTAATAAATAAAACAATCACAATTCCAACTAAATCAGTTGAGAAATAAATTTGTAAATGTGTTCTTGTATGTTGTAATAATGGATCATATGCATGATAAAAACCACATGCATAAAATCTTATTAAGAACAATGTTATATATCTGTTGGTTTGTAAACTGGCCCCGGTGCATGGAGGACAAGGAGAAACTGAAGAAAGAGGAAGACCACTCCAGATTGGCAGGCGGCAGTTTTCATAAGCAAGAAAACTTACGTAGGAGGCTTGTCTTGGGTGGCTGCAAGACCAGTAGATCTCTGAACCTGATAGCCAGAATATGAGCTTATATGGGGTCTAAACTGGGTTCAGTCACGTATACCATCCACATGGTCTCAACAACACATTACTGTCTCAAGGCTGCATCCCTGAAAATGGCTCCAGCTGTGGGAACGGTGGGTGGAATGTATATTCCAAGGAAGGGAAGAGCGTGGGGAGCCTCCAATTGCCTGGGTTCAGCTTACAGGTCACCAGGCAGTCACATACACTCGATGACCTCCTCCAATAATATCTAGTTTGAATGTGTGTCAAGAAATCTGTTCTAAGATATTAACAAGCTGAAAAGTCCTTAATAAGCTTGCCATACGTTGGAATGTTGAAAACACATTTTTTTCCAAATTTATTTGATTTTAGTCAAATAAAAATTGAAATTGTAGATTTTTTAAACTGTAAGGTGCTTTAAAGATTCCTTATTAGCACCCTTACAGATGAGGAGATTGAGGCAGGAAGAATCCCACAGCTAGTTTGTGCAGAACTGACATCTGCTGTGAGTCCTGCCTCCTTCCTCTTCCCTCTGCTCTTGAGAAGTTCTCCCTTGGCCCCTAAAAGTGTCAAATTTTTCCTGACTGGTTGTGTGAACTTCCGATTGGTCAGATAGCCTTCTGATAACATGGCCTGAAAACAAACAGAAGATATGCTTGCTGAAGTTTCAGAGCACTGTGTCCTGAGGGGCAAGTAAAATGATCACAGGTTTATCCATTTTACTCTTTATTTTACATAGAGCTAGAGAAAATCTAGAAGGGAAAAGGATAGAAATTGTTTTGTTTGCCTGCTACACTCTGGATATCCCTATTTTACCTCAATATTTGGTTTGGGGAAGTAACAGGAAAATGTGATAATGACTAAATTGCAAAATCAACTGAGGGAAGTATTTTAGGAGAGGCAATTAGATTTGTTGTAGGGAAAGAGATTTTCCGATGAGGCTGGGGTTTGGTGTTGGACAAAATCAATTACAATTGAGTTACACCTATCTCCAACTTGACTGCACCTTGGCTTGTGAGTGGGGTCTACTTGTATGAATGCCAGCTGGTAACGGGCAATTAATGTTCAATGAATGAATGAATGAATGATTTTCTTGCCCCATAAAATGTCGTCAGAAAGCTTTAAAAGTATTAAGATATCTCAGTTCAATATAAAGAAGAATTTTCTTAATTTTGTTTAAAAATGGAAGAGAAAAACTGTTAAAAAAGAAAAAAGAATGAGATACCTTGTAGAATATTTACTCTTTTATTCTCTGTGCAAGCAGAGGCCAGAAAACCACTGATAAGGAATTTAGTGGATGGTGTGTATATACAAAATCTAGGATTCCTTCCAACTCTAAGATTCAAAGATTCTGTGGTAAAAATGTTGCCTCATATTCAAAATTATTCAAAATGCTATTCTCTTGTTCACATCTTTATTTTTTCCTTCAATCTCTTAAAAGATTTGGTAAAAATGTTGATGAAAATTGAGGGAGTTATGCTATATGAATATAATATCTATCTTATATCTATCATCTATTTCCAAGCTAGGATAAACATTCATATATAGATCACATATATTCATGTAATTCTACATATGAGATGATTTTAAAAATCCTAAGATCTCAATTACGTAATTTATTTATTTAGGTATCAATTAATTTCTTATATCTGTCATGAATGTCAAGTGCCAAAGAGTGATATCTGGTCATTAAGATCAGCAAAATGCCCCACGTGGCTATTTCTATTCCATTTACTACTAAAAGGGATTGGTTATTTGGTGATTCTCTCTACAACTTGGCAATGATTCTATACACCATTTAAACTTATGTAGTATGCATCTATAAGCCTCAAATGGGAGTTCATATTTGAACATTTTTTTTCACATTAACCTTTCTCTCAAGGAAATGGTAATGATAATATGATAAATATTTGTATAGGAATTTATAGTTTGTAGAGCAGTTCTACACATTTATTTAATATAATGAATTTTACACCTTGTTATAGCCTCAATGCAATTCTACTGTGACTACCATTTTATAGATTAAAAACTCTCGGATTCAGTGCAGTTGGGTGTCTTGCCCAAAGTTACCCAAATAGTAAGTGATTGAGTTGAGACTGAAAACCCAGTTTCCCAATTCCTGATTCCACATTCCTTCCCCTTTACATAATATTGATAAATGTTCTCAGCAGTTTCTTCAGAGGTAATTGAGTCAATAATGGGGCTCTTTGATTTCTGTTTGAATGCTCTTCAGTGTAAAATGTAGGAATGTGATAAATCTAAGTACTGGAGAAATAGGCCCTACAGAAACAGACTGTTTGATTTATAAAATTTCTTCAAAGTCCCTTTACAAAATTGTAATAACGACATATGACTTTTAAAAAAATTATTTATTTATTTATTTATTTTTGGCTGTGTTGGGTCTTCGTTTCTGTGCATGGGCTTTCTCTAGTTGCGGTGAGCGGGCGCCACTCTTCATCGCGGTGCGCGGGCCTCTCACTGTCGCGGCCTCTCTTGTTGTGGTGCACAGGCTCCAGACGCGCAGGCTCAGTAGTTGTGGCTCACAAGCCTAGTTGCTTTGCGGCATGTGGGATCTTCCCAGACCAGGGCTTGAACCTGTGTCCCCTGCATTGGCAGCCAGATTCTCAACCACTGCACCACCAGGGAAGCCCTGACATATGACTTTTTAATAAACGTAATTTGGAAGCATTTAAATGTTGGCAAGATCTGCTACTATATAATGAAATGACCAATCAAACTGTGGTATAATCCCAAATAGGAATATATCATGACTGAATCTATATGACTCCAAACTAACTGCTTTTTTAAAGAAAATTGATATTGCAGAGTCTAATTTTTAAATTAATCTTTCCATTCGTTGGTCGTATTTTTGACATAACAGAGGCAAAGCCTCTATCTAAAAAATAAATACTCAAATGAAAATTGAAGAATTCAGTCCAATAGATCTGGTTTTTCTTACATGCAGTCATTTTTATATTTGACTTCAGGGTCTGCTCTTAGATCTTAAGCTTCTCGAGCACAAACTGTATCTAGATTATACTTTTCTCCAAGACACCGTTAGGCATAGGGGAGTGGTCTAATAAATGTGTACTGAGTTGAATAAAACATCAAACAGATGGGCTTCCACAATATTCTACTCTATGATCTGTGGTAATTTTCCACAGCTGTTTAAGTTTCTCACCAAAATGAGAACCATTCCTTTCAACATGGACAGCCACACCTTCTTTCTTTAAATCATTTCATCCCACGGCTTGAGAACATTTCTCTCCTGGTTTCCACTCTCCTTCTTGCTTTGCCTTTCTCTTTAATGTTGGCACTTCCCAGGATCCTCTTTTCTACTTTTTCTGATCCCTTTACCCGTTATCCCTGGGTATCTTCATATATTAATAACCCCCAAATATATATCAGCAGCTCATAACTTTCAGTTGAGTTCTAGATCTATATATCTAGGTTCCCACTGGGTAGGTTCACATCTTCACTTGAATATTGCACACATCAAACTAAACTTATTTGCTTTCTCCACAGCTGGTTCCTCTTATTATGTCCATCATCCACTCAGTCTTCCAAGCCAGAAACCCCAGAGTCCTTGCCTCCCTCTGCCCCTCACTTCCCACCTTCTATGAGCCCCCTTGCCATACATAACATATTCATAGGTTCTAGGGATTAGGATGTAGATATCTTGAGGGGCATCATTCTGCTTACCACATGGTCCATCAGATTGTCCTATACTAAAATGAAATGGCTGCACCTTTCTACCTCTGCCTCAATTAGTTATTGGATGGAGAGCCACATCCCACTGGATCTAAACCCCAGGAGGGTTGTGACCTTGGTGAGGTCTCTGCGGCAGAGTTGGTTCCTGATGGGCTGACAGCTGAATGTTGTCTACTGACAGCGCTCTTAGAAGCTGGGACAGTAAGCTCCTTTCTTGAAGGAAGAACTGCGTGGTGCATCTCCATGTTCATCACAGTTCACTCTTTGAGCCATCTGGATCCACTTCTTCATAGCTATTTGGGGAACAGCTCCTCTTGGATTCTGGTGTGTCTCTTAATCTGGGGGAGTCTTAGAGGAAGTGATGGGAAAAAGTACAATTCTGACCACTGCTGCAGGTCTTGGGGTCCCAAGTGGTACTCATTGTCCCCCTCCCCCACTAGCAAGTCTAGATTCCCCTTACCCTCAGAGAGCTGGCCTCAGTGGCTTACCTCATGGCACAACCCAGATCCTCATCTCTGATTGTGACACTTGTTCATTTAATTATAACTGAACAAGGGAGTATGAAAGTGGTGCCCAAATGAATCACACAACATATTCCTCTTTGCCCCTATTGTATAACTATAGCCCTGCCTCTTCTTAATGACTGGGGTCAATGACCTCAGCAAAGATGTTGACTTTTCTTCTTGCCTGCTGATATCTGTATCCCTTGGTAGAAGAGTTCTTCCACTGAAGACCAAGATTTCTAACCCTGCAAAGGCAAGAGCTTTGTGGACAGGAGGCACACATTTCCCAAAGGGGTCATGGGGAGTCAAGGTAAGTGTGGTCACTTCTGCTTCCACCCCTTGGCTTCTAGACCCATGTAGTCTTCCTAATGAGGATGCAGCTCTATATGAAGCCTTTGATTCAAGGTATATCCTGTGTCCTAGAGGAGGGTCCACTGTCCTCATAAAGTATCACCCTCAAGCTGGTGTTTTAGCTGTACTTCCAGGAAGCTGTTCTACTTCTCTTTCCAGAAGCTTCTTGGTGGTGCAGTATGTGATATGACCAGTGGATCCCATGATCATGAGCCCCCTCCTGTGCTTCAAGTAATGTGAGTTAAGTGATTTGACATAGTGTTATGTGGGATCTCATGCCCGTAGAGCAAACACTCTGTAAGCCCTTGGATAGTAATGCTGGCTGAAGCCCTGCAGGTAGGAAAGGCATACCTATACCAAGAATGTGTGTCTAGTGTAAGCATGAATCTCAGGCCTTTTCAAACTAATAGTGGCCCAATGTAGTCAACTTGACCAACAGGTGAACTGATGGTCAGTTCATCTCCCCAAGGAATGGTGCCATATTGGAACTCTAGTATTAGTCTCTGTTAATGCCAGGCTAGACATCTGGCAGCAGTAGCAGCAACATCAGCCTTTGTTAAGTGGGTGCCTATATTGCTGGGCCCAGGCATACCCTCCATTTCTGTCTCCATGGCTGCTTCATTCATATGCCCATTGTGCTGGCACTGGGGTGGCTGATGACAGGGCCTGGCTGGTGTCATCTGGCTGAGTTATTTTGTCTACTTTGTTGCTTAGTGCCTCTTCTGTGGTTGATCCTCTTTGGTGGACTATAAAATATGATAGAAAGGTTTTCACATCTTTTGCCCACTCCCATGTGTCCTTTCATATGTCTCTATCTAGTCCTTCTTGTCTCCCTGTTTTTCCAATTTTCCTGCTTTCATGCTCCTGACCAGCTGGCTAGACCATTTGCCACTACCTATGAGTTGTATATATTCTAACTTGGGCCATTTCTCTCTATACATAGTAGATGACCACTTGAAGCTCTGCCCATTGGGAAGATTTTTTTCCTTGCTACAGTTTTGGTTCTCAGGGAAGATACCTGGAGGTAGAATATGGTGTGCAAGATATCTATTAAGGACTGTCCTTGAAAGGACTGTGGGAAAAAGAGAAAGGAAGCAAGATTAGGTAAAGGGAGAAGTATAGCTTGGTGTGGGCCTAATGTCAATCTGATAGGAAGCTCTGGAGTTAAAGTAATCTTTTAGAGTTGTCCTTTGTTGGTCTGTCATGGCTGGGCCTTCATATCTCCACCTCAATCAGTCACTGGGTTTCGGCTGCTCTGAGAAAGTCATGACTCTGGTCAAGGAGTTTCTTTGAGGCTGAGTCAACCCCTGAACAGTTTGACAGCTGCAGGCTGCCACTGATGACACTCCCAGCAGCTGGACAACAAGTCTTCTCTTGAAGGAGGATTGGGTGGCACATCTCTGTGTCCACACAGAATCAGATAGCCTGAGTTCAAGTCCTGTCTATGCTGATTACTTCCTAGGTGATCTTGGACAAATTACTTAACTGTTTTGCCTTTCGGTTTCCTCATCTGTAAAATGGGGGTCGTAGTGCTATTTATTTCCTAGGGATATTGTGAAATTCCAGGACATAATTCATGTAAAGCACATCATATGGATCACTAGGAAGAGCCCAGTGAAACTTAACTATTATTATTTTTTATTAGAAAACTGGATCAGGCTATGCATCATAGTATTACCAGGACCTTTATTGTTGGATAGCTATTGTCAGACCTTCTCCTTTAAAATGTTTTCTATTATTTTTTTGTCTGTGTTTAGGTATAGGAAGTTAGCTATACAGTATTTAGATTCAAATCTCTGGAGGAGCAGTCTGGTATTTTCTTTGCACACAAAGCACCTCTTGTATGTAAGAGGCTTGCATTTCTTCTTGCAGCTAAAGGGTATGGCAAACACAACATGGAATCTTGGAGCAGGCTGAGTGTGTGGATGGCTGTGCATCGTCATCACTCTCTCCTGACCTCAGATGATGACTGGCTCTCCAGCCACCTCCACCCCAGCTATGGCGAGTCTGGCAGGCTGTGAAGGGGAGCCTTCTATCTGGCAGTTACTCAATGTTGGTTAGCTTTAAATAATTCCTAGCTAAATATCATCTCTTGTAAGAAGCCTAGGTATCCTGGATTTAAGCTGAGCCACCATACTTTGTGAGGGCTCAAACTGGCCCCCCGTGAAGGAAACAGTGAGACCAAGAGCCCCAGAGAGAAGCAGCCCAACCCAACATCGTAGGCATAGCCCCTAGGGCGATGGTTTTCAAACTTTAGATTGCAACCCATAAAATGCCAAATCATTTTAGTGGATGGTGATCAGCTTTCTTTTTTTTTTAAAATGAGCTAAAGAAATAGAAAACATCTGAATGTATTTAACCTAGTAGTCTTATATATTGTTTCAGAAAACCTTTTCATTTGTGCATATATTGCTTTTTTGGGGATACACTGTAAAAAGAGTGTGTATCTGGTTGTATATCTGGCCAAAATATATAACCTTAGGGAGAAGATACTTGTAGCAAGAACAATTACCCTGACACTCTGAGCCAGGAAGCCTTACTTTTCTTTCCTTTCTTTTGATGAGGAAAGGCTTGAGACATTTCTCTTAATCCTGTCCATTTCATTCACCTTCTGTTCATCACACTTGGGTTAATCAAGGAGAATGCTTTTTATTTCTGTTCTTCCTATGCCCCTTCTCAGTTCCAGGTGGTTTCCAGGTGGGTCTAGAAGGCTGGACTGCTCCATTTCTCTCTCCTCTGGGGCAAAGCAGTCAAGAGTGAGCTAGGTTGCTGGGTTCTGGGAGCGGGTTGGAGCAGCTGTCTTATCTGAGATAGGTGACGCCAATGAAGGAATTACAGAAAATCTCATTTAGATCCTCAAACCTAGGTTGCTAGACAGAAATCTGGAGCTAACGTGCAGAGGCAAACAGTGTTCAAAACAAAAGTGGAGTTGGAAGGGTTGATCTTGCAGTGTTGAAATAGGAGGAGGGGAGGCTAAAGGGAAGAATTCCCAAAATGAGGAACATCCACAGCAATGCTTCATGATCTGAAAATGAGAAAAGCTAAAAACCTGTAAGTTGTTTCCTTATCTATACATTTACATATTTTAAATGTGACCAGAAGGAGATAATAGGGGCGTGTGTTATATGGGCGTATCCATTTCCAAATTATATAGCTAATTGTGCATTTCAGTATGTATACATTTTACTTTAAAAAACAATAAGCCCCTCCCACAATGGGAGGATACAGTGAGACTGCTCCAGCTATAAAAACTGGGGAGGAGGTCCTCACTGGAGAAGGAGACCATGATGGTGCCTTGATCTTAAACTTCCAGCCTCCAGAACCATGAGAAATAAATTTCTGTTGTTATATATAGATATAAAATTGAATAAGAGCGGGAAATGTATGGAGGAACAAATGGGTCAAGAATGGCTGATTTGGGGATTCATTATACTATTCTGTTTACTTTGTGTTTGAAAGTTTCCATAATACCTCAAATGCCTTTAATAGTCTTCCTTGTAATTAATCCATCCAAGGGCTGATATTACCTTTTTCTCCATAACCTCAAACCAACATGGAAGCAATGAATGGGTTACACTTTTTCTACATTCTTAACTGCTCCCAATAGCCAAGTCCTGAAGTCAAGAGAGATCAAGCTCTCTAGGAGAGGCATATCAACCATAGTCACATTGGGCAATCAGAAGAGATCTAAGAGAGACAGTAGATTTGTGTCTGAAATATTTAGTAAATCCAGCATTCCTCCATGGGCTCCACAAATCTCTTTAATGTTAGACCTTTCCAGAAGTCTATGTAGGTAAGAAGAGACTTGTGCTTGTTATTTCAGTTGTGCATTGATAATTAAGGAGGCAATAAGACCTATGACTACCTAGAAAGTACCCGATGTTGTGAATTATGACTAGAGAAGGTGGCAACAGCTGGCAATTCAACACATGTGGTTTGCTCTAACAGGAAGTCACAAACTAATCTTTGAGGCCCAACACAGCATGAAACCTGCAGAATTGCTTGCTCAGGGCTAGGAATATAAAACCTTGCTGGTGAGGAAATGCTCCCCCTCAACTACCTCCTCATTAACAGGTCCTCTGTGCTGCCAGAGGCTGATCTTGATGTCTAATGATATGAGGCAGAACTGGAGCACTGATGTGAAATGATGTAGTAGAAAGGCATTCTAGTCTTGAGTCTTCAAGTAACCATACAGTATTGGACAATCCATCCAGCTAAGCTATACTCTCCTTTCCTCATATGCAAAATGATTCGGTTGAATTCTAAAGGTCCCTTTTATTTCTAAAGTTCCATGATTCATTTGCCATAGTTAAAGTTTCACTCACCCATACCCATTATATTGGCAAATTATCAATGAGACAGAATTGTTCTCTGCTCAAGCATTACCCTAATTCTTTTTTTTTGAATTGAAGTATAGTTGATTTACAATACTGTATTAATTTCAGATAAGAGTCAGTCTCACAGGGAGAGTAATAATTACTTCTATGTGATTATTTAGGGCATAATAAGATGGAATCCCAAATTTGCAAACTCTTCACTAGCTATAGCATTTCCTGAATTACACAAAAGAGATTTATGTCTTTGCACTTTGGAGATCTCTCTTTAAGACTCCCTTATTAAAATGGAAATGTCCCTGGAAGAATATTTAGTCCTTAGCACTGATTTAAAACTTTATGGAAGTAGTCCATTAGGTAGATCTTGTGGGCAGGAGGAGAGGAAGGGGCTGAAGAAGAGTCCAAACACAAATGTGAATCTAGTGCACTTCTTGGGCTCCACTATCCTGAGTGATGGATTAGTTGTTATGGGAAAGGTAATATAGAGAGATTAAGGATAGACAATAGTTTGGGGAGGGTTGAATCAGTTGGAGTCAACATGAATTTTAGCACTTGACTCTGAAATTCCTTCCATCTCTGTTATGGACTGAATGTTTGCATCCCCTCAAATTCACATGTTGAAGCTCTAATCCCTAATGCTGTGATATCTGAGGATGGAGCATTTGCAAGGTAATTAGGGTTCAATGAGGGCCCCATCGTAGGGTGGGGCCCTCACGATGGAATTAGTGCCTGCATAAGAGGAAACTTGAAAGAGTTTGCTCTCTCTCTCTCCACACACACATAACAAGGAAAGGCCATGTAAGCACGTGGTGAGAAGGTGGCTGTCTGCAAGCTAGGAGGAGAGCTCTCACCAGAACGGGATCCTGCTGGATGTTGATTCTAGGTTTTCCAGCCTCCAGCACTATGAGAAAATTAATTTCTAGTTTAAGCCTCAGCCTGTGGTATTTTGTCTTGGCAGCCTGAGCTGACTAATACAATCTCCTTTTAATCATGTAGCCCCCTTCCCTTCCAGTGTTAGCCATGAGCCAGTTTGCCAAAGTAAGCATGACAGAAAAATCCTCAAAACATTTGAAAGCATTATTCTTAAACATTATTCCTCAACCAGAGGTTACCAGGTTGGTCTTTCTTCTGGAGCTGTTGCTGAAGTTGACTACTTTTGGATGAAGTTGACTACTTTCAGATGATCTATTCAAACAAAGTGGTTGCATTTCTTAAAGCAATTTTTACTCTCTTAACCTGTCCTACATGTGATGTAGATTTATTAACTAGATACCTGTTGGAGCTGGAAAGACTTTTTAAAAAATTATCAACATTTTCAAACATGTTCCAAAGTAAAGAGAATGGTACAAAGAGAACTCTTATACTCATTACCCAGATTCAGTTATTACCGGGATTTTGCTGGTGAAGGTTTTAAAGAAAAATATCAGTGAGAGACAAAGTATTATATTTACAAAGTACTAAGTGTGCCATGGGGAAAGTAAAGTCATTATTTTGTGGAGTGTAAATATAGTGTTAAGGTAGAGAAAAATGTGTCTAATTCTTCTTCGACTACATGTAAAGATAAATTTGGCCTAAGCTTTAAAAACTAGATTCTTTAATAAAATGGAAACAGTAAATATTTAGTGATAAGTTTTTTTTCTGTCAGTAGTTTTTTTTTTTGATTTTTCTTCTCTTCAGAATGTCCCAGAAAGTGATTTCCAGGAGAGGTCTCCACAAATAGACAGATTCTCCCTCTTCATATCTGAGTTCTTTTGAACATTCTCCTGAGGGAGAAACTTAGGGACATTCATTCTCCTCACCCTACTGCATCTCCTCTCATAGATTCTTATCTGATTCTTCTTATAATCACAGCTAAATCCTTGATTTTTACAGCCTACTCTTGACTGGCCTCCTAACAGCTTCATTTCCTTACAGTTCTACAGGGATGTATGCCAGTGGGCATATTTTTATCACTCCTATCTTCAAGCCACATAGTGGTTCTGCTTCCCTGTAAAATCAGTTTCCTCTTCTGCCAGACCATAGACTAGACTTACACGTCTCCCCTCAGGTCACTGCTTTCTTCCTTGCTTCCTTCAACCTGCCTCGCCTTGTTCCCAGTGGGTAGTCTTCAGGGTTGTGACATGGTACTTTGTCTTCGACACCACCCCTTTGCTTAGAAAGTTCTTAACTGTGAGCTTTTCCATACCTCTTCTCTGTTTTTTTTTTACTGTGCATCTCTTTAAAATTACATCTACTTAAAAAAAAAACCTAGCAAGACTTCACCTGGAAGAGATGACCTTCCTCCTCTCCTCGGTTATCCTCAGCATGAGATAGCAGGTGCTGTTTTAGTTACACAGTGCATTTGCTGGTCTATTGTGTTCTCATTTTGGCACTGAGCTTTAGTATTTCGGAGAGGTTTAAGTGTGTCCCAGATATGTTTGAGGCACATCCTATAAAAATATTCATTTAAAATTTACACTCTGAGATCTAAAGCACCGTGTGTATTTAAATTTTTCCCTGAGTGCTGAATATATAGTGTTCGATGTTTCAGGTAACAATTGGAATAGTCTATGATGACATGATAGTGGATAAGAAAAAGAGGAAGAATACAAAATAGTTGATAGAAACTTTCAGAGAAAGGGTTTATTTTTATGGTTTTTAAATATGCACACTGCCTCACATGAACCCAGTCTCTGCCATCTCAACCTCTACTCTGATTACTGCGATTATAGTTGTTCACAATTGTATATTAAAACCAGTGATGGTCAAGGAGGGTCTAGAGCAAAAGATCATTTTCTAGTACCACCTTGTGGCCAACCTTTTAATATACCTTTATGTAGATAGATATACAGAGTATTAGCAAAATATATATTTTTGATGTCTGTGTAATTATACATGTAATAAATGATTGAGCTGGAAGAAATTTCACAATTAACTCAGGTAGTGGGGACAAATTTCACTCCACAGATTCTGATATGTAGGACTTCATTTCTCTGTAATTAACTTAATCTCAGTCAGTTCAGTGGCCCCTAATATACCCCTAGGCTTGCTTCTAAACTCTGGAGGACTTAAGGGGTATCAAGTCATCAGGAAATGTGGGAAGGGTTTCTCTCTTTTGTTGTCAAACAACATTGGTCACTTCTAAGTCTTTCATTCCTTGTTCCCAGCTGCACAAAACCTTCAGGTCTCGTGTATGTCTCTGCCAATTCTGGGCCCCTTTTGGGCACCAGGAATCCCCTGCTGTTCTACACCACACTGAGCCCCACCTGCCTAGACAGGCCGCACCACCACTTTCCCAGGCTGCCTCCTTGGGGATCCACCTGGGAAAGCTGCACAGGTCAGGCTCTTAGAGGATCTCCCAGACCATCTGAAGTTTCTGTTTTGTTCTCCTCTAGGAGGGCAGGGCTCAGGATCCTTCTTAAAAATAAATTAATTAAAATTAAAAAAATTTTTTTGCCATGCTGCGCAGCATGTGGGATCTTAGTTCCTCAACGAGGGATTGAATCTGTGTCCCCTGTAGTGGAAGCTTGGAGTCCTAACCACTGGACCGCCAGGGAACTCCCTCAGGATCCTTTTTAGTGACTCACAAGCATGTTAGTACATGACTTCTTCCTCCCCCTGAGTCTCCCCATTTCTTCCACCTCCCAGCCCCTGACAAGCACCTTTCTATTCTCTGTTTTGATGAGTTTGACATTTTTTTCTTTCTTAAAAAAAACAAATCCACATATAAGTGCTTATAATTCCACATGCAGTGTTTGTCTTTGTCTGGCTTATTTCCCTTAGCATCATGTCCTCCAGGTTCACCCATGTTGCTGCAAACGATAGAATTTCCTTATTTTTTTAAAAAGTGTGAATAATATTTTATTGTGTGTGTGTATATGCCATATTTTCTTAATCCTTTCATCCGTTGACAAACACTTTGTTTCCTATCATGAAGGATGTTACAGTGAACATGGGAATAAACATATCTCTTCCAGATAGTGGTTTTGTTTCCTTTGGATTTCTACCCAGAAGGAGGATTGCTGGATCATATGGTAGTTCTATTGAGAAGTAACAATTCTCTTCTCCACAGTGGCTGTACCAGTTTACATTTCCACCATTCATGTACCTGTTGGCCATTTGTATGTTTTCATACAAATGAAGAAATACTTATTCAGATCTTTTGCCCAGTTTTACTTGGGTTATTTGTTGTTTTGCTATTGTGTGAGTTCCTTATATATTTTGATTATGAACCCCTTATGGGATATGTGGTTTGCAAATATTTTCTCCCATTTCATAGGTTGCCTTTTCATTCTGTTGATAGTTTCCTTTGCAGAATAGAAGGTTTTTAGATTGATGTAGTTCCACTTGTTTATTTGAGCTTTTGTTGCCTAATCCGAAAAAGTCATTGCCAAGGCCAATGTCAAAAAGCTTACTCCCTATATTTTATTTTAGGAGTTTTATGGTTTCAAGTCTTATGTGCTAATCTTTAGTCCATCTTTAGTTAATTTTTGTGCATGGTGTAAGATAGGGGTTCAGTTTCATTCTTCTGTTTGTGTATGTCCTGTTTTCCCATCACCATTTATAATTAGAATCCTTCTGTAAGGAAGAGCTGTCCTATCCCTCCTTTACTTATACATCCAGTTATGTATTAATATTACTGTGGGCTCATGGATGTTTATTTTATTTTATGGGTTATATTCCAATACTATCACTATTTTATTTGTCAGATTGTGCCAGCTTTAGCCCCTAGGAAAGAGCTCCTTGAGGTTGGCTCCTGTGTTCTTTTGATAAGCCTGTATCCTGTTTTGAGCAATTCCTTACCTTCTGACACATAAAAATGTTTCAGGTTCATCTTGTTTCTGTCCTGTCCCAGCCCCGGAGTCAACCATTTCTTTAGGGAGCCTTGGTTCTTTTTATTGGAGAATGGAATTTGGAAACTAGGATCTGAGTGCTAGATGTACACAATAATATTGGGATGTCTGCTTCTAGGCCATCTCAGTGTTTACACTCACACATACATTCTTACATAGTTATTTTTATTTCTCTACCTATCCCTTTGTGTATGTATATTAAAAGCCATGATTTCATACTGATACTGCTAATTCCAGTCCAACACCACAGACCTCATTCTGGCTTTCCCCCTTTCTTTGTTTGTAATTCCTTCTTCCAAAATCTGGCTGCAGACTAGAGAAGAGGGAGGATCACAAGAGGGGTAGGATAAATCACTTCTGTCCACATTCTACTGGCCGGCACTTAGCTATTTAGTGTCACAATTTCACGGCAAAAATAGGGACAGAAACATGGGAGAATATGGAAGAAATGTGGTCTAGTGTGCTTAGAAAGAAGAGGAAAACATGAAAATTTATGAGCACTAGCAGCTTTGCCATAGCCACAGTGCCATGAAAATATTGTAATTTTCTATGTGTGCCATGAAGTGAAAAATTTGAGAAGTACTAGAGAGACTCAATAACTTGTCAAAATTAAGGAGCAGCTAGATTTCTTCCAATTAAATCATATTATCTAACTAGGGCTGAGCACAACAATTTTATTATTATTTGGGAATATTTTTGATATGTAAATAATGAAGTCAGTGGGAAAACACCAAAACTTGAGTGTAATAAGTAGACTCAAGGTTTCAATTCAGGACACATTTTCTTCACCTTAATCTCTAAGACAAATAAAAATCTGAGTGTTTATGTATGTAAGTCTCTTTGTTGGGTTAGGTTTTTGGGTTTTAGTTTCTAAATTATCATTATTTGTAACTCTGTGACATCCTGTGAGGTACTGTAGGAAAATGACTAACATGGTGGGACAATAATTATTCTTTGACTGATACTGAGTTGCTAATTCAAATTCTATATGGATATATTAGCAGTTGTGTGGTCTTTTCTACTTTAGTGAAGGAGATGGCTGTCCTCTGTGGCTTACTTTCTAATTTCTTATAAAGTCTTAATGTATCTTCTGGGAATTAAAATATTCTGCCTTCCAAGATAGCCGTTCTTTCCCTTTTAGCAAAACCATATCCGAGATATTTTTTTGTGGATAATTAGACATGTTTACTTTAAATAACTTAATTATCTGAGCTAAACAGACCTACAATTTGGTACCTTGTATAAGGGAATATTTAATTAATACAGAATATTTGATCATTCAATTTGGGTTGAAATTATATGTCAGTTTAAAACATAAAAGATCACACAACAACTCTTTATCTGGAGGTCTAAGAATGACTTTTATAAAGGAGGGAATATGCCTTCTGATATGTAGGAAAAAATAGTACTAGACTCAGAGTCTTGTAGGTTACTTTTTTAAAAAACAAATTTATTAAGGTATAATTGACATACAATAGCACATATTCACAGTGTATAATTTTAAAAGCTTTGATATATGTATACATAAGTGAAACCATCACCCAAATCAAGGTAATGAATATATCCGTCACCCCAAAGAGTTTCCTCATGTCCCTTTGAAATTCCTTCCTCTCCATGTTATCCCTAGGCAACCACTGATCTGCTTTCTGTCACTATAGATTAGTTTGCACTTTCTAAGTGTTACATGAATGAAATTACATAGATGTACTCTTTTTGTCTGACTTCCTTCATTTGGCATACTTATTTTGAGCTTCATCCATGTTACTGTGTGTAACAATATATAGTTCATTCTTTTTATAGTTGAGCAGTATTGCATTGTATGCATGTATCACCATTTGTTTATCCAGTCACCTGCTGATGAATATTTGGATTCTTTCCTGTGTTTGGGCTACTACAAATAAAGCTACTACGAACATTTGTGTTGTCTATGTACAGATATATGCTTCCATTTTTCTTGGATAAATACCTAGGAATGGAATGGCTGGATTTTATGGTAACTGTGTGTTTTACTTTTTAAAGAAGCTGCCATACTGTTTCCAAAGTGGTTTCTTTCCCATCACTAGTGTATGAGAATTCCAGTTCCTCAACTAGCTCTCTAATACTTTGTAAAAGCAGTTAATTTTAGACATTCTGATAGGTATGTAGTGGCATCCCTTTGTGGATTTAAGTTACATTTTTCTAATGATGAATAGTATTTAGCATTTTTAATGTGTTTATTTGCCACCCATATATCTTCTTTGGTGAAGTGCCTGTTCAAACTTTGCCCAGTTTAAAACATTGGGTTGTTTGTTTTCTTATTATGGTATTTGAGAGTTATTTATATATTCTGGACATGGCTTTTATCAGATATATGGTTTGCAAATTTCCCCCCCCAGTCTGTGTTTTATCTTTTCATTCTTTTAACAATGTCTTTCAAAGAGCAAAATTCTTTTGGCCGTGTTGGGTCTTCGTGGCTTTGTGCAGTCTTTCTCTAGCTACGGCGAGCAGGGGCTACTCTTCGTTGCAGTGCACAGGCTTCCCATTGTCATGGGTTCTCTTGTTGCAGAACATGGGCTCTAGGTGTGTGGGCTTCAGTAGTTGTGGCACATGGGCTCAGTAGTTGTGGCTCGTGGGCTCTAGAGCGCAGGCTCAGTAGTTGTGGCGCACAGGCTTAGTTGTTCCACAGCATATGGGATCTTCCTGGGCCAGGGATCGAACCCGTGTCCCCTGCATTGGCAGGTGGACTCTTAACCACTGCGCCACCAGGGAAGCCCCCAAAGAGCAAAATTCTTAACTTTGATGAAATCCAATTTATCAATTATTTCCTTTAATGGTTTGTATTTTTGGTGTTATATCTAAAAAGATCTTTGTCTAACCTAAGGTCACAAAGATTTTCTCTTATGTTTTCTTTGAGAAGTTCTGTAGTTTTACCTCTTATATTTAGGTAATGCCTATAATCCATTTTGAGTTAACTTTTGTGTATGGGGTGAGGGAAAGTTTGGGATTATTTTTAAAATCTTATTTGCATTTGGCCATTCAGTTCCAGCACCACTTGTTGAAAAGGCCAGCCTTTCTCCAGTGAATTATCTTTTTACCTTTGTCAAAAGTCAGTTGTCCAAATATATGTGGGTCTATTTTTGGACACCCTATTCTGTACCAATGATCTATTTGTTCACCTTTATGTCTGTACCACACTATCTTGTTGAATGCAGCTTTATAATAAGTCTTTAAATCAGGTTGTGTTAGCCCTCAAACTTTTTTTCTGCTTCAAAGTTGTTTTGGCTATTTTAGTGCATTTCCATATGAAGCATCAGCTTGTTACTTTTTTAGAAAAAAATTGTGCTGGGATTTTTTTTTTTTTTTTTTTTTTTTTTTTGCAGTACGCAAGCATGTGGGATCTTCCTGGACCGGGGCACGAACCCGTTTCCCCTGCATCGGCAGGCGGACTCTCAATCACTGCGCCACCAGGGAAGCCCTGTGCTGGGATTTTAATTGGGATTATGTTGAATTCATAGACTAATGAGGAGAGTTGATATCTTAACACTACTGAGTCTTCTGATCCCTGAACACAGTATATGTTTTAATTTGTTTGTCTTTAAGTTTTTCTCAGCAATGTTCTTTTGTAGTTTTGGAGTTTTTAAATAATTTGTAATAAGATAAATTCACTTTTCTTTCTTAGACATGTTTTGTTAGTTGTTCGCAGCTAACTGCAGCGAAAAGTGAGGTCAACATGAAAGTGAAACATAGCACTTCAACTCCCTCCTCATTGCCCAGAACTAATCATATGTTCCCACCTAACTGAAACAGGGCCAGGAATTATAGTTCTGGGACATCCCTGGGAAGGAAGAAAACCAGAAATATTTGACAAACATCACTGCTGACTACCATAATATCTTTGGTTGCCTACCCAGTAGTCATTCTCCATCCCTTTTTACTTGCTATGAGAACCCCAATTTTCTCCATTCTCTTCTCCAACCTCGTTCAAAAAAGACCAGACCTTTCATGGTAATCCCATTTTTCTTTGCGGATTATTGGGTTAGCCATGTTCTGGCTAGGAGACATAAGGATGTCTATGTCTGGGACTTCTAGGAAAGTTTTTCTTTACCTTAAAAAGAAATATCAGATGGGGGCACTTATCTTGCCTTTATCTGGTTCTGTGTGATGATGTGCTTACTTGGATCTGCAACCAAGAGGGGAGTGTCAAACACTCTTAGGAGGCAGAGTGCTAAGCTGAACAGATTCTGCATGACTGAGAGCATTGATGTACAATGTTGAACTAATCATTCCTGGAACCACCCTATCCCAAGACTTCTTGCTATGTAAGATGATAAATGTCCTTATTTTGGGCCTTTTTTTAATCTTTGGTTTCCTGTTACTTGAAGTCAAAAGCATCTAGTTAGTACTGAATGCTAAGGATGAGCCAGGAATTGTACTAAATACTTCATCTGCATAAAGGTAATACAGTCTAACTTAATTCCCATAATAATGCTGTGATATAGGTGTTTTTATCACACACATTTTATGGATGGGTAAATTAAAGCATAGGGAGATTAAGTCCTTGCACAAGGCCATAACTATAAAGTGGCAAAAACAAAGATTAAAACTTTAGGTCTGGGGCTTCCCTAGTGGCGCAGTGGTTCAGAGTCCGCCTGCCAATGCAGGAGAAACGGGTTCGTGCCCTGGTCCGGGAAGATCCCACATGCTGTGGAGCGGCTGGGTCCATGAGCCATGGCCGCTGAGCCTGCGCGTCCGGAGCCTGTGCTCGGCAACGGGAGAGGCCACAACAGTGAGAGGCCCACGGACCGCAAAAAAAAACCCAAAAAAACCCCCAAAAACTTTAGGTCTATCTGACAGTAAGTTCAACTTGAAATCATTTGTAAATATTCCATATCTTCCTTATTTTTAATTTTTTTCTGAAGCACATGTAAAAAGTAGAATTGCAGTGTTCACCCTAAGCACCAGAAATTTCTAGGAGTATGCAAAAACATTAGATAATGTAGAATCTGATTGACTTTATAATTTACTGCTATGTAACTTAAGTAAATATTCTCTTTTATTTCAATGAACATATTCCCTATGTTTACTAGGTACTAGGAATACAAATATTTTGGCATTTATTCCAAAATAAAGGAAAGAAGGAAAGAAGAAGCACACATTAGATCAATGCCTAATACTTACATATTATGTCAAATTCACAATACTATAAAATGAATATTAAATATACTCATTTTACAGATGGGAAACCAGAAGCTCAGAAGGCAAAGTAAGTAGTCAAGTCACAAAGCTAATAAATGATGGAGCCAATAAAGTGTGGAACAAAGAGGTTATCGAGTGAAATTGAAAGCAATATGTGTCTTACCCCACATAAAATGTTTTCAGTTTTATCACAATATATTTGGTGCATCCAGGTATTATCTTCTGTTTATGATTTGTCCTGGAATGAAGCTAGGCCTCATGATCAGCTGGGCTTTTTTTCTATTACCTCATTAATTATCACTAGCATGGCCTTGGACCAGTTTTTAACCTCATCCAGCCTGTTTACTCATTTGTATCATGAGGTAATATAACTACTTCATATGGTTTTGTGAGGATTGGAAAAATAAAGACAGTGCCCCTGGGCACTTAATAAATGGCAGGCATTATTACGAACAGCTAAGGAAATTAGGATCAACATAGTAGAAAATGTTCACACAGTTCACTGGTAACCAGGACAGGACCAGGACACAGGACTTATTTCTGCTTATCCAGAACTCTTTCTAGTAGCATATCAAATTGATTAGGATCCCAAGGATTATGAAGAAAGTTTTCAGAGGATAGAGATGACAAATCTTAATTCCAGATTCTACAATATGGAAAACCAATAAATTTTTATTGTATGCCCATATAGTTCTAGCTACTGTTGAAACAGTGACAAACAAGATAAGGTTCCTGCTCCTAAAAAGCTTATATTATAGTGAAAAGAGCAAATAATAAATATATAAATAAACAAAATAATTTCAAACAGTGGTAAATGATAATGGGTTGATGTGGGAGAGCCTATCTAGGTAACGGATGGAATCCTGGCTTATATGAGGAGAAAGAGGCATCCATGTGAAGTACTGGGAGGAAGATTGTCATGTGCAGGAGAAAACTGTGCAAGTGGAAAGTTCCCCTGCTGTAATAAGCTTGGTGTGTTCAAGGGACAGAAAGAAATTAGTGCATTTGAGCACTGTGAGGATGAGAATGGTGGGAGGTAGACAGAGGCCAGATTAGGCAGGGTCTTCAGGGTCATGGTAAGGAATTGAGGGTGTTTTATAGTTGCAATGGGGAGCAATTGGAGTGCCTTGTGTAGAGGTGTTAACCTACTTGGCTTGTACAGTTGTCTCTCTATCTGTGGGGATTGGTTCCAGGACTCCTTGAGGATACCAAAATGCAAGGATGTTCAAGTCCCTTGTATAAAATGGCAGTAATATTTGTATATAACCTATATATATCCTCTTATGTACTTAAAATAATCTCTAAATTACTTATAATACCTAATGCAATGTAAATACTATGTAAATAGCTGCAGTGCACAGTAAATTCAAGTTTTGCTTTTTGGAACTTTCTGGAATTAAAAATTTTTTTGGTTTAGTGGTTGGTTGAAGCAGTGATAAGGAACCCAAAGATACTGAAAGCCAACTGTGTTTTTAAAAAGATCACTCTAGTTGCTTTCTGGAGAATGGATAATAGGAAGACTAGAGTGGAAGCAATTAGGGTGGCTGGGTTGAGGTCTATGTTAGTGGAATTGTATACAAGCAAATGGACATTCTCATAATCTTCCTTGACATACCAAACTAAAGGGTTGCATCTTCCTATTCCATTATCTCACATAGCACTTACAACTACCTTTAATCATTTTTTTTGTCCACTGTCTGTTATTCCTATATAGGGTTGCCAGATAAAATAAGGCCACTCAGTTGAATTTGCATTTCAGGTACCGAATAATTCTTTGTGTGCTCCCAAATATTGCATGGGAAATACCTATACTGAAATTGTGTTCCTTATCTGAAATTCCAATAAACTGGGCATCCTGTATTTTTGTTTACTAAATCGGCAACTCTACCCCCACTAGAATGTAAAATCCACGAAGGCAGGAGCCCTTTCTGTCTGGTTCCCCAATGTATATCTAGGGCACATAGTAGAAGCCCACACATGCTAACTGAATGAATTAATGATTTAACCAAATAGCGAGCGACTGAATAAATGGTTGAACGAGAGGCCCTCGGGACGGTGGCGGGGGGGCGGTGCGTGGGGACAGGAAACGACAGGGAGAACCAGCTCGACAGGGAGCTGGAGATTTGGACGCAGCGCGCAGGACGCCAGGGACAGTCGGCGTGCTGACGTCACCGGCGCCGGCCCCGGTGACGTCATCACGCCCGCGCTCTCCGCCCGGCTGGCGCTCTAGTGCCGCCGGCGCCTCATTGGCTGCTGTGGACACCGGGAGCTTTCCGGTGAGCCCGATCCAGCGCAGGTAGCCTGTGGAGCCGTTTGGCCCCGCCAAGGCCCCCGAGGCCCACTTTCCCTGTCGTTGGCCGTCAGCCAGCAGGCCTGGCCGCTGTACCGCGAGGAGAACACCGCCTCAGGGCCATGCCCAGGCCGAGTAGCGTCTCCCAGCGGCCGTCGGCTCCTGGAGGGGGCGGCGGTAGCGGCCCAGCGCCGTGTGGCCCTGCGGGAGGCAGCCGGGCCAAGGGGCTGAAGGACATTCGTATAGACGAGGAGGTGAAGATCGCGGTCAATATCGCTCTGGAGCGTTTCCGATACGGGGACCAGAGAGGTGAGGTTCCCGACAGGGACCCCGCCGGCTGCCCCACCTCCCGGAAGCCCGGTCCCTCGTTGGAAGGGGCTGCCTCACCGGAGGGAGGGGAGACGGGGGCGGTCCACCGGGCCCGGGCGAAGCGGTCGCGGGGCTGGGGCCAGAGTTGTGAGCCTTGCCCGGGGATGTGAAGAGCCCCGTGGCGTCCTGCGGCTCAGCCGGGTTACGGGGCACTTGTCTGGCGTCCGAAGGCACGAAAATCAGGTTGCTCAACTGCAGGAGGCATTTCTTTCCCCAGGGAGAGGGCTTTCGGTAGCTTTGCCACAACTTTTAGGTATTGTTAAGACTCTACTTTTTTTTTTTTTTTTTTTTTTTTTTAAAGGAGGTGGTGGTAGCCTTAATCGAGGTACGTTTAGTTTGAGTTTCGGAAGTAGAGGAACAGAAGGAAATTCGACGAATAAATGCAGTGGCAATATGTACTGCTTTGTTTACACCCTGGAAGTATCACTCTAAACACTTAAAAAAAAAAAAAAGAAACTCGTTCTGTTAGACGAAACGTCTTCCATACCTCTTAAGGTTGGAAAGCTACTTGTCTTGGGTCACACAGTGCAGAACCAGCAGCTGACCTGTGATCAGTACAGTATATTGAGAGCTCATTCCGATTTGCTGCTCTAAGTAGAGGACCCCTTATTCTGGAAGCTTAGAGTCTTTCCCTCTCCCCCCAAAAAAGGACCTGGACAGAGTGATTCTGAGCTTTCATTAAACAGAGGTGAAGCCCCAGAAATATACAGCATCATATCCAGTCTGAGACAGTGAAATAGGGATTCTATGCAGTTTTTGAAGGCAAAGACACTGGAATCTGATACTGAGCATTCATAATACTTGAGCATACCTCATCCTTGAAGGAAATAAACATTTTGTTGGTTAAGCAAGTAAGTTAAGATAGTAAAATATGTTCATCAGGAGCTCAAGATTTCAGCACAAGAGGACTAATCTTTGGTGAACATCAGGGTCCTTTATCACATTTAGGTTTAAATGTTATTAATATCAGAATTCTGGTAGACATTCAGTGGTTAATTAGTACAGGCATATCTCATTATTGCACTTCACTTTATTGTGCTTTGCAAATACTGTGTTTTTTTACAAATTGAAGATTTGTGGCAACTCCATGTTGTCAGATGATGGTTAGCATTTTTTATCAATAAAGGATTTTTAAATTAATTGTGTATGTTGTTGTTTAAGACATAATGCTATTGCACACTTAATAGGCTACAGTGTAGTGTAAACATAACATAGGCCCTGGAAACCAACAAACCAACATAGGCCCTGGAAACCAAAAAAATTTGTATGACTTGCTTTATTACAATATTCACTTTATTACAAGGGTCTGGAATCAAACCCACAGTATCTCCTAGGAATGCTTATATCTATTTTTCGCATAAAATATGATAATTTGATTATATGTTTATATGATTTTTCATATTTTATAAACATATATGTGTATTGAAGTACCTTGAAGGAAAATTGCCGATCCACAAATGATGCTTTGTGTTTTTTTCCATGTAGAAATGGAATTTCCTTCTTCTTTGACCAGTACGGAAAGAGCCTTTATTCATCGATTGAGTCAGTCTCTTGGTTTGGTTTCTAAAAGTAAAGGGTAAGCTGACAAGTTTTCTTAATTGAAAAAATTATTTACCGAAAAAGAGAAATGTTTTTGACTAAATAGTTATTACTGCTTTAGTTAGATTCACATCCTTAATTATATTGTGTGTAGATGATCTGATTCATGTCTGTACCAAACTCAGCTCTTTGCTTTTCTTACTGTCCCCCTTTTTTGTTTTCCCTGATTGGGGGAGAGTGGGAGAAGAAGGTAAATTTTAAGATATAAAGAGAATGGTTTAAAAGTTGAAGTTGATTGCATTGAGAAAGGTATTCTCTTCTTGTATGGAAACCAAAACTTTTTTCTTGAAGAATGGATGGACTAAAAATAATAAGTACAATTATTTACAGAACTTATCTCTTTTGATGCTACTGTACTATAATGGTATGCTTTTAGAACACATGCTTGTTGTTTTTTTTCATACCAAGATTAGAACTGATTAAATAAAACTGAACAAGAGGAAACTTAAATATTTTTTGAAGATCACTTATCCATAGTGGGGAAAAGTCATTTGAGCCATCCATATTGAAGAACTCTAAAATTCTGTGGAGTTATTTCATTTTGGGAATAAGAATGATGGGATTGATATAGAGTTCTTAGTATTGGTGCTATTGACGTTTTGGACTGTATAATTCTTTATTGTGGAGGGCTATTTTGTGCATTGTAGGATGTTTAGTAGCATACCTAGCCTTTACCCACTACATGCCAGTAACACTTCCACCCCCAGCTGTGACAACCAAAAATGTCTTTAGGCATTTCCAAAATCTACCCTGGGAGCAATATTGCTCCTGGTTGAGAACCACTGAGATTGGGGGAAAAAAAGATGAAATTTCAGCTTCCAGCTTTTAGGTTAAGAAGAGGGAAAACAAAGCCTTAATTAAGTAAATATATTAATAACTAAATAGAAGGTCCTAAGGTGAAAGTAGCTGAGGTTGCAATGTCTTGCATATGAATGTCCACCATAGTGATGATACAGTTACTGACTGAGACAAGGGATGTAGCTTAGGTGCATGTGAACTTTGAACATCACTAAAACCAGTGTTGGCATCCTGGGAAGGTTCCACCCATATTATAGTCATCTGGATAGGTAAAATATTGCACTTGAAAATAAAAATAAGGTGCAGGGCCACAATCCTTTATCCAAAAGGGCCTGGGCCAAATATGTTTTGAGATGCAGATTTTCAGATTTCAGAAAGGCAGTAGGGTATATTAGCAGTATGTTATATTTCTTGCTGAAAAATGTATGACTATTCACACTAAGGTAAATAAAGATCATAAATAGCTTCATGTTAATTTAACCAGGCTTTGCTGCCAAATGAAGTTGCTGCAGACTTCCAGAAGTCTGCCACTTTTCAGAGCTGTTTGGATTTAAGGGTAGTAGATAAGAGATTGTGGGCCTGCACTAGAAAATATCTGTTATAAACACTGTTCTGCAGCTACATCATTTCTGTGGTTACATGGGTTTTTAATTCTAAACAGTGAACTTGGAAATGACCTTTAGAAATTACTCTTAGAAAAGCAGTCCATTGGACTAGACTACCTCTACTTTTGTTCAGTAGCATGATCCTTTAAAGGATGGTCCAGAGATGAAAAAAAGTTTGGGGGGGAAGGGGAGAGCAAGTTATCAGGACAAAAAAAGGGGGATGAAGAAACATTGAAGAGACAGAAAGAGGAAACAGGAAAGAGATGCTAAGGGAATCAAGGCAACCCCACCTATTATCTCATCCCTACTCCCTATATCTAGTGCTCCATAAATCCTCTTCTTAGTAAATATCCTAGCTCTTTCCCAGTCCCTTTTTATCTCTGAGCAAACTTAGTACAATGTTTTTCTAGTGGTCCTTGTCATTTTCAAATGCCTTTCCTTCTTTTTACATATATAAAGAACTAAATCACTTTGAATATATTTCTTAAATCCTTTCTTTTCATTTATATGAGAATTTGTACCTGACTTGTATGGGTTTTTCTGTTCACTCTTGAGTAAAGATCTTTTATTTTTAACCTCCTAGAATTAACTTTGTTAATTTAGGATAGTTAAGTTAGTTAATAATTGTTAAGTTAGTCTTTCTGTTGTGTGTTTGTTTTTTTTTTTGTGTGCCTGGTATTATGATTCCATAATACCTATTTGAGAGGTGTGGAGGAAAGGACAAGAAACCTGGATTCTAATCCCAGTCTGTCACTGCTTTGTTCTTTAGCTTTGGTCATGTCCCTTAACTTTAAAGGCCTGTTTTCTTAAATGTAAAAAATGAAGGAGTTAATCTCTATGTGTTGGTTAAGATTCTGTGATCCCGTAGTTTATTTTGAGTTTCTTACAAGGTTTTTAAAAAACAGATTCCAGACTTACTGTGTGATAATTTACAGTTTTTTTTTTTCTGATCACTTTTTAATTTTTTTAAATCTCCTTTCTTTCAAAATGAAGCCACATGTGTTGGATTTTGTTTTTCATCTCCTCTTAGAGAGTTGGGTTTACTTTGAATTGATTATTTTCTTTATAATTGCTCATCTTTTGGTAAAAATACTCTTGTTGGAGTAACACCCCCATTTTGTGTTCTTCACTATATCCTAATGTTTTCTTAGACATTCCAGTCAAGTTTTCCCATACCCAAAATTTCACCTCCTTGTAATTTGTTCTGTTTTTCCTCAACCTATGTCACTGTGTTTTGGTTCTAAGAGCACACTTTTTTGAGTCTTTAATTTGTTCATGAATAAAACAAGATTCTTTCTTATTCTTCTTAGTCCAAGTTAGACAAAAAGAAATTTACAAGGTGAACTTTGTTAAAAACTTGTGGAAAGAGAAAATATAAAGTGTATGAAAGCAGGTTTTCCAAGTACAGGTTTTTTATCCTGTGATTGCTGAAGGTGCTGCTTAATAGGTATCCAGTTATTCTACTCACCCTGACCAGGAGGCTCTACTGTACAACAAGACCCCCTTTCAGATCTGCGTTACTGCCTCCCTTACCTCCTGCCATGGAAGATTGCATACCGCACTCCACCTCTCTTCCCCTAGCTAAAACAGAAAATGGGTTAAAAGTGATGAACCCTGTTAGTGAAGTTTTGGATATCCATTAAATAAACCCCTACAGTGCGCAGTAATAATAGTAACAGTAGCTAACATTTATTAAGTGCTGTTGTGCAACAGGCATTGTGCTAGGTGCTTTAAGTAGATTATTTGATCCTCACAACAGTCTTGTATGGTAGGTTCCATTTTTTCAATACCTGGTGCCTGTATAACAGATGAGGCAATTCGAGCTTAGAGAATTAAATAGTTTTCCGAAGATCACACAGCTAGCAGGTGGCAGAGCCAGCAATCAGACCTAGTTAATGTTTAGCTAATTAATTTTTGTTTTTCACAGTGAGTTCATAACAGTGTTTTAGGAACTGCGAGGAGTTAAGACAGGGATATTGGATAAAGCTCATCTCTAAGTTGCTTGTTGTCCATTAAGTCACAAAAAGAAAAAAATTTACCACAAACATAGCATCACATGAAAATAATTGTGTTTAGTGACAAAATTAACTCGTTTGGTTTATTATTTTCTAGGTAATCGTAATAAAGCACAAATTTGTATGATTCAAACTTTAATAAATTTGTAATTTTGTATTACAGTATTGAGGAGAAAATGGTTTGGAGTTAGATCTTTGCATCTGTCTGCTTAGTGGAAGTATAAATTAAAGGGATATGAAATTAAGTGTATACTAGACATCAAACAAATGTGTATTTTTTTAGAGGCATTAGCTCCTTGGTGGCTGTGAGCTTTTTAAGCAGTGATTTCAGATTTTGGCTCTTTAGCAGATTTTTAAACTGTTCTCAGGTTTGTAAAGTGGGGAATAGCAAGGTGTATGGTTGTATTTGAGGTAGATTACTCAGTAACATGCTGTGTAAATGAAACATTTATTAATATTAAAATTGCATCAAATTTGATTAGTTATATCATCATTTTTCTTTAAAAAGAAGAAGCTATTGAAATGTCATAACTTCATTATAGCATGCATGATTACTTTTCCCTTTGAAAGTTAGAAGTTATGATGTTCTTATCTGTATTTGTAGGCCATTTACTTTTATACTTAAATATGGCATATAGGGCTTACATGTTATTATTTAAAAAAATTCTTGTGAAGTTCATTTATCTAGCATCTTTTCCATGTTGTGCAGGTAGTTTCTAGTCAGTTTTGCTGTGTAAAGGGAACTACTAGATATTCATCAAATTATAGTGTTGGTTACCTTGGAATGAAAGCATGATGATGAGATTTCAGTGTGTTAGTTTACATAGTAGGACAACTCTACTATATTGAATGTTTTCATCCACACAATAATGAGGTGAATATTTTCCCAAAATTTCACTAATTTTTAAATTATATATCAGTGTCACTGTGGTGCTGAATGGGGTAGGAGTGAGCCCTAATAGCACTAATAGTAGAATTTTTTTACTAAAACATAAAAACTATCAAGTTGATATTCTCTTTCTGTCCCACCATCTGGGTTCAAACTGAATTTAGTAAATTGTAAATGGTAATGACTAAGTACTCACACTTGCTTAGTATGAGTTATTGTTATAGATTAATGCTGAATTATTATTAGGCAACCTATGTTAGGAAAGTTTCAATCTGACCTGTTATTTTAGTTGTGAGCTTATTGAGGAAAGAGTATATTTTCCTCAACTTTGTAATCGTAGCTTCTAGCATAGTGCCTGGCATACAGTAGGTAATCAATATATGATGAATGATTGAATGAATGAATAAAATAAAATTAAAGGTGAAATATAGCAAAACTTTCCTGAGATGATTTTTGAGAAAATTAAAGCATCTTGGAGCTGATAGAAATATTAGAGGTTTTAAAATTCTGTGTCAGAGAAGTAAAATGATTTATTTTTGATCACATAGCTAGTTAATTGAAAGATTATTACTAGCTGAACACAAGCCTCCTGACTGTTGCTCTAGTGCTCATTTCAGCACACTTCTGGCCTTCTATGGTTAAAATTTTATGAAGTACCTGGAACAGAAGGGGAATGAATGATTGAGTCTATCATGACTGTACTGAGGTTTCAGAAAAGTCCATGGGAAAAGAACCTACTACAGAGAACATCTCTAGAATCCAATAATTCTGATTTACCATGGAAATGACTAAAATTTCTAGATCAGTTAGATTTTAATAAGCTCATCTTTATGCCATCATTTAAGCATCACTAAGCACTTGTCCAGGAGTAGATGATGGCATAGAAAGGGTATAATTCATTGGGGAGTTTCCAGAAATTAAAAATCTTGGTAAATTGAAAGCCTCACTTAGAAGACTTAGATAGCTAAAGCTGTATAGGTTAATCTTCAGTTTCATGTCACTCTATAGTGAAGATATTGTTGAACATATTTAAATTAGATTTAGGAATTAGGAAAATTCTAAAATTTAATTTAGAATTAGTAAAATTATATATATAATTTTCATTGTATTTGTGGCTTTGTTGCTCATTTCTATAATATGATAGTGGCATTAACAAATGGCAAAACATTTTTTTTTTTTTTGCGGTACGCGGGCCTCTCACTGTTGTGGCCTCTCCCGTTGCGGAGCACAGGCTCCGGACGCGCAGGTCCAGCGGCCTTGGCTCACGGGCCCAGCCGCTCCGCGGCATGTGGGATCTTCCCGGACCGGGGCACGAACTCGTGTCCCCTGCATCGGCAGGCGGACTCTCAACCACTGCGCCACCAGGGAAGCCCCCGGCAAAACATTTTATGAAATGTTTTGTGTAACTTTTTTTGGTACAAGAAACGATATTTTTTCCTGGCTATAATTATAATAATAGCTTTCATTTATTTAATGTGTACTTTGTAGCAGATACTGCCCTTTACATGCATTATCTTATTTAATCATATGAAGAGTTCTTTGAGGCACGTATTATTATTATTATTATTATCATCATCTTAGGCTCAGAGCTATTAAATAATTTGCTTGTGGTCCCACAGCTAGTAGGTGGTAGAGATAGGATTCAAATCCAAGTCTGTTTGCTTTCATAACCCAAGCTCTTTACAGTACTACATTGTACTAGATTATAGACATGTATTATTAAATCATTCAAAATACATTTGAGGACTTCCTGTGTGTATAACATTGTACTTAGTACTCCTAAAGCTACAGAAGTCATCAAAGACATAATTAGGACCATTTAAAGAAGTAAATATACCTACATCAGGTAACTTGAGAACAGTTATAAATCATCATTACCTTATAATTGAAGGCTAGAGTCAGAAGCTTTGAAAAACTTCTTTTTTTTTTTCCCCAGTATACATCTGAAAATACTTATCAGTAGTGCTGATTTATGTTTTTTTGGTCCAACCACTAAACTTGGCTTTCTTAACAGGTTTTCATGGGAGTGTGACATTACCAGCATACTGGAGAAACATTCAGTGGGATATATTAGTCTGGACCACTGTTATAATTGGACCACCATAATGTTTTCATTATCAATTTTAGATTCTATTGTTCAAATTGATTTTCTCCCTCTATGTTTCCCAGCATGTATTAACTGGTGATGTTTCATCCACCATGAAGTCTGCTAAGACAAACTTTAACACTTAAGGGTAAGTAAGCCTTTTTTTTTTTTGCTGATTTAAAATTGGATTTGCAGCATTTTGAAATTTTAATTGAAAATGGTCTTGTGGCCAGTTTAGCATTAAATTCCTCTTTACTGAATTTTCTGGGATTTCCAGCATCTTATCCCAAAGCATTTTGATTTTTTTCAGTGTTTTGCTTGAGACATGTTTTCTAAGTAGCCATACATCATATGTAAACAAATTGACTATATATAGTAAATAAATGATTTTTATTAATATTCAGAAAGGGAGCAAGTAGATACCTAACTGTGAAGAAGAAAGATGGATCAGAAACAGCTCATGCAATGATGACCTGTAATTTGACTCATAATACAAAACATGCTGTTAGGAGCCTAATTCAAAGATTTCCTGTCACCAGTAAAGAGCGTACTGAACTTCTGCCTAAAACAGAAAGAGGAAATGTGTTTGCAGTTGAAGCTGGTATGTATTTTCTGGGGAGCTTCCTTGTTTATCCTATTATTTCTTGACTGTTCTTTTTCCACTTAAAATTTATTTTTAAAAACTAACATGAAATATGACTTCTCAATTTGAATAGTTGGTTAGAAATGATTAAAAGTTGTGAAGATTTTGGAATGAATTGCAGTGTTAAGGCATGTCATTAAGTTAGACAGGGTTTTTTGTAAAGTGTTACAGTAATAGCTAAACATTTATTGAGCACTTATTGTGTGCTAGACAGTATACTAAACTCTACATAGAGCCTCATAGCAACCCTTGCAAGGTAAGAATTTCCCCTATTTCACAGGTGAAGAAACTGGGGCTCAGAGAGGTTAAATTTGTTCAAGGCCACTCAACCAGCCAGTAAACCACAAAGCTGGGATGTGACTCCAAAGTCTGAACTTTCCTATATTATGCTACTGTGACACACTAATGAGTGGGATTTTGAATTGGGACTTTAGCTTCTGGAAAGAGACAGGACAGAGTCTTCAGTACATTAACTTGTTCAAAGGTAGATAAATAAATATATTTAGGTTATAAAATGAAGTAATTTTACTATTTGGAAAAATAACTTTTCTAATGAGAAAGTTATTTCTTTTATTATCTCCAGTGAAAGAATCTGCATAATTTCTATTGGAGTACGTTTGCAGAATGTAGAAATGCATGGTGCTAGCTATCAAGGAGTTTTAAAAATACATGCACATAAAAATATTTTGAGTTATGTGAAGAGTATAAAACACATCATGCCTTTTGTATTCCTATCTGCTTAAATGTAGATGTTGACTAAAATGCAGAATTAGATTTGTTAAGCATTAGGACCTTATATTTACACATATTATTCTGTTTGATCACATGATCTTACATGCTAACTTTAAACATAGAGGGTTTTTTATTTTTCATATGTGTTTTCATACTGTATGTAACAGAATTTATAAGTATAATATACATTGTTTCCTACTCTAAAATTATAATTTTCTGTGTTATAATTGATAGAAACAAGGCTGAAAATTATTTTAGGATATCAAAATTGGGTTTTATTTTTAATGATTTTTGAATGATTGATTTTTGTTCATTTTTAAACATTGTGCACCAGAAATACTTTTGGGAAATTTGCCTTCTGATTGATATAAAAATGTGTAACATTCTCTAAGAATATTGTGTGGCAGTACAACAACTGAGGCATTGCTTTTTAACTTTAGACTGAGTAGAGAAGAAGCACTTGAAAGGAATTACATTAGAAATTACTTATTTTTGTTTTTTAACTCTTTTTATTGTTGATCATAAATTTTTTTGTTCTCTTATTCATTTTCAAAGAAAACCGGGAAATGAGCAAGACAAGTGGGCGACTCAACAGTGGCTTATCTCAGATTCCAGTGAAAAGAGGAGAATCTGAATTTGATTCTTTCAGGCAGTCTCTGCCAGTGTTTGAGAAACAAGAAGAAATTGTTAAAATAATTAAGGAAAATAAAGTAGTTTTGATTGTAGGAGAAACTGGGTCTGGAAAGACTACACAGGTTTGTTTCTTCTTTGTTGTTTATAGAAGAAAAAATTATTTTATCTCGTGATAGTTTTATATCAAATTTACACTACATGTATTTTAACAAAAAACAAAAAAGGAACTTTTGTTTATTTTAATGGTTATTTCAGAAATAAATTATTACTGGAAGTACATTTTGAGAATTTGTAGAAAGGTAATATTTTAAAATATTTATTTTTAAATTAGTACATAAGGGCTTTATTTAAACAGAGGTGAGGTTGTGATTTGGTATCATGAAAGGAAAATGGACTTTGACCTTCAGTTCAGATTCCAGCTTCCACATTTATTGAATGTGAAATTTTAGGCTAGACTTGTAACTCTTGAAGCCAGAGTCCTCATTTATAAAATGGTACTAACAATTGCTACCATTCGAGGTGGGGTTTAGAGGTAATGTCTGTGAAGTGCCTAGCATAGTGTTTTTACATAGCTAAATTAAAAGTAATATTTATAACAACAAGAAGTGTTAATATAAAGTTAACATAAAGTGGGATTAATATGACATGTTTGACTTGGATGTTTGGAATCATAGTACTTCATTGTTATGAAGTTTCACTCATAGGCTGACAAGGTTGGAAGTAAGCATGGTACAATGATATGACCTTTTCTTGTTTATATTCTTTAACATGTTAGCACGTTGAAACAGTAAAATTACTTTGCTTTTGATTGAGGTGCAGATAGAATTGTCAGTATAATTTTACATTTTCTTCTTTTCTTTTATGGACAAATAAATTTGCTTTTGACAATTGCTTAAGATTTCCTATGCTTATATTGGTTGGTTTCATAAAGTTAGATAAATAAGGCAAGGTGGTAGGAGAGGTTGACTATAAACTTTATCAGTTATTTACTTGTGGGACTTAATCATTTTCACAGAAGTGTAACTCTTTATACCTAAAACTTGAGCCTATAAAACTAATTACAAACGTGATGAAATTTTTATATGAAGACAGTGTATAAGATTTTTCTTCAATATGATTATGATTAAGTGAAATTCCATGGAGTCATGCCAAAGAATCTGTTCAGATGTCTTAGATTGTTATAATTGTTTTAGTATTAGAAAGTTTTGCCAGTTGATGTTAATTGTAGCCATTTTAATTATATCAAGTAGAGATAATGAAAGTTTTGATAAAATATAACAAATATGGTTTTATTTAAATTATTTGAGTGTTCTTCCTAAGGATATTTGTATACTGGAATTATGGATGTCTATTTTCACAATTATGTGTATCATTTTACTAGGTATGAAAAGATCTGGAGAATTTAGTTAGGAATTAAATATTATTCTCTTTGCTTTTCAAAAGAAACTATTAATCTAAATGGGTTTAAACCTAAGAAATAATTGTATCTTGTTCAAGGAGTTCAAGTAAAATTACTAATGTTCCTGTCCTATGAAATACAAATATGACAGTTTGAAGTTAATATCATTAGCCATTTTCATCTTTCCTTTGGGAGCATTAGGAAGTTATTTGCCTTTTTTTTTTTTTTTTTTTTTCCGTTACGTGGGGCTCTACCGTTGCGGAGCACAGGCTCCGGACGCGCAGGCCCAGCGGCCATGGCTCACGGGCCCAGCCGCTCCGCGGCATGTGGGATCTTCCTGGACCGGGCACGAACCCGTGTCCCCTGCATTGGCAGGCGGACTCTCAACCACTGCGCCACCAGGGAAACCCCTATTTGCCTTTTGAATGTTCATATTCATTATATAAAATTCAAACATTATAGAAAATATAATGTTTTTATATTTCTCCCTGGTTTATTGTCAGAAACTTGGAGTATATGTTTCTGGGTTTTTCGGGGGATTGTTTGTTTTGTTTTTGTTTTCTTTACAGTATTGATATAGATTATTTTTAAAACAAACATGGGATAATATGTATACGCTTTGCATCTTGCTTTTTTCACTTAATAGATATTGGATATTTTTCTGTGTTAGTACCTAGCGATAGACCTCATTTTTTAAACAATTGAGTAGCATTCCTGAGCATTTTTGTAATAACAGTGATAAAATAAATGACTGTTTACTGCGTGCTGAAGTTTTACAACAGTTATCTTAATTAAACCTCTTATTAACCCAAGATATGTAGGCTTGTTATTATCTCTTTTTACAGATGTGGAATAAAAACTAAAACTTACAGATGTTAATCTACCCAAATTCACATAACTAGGAAGTGGCAGAGCAGGAATCTTACTCAGTACTTACTTTATTATATTGCATCCTAATATTTCTTTTCTAATTTGTGGGAATGTTTTAATAGGATAAATTCCTAGAAGTGGAAATGCTGGATCAAAAATATTGCATTTAAAATTTTAGTAGCTAGATTAACTAGTTACTGTCTGTTAATTCAAAAAAGACTTATCGTATTAAAATAGTACTGAATGTATTGAAAGTCCCCATTTCTCTAAAACTTAGGCAACAATGGATATAATTTATTTTTTACCTTTATCAATCTGATAAGCAAAAAATAATGTTTTAATTTGCATTTCTCTGATTCTTAGTTGAGTATCTTTTCGTTTGCTTATTATCTATTTATATTCTGTGAGTTACTTATTTATATCTTATTTTTCTTTAGGTTTAATCATTTTGGATTTATTTTTAATAATGCTTTGTACATTATGGATACATGGCTGTTATGTGTTAGATATCTTAAAAACAATTTCTCCCAATTTTTTGGTTGCTTTTTTAGCTTTGCTTATGGTATCTTGATTAGTAGTTTTACATTTTTATTTAGTCAAATCTGTCAGTCTTTTTTTAGGGCTTCATGCCATGCTCAGAAAATCACTTTCTACCCCAAGATTAAAAAACATTTTCCTACAAATATTTTATTCTAATACTTTTATATTTGTAGTTTTAAAAATCCATCTGGAGTTTATTTTATTGTGTCATATCAGGTAGGAATCTAACTTTTTTCCTTATGTTAGTATCTAGTGTTCCAATATAATTTTGATTTAATAATCCCTTCCCCCGATTTTAAGATACTACTTTTTAAAAATTGAAGTATAGTTGAGTTACAATATTGTGTTAGTTTCACGTGTGCAGCAAAGTGATTCACTTATATATATATATAATTATTTTCAGATTATTTTTCATAATAGGTTATTACAAGATATTGAATACTGTTCCCTGTGTTATATAGTAAATCCTTGTTGCTTATCTATTTTATGTAGTGTGTATCTATTGATCCCATACTCCTAACTTATCCCTTCTTCCCTTTTCCCTTTGGTAACCATATGCTTGTTTTCTATGTCTTTGAGTCTGTTTCTGTTTTGTAAATAGACTCATTTGTATTATATTTTAGATTACACATATGAGTGATATCATATAATATTTGTCTTTCTCTGTCTGACTTACTTAGCATGATATTCTCTAGGTCCATCCATATTGCTGCAAATGGCAACATTTCAGTCTTTTTTTATGGCTGAGTAATATTCCATTGTGTACATATGTGTGTGTGTATGTGTGTGTGTATATACATATATATATATATATATATATATATATATATATATATATATACCCACCACATCTTTATCCATTCACCTGTTGATGGACACTTAGGTTGCTTTCATGTCTTGGCTATTGTAAATAGTGCTGCTGTGAACATTGGGGTGCATGTATTGAGATACTACTTTTGATCAAATACTAAATTTCTATAGTACCTGGGTATATTTCTGGAATTTTTGTTATGTATTTTTAATTATCTGTTCCTACACCAAGATCTCACTTTTTGCATTTTGTAGTTTTACAGTATGTAGCATAATATTCCTCTTTATTATTAGCTTCTCTTTTTAGATATTTCTTAGCAGTTTGTTTGCATTTATGCTTCCGAATGAACTGGTCAAATTTTTAAAAATCCTGGAGGGTAAGACGTGTATGAAAAGATGTCCTTTTCACTCATACATAGTTAAAGAAATGAAATCAAAACAATAATTATATTTTTCAACTATTAGATTGGCTGAAATTTAAAAATTGATGAAATCCAGCATTTGCATAGGTGTTGGGAAAACAGCATCTTCTGCTCTGTTGGTAAAAGTATAAATTGTTTTGAAGAGCAGATTGATAATTTTTCTATGAAAATTTAAATTTATATACTCTTTGACTCCACATATATTTGTCTTTGTGTAAGTATGTGAAGATAGATGTTCACTGCAGCATTCTTTTTAATAGTAAGCAACAGCATCAAAAATAACAAGCCTAAACAAACTGGAAATTACTTAATGTATAGTCATATTTGTTAAATTATAGCACATCCATAAGATGGAATGTGCAGCTATTAAAATGGATTAGGTAGATCTGATGTGTTGTTAAGTGAAATCTGCAAATTACAAACATTAAGTATAATAATGACTTTGTGTGAATAAAAACCTGTTTATATACACAAATAATTTAAGTTGTATAAACTTTTTTTTTCCCCAAAAGAGTTTATAAGAAAATTAACAGTAGTTACTTTCATGGAGAGGTCTATTGGTAGTAGTATGGGTGGGGAAGACTTTTACTTTTTATTTTAAATCTTTCTGACCTGTTTAAATTTAATTATAGAAAAGTGTCTGCAATCCTGGTATTAGACTATTTCTGGTTTCTTTATATTTTTCACTATTTAAAAAATTCCAATGGAATTTTGATTGTTGTTTCATTGACTTTATAGGATAACTTGGGGAGAATTGACATTTTTGCAATATTGATTATTCCTATCCAGGAATATGTTGTCTTTTTCTAGTATATTCCCATCTTTTATGTTTTTCAGTAGTGTTTTATAATCTTGGTTTTTCAGTAGTGTTTTATAATCTTTTTCATGTAAACCTTAACTGTTTCTTTATAATTTTGTTTTTAAGTGTTTTAGTTTTAGTTTCTATTGTGAACAAGATCTTTTTAAATTACATTTTTTAGCTGATTATTAGCAGTTACATGAAAGTTGCTGGTTTTATGATTATTTTATGTTTGGACATGTTACATAACTTTTTTAGTTCTGATGGTTTTTCAGTTGATTGACATGGATTTTCTGGATATACAATTATGTTGTCTTATAGTACTTTAAAATTTGTTTCAGATTCCTCAGTTCCTTTTAGATGATTGCTTTAAAAATGGTATCCCCTGCCGTATATTTTGTACTCAACCAAGACGATTAGCAGCTATTGCTGTGGCTGAAAGAGTTGCTGCAGAGAGAAGAGAAAGGATTGGTCAGACAATTGGGTATCAGATCCGTTTAGAAAGCAGGTAAAGACAATTCACCTGTAGCTTTTTATCATTCTCAGAAAAGACTAAATATTTATATTTCACTAAATATAGAGCATGTGTTAGTTGAAAAGTTAGATGATCATTTTGCTCCAAGTAAGTTTATAATAGGCCATTGAGCTCATGTCTAAATTTATTGAGGTTTTGAATAAATAAATAGCTTGAAAAAGAGTTTGGGCCGTAGATAGAAATCCTGTTTCATAGTTTCATGATAAAGTGCAAGTTATTTCACCTCTTTGAGTCTTAGTTTCCTCATCTATAAAATGGGGCTAATGAAAGCATCTAGAGCACAGGTTTGATGTGAAGTTTATAGTAAGCACTCAGTAAATGTTAGTGACTGAACTGATTATTATTAGTAGTAGTAGTAATGCTAGTAGTACCTTCTTGAGAAGTAGTACCATTTCTTTGCTCACAGTTATTTGGATATAGTGATTCAAAAAGCTAATCTCATTTATGATACACTTTTTTCCCCCAAGTAAAAAATGTTTAAGATCTTTAAAAAAAATCTTTTTAAGTTCTTTAACAAAATAATTACTAAATTAATAATAATTTAGTACTAAATAATTTAGTACTAAATACTAAAGTAATAATAAATTTGTGAGATTATCAGGCATAAAATACATATTTCACATAACTTTGCTAATAAAGCATATATACTAGTACATTGTTATATTAGTAACACTTATTAAAGTACAAAGGACACTAGCATTTAATATATGACCTTGTTTTAATTACATAAAAGATTTGTAATTGTGAACTTTATTTTGATTTTTTAAAAAGGGTTTCTCCAAAGACACTTCTGACATTTTGCACCAATGGGGTACTGCTTCGTACTCTGATGGCAGGAGATAGTTCATTGTCAACCGTGACACATGTTATTGTGGTAAGAATATTTAAATTTAAATATCTAATTAAATTTTTAGAATAGGATATAAATGAGAACCAATTTTTTTAAAACAGGCTATTCTAATCAAGTTACTTTTTTAAAAACTTTTATTTTTTGTTTTTAAAGATTTATTTATTATTTATTTATTTATTTGATTTATTTTTGGCTGTGTCAGATCTTAGGGTCTTAGTTGCAGTATGTGGAATCTTCGTTGAGACATGCAGGATCTTTCGTTGTGGAGCAGGCTTCTCTCTAGTTGTGGCCTGCAGGTTTTCTCTTCTCTAGTTGTGGTGTGCAGGCTCCAGGGCACGTGGGCTCTGTAGTTGTGGCGTGCGGGTTCCAGAGCATGTGGGCTCTAGTTGAGGCTCAGGAGCTCAGTAGTTGTGGCGTGCGGGCTTAGTTGCCCTGCGGCATGTGTCCCTTGCATTGTAAGGTGGATTCTTTACCACTGGACCACCAGGGAAGTCCCTCAAGTTACTTTTTATTGTCCATAATTGTTAGAAATAGATATTTTATATTAAATAAAGATATTCTTACCATCAGGTTTTATGAGTGAGAATAAAATAAGTAGATAGTTTTTTAAAAAGTGCTTTTTATATATGAAAATGGCACATGTATTTTAAGAGTTCTCCAGAATGGTGAAAGTTTTCTTTTTTCTCTGTGCTTAGTCATCTGATTTCTCTTCCAAATCTTAGAGGCATACTTTAAAGTCATTTAACTTCATGGTTAAGCTGCTAAATTAACTAGCTCCTGATGAAATAAGTAGATGAATTACCACCTTGTTAAAGAATTCTAAGCTTTTATCCAGTTTGTGTCAGAAAACTTAGATTAAGTTTTATAAGCTTGTGATAGAGCAGCTTTTGGAAACTTATTAGTTCTGTGCATTCAAACCACAGGATGCACCTGGTCCTGATGCTAACAGAAGCCTATTAAAATAGATTTTGTATTTATTAAAATTACATTAAATTAGACTCCACTAATTCAGCATTTGTTGTAGTTTTTGTGGGAAAAAGGGCAGTGTTTTGTTACCCACAGTAGGTCGTTAATGTCTGATTATTTCTAAGTTGTCCATAATACAAAATTTTCACTAATTGGCTGTGTCTACATTTAACTTGAATTAGTGTGAAACCCAGCAGCTCCATAATTTTAAAGACTTTATTTTTGTATTTTAACTGTTCCATGGTTTTGTTTTTGTTTATTACAGGATGAAGTACATGAAAGGGATCGGTTTAGTGATTTTTTACTTACAAAGTTAAGAGATTTGTTGCAGAAGTACCCAACTTTGAAACTAATTCTTTCTAGTGCTGCCTTAGATGTAAACCTTTTTATGAGATATTTCGGGAGTTGTCCAGTGACATACAGTAAGTTAAACTGTCAGAGTTCTTCTAGGATTTGTATGAAAGAATACTTTTTTGGCTTGATTTTATTTATTATAATAGAAAGTGGGGAATGTTCTGATGTATAGAGCATCTGTTTATGTTTTCTCTGAAATATACTTAATCAGTCATCTCTATGTATTTTCATCCTCTCCTTTTCCATCTACAACTCTTTGGTATTGTGTAGTGAGCCTGCTCTCTAGTCTTAAAAGGAGATATGCTTTATTTTGTATTCCCCTTTAAATTCTGTCCTATAGCTTTGCCTTTATTGCTAGACTCTTTCAAAGAGTAGTCTTAATGCCTGTGTTTACCTCCCATGTAGTTCTAAATATGTTGCCACTTAATTTTTGTCCTTATCCTTTAATCAAATCTGGTTTTTCCACCAATCTTTAAAAAAATTATTGATTTCCTCCTCAAAAATTGAAAAAGTTTTATGTGTTTACCTCAGTGAAATAGTACAGACATTCAGGGAAAAAGTTCACAATCACCTGTCTTCTTTTCATTTCGTATCTTTTCTTCCCTGAGATTACTTGATGTTGAAGCCTAGTGTATATCCTGTCTCACCTTGTCCATGCTCATACAACATATGTAAATATATACATATATATTGGGTTTATAGAAAATGGTTTTTACATAAATGGGCACATGCCATATACAATGTTTTGCAATTTCCTTTATTCATATGACAGTATATCATGAGCAGTTCTCCAGTTTAGAAGCTCTAGATGTAGTTCATTATATTAAAGAACTGCTTTTATATTTCCTAGTATGAATGTACCATGATTTATTTAACCATTTCTTAATATTTGGACATTAGATTGGTCCTGTATTCTCCCTTTCCCCTACTATAAACATCGTTGTTATGAGCATCCTTCTACATATATTCTTATATATTGGTGCTCTTACTTCTAAGGATAGATTCCTGAAAGTGAAATTGTTGAGTAAAAGAATGTATCTATTTTTAATTTTAACAGTAAGATGGTTTTGTCATTTTACTTTTTCAAAAGGCTGAAATGATTCACATTTCCGCAGTTTATGGGGCTATTCATTTGTGCATTCTTACCAGTATTGTTTTGAAATTGATTTAATTTTACATAAAAATCTTACTTATATTTTCCGTAGTATTTCTCATAATCGTTACCCTTTTTTTGTGAAATGCTCGTATCCCATAATTTATTTGCCAGAACTACCTCCTAAGTCTCATTCTGTATTACAGCCTGTACTTTCTTGGTCTCCTCTGTGGGCTTCTCTTCTTTTGCATGGTGCTTAAATACTGATATTTTTGAGGATTTTTCCCATGACCCATTTTTATCCTCTTCCTCCCTTCCCTCCCCTTCCCTTTCCTCCTTCCCTGCCCTTCCCTGCCCTTCCCTGCCCTTCCCTGCCCTTCCCTGCCCTTCCCTGCCCTTCCCCATCCCCTTTCCCTTCCCTTCCTTCTTTGACTTTTTTGCTTTTTCTCTCTTTCCTGCTCTATGCTGTTCTCTACTAGGTACTGGGGGTGCATAGTTAGTTTTCCTGGAAGATCTCATTCTTGCCCTTGGCTTCTACTTTCTCTTGCACTGATGACTCCTGAATCTTTATTTCCCAGTTCAAACTGTTCTCCAGAGCTTTGGACTTGGTTGCTTATAAGCAGTTCACCTCTAATATGCCCAAACTGAATACTTAATCCTTTCTAAAAAATCTACTTCTCTTGTGTTGCCTGTTTTGGTTAATCATACCATTGACCTAATCACCTAAGTCATAAACCTGTAAGTCTTTTTGCTCATAATATTACTGGGTGGTAAGGCACATAAAATGTATGCATCTGCTAATTGAAGGTCATTTTGGCACCTAACATTTGACATGTCTAAAACCAAACCCCGGCTCCCACAAGCCAACCTGTTTTTCTTTTAGCTTTCCTTGTCAGCCTCAGAAAATGACAACATCATCCATTGAGTTTTGTAAGCCAGACTTTCAAGAACTGTGGTTGACACTTCCTTATCATTCTTCCATATCCAATCTAATGCTGAGTTCTGCGGATTTTACTTCCCATCTATCTAGTCTGTCTGTCTCCTTCCATTTTTACTATCACCAATCTTGTTCAGGTTATTGTCTTCTTCAGCGTGAACTATTGTAATTGCTCCTACCTGGTCTGTTTCATCCACTCTGGTTTCTTTTAAATCCATTCCCCATGTTGCAGCCAACATGGAATTTTCAGCCAGATTTCTGAAGTGGAATTTTGATGATGTTAAATACTCTCATGAGCTTGAAACTTTGAACAACCTTTACCTCAGAATAAAGACCTAAACCCTTAATAAGACTTATCTGTTTCTTCTGCCTCATCTTGAACTACAATCCCTTCTTCACACCCCTCTTCACATCATGTTCCAACTAGCTTGGCCTTTTAGTTCCTTGAGAACATCATACTCTTTCCCACCATAGGGGCTTTGTACATACTGTTTTTTTCTTCAAAGTATACTCTTTCCTCTCTGTAGCTTATTTTGTTTACTCCCTTCTCTTGGTTCTCATTTTTCTCAGTGAGGATGCTTTTCTTGATTCCTTCAAATTCCCCTATTATGTACTGTCATGGTATCTTGTACTTCTCTCTCACAGGACTTTTTACAACTTTATTTTTACATTGATGTTTTGGATTATTGGATTAATGTCAGATTCCCCTGCTAGATTACAAGCTTAAAGCTTCAAGAGAGCAGGAGGAACTCTGTTTCTGCTTACCATTTATATTCCTAGTGCCTAGCATGATGCCAAACAATCAAGTAAATAGTAAACACTGGAAAAAAACATGCAAATGAACAGTTGTCTAAAATATAGATCAGAGTTATATTTAAAGGACAATATGAGGATCACTTGACCTATGGAATTGCCTTTGGATTAATATTCAGATTTATTAATTTGAGAATCTCATGTTTTTATATGAATTATCTCTAAGATGCAAATTGACTGTTTAATCCCTGTTTAGTACAGGGAAGACCATTTGAAGTAAAAGAAATGTTTCTGGAAGACATTTTAAGAACTACTGGATACACAAACAAAGAAATGTTAAAATACAAAAAGGAAAAACAACGAGGTAAGCTTTTTATCAAACAAATATAAAAGAAAATTACTATTGATATTGACTTTTTGGAGTACTCCAGTCTTATACTATGCAGATACAAGGACACTTGAAAGTATTTCTCTCTGTGTATAGTTGTAGAATATTATATTAGAATACTGTCCCATATGGAAGTTCTACATTCTGGTTTATGTCTAGAAGTTATAATCTATAGAGGGGAATTGAAAGGGGATGCCAGAGTTGAGGAGGCTGAGTGTGTCTGTATCCAAATATTCAACCACTATTTTAAGGAGGCAGAAGATTTGTGCTGGCTGTCCCCAGCATATGTTATAGAGTGGGAGTGGGGAGTGGGTGAGGAAGTGAAAAGAGTAGCATATGAGTAATAACAGGCTCATCTTTGGTATAATTGTTGAGTTTTTCAAATCTTGATATTGTTATGAATTGCATCAGTATTTTGAATTTAACATTACTTGCCTATTAATACATCTCTTATGATTTATACTATATCTCAGCTTTTGAATTAAGGTTAAGTTCCTTTTGCTTACTTTTAATTACATTATTCATGATGGAAGACTTGGCTTCAAGCTTTGATTCCTTTGTTTAGTTACTATAACCTTGGACAAATAATCTTACCTTCTTTGGATTCTTCACTTGAAAAAAGCAATTAGCAATGCCTGTGCATTCAGTGCAGTGCTGAATCACTAATAGGTAAATTATAAAACTTCTGGTTCTCAAAACTTTTGAAGATGAAAATTGAATATAACTTGTGTCTCAAACAGAATGGTGGTAGAAATTCAATAAATGATTTTCTACAAAGTGCTATATGCATATTAGTCATTGATTTAAACAGTATTTGTTATATGGCTAAAATACTGCTCATTAAATTATGTCCTGATTCAGAAGTAAACTTCTTACTAGTAGATGAATAGATGAGGTTTTATAAAGCAGTTTCATGTCTCCTTTTGGTTCAGCATAACACATTTTATTGAATGTTCTTAATATATTTTTAAAAAGTAACTTTAAAATAAGGCCAACTTTTAGGTATTTTCAGGTTCACTTAATTTTTTTAAACAAAGAAATATATTTCAAAAAGCAAAGAATTTATCTACTTATTTTCTTTGGTAATTAATTTAGAAGAAAGACAACAAACCACACTTACAGAATGGTACTCAGCTCAAGAGAATACTTTCAAGCCTGAATCTCAGAGACAGAAAGCTGTCCCAAATGTAACTGAAGAAAATGATTTATTGGATGATGGTGGTGATGCCGTCTTCAGTCAGTTGGTAAGACCTCAGTGGTTTCACACTGCTATTTTGAGTGAAAATTGTGTAATTTAAAGAACATTTTATGAGATTATATTTTTTATTACATTATTAAGGCATAATTCCCTTAGTTTATCTTAGACTACAACACATTTTTCAGAATAATTTTCTACACACTTTTTTTTTCAAATAATGCAACATCTTTTATTGTTTCATTCTGAGTTAAAACTATTTCAATATTTTCTATAAATTTTGTGAAGAAAATAGTTGTAGATATTATGTATATATACATACATTATTATTGCTAGATATTTTATCATCTCAGAAGTTTAAGAACCTATGAGCTAAGCAATGCAAGATAAGCTAAGTTAGGAAAAAACTGAGAAAAACCTCTTGGTATTAGGGCAAGTAATCAAGACTGATGTTTATACCACAAAGCCATGTGAATCTGTAAAATCAATTACCCACTATAGACCTCAGTTTCTTTTTCTCTCTGCTTTTCTCCCTTCTATTTTGCCACAATATCTTTTACAAATGAAATATTTTGTAGAAATCCTGCCTGTTCATCCATCACTCTCCATCCCCACCCCTAAGCGGGGCTTCTGCTACTTTGGATTCCTTGGAGTCTGTTTGAAAACTGGAACCAGCGGATTTCCTAGGTCCCTTCTGGTCTTTGATTCTGGTTTAGAATTCTTTAAAAGGCATTGGTGATTAGTGAGATGGCTGGGACTATGCACTTTTTAGAAAAAGAATTTAACTCTTTTGAGCATGAGAAGCTACATAATGCAGATATGCTTGCAGTTTTCTCCCAGTGTTTAAAGTTCTGATGCATCCAAATGAGCTATAGTTTTAAAGAATGTGTACTTTTAAAGAATGTTTAAAAATTGTTATTTAGTGCAGGGAACATCCATTTGGTTCAGTGAACAGCATTTTGACCATTTAAATTAGTGATTCTTTTTTTTTTTAAATTATTTGTTTATTTTTGGCTGCATTGGGTCTTCATTGCTGAGTGTGGGCTTTCTCTAGTTGCAACGAGTGGGGGCTACTCTTTGTTTTGTGGTGCGTGGGCTTCTCATTGTGGTGGCTTCTCTTTGTTGTGGAGCACGGGCTCTAGGCATGCGGGCTTCAGTAGTTGTGCACATGGGCTCAGTTGTTGTGGCTCACGGGCTCCAGAGCACTGGCTCAGTAGTTGTGGTGCACGGGCTTAGTTGCTCCGTGGCATGTGGGATCTTCCCAGACCAGGGCTCGAACCTGTGTCCCCTGCGTTGGCAGGCTGATTCTTAACCACTGTGCCACCAGGGAAGTCCCTAAATTAGTGATTCTTAAGCCTGGCTGCACAGTAACATCCCCTAAGGAACTTTTAAAGTCCTATGGAATCTGGCCTCCATTCCAGAGATTCTGAAGTACTTGCTCTGGGGTGGGACGTGGCTTCAGTGTTGAAAAGCTCCAGGTGATGTTTCCTCTGTTGTGCAGTTGGGACATAAGACCACTGATAGACAGGTACATTTAGCAACATTCTGTCAGAAGCACAGTTAATATTGTGACTGTATCACACTCCTTTGTTGACAGAGTCATTCTCAGATAAAAGATGAATGTGAAAACAAGATACAATATTGTGAGTGATTATGTTTGTGATGAGATGAGAAACTTTTATGTCAAAGCCTTTGCTGTAATACCAAATGGTTAGTAGTTCTTGTGGCCGTTATGGCCATCTCATGTTCTTTGCAAGCAAAGGTTAAGCTGTTAAGTAATTTATAATCTTTGCTTCTTTTTAAAGACAGAAAAAGATGTGAATTGCCTTGAACCATGGTTAATAAAGGAAATGGATGCTTGTCTTTCTGACATATGGCTGCGTAAAGATGTTGATGCCTTTGCTCAGGTCTTTCACCTTATTTTAACTGAAAATGTTAGTGGTAAGTATAATTTATTTAAGGTTTTTGTATTACTCTTGAAGTTATTTATTATGATAGAAGTGTAGCTTAATTCATAAAATTCAAAATTCACTTTTTGTTCACAACCAATATTTTGTTCTTTTGGAGTACTATTTCAAATGTACAAATCAGGATCTTCTTATTAGCGTAGTAGAATAGATAAGTATTGTATTAAATCAGGGACTCTTAACCTAATGTCTCCAGAATAGTTTCATGGGGTCTGTGAATATATGACAGTTATATGCAAAAGTATTTTTATGTGTATAAAATTTGTGACGTAAATATACTACCCCCTGTGTATCACCTTTACCCCTGGAGTATCTTGGGTTTTCAAAGAGATTTGTTATTTCAAAACAGGGGAAAAATGTTAATAACTTTAACTCTAGATTATTCATTCAATAAGTGGAAAATTTTAGTATACCTTTAGTTATATAGGTTCAAGTTCTGATTCACATGTACCTGCATTATGTCACATGACATATTTTCACTAATGATTTATTCTGATTTCGTTAGTTGGTTATAATGGATATTGGCAATCAGGGGTGAGTTTTAGGACCCTGAAGGCTTTTAGGCAAAAGGTAGAATGATGATAATAAAAGGTCATTACTGGAAGGGATTTAGATGTCAAGTAGTTTATCCCCTCACTTGAACTTCTCAGCATTATTATTACTATACTTGATCACTCCTTTCTTGAAACATGTTCTTCAGTTAACTTCTGATATTCCATACTTGATTTATTTTCTTCTCATCACCCTGGCTGGTATGTCTTGGTTTCCTTGGCAGGATTTTTTTCTTTTTTCTTGACCTCTGAATATGGAATGTCCCAGGCCTCAATCCTCAGACCTTCCTTCTATTTACACTTACTCCTTAGATGGATCTCATCTAGTCGAAGCTTTAAATATTTATTTAAAATGACTCCTAATTTTACGTCTCCAGTCCTGAACTCCCCCCTCACTTCAATACACCTCACCACTTGACATCTCCGGTTGGGAGTCTGTTAGGGGAATAAAACTAGATATTCCCCAAACAACTTGATTCTCTGTTTCTCTACCTCTCTCTCAACCTGCTTTTTCCTTAGTGTTCCCTTAGTGATCATTATCAGTTGTAGACCTCTTTAAAAATGCATGTGCCTGGCCATCCCAGGCACACTGAATCTAACTCTAGGGTACTACCATTCACCTAGTTGCTAAGGCAACAAAATATAAAATCATCTTTGACTTTGCTCTCATACCCCACATATAATCCATTAGCAAATCTTGTTAGTTTTACCTTCTAAATAAATCCCAAATCTCACATGTTTTACTTCCTCTACTGCTGCCATCCTAGTCAAAGCCAACATTTTTTCCTGGACTATTACAGTGGACTATTAACTGCTTCTATTCTTATGTTACTAGTCTGTTCTCCAGAGAACAATCAGATTGATCCTTTTGACAAGGAAATTGGATCATGCCACTTCTCTTCTCTTAGCTGTCCCATGGCTTTCAATTACACTTTGAATAAAAATCAAAGTTCTTTCCCTGATTTAGTCTCTGACAGTCTTTTTTATCTCATTTTCTACTACTCTTTTCCTTGTTCACTGTGCTATAGCCACTCTTGTCTTCTTGCTCTTCATATATGCTGGCCCATTCCCATCTTCGGGCCTTTGCCTTTGTTGTTTTCTGTGCTTGGAACGCGGTCCCCACAGATACTCATATGGCCCAATGCCTACTTCATTTAGGTTTCTATCCATAAGTTAGGAAATTTGAACTCTGAGACATGTTGCTTTAAAATATTTATAAAACATTTTAAAGTATTTTTGTATTATCTTTGACCCTCTTCCTAGATATTTCTTTAGAGAGTACTAGACTATTACTTTGATAATGATCATCCATTATGACCATCCAGGTCCCTCTCCTTTATAGTTTTATTGGACATTTTCCAGAGCCCAGTATTCTAATGTCTTAGGCCATGTGTATGTAGTAAACTAAAATGTTATGGTATCTCTATGAACAGTAATTTACTTCCCATGTTTTTATTTCTCTTCTAAAATCTCAACTCTTAATTGGCACCAGAGTTGAGAATACTTCATGTGATCCAGGAAGCCTTGGGCTTGGTAGATTTTTTTTTAATCATATCAATTTCCCTCTGTGATCTTGTATAACCAGGTAGTAATTAGCTGGTTTTGTAAGACTAGGCATTCTATGGAACGCTGGATGCTAATCATCTATTGCTGCATAACAAATGATTCCCAAACTTAGCAACCTGAAACATCTATTATTTCACATAGTTTCTGAGAGTCAAGAATCTGGGAGTGGCTTAACTGAGTGGTTCTGGTTCCTAGTCACTCATGGAGTAGTAGTTAAGCTGTTGGCAGGGTTTCAGTCATCTTAAGGTTTACTGGGGCTGGAGGATCTGCTTCCAAGAAGGCTCACTCATATGGCTGTTGGCTAGAGGGCTCAGTTTGTCTCTGGCTGTTGGCTGAAGGCCTCAGTTCTTTGCCATCTGGACCTCTCCATAGGATTGCCTTATTCTTCCCAGAATGTGGCAGCTGGCTTCTCCCAGAGTGTGTGATTCAGAAGAGAAGAAGAAAAGGCAAGCAGGAAGCTATAGGTACCTTTCATGACCTAGTCTCCAAAGTTGCACACCGTCTTTTCCACTTTATTCTATTTGTTAGAATGAGTCACTTAGTCCAGCTCACACTCAAGGAGAAGGGAATTAGGCTCCACCCCTTGAAGGGCAGAGTATTAAAGAATTTTTGGACGTTTTCAAACTCCCACATTTATCCATACCCCTAATTGAATATTCCGTTGAACAGTAATTCCCATATATTGAGTACAAATCATAATCTTTGCAGATCTCTGTAATAATGCATGTTCCTGGCCATCCCAGACCTACTGAATCTTAATCTAGGAGTAAGGCATAGCTATCTGTGTTTTCAGAAATAAAAAGCCTGAAGTAATTCTCTCCATAGGCTCCTCTCCCCACCTTAAAACCGTTGGCTTATATTAATAACGGATACCATGTTTTAGAGGGTTGTTAAATTATGAGGATAATTGGGTATATATGGAAAATTAAATTTTTCCTTTTGTAATTATCTTAAATTTTACTACAGAGGTTTTTTTTCAGTGGTGATTTCTTTCTGAGATTTTGTAATTTTGTAATTTATGAAAATTAGTTCTCAGTAATTATAGTATGTTGCATTGCTTGAAATATATTCTAAGAATGAATTTAAATTCAATAAAAGTTTAATTTTTTTCTCATGGAAGGGTTTTATGGGAAGTAAACTTCCTGCCAGTGTTATTCTCATTAAGCATCTAAGATAATAAGAACCTGGCATGATGGGGTAATAAAAGCAAAACAAAAGGACCTCAAAAAATCATTTTGAACTTTTCATTTGCCCTTTTAAGTATTCATTACCAGATACTGATGAAAATTAACTTTTTAATTCTTCTTTAATTATATCTTGTCATTTGGTCAAGGCATATCTAGGAAGATTACTTAAGGATTCTACAAAGCTAGTAGCTTTCCTTTTCTGTTTTAATTAACAACTATCTTTCCTTCTCCTGCCTTCCAACTGATAGTACCTATTTCATCCTGCTTATACTAAGGACACATCAGTATCGGATCTTCTTGGATCAACTGAGTTAAAGGTTATACAATGCTGTTATATACTTAGGTAAAGGAGCAAGTCCCAGGTTAATTCTCCTAACATTCAAGAAAATTAAAATGATTTTCCAAAGTAATTTGGAAATGTAACATTTATGTATCTTTTCCTTCTTTTAGTGGATTACAGACATAGTGAAACCAGTGCAACAGCTTTGATGGTTGCTGCAGGACGAGGTTTTTCAAGTCAAGTAGAACAGTTAATTAGTATGGGAGCCAATATTCATATTAAAGCATCAAATGGCTGGTAATTTTAAATTGCATTCATTCTTTGTATATCTTTGTATAACTACACATATCTTTTTTGATTTCTTATATGTCTTTATATTAAAAGCTATTTGTAATAATTGCTCATACATCTCTACTTTAATGGGTGAATGAATAAATTTGAGTAACTGGTTTTATAATTTTGAGAATATTATTTCTCTTTCTTAATTCGATATCTTTGAATTTTGGCAGGATGGCTTTAGATTGGGCTAAACACTTTGGACAGACTGAAATTGTGGATCTTCTAGAATCTTACAGGTAACACTTTATACTATTTTTAATTAATCCTGACTCCTTTTTAAAAAACTTAGCCATATAAATCATAGAATGTGACAAATGAAGGCTATTTATAGTCTCTTATCCAGATTTTTTTGTGTGTGTTTCTAAGGAGTTTTTCTAATAACAGCTTTCAGTTATTTTGTAGGTTGTTAGTAAGATCCACTGTATTATAGTATTTACCTTATTGTTTATTTTATCTTAAAAAAGAAGAAGGGGAATCTCCAGTTAAACTTGGTATTTGTCTCTCTGCATTTCCCCAAAACCTCACTAAAATGGTAAGGAAGGAATATAAAATGTGTAAACTAACAAAGTCAAAGAGAATGGAAGAGGATATGCAACTGATGAAAGATGTTAGTAAATTTTTGGATGATATATGGCTAATGGATTACTGATGTTTGACTTAGCAAAGCTTAGAAAGCTGAAGCCTGAGTGCCTAAAGAGGGAAGTGCCAATGAGAAACAACCTCATTTTAGCTTTGAACTTCTTAGAGGCTCATTCAACTACTTCTGAATGAAGCAATGAAAGAAAGGGCTAAAAAAATAACAGAGTTAGTTGAAATTCTCTATGAGGAATACTTGGAATCTCAGATTCCCTTCTTCCCTGCCCTCAGGTGATATCTCTTTCCCACTGTAGCAGGATGTAGGAAGTTTATTGAAAAATTAAACCATTTAGAGTTTGGACTTGGGGTGACCAGGTACAGTGGGAGAGTGGGAGTAAGGTATCAAACAGAAAAGGGGTTTAAGTGAAAGTCTACTTAAAGACTAAAAGTTGAGATACCATCCACTCCCTTCCCCTGCTGTCCCTATCTCCTTTTCCTGTTTGAAGCTTATGTTCTTTGGCAGAAAACTTGAGAATTCCTTCCTGGAAAAACAGACCAAGCCTAGAGAAAAGATTTAGAACTTTAAGAGGTTTGGTATTCCTTCAATGAAATGACCATCTTTAAGCCAGATAACTCAATTTTCCCCACTTGTACACCTGGAGGTTTTTGTGCTTTACTCTTTAAAAATAAACAAACTGCCAAGGATTGATCACCAGGCATTTGAGTGGAAAAAGCACTCAAACATCAAATAAACAGTAACAACAAAAAACCCCCAGAAGTTGAATAAAACTGAGCATCAGTGACCAGAAGAAAACTTCAAAAATAGTAATCGAAAATAACATTCATGAACCAGAAAACAGTGTGCTTAAAAAAAAGAAAAAAAGGAACAGACCACAAATCTTTGTTCAAATTTCATCTTCATGAGGGCTACCCAAATTTACCTATCTATTGCAATCTGCCTCCCCCACAGTTGATCCTCTTTAACCTGTTCTACTTTTTCTTTTGTCCATAGGACCTACCATCCTTTAATAAACTATATAATTTACTTATTTACTGTATTTATTGGTTTATTGCCTGTCTCTTCCTTCCAGTGGAATTTAGTAAGCTTCTTGTCTCCTTTGTTCAGGGACAGTGTCTGGATATAGATGTTCAGTGATTATTTTTGAAAGAATGAATAAACAAGAAAGAGCCCTTGAAAATTAAAATATGATAGCAGAAAAATAATTCAGAAGGGTTGCAAGATAAAGTTGAAAAAAATTGCTGACAGAGTAGGAAAAAAAGACAAAAAAATAGAAAGTAGTAGAAAAAGGATAGGAAAATTTATTTCCTATGTATTTTTTTATGAGGAAGCTGTTAGAGAATGTGTCCTACAAAAATGAGGAAGTGAAGTAAAACAGAGAAGAATACAGTAGATCCAGCACAGGAGATAGGTGAAAGAAATGCTTAGTATGTTGGTACACAGGGCTGTTCCCATGACAGCTGCCCAGTAGGCCTTGTCTCATAGAAACAGAAGATAGAGAGCTCCAGGAGGAAAGTCCCTCTGGGGTAAAAAGGATTACCTGATCGTTTTGATCATATTAAAAAGATTTTATGAATTTGTTGGACACTTTGGGAAGAATTAGTGCTAAGTACACAGAAAACTAAGCAAATAAAAATTAGACAGTAATTACTCAAGGAAAACCAAAAAGTTACAGAAGAAAGGGAGTGTAATCATAGTTTACTATTTAGCTCAGGGGTAAATAATGTTTACATAGCAAAGTAAAGCTGAATGCAGATTTAACGAAAATTGTATGGGTTTATGTGTGTGGAAACTATATGGGGGTGGGGGTGGTGACCTCATTTTTCATTAATTGGAGATTCACAGATAATTACTAAATTGTTAAATGAATAAATAGCAGAAGATGCATGTTGCTTAGAAATACGGCAGTAAATACCAAAAGAAATGGCTAAAAGAATTGAAAAAGGTCCTAGGCAGTGTGACTAGGAGTGGAGAGGGGTTTTTGTTATAACTTCTATAAAACCCTTGTTTATTAACACTATGTACATGTATTACTTTGATTTTAAAAAAAAAAGGGGCAATACTTTCAAAATCCTATGAAACTGTTATAATTCTTCTTTTAGATAATTATTTTAGATAAATTTTGATGTTTATACAGAGTTTAGATTAGACATTTAAAGAAAAAATATATTTAAAAGAAATTTAAAGGAAATGTATTTTATAGTACGCTGATAGCTTTTATCTATTTTCAACCGATAAGACTGTCAAAAAAATAATAGAGTATGAAGTTAAAATATATTAAAACATCTATTATTCAAGAACATACAAAATGTTTTATTTGACTTGGGTTTTTGTATTTAAGTCTATAGATGAAGTCTCGGGTATTAGATGAAGTAAACATTTGAAATATGAAATTAGTTTTATCATTTTAATTTCATTAAATGATAATGTAGAGTCTCAAAGTCTTGGCAGATCCAAATGCTAATTCTGGTGTGGTGGGTTTTATTATCATTTCATTAATAGCACCAGAACTTGCACCAGAACTTCCTTTTAATGCTAACACTTCGAATGTTCCAGATACTGTTACGGTGTTAGGTGTAGCTCAATATGTACTACAGATTACCATGTAAAACAATTATCTGGATAATATTTTAATTATCCCAGCTAAGTCAGCTTTCTTTTTATTCCACAGATCATGATGTTATCAACTATAAATTTCAAACATTTAAATTAAATTTATTATGTTTGCTGGATTATTGATACTTGATATCTAAAGTTTATAGCATTAAACAAAGAACATAATACCTCCTTAATTTACCTGGTAAAAATAAGAAAACAAAAAACTTGGAATGTTTTAAATTGGATTTAAAAATTTTAAATACTACAATTATAACGTTGCAGAAGTTTCATATTTTTCCTATTGAAAGCAGTCTTTTTTTAAAAAAAAATATTTATTTTTGGCTGTGTTGGGTCTTTGTTGCTGCACATGGGCTTTCTCTAGTTGCGGCGAGCGGGGGCTGTTCTTTGTTGCGGTGCATGGGCTTCTCATCGCTGTGGCTTATCTTTGTTGCGGAGCACGGGCTATAGGCCTGTGGGCTTCAGTAGTTGTGGCTCGTGTGCTCAGTAGTTGTGGCTCATGGGGTCTAGAGCGCAGGCTCAGTAGTTGTGGCGCACAGGCTTAGTTGCTCTGTGGCATGTGGGATCTTCCCGGACCAGGGCTTGAACCCGTGTCCCCTGCATTGGCAGGCGGATTCTTAACCACTGCGCCACCAGGGAAGTCCCTGAAAGTAGTCTTATGTTATTTTTTTGCTAAGCTCTTTAAGAAAGATTGGGCTGAACTGAACTTTCTAGAAATCATATTGATAATTACTAGTGATGGCAGTTTTATATTTTCACTTACAGGATGAAGAAGCAAGGGGGTTATTTCAGTAATTTCTACTGATTTTGGCTTTCGGGAAATAGCATAATCAACCTGCTTTTAGTGTAGGATAACTGAATTAGTCATTTTAAGCTGATACCTGTAGACTGGTTTTTTTTTATGTATGAACTATTCTCCAGAACATTGTTTATAGTAATGAACAATTAGAAACAACCTATTAAGAAAAGGTAAATGACAACCAAAAGTTTGTGTTTTTTTAAGTTTTATTGGGATAAAATTCACATACCATATAATTCACCTACTTAAGTGTATAATCCAGTGGTTTTTAGTACATATGTTCAAAGAGTTATGCAGTCATCACCACAGCCAATTCTGAGAACATTTTCATCACCCCAAAAAGAAATCTGTGCTCATTAGAGGTCACTTCTAATTTCCCCCAACTTTAGCAGCCCTAGGCAACCACTCATCTACTTCCCATTTCTATAGATTTATCTGTTCTGGACATTTCCTATAAATGGAATCATATAATATGTGATCTTCTGTGATTGGTTCTTTCACTTAGCATAGTGTTTTCAAGGTTTGTACATGTTGTAGCATCTTTTTAACGACTGAGTAATATTCCATTCTATGGATAGACCACAGTTTGTCTATCCGTTCATCAATTGATGAACATTTAGGTTGTTTACACTTTTGGGATGTTATGAATAGTACTGGTATAAACATTTGTATACAGATTTTTATGTGGACATATATTTTCATTTCTTCTTGTCTATATACCTAGGAGTCTAACTGCTGGGCCATATGGTAACACTATGTTTAACAGTTTTGAGGATCTGCCACGTTGTTTTCCAAAGTGGTTGCACCATTTTACATTCCCACTAGCAGTGTATTAGGGTTCCAATTTCTTCACACCCTCTCTCACACTTATTATTATCTGTCTTTTTTATTATAGTCATCCTAGTGGGTGTGAAGTGGTATCTCATTGTGGTTTGAATTTCATTTCTCTCATGACTAATGATGTTGAATGTATTTTCATGTGCTTATTGGCTATTTGTATATTTCCTTTGGAGAAATGTCTTCAGATAGAGTTTTTTTAAAAACACATATTGCCAAATTTTACTTTGAATAATATACTTGAAACCAAAATATGAATTACATTATAGTGTATTAATTGTTACTTACCCTCTTTAGAGTATATTGAAAATTTGAACATGGACATAATGGGAATCATTGGCCTTTAAGCGTTACTCTTTTTAATGAAATTTGACTTGGTCTGTGTTTTTCTTTTCTAGTGCTTCATTGGAATTTGGAAATTTAGATGAAAGTTCTTTGGTTCAAACAAATGGGAGTGATCTCAGTGCAGAAGACAGAGAGCTCCTGAAAGCTTATCATCATAGTTTTGATGATGAAAAAGTAGACTTGGATTTGATCATGCATCTTCTATACAATATCTGCCATAGTTGTGATTCTGGTAAATAAGTATTGTCTAAAAGAACTGAAGCAAAAATATATTGTTTGACTTAAATTTAGTATTTTGTGTGTGTACAAATTTTTATACAATTTTGTTGATAATAATGCACAAATAATCTCTTGTGTCATTTTATAAGTATTAGAGTTTATCAGTACTTGAAAACACATGATGTAGTTCATTATAGCTAGTTGTTTTGATTGATTCTGGTTTTACAAAGAGATTTAATGTTTAAAAAAAAGTCATTCTTCTTCAAGGTGCAATATTGATTTTCCTGCCTGGATATGATGAAATTGTTGGTCTGAGGGATCGCATCCTGTTTGATGACAGGCGGTTCGCTGACAATACTCATAGGTAAAAGCTAAAGATTTATATTTATTGCATTAAATAACAGTTAGGTACCACAGTATATTTTCTCTTAATTGTCGACAGGTACCAAGTCTTTATGCTTCATTCAAATATGCAAACATCTGATCAAAAGAAGATATTAAAAAACCCACCTGCAGGTGTTCGAAAAATAGTAAGCTTCATAAAATCTTCTTTTTTCCATTTTATTAGTCATTGGTTTTGCTTTCATATTAACGATAACATAATATCCTATTGCAGATCCTTTCCACCAATATTGCTGAAACCAGCATCACAGTCAATGACGTTGTCTTTGTTATTGATTCTGGTAAAGTGAAAGAGGTATGTATGGATAAGTTGTATTTTTACCTAAATGACAAAGGTTAAGTTCCATAACAATAAATGCTTTTATAAGCAGAATTCATTTTAATGGGAAAATTTCTGGTTCTAAGATGAATTTAACGTAGTAAATGTTGGTTTCACTAAAGTAAATATTCTACCTTAAACAACTCAGTTTGTAGGATCTGTCTTATTTTAACAAATTATACAAAAAATTTAGCCTCTGCTCACTAAATATTAGGAATAAAATAAAGGATTTGGCTAGTTACAGTGAAAATTTTGTCAATGTGGGAATTTGATTACATATTTTGTATGTTTTCTTTCTACTCATGGGCATGGACCGTGTCCCTCTTGTTCATTGTTATATCTCCAGTGCTCCACATATAGTAGGTATTCAAAAGATACTTGGTTCAAGAGAACCATGCTGATAGGAAACAAACAAACATAAAACCAGGCTTCAGCAAATGATGGCTAGCAGTAAAATTGGGCCCATCATCTGCTTTCGTAAAAATAAATTTTGTTGGAATACTGCCATGTCTACTTTTTACCCATCGTCTGTGGCTGCTTTCACACTCCAGTGGCAGATTTGAGTAGTTGCAACAGACCCCCTCTGCAAAGGCTAAAATATTTACTGCCAATTCCTGATATAAATAAAAGGCAGCATTTATTTCCTTTTAGTGTTGGAATGCCCAGCAATTCTCAGCACCCTTAATTTTGGTCGATCCTTTCACTGAAATAATTGAAAGTGATAGAGGTAATTGATTTTTCAAGGAGAGCAGTGCTATCCATGTTGGGAAAGCAAATTATATCTGTTCTAGTGGATATGAATGATCATTTTTAATGTGAAAAAATTAATTACCTTTAGGTGTTATTTATCAAGTAAACTGTGATGGTAGTGCCAAAAGTTATTTTATATACAAAATTGTTAAATGTAACATTTTATTAAAAACAAAATAAGCAGCATCTTTTCTAAAAATCCCATAATTAAACAATTATGAGAACACATTTGTATTTGCTCTATGTAGTAATTTTATGAAAAGGAAAGTGTAAAGTCACTGAATGATTGATGTATATATTCTAGCAATGAATTCTTTTAAAATATTTTTCTACATAAGTTTCCACTTTAGAAGTGAAAGTATGGGGATAGTAATGGTTCTTTTTAACTTTCTCTTTTGTAACATTCTGGATAGGCTAACTGCATTAGTAGTTCAGCAGGAGGTAAAATGGAAGGGGTTAAAAATTATTCAGTTGGGAATAGGATTACTTTAGTGATTATTGTTATTCTTCCAATCAACTTCCTGGAAAGTATTTCAGAAAACGTCTTTCCCTGGTCACTCCTATTACCCACAGTGATGTAAATCTGATAGAAAATGACCTCAAGGAATAGATCAGTTCTCTCCAATCTTGATGCCTTCTGAGAACTGACTGCCATTATCCAAGTGTAGCAGAGAAAAACAGGTAGCTTAGCAAGGCACAGAATGAGGAAGTTTTACAGCTCTTCTAAGTTTAGTTTTCATTCTTTTTCCTTAGAATGTTTGTGACCAGAAATCTGGATTTTTTTTAAAATCAGTATTCTGTTCTAATTAATCAAAAGGGACTTTGAATTAAACTCGATGTGCTAAAATATGTTCATAATATTTTCTGCTATTTCTTCTTAAATACCTTTTATGTATTAACATGAAGGTGATTTAAATATTACAGAAATCCTTCGATGCACTGAATTTTGTTACAATGTTAAAAATGGTGTGGATTTCCAAAGCTAGTGCCATACAGCGAAAAGGCAGGTAATGTATATTTAATGGACATTGATTCAATTGCCTATAAAATGGAAACATTTTCATATGTATTACATATTTAATGTATATTCTACTTTCTCTAAAATGTTAAAACTTTCGTGTTAGTCTTAATTTTTATATTATTTTTGCAAAGCATACCATTTTAATACTTATTTTAAAAGTTGAATTTAGGTTATGTTAAAAATAAAAATTTTTGTCTAGTATGATCTACACTCAGAAGACATAAGAAACTTAAAAAACAAAAATAAAAGCAGTGTAAGATGTAGGCCTAATTTCTGTACAATACATAAAAAGCTCCATGAAAATCAATTAAATAAAGACCACTACATTAACCTCACATATACCACATATATCTCATATATACCTAAAGAAATGCGAATTAATGAGGTACTATGTTTTACTTATCAGATTGGCATCAGTGAAAATTTTTAACAGCACACATAACAAGAGTTGACAAAAGCATGGGCCAGTAGGCTTTCACAGTTTGCTGATGGGAGTTTATATTGATGTGACTTCTTCAGAGGATGATTTGAAACTGTTTATCCAGTTCTTCCCTTTAGCAGTGGATTCTACTTCTCATAATTTATCCTGAGCATACTTGTACTCAGGATAAATGTGTGCCAAGTATGTGGCACTCATAGTATGTGTGCCAAGATGTATGTTTAAGAATGTTTTTTGCAGTATTATTTGTAGTAGTGAAAAGTCTAGGAACACTGTAGTATCCATAAGTAGTGAAGTGATTAAGCAAATTATATTATTGTCACACAATGTCATACTAAGTAACTATTAAAAGGAAATATGTAGATGTATGTGTTTTATGTGGAATGAGTTTTCAGAAGCTCATATTAATTGAAAAAAGTAAGGTATAAAACATGTATCTAGTATTTTCTTGTTCTAAAAAAATCTATGCATGTGTATGTTTACATGTATATTTAGACACACATATGTTGTCGAGGCTGAGCTAAACATTACAAAACAGTGATTGTTGACTCTGAGAAGGAGGATTTGTGGGGCTCTTGGAGGAAGGAGACAATTTTTATTTTTGTATTTTTTGTATTTCAGTTATTTAGCACATACTTGCATTACTTTTTCATTTTTAAAAAGGCAAGATTAAAAAGAGTCATATTTTTCAGTAATTATTTGACTAATTTTTCTTGCATTTTAACTAACAAGAAAACATCAGATACTGACTTTAAGAGTGCTGCCTACTGAAGATGGTGGATACATTGATTTCTGTACTTTATAACTTTATAGAATGCTCTTTGTTGTTGTTATTGTGTCAGTTGTCTTCTTATGACAAGTGTGGCTTGGCACATTGAGCTGGACTTACACCGTGTTAAGAGTATATTATCAGGGATAAAAATCAGAAATTATAGAAATTTTCTTTGCCATCTTTTTCAACAGATGTTTTTTGGCAGCCTTCACTGTGCAAGTGTTAGGGGTGCAATGATGAATAAACTATGGTCTGATGGGTAAAGTTTGAGATGGGGAAATGTTGCAGTCCATCTTGGAATCCAATAAATTAAGCAATTTTAATAATTATGTGATCTGCACTGTAACTAGATAATGCTTCTAGAGGAGTTAAGATAGAATCCGAGACAAATATGATTAAATAGTTATTTTGGGAAGGCATTTCTGGCAGAGTGAAAACATTCACAGAGGCCTAAAGGCAAGAGTGACAAAGAAAGTTGTTTGGATGGAGTTTAGAGGAGAATAATGAAAAATGAGTGGAAAGAGGTAAGTTGCAGACTGGTCGTTTAGGACCATTTTGTATTTTCTCTCTCTCCTTTTTCTTCTTAATAACATGGTTATAGTATTCTTTCATCTTTTTGAGGAATGAATAGGTAGAGACAAAAATGATGGTAGAAGGACCCCAGTAGGAGACTCTTTTCATTAATCCTGTCATTTACAATAAGGGAGAGATGAGAGTAGCCTGAATTATTATAGTGGTGGTTGAAATAAAGAGGAATATAGGCATACCTCCCCTTACTGCACTTCTCAGATACTGAATTTTTTACAAATTGAAGGTTTATGGCAATCTTGTGCACCCCGTGTTGAGCAAGTCTATCAGCACTATTTTTCCAACAGCGTTGCTCAATTCTTGTCTCTGTATCACATTTTGGTAATTCTTGAAATATTTCAAACTTTTTCATTATTACTATATTTGTTATGGTGATCTCTGATCAGTGGTCTTTGATGTTATTATTGTAATTGTTTTGGGGTACCATGAACTGTGCTCGTATAAGAAGGCAAACTTAATCCATAAATATTGTGTGTGTTCTGACTGCTCCACCGATCAGCCATTTCCCATCTCTCTCCTTCTTCTTGGGCTTCCCCATTCCCTGAGACACAATACTGAAAGTAGGCCAATTAATAACCCTACAATGGCACCTAAGCGTTCAAGTAAAAGGAAGAGTCGCACTTCTCTCACTTTAAATCGAAAGCTAGAAGTGAATAAGCTTAGTGAGGAGGGGATGTCAAAAGGTAAGACAGGCCGAAAGCTAGGCCTCTTAGCACCAGTTAGCCAGGTTGTGAATGTGGAGGAAAAGTTCTTGAATGAAATAAAAAGTGCTACTCCATTGAACACATGAATGATAAGAAATTGAAACAGCCTTATTGCTGATGTGGAGAAAGTTTTAGTGGTCTGGATAGAATATCAGATCAGCCACAACGTTCCCTTAAGCCAAAGCCTAATCCAGAGCAAGGTTCTAACTCTATTCAATTCTGTGAAGGCTGAGAGAGGTGAGGAAGCTGCAGAAGAAAAGTTTGAAGCTAGCAGAGGCTGTTTCATGGGGTTTAAGGACAGAAGCCATCTTCATAACATAAAAGTGGAGGTGAAGCAGCAAGTGCTGATGTAGAAGCTGCAGCAAGTTATCCAGAAGATTTAGCTAAGATAATGAGGGTGGCTACACTAAACAGATTTTCCTTGGAAAACAGCCATTTCTTGGAAGAAAATGCCACCTAGGACAGGCTGACTCTCTTGTTAGGAGCTAATGCAAGTGGTGATTTGAAGTTGAAGCCAATGCTCATTGACCATTTAAAAAGTCCTAAGGTCCTTAAGAATTATGTTAAATTTACTCTGCCTATGCTTTATAAATGGAACAACAAAGCCTGGATGACAGCACATTTGTTTACAACACGGTTTACTGACTATTTTAAGCCCACTGTTGAGACCTGCTGCTCAGAAAAAGTGACTCCTTTCAAAATACTACTGCTCATTGACAATGCACCTGGTCACCCAAGAACTCTAATGGAGATGCGCAACGAGATTAATATTGTTTTCTTGCCTGCTAACACAACATTCATTCCTCAGCCCATAGATCAAAGAGTAACTTCAGCTTTCAAGTCTTATTCATTAAGAAATACATTTTGTAAGGTTATAATTGCCATAAATAGTAATTCCTCTGATGGATCTGGGCAAAGTGAATTGAAAACCTTCTAGAAAGGATTCACCACTCTAGATGCCATTAGGAACATTTGTGATTCATGGGGAGACGTCAAAATATCAACATTAACAGGAGTTTGGAAGAAGTTGACTCCAACCCTCATGGATAACTTTGAGGGAGGAAGTAACTGCAAATGTGGTGGAAAGAGCAGGAGAACTAGAATTAGAAGTAGAGCCTGAAGATGTGACTGAATTGCTGCAATCACATGATGAAACTTTAACAGATGAGGAGTTGCTTCTTATGGATGAGCAAAGAAAGTGGTTTCTTCAGATAGAATCTACTCCTGGTCGAGATGCTGTAAAGATTGTTGAAATGACAACAAAGGATTATATTACGTAAACTTAGTTGATAAAGCAGCAGCAGGGTTTGAGAGAATTGACTCTGATTTTGAAAGAAGTTCTGTGGGTAAAATGCTATCCATCCAACAGCGTGGAATGCTTCAGAGAAATCGTTTATGAAAGGAAGAGGCCGTTGATGAGGCAAACTTCATTATTGTCTTATTTTAACAAATTGCGACAGCCTTCAGCCTTCAGCTGATCAGTCAGCAGCCATCAACACTGAGGCATGACTCTCCACCAGCAAAGAGGCTATGACTTTGAAGTCTCAAATGATGGCTAGCGTTTTTTAATAATAAAGTATTTTTTAAATTAAGGTATGCACGTTGTTTATTTAGACGTAATGCTATTGCATGCTTAATGTACTACAGTATAGTGTAAACATAACTTTTCTGTGTATTAGGAAACCAAAACATTCTTGTGTTTCACTTTATTGCAATGTTTGCTTTATTGCCATGGTTTGGAACTGAACCTGAACTATCTCTGAGGTATGCCTGTAAGTAACTAATTCAAGAGATATCCAGGAGAGTAATATTGGTGATTGTATGTCCAGGGGGTGGGGGGTAAGGAATAGAGTGGAATGAAGGATGTCTTACAGGTTTCTATGAAAATTTTGTGGATGGTGGTGCTATTGTCGGGGAAAATGTGAAGCGTGGTTATGTGGGGAGAATTAATTTTTGGTTGTGTTGTTTGAGTTGACTGGAAAATCCAAGTGGAGCTAAGAGCCTTCTGAAATATAGGCCTAGAATTAGGATAAGGAAACCTAGATGGACGGAACTTGAAGTTAGGAGGATTATTAATATCATTTGGGAGAGAGCAGGATAAGGAGAGCAAAGGGCTAAGGTCTGACCTCAGAGGAACATCAACATTTAAGAACTGGGAAGGATAGAAATCTTTCAGAGGAGGCTGGATAGGTGGGAAAGCAAATGGGTATGTAGTGAGGGAAATATTTGATGAAGGAAGGAATGGTCCAACAATGTCAGATTTTCTAACTTGTATCATACTGTGTTATAGTTAGGTTTGTCTCTTTGGATTATGAGCTTTGTGAGGCTACATAGGGATATTTCTGTATCTCTGTCACTTGGCATATTCAGCCTTGCTATTAGCTGATACAGGGACTTTGGATGAAATTAAAAGTGACTGCTTTTCCTCAAGGCGTATTTCTAGTGCTTTCCAGAAAATTATGCAAGTCTCTATGATCGTGGGGTAAATGATACTCTCTTAGAGTTGTGTAATGCATAACTTCCCCAACTCTGTGTTTAGTGGGCCTAAACACAGTGCTTAGTATCAGCTCTGTAAACTTGATTAAATTTAAATTACCATATATTTATTCATGCCTTATTTTTTACTCACTTTTATTTTTGTGTGTGTGTATATATATATATAGTATATAAATTTTTACCACTGTCTTAGAAGTATTACTTGTCAGGTAGTATTACTTGTCATTCATGAATCTCACTTTATAAATGAAATAATTGAGTCCCACAGATGTGAAGTACCTTTTCAAAGGTTAGGGGATCAGTATCAGAGTAGAGGTTCAGACTCACTTGTCCTGATACTGGTTCATTGTTCTGTCTCCTAAATCATATTGCTTTTACAGTTTCCTTATTATAGTCTTTATTCCTGGTTTGAGCCTTAATTTTGTGTTTCAATTTTAAGGGCAGGGCGATGCAGACCTGGAATTTGTTTCCGGCTGTTCAGTAGACTTCGATTCCAGAATATGTTGGAATTTCAGACTCCAGAACTTTTGAGAATGCCATTACAGGTGGAAATTTACTTAACTCTATCTAAAAGGCTATTTTTTGTGGGTGAGGGAGGAGAGGGACCATTTCAACTTATACTGATTGGGCTTTTAAAAAATCAATTTATAAAATAAAATTATAAAGTATATATTATTGAGGGTGGTTATATATAACTAATATTTTTTCTGTATAAGAAAATTTAACTCAAAAACCTCCAAAATTTAAAAGGATTACTTGAGTGCATTTGAATTTTAGTATGGTTTATAGATATATTGTTTTTTTAATGTAACATTCTAGGAGTCTGTCAACCACATGAGTGTTCACCTTTTAAATTCTCAATGAGAAGTAGAAAACAAATCATTTAAAGTACAAAAGATAATACCAAAATCTCAGTTTAAGATGCTGATCTTACCTTGGTAGTTTTGGAATTGAGTTCACTGAGATTTCCTGGCCTGTATGAATTGTTTTCCTTTTGGTTTTCTGACTTCATGGAACAGCCAAACACTATGTACTTTCTAGGGAAAACTATCAGAAGTGCATTAATTTGATTCTCTGGTGTGCTGAGCTAGATGCTGGCTTCCAAACCTTAAAGAGACACTGGGTCATATTTTTGGCATCCAGGTACCTGGATGACTTCCCACTTCTCCATGCCTGTGTGCCATTTTCTATTCTTCTTAGGATATGCAAAGTTCTTAACAAAAGCCTAAATTATCTCTCCTGCTTGTGTCTCCAGTTTTAATTTTTTAATTCTTGCCTTTCCTCTTCTCTCTGCTCATACCAGTATTTTCAGTTTCTGAAGCACATTTTGTTTCCTTCTATCTTAGGGCCTTCATATGTGCTATCCCCTCTCCATTGAAACCACCCCCTTATTCCTTTTCTGTTTAATTCCTAATTAATCTGTACATCTTAAGTGTCATTTCCTCGCAGAAACTGTCTTTGACTTCCCATGGCTGCCTCCTCCTACTCTTTCTTGAACTTGTGTTTACGTCTTTAGTTCCCTGTATCCTTCATAGCACTTATCCCAGTTGTAATTAAGTAGTTAATTATATAATTATTCTGTTTTTCACACACAGTGAAAATCCATGGGGGCAGTGTCTGCCTATCCTCTTCTTTTTCTCCAACTTGATACATGGTGCCTGGCACCTAGCAAGCACTTAAATATTTGTTGAATGGATAAAAGATTCTAGAATGTAATATAAAGGGAAAAAAAAGATTTTTGGACAGTGACTGTATATATAAGAACTGTGTGAGGAGACATTGCCCGCTGTTGATGGAGGATGGTTATTAAGATTCTCGCACTAAAGTATGAGCCCATCTTTCATAGAAAGACATTGTTCCCTTTGCTGTTCATTTTAATCAGAGACTCTACTAGTCTGTGTTGGGAAACTATAGTTCCCAGGATTTTTAAAAAAATAAATATCAATTATAAGTGTCAGTATTTCAAAATTATTTACTCTTCTTATTTACAGGAACTTTGTTTACATACCAAGCTCTTAGCCCCAGTTAATTGTCCTATTGCTGATTTCCTTATGAAAGCTCCTGAACCTCCACCAACTTTAATTGTAAGAAATGCTGTGCACATGCTTAAGGTTGGTGTCTTAATAGTTTCATTTTACCTGAAATTTAAACCAATTGAGAATATGTCTTAACTAAATTTTTACCTAAAAAAATTATCTTCATATTATGTATTTTGAATAATACTCTCGTGGTAATTATAGTAACACAGTAGGTATAGTTCATTTTTATATAATATATTTGAAGCAAAATATATTTTTTATGAGGTACAGTAGCAAAAGAAAATTTATGTTCTTGTATCTTACTTATGGATTTTTAAGTATGTGGTTTGATTAAACAGTTTTTGGTCATGTCAAGTTCTATTTTATATCCTTTTATTTAGACAATAGATGCAATGGATGCATGGGAAGATCTCACTGAACTTGGATATCATTTGGCTGACTTGCCAGTAGAACCACATCTTGGTAAAATGGTCCTATGTGCTGTGGTGTTAAAGTGTCTGGACCCCATCCTTACAATTGCCTGCACACTAGCCTATCGAGATCCTTTTGTCCTGCCAACGCAGGCCTCTCAAAAACGTGCAGCTATGCTTTGTAGGAAACGTTTCACTGCAGGGACTTTCAGTGACCACATGGCACTTCTCAGAGCATTCCAGGTACTATTATTGTCATTTTATTTTTGAAGTGTTGCTGGTTAAACACATTTCTAGGGTAAGTGTAACAAATTAGAAAATAGATATGATTCTGTTAATTTTGTTTCATTATAAAGTCACATTTTATTAATTGCTCAGAAAAATACCTTCCTAAACTGTTAATATGTTAAAATTATCATATTTTTCTCTACTTTTTTCTTTCATTTTCTCAGTTTTCTCCTTGTAAAACTATGTATATATTTATTTTTATTTATACTTATATGTATATTTCTTTTTTATAAACCCAAATTCCTTATCTTTAATCATATCTTGTTTAGGAATGCTCTAAAATTTTAGTTAAGAAACATTGTATATTATTCAAAGTATATAGAACAAAACTTAGAAGAAAATTATCTTGAATTTAATATCCATTTATTGATTTTTTACAGTGCATTCCTTTCTTGTGTGCTCAAGACACTATGTTAAGAATTTAATTTTATAAAGCAAAATCCAAAAATCACTTAAAAATTTTAAGATAATAATAGTGAGAAATTGAGGAAAGTGATAAATGGGAAAGAAAAGAAAAGTATAGTGAGCCTGAGTAAAGGAAATGATATATAATTTAGAAATTCAGCTATGTGGGGGAAGAATATGTTATTTCTTGAAAAGGTAGACATGTTATTTATCCTTCAATTCTCTTGAATGTAGGCTGTATCTATACATTAAAAAATTGTGTTTTTGCAGAAAGTACTCTTTTCCAGGCATACAGGATTTTTCCAATATATACAATTAAAAAAGTAATTATAAGGTCTTTTGTGGGCATTATTGAATAGTGGTTGATGCATTGCTATTAATTTGGTCTATTAGATACCATATATTATAGTAGATCAGTTGAGTGATTATAACTGGGGGGAGATTTGGAGTAGAATTCCTATCTATTCTTTGTTTTTTCCCCAGCTCCTTCAAAAACAGAGAAGGTAAATTACTGCTTTTGTCTTTCAGTTATATTCCAAAACAAGAGAACTCATTTTCAAAGAGAGCTCCATTATACTACATATAGGTGATTTCTAGGAATCCCACTTTCCATTCTCAGACAGATTAGGAGGGTGATATAAAGATTATTTTTAGAGGCCTGAAGTGGCAGGTTTCTTAGATATAAATGGTATTATGATGGCTTAATTGAAAATCTCCCATACTTCAGTGGAGGAAAGTTAGCAGGCACATTTGTAAAGGTAAATATTTTTACATAGCTAGGTATTTAGGTTGCCTGATACTTTGTTCTCATTGGGATTTTATAAACTCAATGGCTTTCATAGCATTTGAGTATAAATTGAAAATGATAAATTCTATTTGGTCATAAAGTCTTAGATTTTATTTTAAAATTATTCTAAAAAATTAGATGTTATTGACATATAACATTATGCTAGTTTTAGGTGTACAACCTAATGACAGTATTTATATATATTGTGAAATTATCACCACAATAAGTCTAGTTAACATCCATCACCACACATAGTTAAAAATTTTTTTCTTGTGATGAGAACTTTTAAGGTCTACTCTCTAGTCTGTTAACTAGAGTTGTGATGATTTCACAATACAAATCATTATGTTATGCACCTAAAACTAATGTTATATGTCAATTATGTCTCAATAAAAATATTTATTAAAAAAATTACTCTCAGGGACTTCCCTGGCGATCCAGTGGTTAAGACTTCACGCTTCCAGTGCAGGGAGTGCAGGTGCAATCCCTCACTGGAGAACTAAGATCCGACATGCCGCTCGGTGGAGGCAAAAAAAAAATATTTCTCTCAAATGAACTTTTTACAAAACAGAAATAGAGTCACAGATGTAGAAAACAAACTTATGGTTACCAAGGGGGAAAGAGGGAGGGGAGGGATAAATTGGGAGATTGGGATTGACATATACTCACTACTATATATAAAATAGATAACTAATAAGAACCTACTGTATATATAGCACAGGGAACTCTACTCAGTACTCTGTAATGACCTATAGGGGAAGAGAATCTAAAAAAGTGGATATGTGTATATGTATAAGTGATTCACTTTGCTCTGCAGCAGTAACTAACACAACATTGTAAACCAACTGTACTCCAATAAAAATTAATTAAAAAAATAAATGTTGATGTTGAAAAATGAAAAAAAATTACTCTCTTAGCAACTTTCCAGTATACAGTACAGTGTTATTAACCATAGTCACCATGTTAAATATTATGTCTCCAGGACTTATTTATTTTTATAGCTCAAAGTTTGTACCTTCTGATCCCCTTCACTTATTTCATCCACCCTCCTCACTCCTCTAAGCCCCCGCCTCTTGCAACCATTAATCTGTTCTCTGTATCTATGAGTTTGTTTTTGTTTTTCATAGTCTTAGATTTTATAAAGTAATTAGAAAAAGGAAAACTGACCTTGAGTGGTTATTGTAGTGATTTTCAGTTACTTTGGTTCCTAAGAAGTGATTAGAAATGTGTCTTGTTATGTAATTATATTTTTATAGGCATGGCAGAAGGCTCGAAGTGATGGATGGGAGCGAGCCTTTTGTGAAAAGAATTTTCTTTCACAAGCTACTCTGGAAATAATCATAGGCATGAGAACTCAGTTGCTTGGTCAACTTAGAGCATCAGGTAAAGTTTTTCTCCAAAGAACCTATTTAAACTACTGAGAGTTGCCTATACGTTATAGTATTTCTAGTGTTAACTAATGCCATCTTATATTATTTTTATGACATTATCATGTTGTATATCTTATGTTCATGAACTGCTTTGTAGACTTCTGCATGACCTCAACTTTTGTTTGTTGATTAAAAAAATGATATTGTAGAAGCTATAGTTGAGAAATATATGAATGCTTTTTGATACTGTTGGCAATGAGCAATTTATAATATATTTGTTGGCAAAAATCAATTTAGAGATTGTACTTGTTATATTTTATCATTATTAATAAATATTTAGCTCTATGAAAGAGAAATTACAAAAATTTAAGTAGATTGATATGAAAGCTGACCTTTATATTTTTGGAACATAAAACAACTAGTAATCACTTGAAGGCACTTGATTTTTTTTTTTTTAAAGAGAATGTCAGTTTTGCTATTTCATTTTAGAACTGCTCCTTTGAATTTCTTTTTGAGTGGCGTAGTACATTGAGGAAACAGAAGAAAAGTACCAGAGCCTGGATTTATGGAATAGCTGAAGTGCCAAAGTAATATAAGGAATGAACCAGAGGATTCAGAGTTGTCTCAAATATGGGGAAATATGAAGGACTTTTGAAATTCAAGCAAGAATACTTTGTATTTACTTGACTTCACTTCCAGGATTAGTTTCTGTCACAACCAAGATGTTATTAATACCATTCAGCAGAATAGTTTAGGTTTTCAGCTATTATTTTAGTATGTTTCTGATAGCAGCTTATGAAGAACTTTATTGCAAGAATATGTATTTGTTTCTGAAGTCCCTAACTCCTCAATGAATCTTCTGCTTACTTTAGCCTAAGCAAACTTAAACTTTCTTCGAACATTGACTATATTATAAACTTTTCAGAGGAGATTTTATGAATTATTGTGGCATTTGAATCATTAAACTTGTATGGATTATACAATTTTTTGTTAAAAACCCAAATTTAAAAGTATATTTTGTGCAATAGAAAAAGTTAGTGTGGTTTGTTTCCTCTTTCTAGGTTTTGTGAGAGCACGAGGTGGTGGTGACATTCGAGATGTTAACACAAATTCTGAGAACTGGGCTGTCGTTAAAGCTGCATTGGTTGCAGGCATGTATCCTCATTTAGTCCACGTGGACAGAGAGAATGTAGTATTGACAGGGCCAAAGGAGAAAAAAGTACGGTTTCATCCCACTTCAGTTCTCAGTCAGTCTCACTATAAAAAGGTAAAACTTTTTGAATGCTCTTAGGCCTTGAGGTAAAACTAATCTAATTTAGATAGTTGAAGATCAGTAAAAAAATGCTCCCAATGCCAACCTGCTTTAAGAAATTAATTAGTTATGTATGTATAATTCAACATTGGAACAATATTTTGGTTGAGTCTTAAAGTTGGAAGAGGTAATGTGTTAAGTATTGAGGACTTTTGTACAAACTACATGACCAATGACTTGCTTTAATTTTTGTTTGGGTACTATACAACATCTATTTCGCTGAGGGACTTTGTACATTTTAAAAGTATTACCAGTAAATTAAGTGATAAATTTACTTAACAGTTTTAAAATTTATTTTCCTAATAGATTCCTCCAGCTAATGGTCAAGCTGCAGCAATTCAGGCACTGCCCACAGATTGGCTTATTTATGATGAAATGACCAGAGCTCATAGAATAGCTAATATTAGATGTTGTTCAGCAGTGACACCTGTCACTGTATTGATATTTTGTGGACCAGCTAGGTTGGCAAGTAATGCTCTTCAGGAACTTTCATCTTTTCGAGGTAAATATATTATTGAAGGAAATACAAATCTATTTGAAATAAAATTTTTTCTTCTTAATAAACCAAATTTTGAAATTATAAAAATTTATGTGGTAGTAGCTCCCTTTTGATGTATTAAGACTAATTAAAAATTACTAAAGTGTACCATTGTTCTTGAAATTGATTTCTAAGGTAACTTGATATTCATTTGTGCATTTTTGATTAATCTTGTTGATAGTCTGTTTTTTTCTTCCACTTGAATTTAAATGATAGTTTAACATAAAAAACAGGTAATTGTTTAACTACCAAATATAAAATAGCTAGTAGGAAGCAGCCCCTTAGCACAGGGAGATCAGCTCCTTGCTTTATGACCACCTAAAGGGGTGGATAGGAAGGGTGGGAGGGAACCGAAAGAGGGAGGGAATATGGGGATATATGTATATGTATTGCTGATTCACTCTGTTATACAGCAGAAACTAACACAACAATGTAAAGCAATTATACTCCAATAAAGATGTTAAAAAGAAAACCAAAAAGTAATTATTTAAAGGAAATGTTACCCATAATCCCACTACCCTTACGCAAACACTTTTTAATATTATGCATTTTTTTCTGTATGTTTACATATTTTAGGTTATTTTACCCATACTGTTTATATTCTGCTATTTTCATTTCACAAAATATAAAAAACATTTTTAATATTTTCATATTAATGGCTGGAAAATATTCTATCACATTATAGTGACATAATGCATTTGAAATGTTCCTTTATAGTCGGACATCTAGATTGTTTCCAATTTTTTGCTATTTGGTGATTCAGCAAATATTTATTGGGCAACTATTACATGTCAGTTATTGTGCTAGGCGTTGAGGATATAACAGAAAACAAGATATACAAAGTATTTCTGTCTTCAGGAGTTCACCTGTTAGTGGGTGTTGACATATAGCAAAAAAGTAAATAACGTGCATGGTACTTTGAAGAAAATGAAGAGGGTCTCCTTAGGAGTGACCTACTTTAGAAAGGGACCTTAGACAAGTTTCTCTGAGGAGATGAGATTTAAGCTGAGCTCTAAAGTATGAGAAGAAATCAGCCATGTGAAGATGCAGGAATATGCTCTAGGTAGGAGAAGATGGCGAGGACCAAGATTCTGCACTAGGAAATGATACAGGAACAGACAGAAAGATTGTGTGATTGGGACCACAGTGATCAAGGTGAGAGTGGGATGATCTGAGGTTGAAAGAAAGACATGGACTTGTAAAGGAAAATGCAAGGAAAACCGTTGAAGGGTTTTAAGAAGGGAGTAACATGGTGTGATTTATGTTAAAAAAAAATCATTTTGGCTGTGAGAATGGATTGCTTGAAGGAGCAAGAACGGAAGAGAAGAGGCAAGTAGGAGGCTTTTGCAGTGGTCTTATGATAGATAATGATGGCTCAGAACTACAGTGATGGCATCTGATATGAAAAGAAGTAGATTTAAAATTATTTTGGATGTACTGGTAATGGCTGGATTGAATGTGGGTGGTGAGTGAAAGGGAGGAATCATTAATTCTTGGGTTTTTGGCTGTGATAGCTAGTTGAATAATTGGTGCCACTTATTTGAGATTCAGAAAACTGGGAGGAGCAGGTTGTGTAGGGAAGTCAGGGGTCCTCTTAGACATGTTAAATTTGAGATGGCTAAGGAATCGTAAGTAAGATTTTTTCTTTTGGAGTCAGTGGATTTATTATCCATATCTGGAGCTCAGGGAAAAAGTTTGGACTAGCAATACAAATTTGGAAATCATCAGCTTGTAAATGATATTAAAAAGAAGAGGGTTCTTGACAAAATTTGAAAAATTCTTATATTTAGAATTTGAGTAGAGAAATAAACAATGGCCAGATGCTGAGTTTTAATTTGTGACCTGTTGTGTTTGGAGAACTCCCCACACAAATTGTTAGTATATCAGGAGGATATGTGTAAATGTAGAGTATCTATATTGACTTACTATTTTGTCTGTGATATAAGATAGTAAAAGTGAAATTTTTTTCCTTTCAATATGTGTGAACAGCAGATGGTATTCCTAATGACAGTAGTGATAGTGAAATGGAAGACAGAACTACTGCTAATTTGGCAGCTTTAAAACTTGATGAGTGGCTCAATTTCAAACTAGAGCCAGAGGTAAGTTGCTTTTTAGTAGTGTGATAGATTTCTTTTATTCAGTTGTATGAACTGATACACAGTGTGATGAAAATTATATCTTTAAAATTGAGCCCTTAGTATGAGAGAATACAGCTTGTTTTTCAGTTTTCATACATTCTCTGCCATATTGGGGTTTATTCTCTAGAGGATTTGAAAAATCTAGGTGTGGCTCAGTATTTGAGCATGGTAATATTTGAATATTTTTGTGTATATAAGAAAATATTGAATATTGGGTACACAAGAAATCCTTTTATTTCATGTAACTCTGTTTATAAGGGAAAGGTGTGAGTTCATCCTGTTTTCTCTTTTCATATTTCTCTGGAGTAGGAAAGATGAATGTTTTTTTTCAAATTAAAATTTTTCTTGATAAAGCCTTCCCTTAATTCCATCTTTACTTTTAAAGATCATTCTATATCCTTTTCTGGGACAATATCAACTGTTAAAAGTCGATACTGGCTAGGTTTACTTTTTTGCCATACATTCATTTATCACTTCAACCTACTGCAGTCTCATTTCCATTCCCATCGATCTTTCGCTTCACTGAAACTGTGCTTGCCAAGGTCAATATTGTCTGCTCCAGGTTATCAAAGCCAGCCTGCTGTCCTTGATAAATTTGACCTTTCTCTCATATTTAGCTATTGTCCATACCCTTGTTTTTATTGATTCTGCCCTTCCCCATTTTTCTTCCTGTCCCAACTTCTTTGTCACTAGTTTCTATGACATTACTCTTTCCTGATTCTTCTATCTAGAGAGGTCATTCCATCTTAGGTTCTTTCACTAACTCTTCTGTGTGTGTTTGTGCCTTAAATGTTAGATGTTCTCTAGTAGTCTGTTCTTTACTCTGTTCTTCTGTCTCTGCACAATCTCTAAGGACCTTACATCTATGTGTAGATTTAGTAACCATTTATGCGTTGATAACTTCCAGGTACATCTTATCTGTATCTCTAGCTTAAGCTTTTCTCTGGACCTATGAATTCAGCTGCCTTATGGACATCATCATTTGGCAGTAAAAATAAAGTATGAATGGAACTAAATGTATTTTTCTTTATTTACCCTGCCGTTACTTTTCCAGTATTAAACATAATCACACTCTACCACACATTGTTTACTTTCTCTCTCATTGGAGTGTTTCCTTTGATTTTGGGTCTCTAGTGCCTCAAAATGGTAAATAAGATATTTTATTTCTTTCATGTAACAGAAAGACTGAAATTGATAGTAAATGATATGAAATGTAAAACGTGTTCTTTGGAAACAGTTTTAGACCTTAACTAATAAACAAATAGTTGTCTTGCAAGTGTGATAGATATTTTGCTTGTATCTATTTGAACTGAAGAAACCATTTTATTATAGGCAGCCAGTTTATTGCTGCAGCTTAGACAGAAGTGGCATAGCTTATTTTTACGCCGAATGAGAGCTCCATCCAAACCTTGGTCCCAAGTTGATGACGCTACCATAAGAGCAATTATAGCTGTTTTAAGCACTGAAGAACAGTCTGCAGGTTTACAACAACCATCTGGGATTGGCCAAAGGCCAAGGCCTATGTCTTCAGAAGAACTTCCTTTGGCATCATCTTGGAGGTCAAATAATAGTAGGAAAATTTCAGCAGATACTGAATTTTCTGATGAGTCTACTACTGCAGAAAGGTAAATTCGTAACATTTTATCAAAACGAGATATTTTCTCTAGGAAAATAGTTATTTATCATAGAATCACATGCTTTTATAATATTTAAAAATTACTTTCTTATAATCTAAGATACACAAAAAGGTCGCAATAAAATGGGAAGAGTTACTTTCAAAAGATAATTCTTTCAAGTGTTAGATAATATTAAGGATTTCAAGCTCCTGGGGTCTTGAGTTATTTAACAAGGAAATTTTTTTGTCAGGAAAAGCTTAAAACATTTAATTTCCAGAATTTACAAATTTAGGGTCTGAGAAAAAGATAGCAACATTTTTTATTATGTATTTTAGTTGATATATGTCAAGCCATATCTTTCCTAGATACTTCACAACGAGAAGTGTTGGCTGTGGCCATTTAGAAGAACAGCCTCCCCACAAGCCTTACCTAGATATTAATAACACTGACTAGTATTCCTACAGAAAAATACTTTATTCATTCATTCATACAGGGACACATTGAATGCCTGTTGTTCTTAGTGTGAGGGATATGGCAACGTGTAAGACAGACAAAATCTCTTTCTTCAGAGAGTTTACATTTTATTGAGGGGAGGCATACATATATTAAAAAAGCAAATAAATTTACTGTCTTGGCAAAATTTTTTAGTTTAACTTCTTTTATCTTTTCTAGCATTTGGCAATTAGATGCGATTTTTTGTTTATTATGTGATTAGTAATAATAATGAGAGCTCTTACATTGAATTATTTATCCAAAAATGTATTGTGGTATAATAGTGGTTATAATGAATTGTTGGTCATGATTCAGAAATATTTCTGGTTGTAAAAATATTTGTTAGAATCAAATTTAAATTTCTTTATATCAGTTAATTTTTTTTTTTTTAACCAGGTTAGAATTGATAACAGAGACAAAATTCTTGCTTGGAATGCTAATTTTGGCAGTATGGTAGATAGTTTCTGTGATAAGAATATGATTTCATTGTTAAAAACCTGAAAATAGGATCAGTGGAAACATAAAAGATATGTAGTGCTTATTGTTTTTCAAGGATCAGATGGAGTATATAGTACCTGCCTTCTTTTGATCAGATTTTACTTATTTGAATGAAGCATAAAAGCATGTTATCAGTTAAGACTTCAGTTGAAAAGGAATAATACATGGTGGTTTCCAAGTTCTTCATATATTACATTTTAGGAATAATTCAACCAATTGCTTAGAAAACCTTCTCATAATATGCATCCCTGACCCTTCTTCTCTGACGTAGACACTGCCAAGTGAAAGGAAAATAGTAAAAAACACATTTTCTACTTAGACACGCCTCACTTTTTAAAAAGATTGTTCTAAAAGTTTACTTGAACAATGATTGTTTAGAATGTGAGAATACATTTGCATAGAAATTATGTGGTAGAGTTATTTATAGACTAATCTGTAAAAAACCTGTTATATTCACAGAGACTTTTTACACACATATGTGTCTATATACATACACACATACTACACACATACATTTTTAGGGAAAAAAACCTTCATTTTTTTTCTTTATAAAAGTAAGACATACTCATTTAATAAAATTTGGAAATACAGAAGAAGAAAATCAGAATTATAAAGTGTAATATTAGTTATGCTTTAGAAACTGATTATCTTATAAATTCATTTTTCCACCTGTGATACCAGTGTCTACCATTTTCCTTTCCTTACAAGTTGTAGCCTTGCATTCTTCATTCTCTTGTCTGTTGAACAGTGAGATACAGAATTTCATCCACTTTTAGACTTTTGGTAGCTTTAATAGATAAGGCCTGGAATAATTGTAGCTTGGTGAGGAATAGAATGAGGACTCTTAGGAAGATTTATTTGTGAATGGAGAAGTTATAATCTTTCTAGGATTACTTCTTGGAGAAAAGGGATTTATAGTTAGAGTTTTCATGCTAGCATGGCAAGATATAGATTAGATAATTTCTTTTAATAAAAGCATTTTATTGAAACTTTTTTAAAAGTTTAAGAAACTATTTAAAAATAGAAGTTGCCCACATCCCACCTTAAAAATTAAACCAATTTTTATTGTCATTTTCTAAATAATAACTTGCTCATTTACAGAGAATAAACATATCTTTTCTATAAGAAAAATGAGATATAAATGAGTTATCAGAACTCTTTGTTCCTCTTAAATAAAAATTTAGGTTGGAAGGGTTTACACGAATGTTTTGTTTCTACGTGCATGAAATTTTGGGGGGAAGCCAAGTATGAGAGAAAAGCTTAGAATAGAGCACAGAGTCAAAGATCAAATTGAAAACCACGAAAGTAGACATTTAGTTCTATTGAAAACATCATTTTTATTTTAATAAGGTATTACACTCAGTTAAGTTCTGTTACCTAATTTTCAGCTAAATAAAGTACCAGGGAAAGAATGATGGAATTTTAGAGGTGTAACTTGATAATTCATTGAACGTCAATTCATGAGAGGGAAAAAAACCTGAAAAGTTGGTTCTTTACATTTATCAAGTTGTTATTAATTATTCAGATGTTTATTCATTATATATTTTCGTTAATATTTTTAGGTTTTAGCTATTTTATTTCATTTTTGAACGAAATAGTATTGGATCTAAGATACTTACTGAAAGAGAAGCAAATTGTGGGGATAAGCTATTTTAAATTCTTTTGAAGGCAGAATAATTATAATTGCAAGACTCAGTGGAAGTTTATGTACTATTGATGACTTGGCCTTTTTTGTTTCGTTTATTATAAATATTGTTAAACATAGCAAAGTAAATGATATGTCATGGTGAATTCCATATTTCAGCTTCAGTAGTTTACCAAGATTTTCACCTATTTGCTTTATCTACCCCAATTATTTTTTTCTTGCTTCTTTTCTTTCTCTGTTTACATATTTCAAAAATCAGTCTCACGCATCATGTCATTTTACCCTTCTGTATTTAAATATGCATCTCTTAAAAATAGAGGGATTTTTCCTACATAATCAAAATCCAATTATCAGTCCCAATAAAATAATCATTTCCCCAATTCTCAAACTATAGATTTATTTGAAACAACATCTAGGGAGGACTCATGCATTGTATTAGGGTGTCTTGTTTCTTGACTCTCTTGTGATCTAGAGCAGTTAGTTCCTCTGCTGACTTTTTTTAGGGAACGAGGTCAGTGGTATTAGATGTACCACGTTCTGTATTGGTTTCTTTTTATTGCTATACCCTATGTATTTCATGGAAAATGGTGGTTAGCTCTCAGGGCTTGATTAGATCCAGTGTTTTGGCAAGAATATTTTATAGGTAGTGCTATGAACTTTATATTGCACTACTTTAGGAAGTACTTAATGTCTTTTTTTTAATGTCTGGTTGTTCCACTAAGATGTATACTTTTTAAAAAATTATAAAATTCCTGACTGCCGTTTTTGCTGCATTTATTGATAGAATTTTAAAACAGAAGAATCTTAGCGTTTATCTAATTTACTCCCTTTATCTAACAGGTAAGGAAATTAAAACTCAGATAAATTAAGACTTGCCCAGGATCACCTGCCTCGTTAGTCGTAAATTTAGTACTGTCCCAAAAATCTTCTCTCCTGACTCTAGTCCTGTCTTATTTCCACTTTACCATACTGTAATTTTTAGTATGCTTTTGAAATCTATTGTATTTGGCTTTACGATATTATATGAAAGTGGAACGGAAGCGGAGTCAGTGATATTCTAGTAAAGGCCATTAGCACAGGTATATTTAATTAATTTTATAGTGTTTAAAGACATTAAACATCAATATAAGACATTATAATTGTTAAGGACTTCTCCTGGACTGACATTAAAAGAGATTAGCAGTTTTGTAAGGGAATAATACTTGGGTATTTAATATTAAGTTAAAGATTTTTATAGGTTGTTTTAAATGTCTTTTTGTATTATTTTAAATGTTGTTTTTGTAAGTATACCGTAATAATACAACTCTTTCATCTAAATGTAATTGAAGAATGAAATTGCCTTTTAAAATACTATTCCATAAATCAAAGTGTCATTGGAGCTTTGGTTTGAAATGGACTGTGCTTTGTATTATGAACTTATGTATAACTGATCTTTGCTTCCTCATTTTCACTCAAGAGTATTGATGAAATCTCCATCTCCAGCACTGCACCCACCTCAGAAGTACAAAGACAGAGGAATTTTACATCCTAAACGAAGCACTGATGACAGGTCAGATCAGTCTTCTGTGAATACAGACAGCAATAATTATCAAAGTCCTTGTGCTAGTCCTTCTCCTCCATCCTCAGGAAAGGTAGAGTATCAAGGATTTGTAGCAAATCTGATGTTACATATTTAAACAAAATTATAAAATTGTTTTTAAGTGACTAATCATGGCCTCTGTTCTAGATATAAATAGAAGCTGACAAACAGTAAATTTTTTAGTTTTTTCCTGCTTGCCAAGTATTTTAGGTTATTATCATCTTGGGGTGTTTTAAACCTAATAGATCATTCACTGATGGCATGTAGCTAGGCAGTTCATGATTTCCTTTCTGTATCTTTAGAACCTTTTTTTGTTCAAAACAAATGGCAAGAAGATTTTCTTAAATTAATTTTGGTTCATACCTTCAGAATTGAAAACAATAGTTTCTTTCAATTCTTAATTGATTTCTCCAATTCAATGGTTATATTAAAAAACACAAGACTGGATGGGGTTAGGAAGATAGGAAATGTTCATAAAGAATTGAGAACTATGTATCTTTTAAAAAATTTGTAATACGAATGGCTTCAAATGTCTAGAATATGTTTACATTTACTTTCCTGCATTGTTAGTACCTGAGTATTCGATTAGTGTTTGTTAGCTATATGATGTGGTTCTGGTGAAAATGTCTGCTGAACTACTCTTGTTAAATAAGAGGAAAAGCAGTGTTTTTGCAGATTTGCATTCTTAGGTTTTAAGATTTTTTTGTTTTTAATTTTAAAGTGCCTTTATTAAGGCATAATTTACACAATAAAATTCACGAATTTAAACTGTACAATTGAGTGAATTTTGACAAATGTATACAATCATGTAACTGTACTATAGTCATGTAGAGAACATGCGCATCACCCCTAGATTCTGGCAACCACTAAACTGCTCTTTGTTCTGGGAATTTTTCTTTTTTGGAACTTCCTGTAAATGGAATGTATATAGCTTTTTATGACTGGCTATTTCACTTTTGAAATTCATCTGTATTATTGAGTGTATTATTAGTTTATTTTTATTGCTGAGTAGTATTCCATTGTATGGATATGCCACAGTATGTTTATCTATTTACCATTGATGGACATTTGGATCTTTTCTACTTTTTGACTATTATGAATAATATTCAGGTACAAATCTTTACGTATAGATATGTTTTCTAATCTTGGGTACATACCCAGGAGTAGGTTTGTTGGGTTGTATGGTAAGTATAACTTTACAAGAAACTACTCAACTGTTTTCTGAAATAGCTGTACTATTTTCTATTCCCTTCAATAATCTATGAGAATTCCATTTGTTCAGTATTCATAACAATACTTAACATTACTAGTCTCTTAATTTTAGCCATTCTCGTGGGTATATAGTGATACTCCACTGTAGTTTTAATTTTCATTTCCCCAGTGACTAAGGATGTTGAGCATCGTTTCATGTGCTTTTTTGCTATTTCTGAATCTTCTTTGGTGAAATATCTGTGCAAATTTTTGTTAACCTCTTTACATTGTTTATTGGTTGTCTTTTTTTATTTAGTTGTAAGAGTTTCTTAGTATATTCTGGATACAAGTCTTAATTTTATGTTTTGAAAATTTTTTCTAATAGTCTGTGCTTGCATTTACATTTTCTTAATGGTGTCTTTTTTTTTTTCTCATGTAACCCATCACTTTATTTATTTATGAGTGTTTTTAAAATTTTTTTATTTTTTATTGAGGTAATCTTGATTTACAATAGTATATTAGTTTTATGTGTACAACATAGTGATTCAATATTTTTATAGATCATACTCCACTTAAAGTTGTTACAAAATAATGGCTATATTTCCCTGTGCTGTACAATGTATCCTTGTTGCTTATTTACTTTATTTTATTTTTTATATTTTTAATTTAATTTTTATTATATGTTGGAGTATAGTTGATTTACAATATTGTATTAGGTTCAGGTGTACAGCAAAGTGATTCAGTTGTCTTTTAAAGAACAAATATTGATGGAAATCCATTTAATCTATTTTTTTCTATTTTGGTTTCATCTGTTTTTTGTATTAGGGTTCATATTTTTGGTGTCCTAAGAAGTCCTTGCCTAACCCAAGATTTTCTCCTGTGCTTTCTTCTAGAGATTTTACAGTTGGAACTTTTACATGTATTGATAGGTATATGATCTATTTCATATACCTTGAATTAATTAATTTCAAGTTAATTTTTGTTTATAGTATGGGTGGGTGAACAATAATTTTTTGGTGTTTGCCTATACAGTTGTTCCAGAGCCATCTGTTGAAAAGATCTTTTTTTCATTGAATTACCTTGGCACCTTTGTCAAGAATCAATTGACCATAAATATGTTTTCTACTTATTGGACTCTATTTCATTGATCTGCATACTTCTTCTTTGCCAGTGCTACAGTGACTTGATTATATAATAGCTTCCTAGTAAGTCTTGAAATCAGTTAATGATTTTTCTCCAACTTTGTTCTTCTTTTGCAAAATTGTTTTGGCTCTTCTACAATCTTTGTGCTTTTGTATAAACTTAGAAGAAGCTTGTCAATTTATACAGAAAAACTTTTTGTATTTTGAGTGGAATTGCATTAAATCTATAGATCAACTTGAAAATCTACAATTAACAATTTTTAATTTTCCAATCCATAAGCATAGCTGCATTTATTTAAATATTCTTTAATTTCTCTCAACAGTGTTTTGTAAATTTCAGAGTTCAAATATTACAGTTTTTTTGTTACATTTATTCCTAAATAGTTTATATTTTTGATGCTGTTGTTTTTTTTAAATTTTAAGTTTCAGTTCATTGGTATCATAGAAATGCATTTGATTTTTGTATATTTGTCCTATATCCTATGACCTTACTTCACTTATTAATTCTATTAGCTTTTTATGTAGATTTCTCAGGATTTTCTACATGGACAATCATGGTGTTAATAAAGGTAGTTTTACTTCTTTCCTTTCCAAAGTGAACGCCGTTTATTTCTTTTCTTGCCTTATATCTATGGCTAGAACCTGCAATAAAATATTAAATAAAGATGCTGATAGTCCTCCTCTTTGTCTTGACCTTAGAGGGTAAATCTTAAGTCTTCCACCATTTAGTGGGATGTTTTCTTTTGGATCTAGTTTGATAAGAAGGTTTGTTAGGAATAAGCATTGAATTATACTCAGTGTTTTTTTTTTTTTTTACATCTATTGAAATGATAACACAATTCTTTTTTTTTTTTTTTGGTCTGTTAATATAATGGATTTCATTGATTGATTTTCTAATGTTTATACCTCTCTTGGTCATAATCTATTATCCTTTTAAAATATTGCTAGATTTGATTTTGTTCAATCAAAAATTTTGTTAAATAAGGGATCTTTGTTTATGAGAGATATTATTCTCTAGTTATCTTTTCTTATGTTATCTTTGGATGGTTTTGGTATCAGAATAATGCTGTACTCTTAAAGATTAGTTGGGAAGTGTTCCTTCCACTTCAATTTTTGGAAGAGATGTATAGATTTGGTGTTGTTTCTTCCTTAAATGTTTGATAGAATTCACTAGTTAAGTCATTTTTACCTTACCCTAATGTATCCTGAATCAGTATTATGCCTTTTCAGTTACAGTTTGAGAACCTTGCAACAATGTACTTTTATTTTACCCTTCAATCCATTATGTTATTGGTTTCATACATTTTTTTCAACATATGTTATAAATGCCACAATGTATTGCTTTTTACTTACATAGTCAATTATCTTTTTAGCAAAAGTTAGGAAAATGTCCTTTATATTTACTCAATATTTACAGTTTCCTGTGCTTTTTATTCTTTTGTGTTGACACGAATTTCTGTCTTGGATCATATTCTTCTGGCTGAAAACCTTCTTTTAACATTTCTTTAAGTACAGATCTGCAGGAAATGAATTCTTGTAGCTTTTGTGTGAAAATTCTTTTTCACTTTTATTTTTGAAAGATATTTTTACTGTGTATATAATTCTAGGTTGACAGTGATTTTCTTTCATTATTGTAATACTGTATTAGTAATTTACATAGTTTCTCATGGGATGTCTACTATCATTCTTATCTTTCTTTCTCCATATATAATTTGTCTTTTTTTCCCTAGCTGCTTTTAAGATTTTCTTTTTCTCACTGGTTTTCAGCAATTTGATTTTGATATGACTCGGTCTGGTTTTCTTTATATTTCCTGTTTAATCTGTATATTTTTAGTTTCCATCAATTTTGGGAAATTTAACACCATTATTTTTCATATATTTTTTTATATCTCATCTCTCCCCCTTCTTCTCATCTCTCCCCCTTCTTCTCTGGAACTCTAGGTATACAAATGTAAGACTACTTGATATTGTTCCATGGGTCACTGATATTCTCTTCATTTTTTTCAGTTGTTTTTGTCTCTTTCCTTCATTTGAGATCATTTCTATTGCTACATCTTTAAATTCACTGATGTTTTTATTTGTAATGTTTAATCTGATGTGCATTCTTTTTAGTGTATTTTTACTTCATATATTATATTTTAATCTCCAGAACTTCTTTTGGGTCTTTAAAAAAATACCTTCTATTTCCCCACTCATCACATTTATGTTTCCTCCACCTTCTTGAACATAGCACATAGATTTAGGATAGCTGCTTTAAATTCTTATCTCCTAATATCATCATCTGTCAGATCTCACTCTGTTCCTGTTGATTAATCTTTTTCCGGTTGTGTGTCATATTCTCCTGTTGTTTGCATTCCTTAAAATTTTGTTTGGCTGCTATATTTTTGTTGTATTTCTTTAAATAGTGTTAGACATTTTTCTGATACACAGTTAAGTTAGTTGCAATCAGTGTAATCCTTTCGGGATTTGCTTTTAAGCAGTGTTAGGGTGGATCCAGGGCAGTTTTTATTCTGATACTAATTTAGTTCCAGTACTAAAGTATGATCCTTCTGTGGGCTAATGCACTATGTATCACAAGTTCTTTCTCTTCTGTCTGGAATAAGATGAAATATTCCCAACCGTGTGTGAGCTCTAAGAACTCTTTTCCTTTGGATCTTTCCTGGCCTCAGGTCATTTTTTCTTACCTATGTGCAGGTCACTACTTACCCCAAAACTTCTGGGAACCCCTTCTGCAGTTCCCTGGGAGTTCTCTTCCCATGAAGCTTCCTTCTATATAGTACACTGCCGTGGAAAATCTAGTTACCTTGGCCTCTAAACTCTAAGGTCTATGTCTGCAATTCAGTAAGACCATTGGATTCTGTTTGTGTTTCCCTTCCCGCATTGCCGCCTGGAAACTGTATGGAGGCAGTAAGCTGAAGCAATTTTTGTTTTGTTTTCAGACTTCGCAAGTTTATTAAAATATTTTCTGAAAGTACATTTGGAGTGTAAATCAAAGTTGGCTAACCAGGATCCTTTCTTTCTTTCTTTCTTTCTTTTTTTTGTGGTGTGTGGGCCTCTCACTGTTGTGGCCTCTCCTGTTGTGGAGCACAGGCTCTGGATGCACAGGCTCAGCGGCCATGGCTCACGGCCCCAGCCGCTCCGTGGCATGTGAGATCTTCCCGGACCAGGGCACGAACCCATGTCCCCTGCATCAGCAGGCGGACTCTCAACCACTGTGCCACCAGGGAAGCCCAGGATCCTTTCTTGATAAGGGATTTTGAATACTCTGAAAATGAGTGCTTGGTTTTGGCTCTTTAACCTCATTTTGACTGAGCCTTGTGTAGGTTTTCAGGCATTATAGAGCTATTTGCATTTGTTGACTATTTGGTAAAATATTTTGGTTTATATTGATGTTTAATGGAGCCTATTGATTTTGAAAGGTCAAATTACCTTTCAAGAATTTGTACTTCCTTTTTTAGGGCTCAAAATCTCCTTCACCAAGACCAAACATGCCTATTCGATACTTCATAATGAAGAGTAGCAATCTGAGAAACCTTGAAATTTCTCAACAGAAGGGTATCTGGTCTACAACCTCTAGTAATGAGAGGAAGCTAAACCGAGCCTTTTGGGAAAGCAGCATGGTTTACTTGATATTTTCTGTTCAAGGATCTGGACATTTCCAGGTGAGCCATCCTGAAGCAGTAAAAGGGCATTGTTCTTCTGTCTGCAGATTAGATCATTTAAATCATAGAGGTTAAAAAGAAGCTGGCTTTTTATTGCATTGGAATGCAAGAATACATTGTGCTTGGATGAGGAATATATTGCACCTCTTCAAAGGAATGATGTATAGGGATCCCTTTACTTTTGCCTTGTTTTACCAGAGCTTTTCCAGATAAACAATTTTTCCTTTTGAGACAACTTTAGATTTACTATTTCTCAGGTGGATTAAAAGTAATGAGAAGTGTGGCTTTTTGATAAAATGTTTATTTTAAATAGGCCAAAGAGATTAGTTTTGACTGTCAGGAAACTGAGTGTGTTTCTTAACTCATCTTTACTTGATGTATATCTGAATTTATAAAATAATGAATTATTATTTGATATTATTATCATTTTTGGAATTATAAACCTAGAAGTTAGATTGTATCCATTTGTAATGGATAAATGTGGGTTTAGAACTATGATATATTATTTAGAAAATATCTGTTTGTATTTGAAATTATATTAGAAGGCTGGAATTGGTCTTTCCTCTAAAATTTGCTAATTCATCTTTTTATAAAAAACAATGGGTGGCTTTCTGGATTTTTGTTATATACCTATTATTTTTATATTACATTTTTACCTTAAAATAAAAAAAAACAACTCAGAGTTTCTCAGATAAATTGAATTCAGAGTCTTAATGTCATCCTCACCTTCACCATTTCCCCTCATTTTACCCACAGGGATTTTCTAGAATGTCTTCTGAGATAGGAAGGGAGAAGAGTCAGGACTGGGGTTCAGCTGGACTAGGAGGAGTGTTTAAGGTGGAGTGGATACGAAAAGAAAGTCTTCCCTTTCAGTTTGCACACCATTTACTCAATCCTTGGAATGACAACAAGAAAGTCCAGATAAGCAGAGATGGGCAGGTATGCAATGGCATTTAATATTTTTCTTCCACTCTTCTTTTTGTTTTGTTTGGCTGTTATTCAGTGATTTGTTTGAGGAGCAAATGCAAGAATACAAATTGTATATTCTATGTGCACATGGGGAGATAATGGTTCAGATTTGTAAAAGAGCTAGTTAAAAGCCTACTTTCAAATGTGCCTGACAGAGCTCATTGTTTTTTTTAACATTTTGTAAATTTGACTTCTCTCTGTCATTGCATATATAAAATCTTTCATAAGTCAATTCTTGGAGGTTCCTGTTTAACTAAAGATATGATCAAAACCTAGTGTAATTCTGAAGTAATTTCACTAAAGTCTAAGGATAACAACAGTATCTAAGTTCTTTGTGGCTTTAACTAATAATATAACATAAATAATAACCTTTTAATATTTTTGTGGCTTGTTTTATTTCTATTATGCTTTGCTTTGCCTTCATGATGCTGCTATGTATTTTAAACTAGTTAAGGTGATGGGAATTAACATATATTGATATATTGACTACTGTGCTAGCTTCTTTATATGAGGTAGTTCAATTCTTAGGCCTAAAATGAGTTATTAGCCAAATATTTTATAGGAGAAAATAGATTCAGAGAATCTATCTAGTCTTGCCTAAGGTCACATCTAATACTTTATTTGAACAAGTGTGACTCAGTTCAAATCACCATATGAAAAGTGTTAGGGTTCCTTTTAAGTGCACATGATGTCACAAGGGGACTATAAATGCTCTTTTCAAATATATAAAAATATTTTCATTTTTATTCTATAATAATGATTTTGAAATAAGTCACATTCCTTATAGTCATCCAAGATACTTTCTTGAGAAAAATACCCCAAACATCTAATATGCTAAGTATCACCATAAACCTTTGGAAGTTTAAGCTGAGTGTTTTGCTAAATCTCCACGAAAACAAAATTCATTATTTCCAGATAGAAAAAATTGCAGAAGAACTCCCTGGAAATTTCTCACCATTTTGTCACAGATAGTTGCAATATTTTCAGGTTAACTACAATCTTGGAAATCTGGAAGTCAACTCTGAATCTTAACGAAAAGAATTAGAGCAATGCATAACATAGGAGTTTAGCATGTTCTTGTAGAAACATGGAATTTGAGTTGATTTTCTTACATTTTTATCAGTATAGGTTTTGATGATAAAAAATTCAGTCTGGTCCTTTTTATGTTCATTCTGACTTTTGGTTTATCTAGGAACTAGAACCTCAGGTTGGTGAACAGTTGCTCCAGTTATGGGAACGCCTTTCATTGGGAGAAAAAACCACAACTGATTGACATTCAGGTTATAACATACTTGACTTTGAGTACTGGCAGTATTTGTGATCATTAAGGATATCTTTCAGATTATTTATCTTTTCTTTTTTTCTTCTTTTTCTTCCTCTTCTTCTTCTTCTTTTTTTTTAACCCTTCCAGACTTCTTAGCTTCAGAAGAACATCATGCCTACTCATAACCACTGAATGCACTGACTTCCAAAAACTGAAATGGGGTTGTGTGTTATTCTGAATGGGCTTTTCTGGTTGAAAGTGTTGCTTTAGAACCACCATCTTCATATAAAAGAGAAAAGGATAATTTAATTTTTATAGTGATCATAGGGAATGATTATATGTTTGTTAATATGTTTATAATTGAATGAAATAGTTTCATTATTTAACACAATAGCAGTTAAACATACTTAATTTGAAGTTAAACATTTCATTTGTTTGAAACACTGACTTAGAACTCTTATTGGTGATTTTTTTTAATGCAGAGTAAATTGTTTACTTTTAAGAAAGGTCTGACTATATCTGTCCATCTGAGCAACATTTTAGAAGAGTCGACTCTAAAGATTTATCATTAAAAAACAAGCAAAGAAAAGCAAATGACCAAAATCTAAAAATGTCCCTTTCAAAAATAATGTGTGCTGATTAAGGACTATTCATTGTGCCATTTTTAACCTGAGGCACATTAAGGAAAAAAAAAAAGAAAGGATGTTCTTTTTTTGCAACTATGAAATGCAGTAAAAACTGAAGAAAGGCAGAATTCCTCCCTGACTTTGATCAGATTAAGTGCTTAGTTTTATTCCTGGTGCTACCTCTTTTAACCTGATGTGTCCCAAACATTCTTTTCTCCTACATTACAGTCGTCACACATCTCTGATATAAAAACAGTGATTATGATCTCTTTGTTTTGGCTAGAGAAAGTTGATTTAGACAAGTTAAAAATTTAAGTAAATTATACAAGTTGAAAAGAAATGCTCTTAACAGTTACTGGTAGCTTGGTTTCTCTATGTCTTCCAAACTGAAGTCTCCAAACGCCACAATTCTAAATGCCTTCTATTTGTTTTCTAGTACTTTTTATTCTACTTATGTTTCCAAGTAAGATTTCTCTTTGTTTGCATTTGTGTTTTAATAAATGGTGGGTAACTTTTTGTAAACCCATGTTAGTGCCAACTCTCATATATTTCTTTGCCATCTCAGAATTATTTGGTTTGCTCTCTTTACCACAATTGTCTATGAAGTTTCCTTAGACGCTTTCTGAAGAGAAATGGAGGTACAGGGAGAAATCAAAGAAATGTCTTGGTTACTGAGTTCTATCTGGTTTGATAGCACTTCTCATGACGCAGTTGGGTCATTGCCATGTAACAAAAAACCAACATGAATATGATTTAAAGACAAAAAGAAAACTCTAAGTCCTCTTCTTCTGTATTTGATAACAAAGAAGTGAAAAATCATGGGTCAACATAAAATCTTGAGAACTCTTCTACTTTCTCTGGGAAAGCATTATATGTTGGTGCATTAGTTTAAAATGTCGGCTGTGACTTTTGCCTGTATTTGTAGGCACAGGATTTTTGTTTGTTTTATACTTTGAAACATACCTGTAAATTAAGCCTATGTGAATTATGTTCCACTATATGTGTATTACACTTCTTTTCCTATTAGAGCAAGTTGTGGTTTTCTGATAATGGATACATTTTGTTTAGGTACATATTTAGCAGTTCACAGTGTCCTAATTTGGAAGTAAGAACTTCTAAAAAATAGAAGTTGTTTTAATTTCCATCTGTTTTCTAATATATATCCCTGTATGTAAATGATGAGTTTGTTGATATTTAAGATGAACACAATTTGAATGTAATTAAAATGCTGTTTTTTGGAAGAGATGAACTTTAAACATACTTATTAAATGAAGTTCTGTTAAATCATTAAAATTTTGTTATTTCTGACACTATATAGTAGGACTAAGGTAACAATGATCAACAATACCCCTTGAGATATTAATGAATTTCATACACTTTGAAGAATACTAAATTGCAATAGAAGGTGATGGCCTCATATCAATACCTTTCCTTCAAAAAAAATTGCCTTATTACGATAGGGGAATGGGGAAAATCCCAAGACGTGTTTTTATATAAAATCCTTTGCTTATTAATAGAATATGTAGCCGTGGACCTTTTGTTCTCAGGACACTGCATGATGGTACTGCATTATTGCATCCACTGAACAACCCAGCTTCACTCTACCAATTACAGCAAAGATAGACAATAAGGAAAGAATAATCTCAAATGAGTACTTCAAGAAAATACATGTTCATTTAAGAATTTATGCTCAGAGACTCATTCTTCACCATTTAAAATCTTATATCCTGAGACAGAGAAAGTGTTAAGGAATAAGTCAAATGAACTTAACCCCTGAATCAACACCAGGGTGAAAAACTGGACACATAATTCACAAGTGGCCACACCTCTCAGTCCGAATGAGCTTCCCGCAGCACAGATCCTCACTGTGCTCCTGAATTCTCCATGATTCCTCTCTACCCAGAGGACCATACAGTGCAGTCAGTATAGCCAAGGCCACTGGATGCATCATGGTCTTTCTAGCCAAAAATGAATTTCTACTTGGCTGTCTAATAAAATGTCAAATTATGTATATTCAAAATTGAACTACAGTTCTTTCCCCACAATCTATTCCACTTAAAGCTGTCCTATTTTCAATTGATGCCAGTTTCATTCTTTTGGTTGTTCAGACCAGAAAACTTGGAGTCATCCATGATTCCTTTATTTCTCTCAAACTAATCCATCAGAAAATTTTCTTGGCTTCACCTTCAAAATATATCTAGACTCCAGCTGTTTCTCACCACATGTGTCATAACTACTGTGGACTGAGCCACCATCATTCCTAAGATGTCTTCCCTTTTCTCCTGTTCCTCATGCCACCAATCTGTTTTCAACACAGAAATCAGTAGTCCTTTAAAAACATTAAATCAGTTCGTATTACTCTGTTGCTCAAAACCCTTCAGCGGCTCCCCATTTCGCTCAAAGCCAAAGTCCTTATAATGGTATAAGCACCTTTTATGATCTGGTCCCCCATTACATCTCTGAACTTCTCTACTCTACTCTCCTCTGCTCATTCCACTTTAGCCACATTGACCTCCTCACTATTCCTTGAATATACCAGGCACCTTCCAGCATCAGAAACTAGTTTTGGCTATTCACTCTGCCTACTCTTCTCAGAATATCTGTTTGGCCAATTAGTTGTGTCATCATTCAGTGTTAGGTTTACTGTAAATTTTTTAAAAAATTTATTTAACTTCTAGAATTAACAAACAGTAAAATCAAATTTTTCTTAGATGTATAGCTTTATGAATTTTAACACATGTACAGATTTATGTAACTTCCACCACAATCAAGATACAGTTCCATCACCTCCAAAACTCCCTCATGCTACCCCTTTGTAGTTATATACCCTTAACACCTGCCAGCCATTGGTCTGTTCTCTGACATTTCTAACTTTCTCCTTTTGAGAATATCATTTAAATCATACAGTATGTAACCTTTTGGGTCTGGTTTCTTTCACTCATCATAATGCCTTTAAGAGTGATCCAAGTTGTGTATATCGAAGTTCATTTCTTTTTATCGTGAGTAGTATTCCATTGTATAGAATGTGCCACATTTTGTTTTTAACCATTTACTTGTCAAATGGTATTTAGATTGTTTTCCATTTTGTGTGTGTGTGTGATTATAAGTAAAACAGCTAAACATTTGTGTACAGTATTTTGTGTGGAAATAATGTTTCCATTTCTTGAGTAAATACCTAGGACTGGGATTGCTGGAGCATATGGTAAGTGTATGTTTTATTTTATAAGAAACTGCCAAACTGTTTTCCAGAGTGGCTGTACCATTTTTCATTCCTACCAGCGATGTCTTAGAGTTCCTGGTTGCTCCACATACTTGACAGTACTTACTATTGCTAGTATATTTTATTTTCATCATTCTATTAGGTGTGTGATAGCATCTGATCATCGTTTTAAGTTGTATGTCTCTAATGGCTTCTAATGTTGACCATCTTTTCATGTGCTCTCTTAGTCTCTTTAGGATGCTATAACAAAATACTACAAATTGTGTGGCTTGTAAACAACCAAAATTTATTTCTCATAGTTCTGGAGCCTGGAAGGCCAAGATCAAGGTGCCAACATGGTTGAGTTTGGGTGCAAGCCCTCTTCCTGCTTGCAGATTGCTGACTTCTTACTGTGTCTTCACATGGTAGAAGGGGATTTTAAAGTCACTAATCTCATTCATAAGGGCTCAGCCCTCATCGTCTAATCACCTGCCAAAGGTCCCAGAAAGATTCCTAATATCATCACATTGGGCATTAGAATTTCAACATAAGAATTTTGAGGGCACACAAACATTCAGCCTCTAGCAGTCACCCTCCATCTTTGGTGAAGTGCCTGTCCAAGTGTTTTGACCATTTAAAAATTAAATCATTTGTTTTCTTACTGTTGAGTTTGGGGATTTCATTATATTTTTGGAATACAAGTTCTTTGTCAGATATGTGATTAAAAATTTATTTTTCTCTCTGTAGCTTTTAATTCTCATAACAGTATTTTTTGTATTTTTAAATTTTTTTAAAAAATCAGTTTTTTTTCTTTTATGAATCATTTAGGTGTCATATCTAAGAAGTCTTTTGCCTAATCCTTAGTCATGAAGATTTTCTCCTATGTTTCCTTCTAAAAGTTCTGTAGTTATATGTCTTATATTTAGATTCATGATCCATTTTGGGTTAATATTTGTACAGGTTGTGATATTTAGGTTGAGGTTTATTTTTAATGCATATGAATGTCCAGTGGTTTCAACACCATTGTTGAAAACTTTACCTTTATTGGATTGTCTTTGCACCTTTGACAAAAATCAGTTTGCCTATTTCTTTGGCTCTATTTCTGGACTCTCTATTATGTCCCATTGATTTATATATTTGTCCTTCAATACTGAAGTCTTGATTATTGGTGTTTTAGAGTAATTTTTAAAAATTGGGTAGTGAGGACTTGCACTTCTAACCAAGATGGGGAGTAACATGGACCGTATTTACCTTCTTTCCTGAAACAACATTAAAAAAATAAGACAAAATACATGAAGCTGCAGTTTTCAAGACACTGGACATCAGGTGAAGGACAGTAATTCCTGAGACATAGGAAACAAACAAGGTGAGTCCTACAATTGCCCAAGCTTACTGCCTCAGAGCGTTTCCAGGCTGTGGCATAGGGAGGGGAACTGAAGCAGAACTTGAAAGTTTCTGAGTTGAGGAGACAGAGGTTAGAGTGGGGAAACCAGAGCAGCTAGAGTTCATAGAACAGAAGACCAGAGAGGGTAGAACTGCATAGCAGGTGAACCCCAGAGATCTGTCGGTCTCCGTGGAACACTCATCAGAGTGCCGATCAGGTCATGCATGCACAGAAACTGCCTGAGGTCAGGAAAAGAACCATCTGAAAGGATTAAAGGGAATAGTGCCTGGTGCTTATAAAAGGCTAGTAATAGTAACTCTTCTCACTAGCCAGACTTGTAAAAATTCGAAAGAAGGCAGAAAAGAAGAAAAAAGAACAAATGGAAATAACAAATGGAAACAAAATAAATAGAAAACAAATAATGAGATGATAGACTCAAACATAACAAAAGCAATAATCATATTAATGTCTAAAAATCCCAGTTAAAAGGGAGAGCTTGTCAGACTGGATAAAAAAAATCAAGACTCAATTACATGATGCCTACAAGAAATATACTTTAAATATGAAAACAAATAGGTTAAAAGTTTTAAAAAATGGGAGAAGTTATACCATGCTACTATTAGTAAACAAACAAACAAAAACCTAGAATGGCAGTAGAATTCAGAGCAATGACTATAAAGACAGGGTTGAAGACAGGCAGTTAGTAATAATAAAAGGATCAATTGACATAATCCTAAATATTTAGGCACCTAATTAAAAGAGCTTCAAAATACTTAAGTGAAAGTTGATAGAACTGAAAGGATAAATTCACAATATTGTCAGATTTCAATACCTCTCTCTCAATAGTTGATAGAAAAAGTAAGCAAAAAATCAGCAAATATATTGTAGACTTGAAGAACACTATCAACCAAATTGACCTAATTAACATTTATAGAACTTACCAACCAACAGCAGCAGGATATACACTCTCTTCAAGTACACACAGAATATCATGATAGACCACTTTGTGGACCATGACACAAATCTCAATACATTTATTTATTAATTTATTTTTTCTTGTGGTAAGAGCATTTAACATGAGGTCTACCCTCACCAAATTTTTAAGTGTACAATACAATAATGTTAACTATAGGCATGGTGTTGTACAGCAGATTTCTAGAACTTATTCATCTCCATTTCCCACTCCCCCTGTTCCCTGGCAACCATTATTATATTCTCTGTCTCTATGATTTTGACTACTTTAAATACCTCATAAAGTGAATGATGTAGTATTTGTCCTCCTGTAACTGGTTTATTTTAGTTAGCATAATGTTCTCCAGGTTCATTCATGGTGTTGTGTTTGGCAGGATTTCCTTCCTTTTCAAGGCTGGATAATATTTCATTGTAGGTATGTACCACATTTTCTTTATCCATTCATCTTTTGATAGACATTTAGGTTGTTTCTGTATCTTGGCTATTGTGAATAATAATATAGTAAACACAGAGTGCACGTCTCTTTGAGATCCTGATTTCAGTTCTCTTGAATATATCCAGAAGTGGCATTGCTGGATCATATGATAATTCTATTTTTGAGAAATCTCAATAAATTTAAAAATGTTTCTGGTCATACAAAGTATGTTCTCTAACCACAATGGACTTAAATTAGAAATGAGTAACGTCCTACTTTAAACCAGCTAGAAAAAGCAACGTTTTCTCACTAGTTTCCTCATAAGCTCCAGGATTGACTCTCATTGGATCAATTGGTCATGTGCTTATCTCTATACCAATCACTATGCTAATTGGCCAAATCTGTGTCAAATATTCACCCCAAACACATGGACCAAGACTAGAAGAGAAATGATCCTCTAAAGGGATATCAAAGTAATATTACCAGAATAAGCATTCTGGGGAAGGCAAAATTATTAGCTATCCACTACCAAAAGCTACTAGAAATAATTAGTGTGTTTAACGAGGTTGCAGGATACAGGGTCAGTTTTTAAAAAGTGTATTTCTATACAATTGTAGATTAAAAGAAATAACATAGTAACATTAAAAATATCAAATACCTAGGAATAACTGACAAAAGATGTGGAAAAACTTGTACTCTGAAAAGTACAAAATATTGCTGAGAGAAAGAAGACCTAAAAAGCAACTTGCGACTTAAACTTGTTCATGGGTTGGAAGACTCAGTATTGTTAAGATGTCAGATCTCTTCAAACTCTTTATTTAACAAAATCTCAATCAAAATCCCATAAGCCTTTTTTGTAGATATTGACAAAATTCATGTGGATTGCAAAGGATCTAGAGTAGCCAAAACAACTCTGAAAAGGAACAACTTCAGAGGACTCACAGTACCTGATTTCAAGATTCATAAAAAACTATAGTACATAAAACAGCTTGATATTGGCATACAGATAGACAGGTAGATCAGTGGAACATAATAGAGAGCCCAGAAGTAAACCCAACATCTAGGGATAACTGATTTTTAAAAAAAAAAACAAGGGCACAGAAATGCGCAGGTGAGGCTGAGGCTGAGGGTCTGGGGATCACACTTGGAGAACCACTATCCAGAGGAGACACATTGCAGCCCAACATCTCCAGCCTGCCTGACTTTAAGCCAGCCCCAAATTTGAGAAGCTCAGGATCAAGCTACTTGCCTGGACTTCCCAAAGGATAAGAAGACCGAATATATTGAGGGACATCTATAATTCTACCATCTGGAAAGCCCTAATCTATAGAAATGAAGCCGTGGGGCTGACAGGGTCTTGGTGCTTCAGCTGGGTGTCCGGCCTGTACCTCTGAGGTGGGAGAGCTGAGTTCAGGACATTGGGCAACCAAAGACCTTCCGGTGCCACGTAATACCAAATGGCAAAAGCTCTCCCAGAGATCTCCACCTCAATGCTAAGACCCAGCTCCAATCAATGACCAGCAAGCTACAGTGCTGGACACCCTATGCCAAACAACTAGCAAGACGAGAACACAACCCCACCCATTAACAGAGAGGCTGCCTAAAATAATAAGGTCACAGACACCCCAAAACACACCACTGGACACAGTCCTGCCCACCAGAAAGACAAGATCCAGCTTCATCCAACAGAACACAGTCACTAGTCCCCTCCACCAGGAAGCCTATGCAACCCACTGAATCAACCTAAGCCACTGGGGGCAGACACCAAAAACAACAGGAACTACGAACCTGCAGGCTGTGAAAAGGAGACCCCAAATACAGTAAGTTAGGCAAAATGACAAGACAGAGAAACACACAGCAGATGAAGGAGCAAGGCAAAAACTCACCAGACCAAAGAAATGAAGAGGAAATAAGCAGTCTACCTGAAAAAGGATTCAGAGTAATGATAATAAGATCCAAAATCTTGGAAATAGAATGGAGAAAATACAAGAAACATTTAACAAGGACCTAGAAGAACTAAAGAACAAACAAACAATGATGAACAACACAATAAATGAAATTAAAAATTCTCTAGAAGGAATCAATAGCAGAATAACTGAGGCAGAAGAACAGATAAGTGACCTAGAAGATAAAATAGTGGAAATAACTACTGCAGAGCAGAATAAAGAAAAAATAATGAAAGGAACTGAGGACAGTCTCAGAGGCCTCTGGGACAACATTAAAGGCACCAACATTCGAATTATAGGGGTCCCAGAAAAGAAGAGAAAAAGAAAGGGACTGAGAAAATATTTGATGAGATTATAGTTGGAAACTTCCCTAACATGGGAAAGGAAATGATCAATCAAGTCCAGGAAGCACAGAGAGTCCCATACAGGATAAATCCAAGGAGAAACACGCCAAGACACATATTAATCAAACTATCAAAAATTAAACACAAAAAATATTAAAAGCAGCAAGGGAAAAAAAACAAATAACATACAAGGAAACCCCATAAGGTTAACAGCTGATCTTTCAGCAGAAACTCTGGAAGCCAGAAGGGAGTGGCAAGACATATTTAAAATGATGAAAGGGAAAAACCTACAACCAAGATTACTCTACCCAGCAAGGATCTCATTCAGATTTGATGGAGAAATTAAAACCTTTACAGACAAGCAAAACCTAAGAGAATTCATCAGCCCCAAACCAGCTTTACAACAAATGCTAAAGGAACTTCTCTAGGCGGGAAACACAAGAGAAGGAAAAGATCTACAATAACAAACTGAAAACAATTAAGAAAATGGTAATAGGAACATACATATCGATAATTATCTTAAAAGTAAATGGATTAAATGCTCCAACCAAAAGACACAGACTGGCTGAATGGATACAAAAACAAGACCCATATGTTTGCTGTCTACAAGAGACCCACTTCAGACCTAGGAACACATACAGACTGAAAGTGAGGGGGTGGAAAAAGATATTCCATGCAAATGGAAACTAAAAGAAAGCTGGAGTAGTAATTCTCCTATCAAACAAAATAGACTTTAAAATAAAGACTATCACAAGAGACAAGAAAGGACACTACATAATGATCAAGGGGTCAATCTAAGAAGAAGATATAACAATTGTAAATATTTATGCACCCAACATAGGAGCACCTCAATACATAAGGCAAATGCTAACAGCCATAAAAGGGGAAATCAATAGTAACACCATCATAGTAGGGGACACCCCACTTTCACCAATGGACAGATCATCCAAAATGAAAATAAATAAGGAAACACAAGCTTTAAATGATACATTAAGCAAGATGGACTTAATTGATATTTACAGGACATTCCATCCAAAAACAACAGAATACAGTTTCTTCTCAAGTGCTCATGGAACATTCTCCAGGATAGATCATATCTTGGGTCACAAATCAAGCCTGGTAAATTTAAGAAAATTGAAATCATATCAAGTATATTTTCTGACCATAATGCTATGAGACTAGATATCAATTACAGGAAAAATATCTGTGAAAAAATACAAACACATGGAGGCTAAACAATACACTACTTAATAACCAAGAGATCACTGAAGATATCGAAGAGGAAATCAAAAAATACCTAGAAACAAATGACAATAAAAACATGACGCCCGAAAACCTATGGATGTAGCAAATGTAGTTCTAAGAGGGAAGTTTATAGCAATACAACCCTACCTCAAGAAACAAGAAACATCTCAAATAAACAACCTAACCCTACACCTAAAGCAATTAGAGAAAGATGAACAAAAATCCTCAAAGTTAGCAGAAGGAAAGAAACCATAAAGATCAGATCAGAAGTAAATGAAGAAGAAATGAAGGAAACAGTCGCAAAGATCAGTAAAACTAAAAGATGGTTCTTTGAGAAGATAAACAAAATTTTGATAAACCATTAGCCAGACTAATCAAGAATAAAAGGGAGAAGACTCAAATCAATAGAATTAGAAATGAAAAAGAAGTAACAACGGACACTGCAGAAATACAAAGGATCAGGAGAGATTACTACAAGCAACTCTATGCCAAAAATGGACAACCTGGAAGAAATAGACAAATTCTTAGAAAAGCACAACCTTCTGAGACTGAACCAGGAAGAAATAGAAAATATAAACACACCAATCACAAGCACTGAAATTGAGACTGTGATTAAAAATCTTCCAAAAAACAAAAGCCCAGGACCAGGTGGTATCACAGGTGAATTCTATCAAACATTTAGAGAAGGGCTAACACCTATCCTTCTCAAACTCTTCCAAAAAATAGCAGAGGGAGGAACACTCCCAAACTCCTTCTATGAGACCACCATCACCCTGATACCAAAACCAGACAAAGATGTCACAAAGAAAGAAAACTACAGGCCGATATCACTGATGAACATAGATGCAAAATCCTCAACAAAATACTAGCAAACAGAATCCAACAGCACATTAAAAGGATCACATGCCATGATCAAGTGGGGTTTATCCCAGGAATGCAAGGATTCCTCAATATATGCAAATCAATCAATGTGATACACCATAGTAACAAATTAAAGGAGAAAAACCATATGATCATCTCAATAGATGCAGGAAAAGCTTTCGACAAAATTCAACACCCATTTATGATAAAAACCATCCAGAAAGTAGGCATACAGGGAACTTACATCAATATAATAAAGGCCATATATGACAAACCTACAGCTAACCTCGTTCTCAAGGGTGAAAAACTGAAACCATTTCTTCTAAGATCAGGAACAAAACAAGGTTGTCCACTCTCACCACTATTATTCAACATAGTTTTGGAAGTTTTAGCCACAGCAATCACAAAAGAAAAATAAATAAAAGGAATCCAAATTGGAAAAGAAGAAGTAAAGCTGTCACTGTTTGCAGATGACATGATACTATACATAGAGAATCCTAAAGACTCTACCAGAACATTACTAGAACTAATCAATGAATTTGGTATAGTAGCAAGATACAAAATTAACGCACAGAAATCTGTTGTATTTCTATACACTAATGATGAAAACTCTGAAACATAAATTAAGGAAACACTCTGATCTACCATTGCAACAAAAAGAATAAAATACCTAGGAATAAACCTACCTAAGGAGACAAAATAACTGTATGCAGAAAACTATAAGACACTGATGAAAGAAATTAAAGATGATACAAACAAATGACAATATACCATGTCCTTGGACTGGAGGAATCAACATTGTGAAAATGACTATACTACACAAAGCAATCTACAGATTCAATGCAATCCCTATCAAACTACCAATGGCATTTTTCACAGAACGAGAACAAAAAATTTCACAATTTGTATGGAAACACAAAAGACCCTGAATAGCCAAAGCAGTCTTGAGAAAGAAAAACAGAGCTGGAGGAATCTGGCTCCCTGACTTCAGACTGTACTACAAAGCTACAGTAATGAAGACAGTATGGTACTGGCACAAAAACAGAAATATAGATCAATGGAACAGGATACAAAGCCCAGGATTAAACCCATGCACATATGGTCACCTTATTTTTGATAAAGGAGGCAAGATTATACAATGAAGAAAAGACAGCCTCTTCAATAAGTGGTGCTGGGAAAACTGGACAGCTGCATGTCAAAGAATGAACTTAGAACATTCCCTAACACCATACAGAAAAATAAACTCAAAATGGATTAAAGACCTAAACGTAAGGCCAGACACTATAAAACTCTTAGAGGAAAACATAGGCAGAACATTCTTTGACATAAATCACAACAAGATCCTTTTTGACCCACCTCCTAGAGAAATGGAAATTAAAAAAATAAACAAATGGGACCTAATGAAAGTTAAGAGCTTTTGCACAGCAAAGGAAACCATAAACAAGACAAAAAGACAACCCTTAGAATGGGAGAAAATATTTGCAAATGAAGCAACTGACAAAGGATTAATCTCCAAAATTTACAGGCATCTCATGCAGCTCAATATCAAAAAACCAAACAACCCAATCCAAAAATGGGCAGATGATCTAAACAGACATTTCTCCAAAGAAGATATACAGATTGCCAACAAACACATGAAAGGATGCTCAACATCACTAATCATTAGAGAAATGCAAATCCATACTACAATGAGATACCACCTCACACCAGTCAGAATAGCCATCATCAAAAAGTCTACAAACAATAAATGCTGAAGAGGGTGTGGAGAAAAGGGAACTCTCTTGCACTGTTGATGGGAATGTAAATTGATACAACCACTATGGAGAACAGTATGGAGGTTCCTTAAAAACTAAAAATAGAACTACCATACAACCCAGCAATCCCACTACTGGGCATATACCCTGAAAAAACCATAATTCAGAAAGAATCATGTACCACAATGTTCATTGCAGCTCTATTTACAATAGCCAGAACATGGAAGCAACCTAAGTGTCCATCGACAGATGAACGGATAAAGAAGATGTGGCACATATACACCATGGAATATTACTGAGCCATAAAAAGAAACGAAATTGAGTTATTTGTAATGAGGTGGATGGACCTAGAGTCCGTCATACAGAGTGAAGTAAGTCAGAAAGAGAAAAACAAATACTGTATGCTGACACATATATATGGAATGTAAAACAAAAAAAATAATAAGTTTCTGAAGAACCTAGGGGCAGGACAGGAATAAATACACAGATGTAGAGAATGGACTTGAGGACGCCAGGAGGGGGAAAGGTAAGCTGGGACGAAGTGTAGAGTGGCATGGACTTATATATACTACCAAATGTAAAATAGAGAGGTAGTGGGAAGCAGCTTCATAGCACAGGGAGATCAGCTCAGTACTTTGTGACCACCTAGAGAGGTGGGATAGGGCGCAAGATGGAAGAGATATGGAGATGTATGTATATGTATAGTTGAATCACTTTGTTATAAAGCAGAAATTAACACACCATTGTGAAGCAATTATACTCCAATAAAGATGTTAAAATAAATAAATAAATAAAATCAAGGGCACAAAGGCAATATTGTGGAGAAAGTATACCCCTTTCAATAAATGTGATGGAACAATTGGGTATCCATATACAAAATAATGAACTTAGATCCATACTTCACATAATATATAAAAATTAACTCCTAATGGATCATAAGATTAAAATATAAGAGCTAAAACTATAGAACTTGTAGAAGAAAACAGGAGAAAATCTTTCTTGGTTTTCCAGAATTTTTAGATCCACTATCTCTAAAAGAACAAAAGGATTAATTTGGCTTCATCAAAATTTAAAACTTCTCTTCTTTAAAAGACACTATTAAGAGAATGAAAACACAAGCTGTAGACCGTGAGAAAACATTTGGAAGACATACATTTAATAAAGGACTGGTATCCAGAACACTTAAATTCTCCAAAATCTATAATAGGAAAAACAACCCAATTTAAAAATTGGGCCATTTCAACAGGTAGTTCACCAAAGAAGATACAGAGAAGCCAAATAAGCACATGAAAAAGATGCACAATACCATTAGTCATTAGGAAGTTAAAACCGCAATGAGATACGATTATGTATCTAGTAGAATAGCTAAAATGATAAAGACTGGCCATGCAAATGTTGGCAAGGACAGGGAGAAATTGGATTTCTCAGTCCAATGTAAAATGATACAACCACTTTAGAAAATAGTTTGGCATTTTCTTAAAAATTTAAACATACACTTACCACATTCCAGTCCTAGGTATTGACATAATTTTTCCTCACTGTTTTGCATATTTTAATTATACTTATTATCAGATACTTTAATTGCTTTATGATTCACTGTTTTCATGTCTGCCTTCTTCTCTGTCCACAGACATTCCTTGGAGGTGAGGAATCTTTCAATTTTATATGCCGAGTTTCTTGCCCAGTGTTTAGTAAGCATTTAATAAATATTTGCTAAGAAATTACTAAGAGCAATAATGAAAATAGCAATGAGAAAAAGTCATTATTGAATATGAATTTTACCTAGTCTTTTTTATAGTACAGTATAATATTTTATTTTCACTTAAAATTATATGATGATTTTCCCCCATGGTATTGCAGACTTCTGATTCATTCATAGTAATGGCTATATAATATTGAATACATTTCATTTTTTTAGAATAAAATTATTTCATTTATTTTTCCCTATTGTGAATAGTATTATTGCAAATATTTTCTTATTTTAAATAATTTCATTAGGACAGATACCCAGGAGTAATATTACTAGATGAGAGGGTATGAACAATTCTACTATGTATTTCAAGGTATACTTAGCTACAAGTGGAGGATATAGTTCCTTAAACAGAATGATTTGGGTATGGAAGTGGTCTTAGCTATACCTGGATACTTTTTTTTTAATTTCTTTTATTTATTTTTTGTTCTAGTTTTATTGAGATGTAATCGATATATAGCACTGTATAAGTTTAAGGCGTACAGCATAATGATTTGACTTACATACATCTTGAAGTGATTATCACAATAAGTTTAGTGAACAAAAAATTTTATTTTTAAATCAGGGAAATAATCTTTTTAAAAATTAGTCCTATTCTGTTTGGGTTTGAAAAACACACACAAACCTGTTGGTGGTTCTTTCCCTTTCGTGTGGCAGTTTCTTAAAAAATGATTCTATAGTTACAATTAATTTTTCTCAGAACATGTTTCATTTACCCTTAATTCATCCTAGTTAACCATCAGAAACACTTATGTGAGTGTGTAAATATATAGAATCCTTTATCTTGTTCCAAAGTGTATTTGAGATTGTACTAAACAAATTCTGGTGTGAAACATAGGGGAAAATAACAAAATAAGAAATGACTTATTGTATAAACAGCAAAACATAGGGTCATCAGTTAAGAGAAGTGTGCATATAAGACTGACTTATACTGCTGTAATGCACTGTCAATACTTGATCATCTTTAGAGATGTGGCTTCTGGAAATTTTAGTTTTCAGTCTTTTGTTTTAAGTAGAAGTGCTGGTAAGTAAATGATAAAATATGTTGTATTGAATGAAAGTTAACTTTTGGGTCACCCCTAAGAATTTGGTTTGTGTATCAATCAAAAAGTTTGGTGTAACTTAATTGTAAGCAACACATTCTGACTTAAGCCGTAAAGGAATTTATTTGAAGGATGTCAAAACAGTTTAGAGAACTGATAGGATTAAATATATGGAAATGGGCAGGGGAGTGTGTAGATGGAGTTAGAGCCAAGGAAAAGTCAGTCCAGGATCTTACCACTGGCTTTGCTGCCACTGGACACTGACAATGCTAGATTCCCACTTCTTTCTTCAATGACTTTCCCAGTCTCCCCTGTATCTTTTCCCCACCCTCTCAAGAATCAAAATTGGTGGGAGCGAATGACTGGCCAAGTGGGTAACCTTCCTGTCAAAGAGTAGGAAGCAGAAGCATCTAGCCTCTTCTGCCATGGACAGTGGGACCCTGCCTCCCAACCACCCAAATACAATGAAGTATCCCTCCCAAGAACAAGGAGGTTTGAATTATGGTTAGATTTTTTTTTTTAAGGGAGATATAGATCTGTTATAGCATCTACTGATTCCTGATGATTATAGTATCATTTTTTATTTTCCCAATGGTTGAAATAATGTAAACAGTGGAGGTTCTTAACCTGTGGCCCATGCATGATTGGAGAGGCCTCGACAGGGCCATATGTTCCCTGAAATTGTATGCAGAATTTAGGTATATATGACTTTATCATTTTGGGGGGAATCTCCAAGAGGCCCACAATGTATAAAAAGTTAAGAAATACAGGCGCTTCCCTGGTAGCACAGTGGTTAAGAATCCGCCTACCCATGCAGGGGACACGGGTTAGAGCCCTTGGTCCAGGAAGATCCCACATGCCGCGGAGCAACTAAGCCCGTGTGCCACAACTACTGAGCCTGCGCTCTAGAGCCTGTGCTCCACAACAAGAGAAGCCACGGCAATGAGAAGCCCGCCCAACTGCATTGAAGAGTAGCCCCCGCTCTCTGCAACTAAAGCCCGCGCACAGCAACGAAGACCCAATTCAACCAAAAACAAATAAATAATTTAAAAAAAAAACTGCCTGGAATGTTCTACATAATTACTTTCTCCTTGTGAAATTTCATTTTGTTTGTATTAATTATCCCTAGTATTATTTCCTTTTTTCCACTAGATGGTGGTATTGCATGGTGCTTTCAAACTTCAATCGTAAGCTTTATAGACGTGAATGAAAAAGTGCAGTGATTTAAATGGCACGTTCTCAAGAACATTTTAGGGTTGGAAGGAATTTAAGAAATCACAAAGTGCATGATTTTTTTTTTAACAGTTGAAGAACCTAATGCCCAAAGGTTAAGGGAGAGCTTTGACGGAAAACAGGACTTTGGAAAAGTCAAAAGGATGCCCTGATGGGGAGGAACACTTGGAGCTGGGGCTCTTCTTCAGTCGTAACATACTTTAAGGATATGCCTCTGGCTGCTGAGGGACCAGGGTGATACTGGTTGTGGACTTGGATTCTTTGGCTCCGAGACATGTCTATACTTCAGTTACGATCATGACTTAAAAGCCGGTCCTTCTCCCTTGAGGCAGAAGGGGTCCTAGTAATGCTGAGAGGCTTTGGTTAGGGAGGGAGCTTGCCCAGAGCCTTCCTTGTAACTAACCTTCCCTACCCCCTTCACGTACCTTATAGTTATGTGCTTTATGTTCTCTCCACAGCCAAAGGTAACACTATAAATGTGTGGATACGGAGGATTGATGACACATAAGGAACATATTATAAATACTGGTGTTTGGAGTCCTCAGACATGAAGAGAGAGAAAACCCAAGTCAAATGGGGAGACCACTTGGGCAAAGTGGCTATACAGATTCTCTGCAGCATCCCTTGTGTACAGACCATTAAACAAAGGCATGAAGAAGAGCCGTGGCATGTGCTCAGGACCCACCTCTCTAGAGTATAACCCTTCCATATTCCTTTCCCCAAAATTTTTTTTTTTTTTTTGCCAAGAATTCGTGGCTTGCAGGATCTAAATAATTCCCTGGCCAGGGATGGAACCTGGGCTCAGGGCAGTGAAAGCACCAAGTCCTAACCACTGGACAGCCAGGGAATTCCCCTTTTCCCCCCCAAATTCTTGAAGTGCCTAAATCTCCAAAAGATGTGCTATTTTCCCCTCTACTTCCTTGTTCTCTTTTTCCTCCAGTCCTTTCTGACTTTGGTAATATCCTCAGCCACACTCCAGCCAAGACAGGAACTAAAGTGCTCACTGTTCACACCTCTTTCCACTGAAGCTAATATTGAGTCAATAAAGTGTCCTTTAAAAGAATATTCTTTTCATTTGCACTGATAAACATACCTAACTATATCTAAAACTCAATGTTGTGTCTTAAATTATAGTGAGCAATTGTGAAGGCTGCTATGATGGATAGACCTTGACTCTACAGATCACTCTCCTTTGTGCCCAGGATACTGGCTTTTATGTCCTCTGACTTCTTGTTGGGCTTGGCCAATGGAAGGCAACAGTGAGAAATGGGAAGGTGAGAAGATAGAGAGCTGAGAATTTATTTCCCTACATCCGTCTGCTAGGTCATTGGGCAGGTTCTCTGTGTCCTTGATCTTCTGCTAAAAGCCACAGCTCCTGTCAGATAGCTCTATCCTACAGCTGGGACTTTCTGGTTTCCAGCGACTTCTTGTTCCTTCCTTTGCTCCATCTGGTCTAGGGGTGGTAGTAGCCTCCTGCTCTTGCCAGTCATTGGGTACTTCATTCCCCCTTGTTGTTTTTCCTTAACCCTGAGTCCTTTGTAAATAGGCACTTCATAAAAATCTCTTCAGTATTTCCATCTGTTTTCAGTCAAAACCCTGACCTGTTCAATGAAACTTTATTGAATTTCTGTAGCATGAGATTCCTTCTTAACATCTGTGATGATGGATTTATATGTGAATTTTCAAATTGGAGCATTAATGGTCAAGTTTTATTAGATTTAATTTGAAAACATTTACTGAGTGCCAGGTATGGCATTGATGAGGCTTAGGCCATGCTGCCTCAAAATATGCCCTTTGGCATATTAATCATTTTGAATTAAAGTTATTTAAGACACAGCTGGTGCAAGAAGGACACTTTGATTTCCATTTGTCCCCCTGAAAGCAGGAAATAAATCTCCCTTGTGAAAGGTACCATCACTGTACCAGGAGGGAGAGAGACATCCTGATCACTAGAGACAGGGAATTCAGGGCCAAGAAGGCTGTATAAACAAACCTTGTTACTTCTTTACTAATTTACTATTCCAAGCCCAAACCCCTTTGTCTTGTCATTTCTTCACGAATTTACTGTTTCTTTGTCTAAAAGGTGTAAAAGCTGCCTGCTTTTGTCACTTTTATGGATCATATATCTATGGGACCACCCTAAATATAAAATTAAATTTGTTTTTTTTTTCCTTCCTCCTGTTAATCTGCCTTGTGTCAGTTTAATTATTAGACCAGCCAAAAGAACCAAGAGGGGTAAGGGTAAAGTTTCTCCTCCCTGACAAAATGAGGCACTTCAGTTTCTCATTATGTATTATCCTCATCACAACCCTCTAGGTTGAACTGAGGGCTTTATAGCTGAAACTTTTTAGGCATTAACATAATAGTTGAACATTGACATTTTTTACTGTGTATGTATTTGTATGTGTGTTTTAAAATACTATCATAAAAATCCATTATTTACTGCTAGTCATAGTTTCTATGTAGGCACTCTGGTACGTTACCCAGATACATGTTTAGGAAGGAAACAGGTCCCCTTTCTGCCTGAGCTGCTGGCAGAAAGCCCTCAGATGTCAGCCCCTTGTGGGTACTGCCTCAGTTGAAGAGAACTGCCTTGCCCAAGCCATGCCTGCTTTCCAGGGTGGCCCATCTCCAGTGACTGATTGACGTTTGGGGTATAAATGTTTAGGCCTCTTGTCCCAACTTGAGACAACTCTGAAGGGTCATTCCAGCTTCAAGACTTTCTGTAGAGAGGGCTGAGACCTCCACTGAGATTGCATGGTGGCTCATCTTCTCCCTCTGCCCAACTCTGCTTCTTTGCTTCCCCTCTTCAGGTATTTATCACAAGAACACTCCTGCATGCCATAATCCTTCTCAGAGTTGGGTCCAACCTGTGACATTTGGTGCCAGGAGTGATCCAAAAATGTAGATGCTGGCAGAAGATGTTGGATCTGGATTATGCACCATTTGGTTGACAAAAAGGACTCTCATGACTGGTGGTAAATGGAATGCAGATAGCCCCTGGCACAAGGTAGCAATGCAGTTGTTAAAACTTTGACCTTGCTTGAGTCACATGACCATCTACTCTCTGGGGACTGGATGGGAGGGGATAGTGCTGGACCTGATCTGGGTCATGTACTTTGCAGCAGGGGAACTGGCAAGGTGTTGCGATGGAGATTTAACAGAACCCTATGTGGGAGGGTGAGAGTTCACCAAAGAAAAGGATGATGAGATGTCTGGTGCAGTTGGAGATGCAGTCCTTGTTACTAAAGTACTTATTATTGCCGACAAGGCTGTACTTGACCTGGCCTCTATCTTTCTAAACTTCATCTCCTTCCACTGTCCCCCTCCCCAACATTCTAGGCCACGCTAGCCTTCCTGCTGTTACTTAAGTATGCTAAGCATTTAATTCCTGCCGTGGGGCCTTTGCACCTGTTCTCTTTGCTTGGGAGGCTCTTCCCTCATTTTACCATGATCACTCCCTCACTACGTGGGGTCTCTGCTCAAATTTCACTTAGTCAGAGGGTTCTTCCCCAAGCCTTTCCATACGGTCATTCTATTCACCTAACTCTTTAACTAGTTTAATTTTTCTTTATAGCACCAAACTGTACTTGAAATTCTATTTTTGTTTGTTACTTTGTATCATCCACTTGAATATGAGCTAATAGATCAATAATTGTACCCTTTAAAGTACTGTATCCATAATCCTTAGAATAGTGCTTGGCATATAGTAGATGCTGAATAATAATTAATGAATGAGGACAAAGGGCAGATGGAAAAATAGAAATGCAAAGTAGGGAAAGGTTAATTTTGACTGGAGAAAACAATGATAAAGGCTTCATGGAAGAGAAAGCATTTACATTGGACATTGCAATGGGTAAAACTGGCAGGCAGAATCAGAAATGTCCAGGTAGAGACTTTTGTGGGGAAAGGCACTTTTGTGCAACATATAAAGGAATGAGTAGTCCATTGTGACAAGAGTTATGGGGTAGTCTGGTGACCCAGGCCAAGTGGTCTTGGGGCTAGTTCATATTGTGGTCCAGGCACTGTTAATAAGTAGTGCCTAACCATGGAATTCATACTCTTAAAAAGTATTGTTGGGCTTCCCTGGTGGCGCAGTGGTTGAGAGTCCACCTGCCGATGCAGGGGACACGGGCTCCTGCCCTGGTCTGGGAAGATCCCACATGCCGCAGAGCGGCTGGGCCCGTGAGCCATTGCCGCTGAGCCTGCGCATCCGGAGCCTGTGCTCCGCAATGGGAGAGGCCACAACAGTGAGAGGCCTGCGTACCACACAAAAAAAAAAAAAAAAAAAAAAGTATTGCTGCTGCTCTTTAAGTTATTTCTTCCTAAATCATGTGCAAACCATCATTTGTGGTTCCTGCTCATAGTTCAAACAAATTTACCTACCTACTCACCATGCCAGTCGATATGCATACTATGTACAGGTTAAGTAGTTACCCCCCTGTTATCTCCGTGTTCTTATAGGGTCCTAGTGTAATGTAGAGAAGACCAAGACTCCTATTAACCAGTGGTTAGTAAGGGAGTGAGTGATGTGATTTCTCATATCTGTGTCAAAGGTTCACATTTTGAACAAAGCTTGGGTAAGTACTCTTAACAATGAATATCAGAAGAGGCTTTAGATGTTTGAATTTTTTTTTTAATTCCATAGAATATACCTCTATCAATTTAAATATGCATTATTTAATCAATATTTTGATGAATATTGGATAAGGTATTTAAATATTCGAATTAGATAAGTTTCTGGAAGAATAGTAAAATAAAAGTAGGTTTGCCTTATTCCTCTCCCTGAAGCCACAAAATGAACAAAAAGAATCAAATATAGAGGAAAAAATATAGAGGAAACTAGGAAACAGCTAAATTCCACATCACAGATGAAGGAATATCTTCTAGATATAACATCATTTGAACTAAATTGAAAAGGGATGCTCAGAGCTGACTCCTATATCCTCTGATATTGGGAAATTGGCAGATTTCAAAATGTAAATTAGTGGATTAAAAAGAACCCCACTAGTAACCTTTAACTTGATGCAGTAAGGATTAATCCTATGGGTGGATCAAGGAGAAGTAGGGAGGACCTTGACTGCAGCATGTTTCTATTCCCAAAAACAAGGGAGATGATGTTAAAAGGGACCATGTACCTACACAGTCTTTATTGTTTAAGATCTGCTCCCAGACTAGGATAATTTTCAGAATGACCAGGATCCTAAGAGATTACCTTACAGAAACAATGTTTATACAATAGAGAGTTAATGAGTTTTATATTAAGTTTTATATTAAGCCTAGGTTTCTATGGAAAGGCAGAAAAATAAAAAATAAAAACCCAAAATTCCAAAAAGGGAAAATGGAGGTTGTGGCAGAGATATTCTAAAGCAAGTAGATTTGACAATAAAATGATCAAGAAATAAATTAATGGTGGAAATGTGGTACTAGTCAGTGCTATTATATCTTGAGGAAATGTCTGATTCCTGGTTTGGACATGGAGAAAGAGGAAAAATGAAAAATTTCTGAAGTCATTTTCTAACACACATAGTTTAATTCTGTTTGATTATTGTTTCCCTATAATTAATGTTAGATCTTTGTGGCATTAGTTCTCTGCAACCTAAACACGTTTTTACACTAAGTAAGAAAAGGAACTGGTGAAGCAAATTTGAAGCTTTTCCTATAATTCCCATCGTTTAGGTAATTTCTGTTTTCTGTATCCTGAGATGATCAAGAGTTGACTGGAGGTGAAAATCATATTGAAAATCTTTGTTATTGGGTGTTTTCTTTTTCTGCTTCTAGGATTTCTGGTGTACACAGGTTACCAGTTGTTCCTTACCATCGTTTCCTATAGAGATTCTGTAGTCCAAAGGCAAGGTATTAATTTATGGCTCTGCCTTTACTTATCTGTGTGACTTGGGGCAAGTTTCCCAATGTGTTCAGGTTTTGCCTTTGTAAAATGCAGATAATATATACCTCATAAGCTTGTTGTAAGGATTAAACAGTATTTCACGGAAAACAACTGGTTCAGAGTCTGGGACAGAGAGGGCATCCTAGTAATATACTATTGTTGCTAATTCAGTGGTTAGAGCTCATAAGTAATGAAATATGATAATGCCAAAAAGAAAGCTTCCTTCACTGAAGGATTTTGTCTCTCCTAGGTGGTAGCCCACCCATGACACCTGTTACATTACTCTATATTCTTAAAATTAGCATAGCATAGCATTCTGCTGGACATTTTATAGATGGAAATAATTAGAAATTTTATTTTTGGTTCAAATAATGGCCTCTGAGCATATAGAAGTCTCCTAATTCACTGAAAATGATTTCATAAGCTCTGCTGGATCTACCGCTGTGAACCTACAGTACGTATCCTCTGGGCATTTTTAACAAATTTTTACTTGGTGATAATTAATAAATTAATAATTGTTGCTAAGGGAGTTTAATGTATCATGAAAGGAGAATCAGAAGCAGCAAGTCAGAAACACATGCGTCTATAAGGGACACGCAATTAGAACAAAAGAAAAGTTTGAAGGGTGATTGGACCTTGGCTAACATACTGGCATATTAGATTGATTACCTCCCACCATTTGTGATGATAAAATAAGTCTTGTTCATTTAAACACTGATCACTGATGCTATGGAAGTTATCTTGCTTTATTAGAATAATGATATTATGGGAACTCCTGAATTATTGTTAATGATTAGTGCTTAAGTATTAAATTCATGCAGAATACATCTGCAGCCTTTTAAGGAAAAGTGATGCTTATATTGTCTCTGAAAAATTGTTGCTGTACAAAGTCATATTCTTCTACATAATCCCTCTCCTTTAGTAAGGAATCATTCTCAATAAGTTACCCAATGTTCAGTACAATTGTAGGCACCCAGTAATAAGAGTTCAGAATGTATACAATGCTTTTTAAAGAGCTTCCTCAAGTTGTTTTGCATTAAATATTTTATTATAATAATTATTATTATTTAATGTCCAGGGATCAGGAATCTTTGTTTATCAGAGATTATAGGTTGTAGTGCTCTTCAGATAGTCATGGCTTGAGAATGAGGCTGTCCTAGTAAGAATCATACATCTGGCTTCATTAATTTCCTTGGAAATTGGAGAAAGGAGTAAGATAGGTACATGAAAAGAATATTGTTTGGGTGCCTTTTTCTTTCTTTCTTTTTTTCTTTGGTAAACTTCCAAGTGTGATCAGAGGCCATATGAAAGGCTTAAGGTCCACACTGCCTTCTACTCACTATTTTCACTGGATGTCTCCAAGGAAACAAATCACCATGTCTAAAACTACCAAGTTCGCTATTTGGATGCCCCCTTCCCCCACTCCACAACCCCCTCCAGGTGTTCCTCATTTTTGATTTACTAACTCAGCAAATGGCACCCCAGTTCATTCCGATGCATGTGCCAGGAGCTAGGGGTTATTCTTAATCTGGATACATCCCTCTGCCTCACCTTCTACAGCCACAACTGACCATTTTACTTCTTAATATCTTTCAAATCCATCTGTTTCTCTCCATCTTCATTGTCACTGCCCTGGACAAGCCATCCTCACATTTTACCTGGAGTACTTCAGTAGCCATCTAATCGGTCTCTTCATTTCCATTTTTCCATTCCAATCCACTTTCTGCAACTCAAGAGACCCTTTAAAACCAAGTTGGATTACATCCCTGACCTATTTCAAATCTTTGCTGTTGGCATAAAAGTCTGTTTGATCTGGCCCCTGCTTGCCTGTCCAGGTTTTTCTGACACCTCCTCTTCACTTGCTGCACACTGTCTTAAAATCCTTCGTCTGAGATGTGCTCCTTCCCACAGCAGGGCTCACCTCAGTCCACATCTTCAGATTTCAGAGCAAAAGTTACTCCTGGAGCCTTCTCAGATTTTCAGGCTTGGTCAAATCCCCACTATGTGCTTTTATTGCACGAGGTATTTTTCTTTGAACATTTATGAGACATATACCTTGTGTGATCGTTTTTTCAGTGTTTGTGCAGGAACCCTATCTACTAGGTGCACTATTGCAGCATGCCACCTGGGACATTGTAGCCTTTTCCCCCCTTCTTTTTACATTAATGCCTTGGCTTCATTCACTGCTCTTTTCTATGTGTTATCTTCAGAGTTGAGTTGGAGGAGGAAGTAAGAGCCTATGATAATTAGCCATCTTGTCAGGAACAAGGAATTCCCCATTTCCATTCCCTGTGACTTTCATAATTAAATTTTAGTAGCTTCTGTATACTCCATCTTATTGATGAGCAACAACGTGAGACATTCATAAGGCAGGGAAAACTAAACTACAGTATTCAGGATCATATGTAGGTGATGAAACTATAAGAAAAGCAATGAAGTGGTTACCATAACAGTCAGGATAGATATTATCTTTGTGGGGAGGGAAGGGATTGTAATTGGGAAGGGACAAGTTGGGGGCTTCTGAAGTGTGGCAGTTTTTTTGTTTCTTGACATGGATGGTGATCAGGATGGGCTACATAATTTGCAGAGCCATTGCAAAATGAAAATCTGGAGTCCCTTGTTTTAAAGATTATTAAAAATCTCAAGACAGTGACATTAGATCAACCATGGGGACCTTAGTATGGGTCTCTGTGTAACTGCATATGAGTCAGCCTTGGCGGTGATTGGATGAGTATTCACTCTATAATAATTTGTTAAGCTAGGTGTTTATGTTTTATGCACTTTCTTCTGTTTGCTATGTTTCATAATAAACAAATAAAATAACTGAATAAAATGGGAACTCAAAATTAACGAAGAATGAATTAAAACTCAATATGATTACTTTGAGGAGCTCACACTGGTTAGGAAAAGATAAAAAGGTAAGAAATATAAACAGAAAGCCAAGAGATATGAATAGTAGAAGGAACTGTGTTAACATCTGTATAAAAATAGGAGGCCCCAAAGGAGAGAAAAAAATAAGCAGAGAAGTAAATATTTTAAGAAATAATGACTGAGAATTTTCCAGAATGAGAGAAAGTGGAAAGAATTCACTGAGTATAAAAAAGGATAGATAAGAAGATACCTATACCTAGACATACTATCATAAACTTTAAGAACAAATAAGAACCAGAGAAAATTCTAAAAGCTTCTAGAAAGAAAGAACAGATAAGTCATAACAGTACAAGGGTAAGAGTAAATTTAATGCTGAACTTCTCTTCAATGACATGGAATGCAAGAACATAATGAAGTAGTGTCTTCAAAATGTTAAAGGAAAAATCCTTTAGACTTAGAATTTTATTTTTAGCTAAACTGTTTGTTCTAAAACTTTTTGATCTCAGAACTCCTTTGCATTCTTAAAAATCATTGAGGACTCTAAAGAGATACTGTTTTTGTGGATTATGTCTATCAATATTTAATGCAATTGATATTAAAACTGAAAAAAAGATTAAAAAATAATTGTATTACTTCATTGAAAAATTACTAGTTACATTTTAACATAAATAGCATACTTATGTATATTTCAAACAAAATACAATTAGTGAGATGACTGGCATTGTTATGACTTGACCTGACTCAGGAACTTAATCTATTGGGAAATGCTCTGTCCCCAAGGCATTTGACAAAAACAATAAGCAGCAAGTCTTTAACATCTCAGCTGCCTGAAGCTACAATGCCAGTTGGGGCAAACAAGCCTGGCCAGAAACTTTAGAGGAAAATCTGGGAAACAAAATATGTATAGGGGGTTTTGAAAAACTCTAATTTATTTCTGGTAATCTAGAATGCCATGTGCATGTGTGGGACTGTGAGCATATCCAGGAAAGGCCAGAGAGGGCCTCATTTTCTCCCCTCTGGCTGCCTTTGAGGCCATGGGCAAGCAGAAAGTGAAGGCTAAGGCAGAGTTGTAACTTCTTGAGTGTTGAAGGTATGCTCCAACACAAACTCAGAGCCATTCCTCGAGGCTCCAATCTCTTCTTAAAATGGTTCTTTCTTAAGGGTTTTATAAACAGCTTGTAAATTTCAAAAGAAGTTATGGGATGCAAACTTCTTACCTTCTCAAGAAGGTGAGAACACAGTTATGGGATAAAGAAAGATGTCTTACCCTAGAAAATAAGTGTGCTTCTGGTGATCAGGAGAGAAGTTCTGAACATATTCAGACATCTCTGTCTCCTCTGCAGATCCTGCACAAGTGATGACTTCATTGCAGTTTCTCTCTTCTCTGCTTGCACATTCTCTAGAGTAGTTCTAGAGGCTTCTGAAGTAAGAATGTGAATAATAAGAGGACACCAGCTTATCTCATCAGACATACCCTAACATGATGCTTTATTTCTACTAAACATAAAATCAGGAAACAGAAGCAAACAAATGAAATAAACCACCTAATCAGTTTTAAAACATAAAAATGGGCTCCAGGGTAGAGTAGAATCTTAGGACCACAGTGTCTTAGAAAATAAAATTTAGAAAAATAAATAATGCCAAAAGCACACAGTAAATGAAGCCTGTTTCAAAGCAAAAAGACTAAATTAAAAATAAAAACTTTCAAGCAGTTCAGGGAACACAAGAAGCATGTCATAAAGCTGAGCAAGTTGTGAATAGGGAGGAATTCAACACCTGTTTGTGAATCTTTTTCCATTTAGGACTCATAAACCAAGCTCTGTCATTTAAGGTTTAATCTTTTGAAAAAACAAGCCTTTATCAATAAAGGTGCCTTGCTCTGTCAATTTTCTTTCACTTGGGATGGCACTCAGAGTGCAAATGATGTGAAAGGAGGCCGAAGCTCTCTCCCTAAGTCAGTAATACAAGTTGGTTGTGATTCCATGGGGTCTACAGTACTTTTTAGCATTTTTAATTCTATTTTGGATCAGACTGGGGAGGAGGGAGAGTGGATTCATATTATTTTTTTCATCCTGTTGCCCAGACTTAGACTTGTCCCATTTCTGGAGCATTACCATTTTTGGAGTTGAGGAAAGAGAGTTGAATCGAATCCTCTAAGTTTACTTTCAGCTGGTCGGGTGTAGGAGCCCTGCGCATGCCTTCCCTCCCACATCCAGGAGTCATATCTATTTGAGACTGATCCACTCTTACAGCCTGAACACTTTGAAGCAGATGAAGCAACCAACAGACAAATGATCATCCCCATTCAACACTGCTATAAAGTATAGAAAAATGTTTTACAGCTGGTTTAATACAAGAAGTTATTATTGTTTTTCAAATTCATCCAAGCACTGACATGTTACTAGGCACTGAGTTAGGTTCTTGCACATGTATTATTTCACTTTATTGTTAGCATCATTATTTCCCCCAAAGTTCCAATAGGAAATTAAGTGATACTGCAAGCCATTTGTGGGTGAAATTGCTGCCAAATGCTTAGAGGAAATTCAGAGCTTTAATTCAGAGGTTTAATTCAAGACTGAGCTGAATCAATCTCATATGCGTTCCTATTCCAGTTCAGATTGTGTTGTTTTTACCTCTTTCCTTGAATCTCCTACAACAGGTCTCAGGTCTGAGACCTTGTCACTGTGAGCACTCGAACAATGAAGACATATTTGAAACGTACAAACTCTACAGACACCACAACTGACCTACTCTTGTCAAGAAGTCCATTTGTTACACTGATTTAGCTAAGAAATTTGCATCCCATACTTCTTTTGAAATTTACAAGCTGCTTATAAAAACCCTTAAGAAAGAATAACCAGATATGAGGATGCATGCAATAATATTTTATGACAGTGGAGGAGTGCATAAAACCCTTAAGAAAGAATAATCAGATATGAGGATGCATGTAATAATATTTTATGACAGTGGAGAAGTGCGTCTCTGAAACTTAACTCTGAGTCCTTCATTCAGATGATATGTTGACAGAGGGGCCAGAATGAAGATCAGGTATGTGGGGCTTTCTGGATGACTGGACCTCAACATATATTTCTGTTCTAATTCCAGATAGAAAGCCCTTTCTCAAGGCTGCAGGTAAGAGGACTTACTGCCTCAGTTTTTAACCCTTACTCCAACTCATGTGGAAAGGCATTTGAGCCCAGAGGTGATATAATACTTCCAGGACAGGTCAGAGTCCAAGCCTGAAGGCATTCATGTGGTCTGGTGCAAAGACAGGTGTTGAAGGGAGACCTAGAGGAGTCTCTAACTTCATGATCAGGACCCTTTACTTCCCTTCCTCAGTCAGGAGCTGGGATGAGCATTGGGAGATCTTGGCTCTCCTCCCTCCCTGCTTCACACCGTAAAGTTTCAACTTGTTCAGAATCTTTTATGCATGTCCACGTGATACCATCTCACAGTCAGGATGTTTTCTGAGCGGACAAGGAGTTCACCAAGTTCAGCTGGCACCAAGAATGGAATCCGTCATCTGGGGAAAACAGGGAGGTAGCACAAGTGGAATGAGATGCTTTAGCTGGACAAGCTGAGGTCCTGGGGTCCTCCTCTGCCTCCTCCAATCCAGGATGAAGATCAGGCTGCCAATGCGCATGGTCATAAAGCATGACCTCGAGACAGAGGAAGGGGGTTTGCAACTGGTGAAAGTATGCCTCAATTTTTCCAAAAAGAAAATCAGTTCCTAAGTAGTACACAGCAAGTATAGGAGCATGGCTGAGGAAGTTTTTATATTCAGAGCAAGGACACAGCCGTGTGTGTGTGTGTGTGTGTGTGCGCGCGCGCGCATGCACGGGCGTATGCATGCACGCACACGCGCATGTGTGTTTATGTTGTGGTAAAATGTATATCCCACATGAAATTTTCCATTTTAACAGTATTTCAGTGTACAGTTCAGTGGCACTAGGTACATTCACAGTACTGTGCAACTATCACCACTATGCATCTCCAGAACTTTTCCTCATCCCAAATTGAAACTCTGTACCCATTAGATAATGACTCCCCATTCTTTCTTTTCCTCAGTCCCTGGCAACCACCGTTCTGCTTTCTGTCTCTATGAATTTGACTATTCTGGATACTTCATAGAAGTGGAATCACACCAATAATTGCCTTTTTGTGGATGGCCTATTTCATGTCTTTAAGGTGCATCCATGTTGTAGCATGTCACAATTTCCTTCATTTTTAAGGTTGAATAATATTTCATTTTATATATATATATACACATACATACATACATACCATAATTTGTTAATCCATCCATCAGTGGATGCTTGGTTTGCTGCCAACTTTTGGCTATTGTGAATAATGCTGCTATGAATGTGAGCGCACAAACGTCTGTTTGGGAGCTTAGTATTTTTACCATGAAAAATACACATCTACAATTTGTGGTTGGAGCATTGTGTATTCGTATTTGGGTTAACCTTTCCTTCCTTGAAGAGTGTCCCAGCATGAGAGAAAGGAGGATATTCTCAAGTGTTTGAGTAGAAAAACTGGGCACAACCTGGTAGTCTGAAGCACAGAACCTGTAAATTAATGCTAGTTAAAATTTTTTTTCTGATGACAAAATCTTTCTCAGATTAGTGTGTTTCCAATCAGCTTTTGAAAGTGTTGCTTGGTTTGACTTTCCTAACTGATCTTGACTTAGTTTTCAGTGTTTCAGGAGGTAGCTTAGGTTCAAGTGCCCAACAGTCCCTGACATGGGCCTGCCTCCAGGCTTTGTTAGGAAGTGAGAGCTCCGTTTACTTCAGTATTTTTTTTCTTAAAACACTTGTTAAATTATATCGAGATGTGGCCTTTTTTTTTTAAAATTTATTTATTTTTGGCTGCGTTGGGTCTTCGTTGCTGTGCACAGGCTTTCTCTAGTTGCGGCGAGTGGGGATTACTCTTCATTGTGGTGCGCAGGCTTCTCATTGCGGTGGCGTCTCTTGTTGCGGAGCATGCGCTCTAGGCGTGCGGGCTTCAGTAGTTGTGGCTCGCGGGCTATAGAGCGCAGGCTCAGTAGTTGTGGCACACAGGCTTAGTTGCTCCACGGCATGTGGGATCTTCCCGGACCAGGGATCAAACCCGTGTCCCCTGCATTGGCAGGGGGATTCTTAACCACTGCACCACCAGGGAAGTCCTGAGAACTCTGTTTATTTTACTCCCCCACACTTTGCTGAGAGAATGAGGCAGCAGTGATGTAAGGGAACAATTATGGCGACTTCTCTGTGTGGTTAGGAGAGTGAAGCTGAAACATAGGAAAGTGTTAATTCTGAGTAAAAGCCCAGCAGGAAAGTGGAAGGGGAAAGGCTACATCTATCAATAGTTCCCTACAGAGATTTTGTTTGGGCTATGGGCTAACATGTGACAGGGAACTTACATAAATTTAAGGATTTTTGTACATTTTCTACCTATAGTTGCAGGAGCACATCTTCTTTATCCATTCATCTATTGATGGGCACTTTGGTTTCTTCCATACCTTGGCTTTTGTGAATAATGCCACAATGAATATAGGGGTGTGTGTATCTTTTTGAATTAGTGTTTTCATTTTCTTTGGATAAATACCCAGAAGTGGAATTGCTGGATCATAAGATAGTTCTATTTTTAATTTTTTGAGGAATCTCCATACTGTTTTCCATAATGGTTGCACCAATTGCATTCCCAACAGCAGTGTACTATGGCTCCCTTTTCTCCACATCCTTGCCAACATTTGTTGTTTGTTGTCTTTTTGACACTAGCCATTCTGACAGCATGAGGTGATATCCCATTGTAGTTTTGATTTGCATTTCCCTGATGGTTAGTGACTGTTGATCATGCTGCTTCTCTTTGGTGCCTTGTATTCATTTTTCTGTCTTCAGAAGAGTTAAGATCTTAGGCATTTACTTCTGGCTTGCTATTGTTGTTGCTGATACTGGGAGAAACTGTGGAGATAATTTCTCATCCATGGATATGCACACCAACTGAATACACTGTAAAATATAGACAGTAACCATTGTAAAAATGCCTCGGAAATGAAATGATACCTAATGCAAACTGTTGCTAAATGATGAAAATAAGATGAAGAGCACTTTCTGGCATTAATGTAATTATTTCTTGTAATTTTATATCAGTAGTAAAGATTTATATATACCTATTATTAATCAAGAGAAAGATCAAATTAATAGCTCATAAGTGGCATATGTGATAAAAGGACGTCTCCAAGGTTGAATCGGAAAACATTTTAAAGAAAAAAAAGTAGAAGCAATATTTCCATACAAGAATCATGAAAATATGCACATACTTATAGATGTTAAATATGAGTTCAACTAGGATAATATTCTTAAAAATATGTTGTGTTTTTCTTTTTCGTCTCCTTCCATGTGTTTTTCTTCTACAGACTGATGGATTCATATGGCTGAGGGTGGAGATGAGGTTATAGGATTATTACAGTAGGAATATAAAGAGAAAGAAAGAATTAACATTCAATTTCTGCCATATCAAACAGGATTTTGCATTAAGGCAGTAGGCTTGCATGACAAACTTTATGAGGAAGAGGCAGGTTTCTGAAACTTAGCACATCAAGAACCAAACAGGGAGAACTTGAATCAGAGTATCAGGGTTTCTTCGATAAAGGTAAACAAAAGTAAATTCCCATCTCTCTATGACAGTTATTCCATGAGGCATACTGCCCTAAGCATGAAATGAAATCCCCTTGTCATGAGGGATTGTGGGATAAAGAGGGAAGAGAGAGGCAGAGTAGGTAGGGGGTGAGAGGCATCCCAACCACTCCTCTCTGGGCTAAAATATGTTAAATAATCTGAAGGGAATGCCACGGTCAGGGAGCTGTGTCCTTGATTGGCATTTTGGTGTTGGGGGTTATTTTTGTAAGTTACACCCTAATTTGTGGGACAAACCACATCAAATTAAACTTGTTGACAGTGGTTTTAGGCGTAAAAGGGGGGCTAAGCTTAGTTTTCCCACTCACGTTTGGTTCATGGCCTAGACAAGTCCAGAAGCTTCTAATATTCTTTAGGAATGACACAACATTTGGCTAAGGATTTTTTTAATTAAAAAAAATTTTTTAATTAAAAAAATTATTTTTTGGCCACGTGGCACGGCATGCAGGATCTTAGTACCCTGACCAGGGATCGAACCCACGCCCCCTGCAGTGGAAGCGCAGGGTCCTAACCACTTGACAGCCAGGGAAGTCCCTGCTAAAGGTTTAGATGAGGAATTTGCTCTAGGTTGGAGTGGGGGAGCGTGGGGGGAAGTTACCATGTAGCTGAAGGCTGCAAGGCAGAGCCTGTGGCTGGGATCATACAAGAGACACATACTTCCAAGTAAGCCAAGTAAGCCAATGAGTAATGCTAGGCCCATAACAAGCCAAAGAGACCAAACCACAAATTACACCAGGCACGGATTTGTGCTGTAAATGCTGTCAGAGGGATAAGTGAGCAGTCTGACTAGGGTGATACGCAGAGGTCAGAGAAGCAAGAAGTTACCACTGAGATCATTAGATCCCTTTGTCCACTGCCATGAGCATGCACCGCATCTGAGGGCAGGAGTGGTAGAAGGGAGAATTTCTGAAAGCCTGGCCTTGGTCCCAGCCTGGGTGTCCCCAGTGGAAGTCTGGCTGTATCTCCTGTATGATCCCAGGAGGGATCAATGAGTTACTTCAAAGAATGTTCTCAGACAGACAGATTACTAGATTGGACTGAAATGTAAATGTCTTCCTCCTGCTACTAGCTGGTGGGTGCTTGTGAGCACTTATCAGAAGAGTTATAGGCAAGATTTTAAAAATTTACATTTCCTCTGCCCATCTGAGCAAAGGGTGAGAAATTTACAGTTCTAATAAATCAATAAAACTCTTAAAACAAACTACATAGTATGACAAATGACAGCCAAAACAAATTAAGATGAGAAAACCCTTGTGATATTTTTAAATTCTAGAAATGTATTGAGGAAATGCCATATACCTTGGGGGTTGATTCTGATTGCTATCCACTAAGTAGGGAAAACTAGCTACTGTTCCTAAGGCTAGTGGATGTAGAGGTGAGAGCACAGGCTCTGGGCTCGAATCCAGGCTCCACCATTCCCTGCACTGGAGCTTGGCCAAGTTGCATCAGTGGCCTCATCTGAAGATGGGAAAAATCAAATGTCTTCAGAGAGTGGCTTTCAGACACATGGGTTAATATGTGTAATATTTAATAAGTGCTCATAGACATTCACTTTCATTAAAAATGTGGACTATATTGCCTTGTGTGAAAACAAACTTGAGAGTAAATAAATCAAAGGGGTCTTGTTAGGGATGCATTTTGAGTGTCCTGAGTCTATATATTTGGCAGCAACTTTATTCTAAATCTACAGATTCTTTTTTTTTTTTTACATCTTTATTGGAGTATAATTGCTTTACAATGGTGTGCTAGTTTCTGCTTTATAACAAAGTGAATCAGTTATACATATACATATGTTCCCATATCTCCTCCCTCTCGCGTCTCCCTCCTTCCCACCCTCCCTATCCCACCCCGCTAGGTGGTCAAAAAGCACCGAGCTGATCTCCCTGTGCTATGCGGCTGCTTCCCACTAGCTATCTATTTTACGTTTGGTAGTGTATATATGTCCATGCCACTCTCTCGCTTTGTCACAGCTTACCCTTGCCCCTCCCCATATCCTCAAGTCCATTCTCTAGTAGGGCTGTGTCTTTATTCCTGTCTTACCCCCAGGTTCTTCATGACATTTTTTTTCTTAAATTCCATATATATGTGTTAGCATATGGTATTTGTCTTTCTCTTTCTGACTTACTTCACTCTGTATGACAGACTCTAGGTCCATCCACCTCACTACAAATAGCTCAATTTCGTTTCTTTTTATGGCTGAGTAATATTCCATTGTATATATATGTGCCACATCTTCTTTATCCATTCATCTGATGATGGACACTTAGGTTGTTTCCATCTCCTGGCTATTGTAGATAGAGCTGCAATGAACATTTTGGTACATGACTCTTTTTGAATTATGGTTTTCTCAGGGTATATGCCCAGTAGTGGGATTGTTGGGTCATATGGTAGTTCTATTTGTAGTTTTTTAAGGAACCTCCATACTGTTCTCCATAGTGGTTGTACCAATTCACATTCCCACCAACAGTGCAAGAGTGTTCCATTTTCTCCACACCCTCTCCAGCATTGATTGTTTCTAGATTTTTTGATGATGGCCATTCTGACTGGTGTGAGATGATATCTCATTGTAGTATTGATTTGCATTTCTCTAATGATTAATGACGTTGAGCATTCTTTCATGTGTTTGTTGACAGTCTGTCTATCTTCTTTGGAGAAATGTCTAGTTAGGTCTTCTGCCCATTTTTGGATTGAGTTGTTTGTTTTTTTGTTATTGAGCTGCTTGTAAATTTTGGAGATTAATCCTTTGTCAGTTGCTTCATTTGCAAATATCTTCTCCCATTCTGAGGGTTGTCTTTTTGTCTTGTTTATGGTTTCCTTTGCTGTGCAAAAGCTTTGAAGTTTCATTAGGTCCCATTTGTTTATTTTTGTTTTTATTTCCATTTCTCTAGGAGGTGGGTCAAAAAGGATCTTTCTGTGATTTATGTCATAGAGTGTTCTGCCTATGTTTTCCTCTAAGAGGAAAGCTTTTGACAAAATTCAACACCCATTTATGATAAAAACCCTGCAGAAAGTAGGCATAGAGGGAACTTTCCTCAACATAATAAAGGCCATATATGACAAACCCACAGCCAACATCGTCCTCAATGGTGAAAAACTGAAAGCATTTCCACTAAGATCAGGAACAAGACAAGGTTGCCCACTCTCACCACTCTTATTCAACATAGTTTTGGAAGTTTTAGCCACAGCAATCAGAGAAGAAAAGGAAATAAAAGGAATCCAAATAGGAAGAGAAGAAGCAAAGCTGTCACTGTTTGCAGATGACATGATACTATACATAGAGAATCCTAAAGATGCTACCAGAAAACTACTAGAGCTAATCAATGAATTTGGTAAAGTAGCAGGATACAAAATTAATGCACAGAAATCTCTGGCATTCCTGTACACTAATGATGAAAAATCTGAAAGTGAAATCAAGAAAACACTCCCATTTACCACTGCAACAAAAAGAATAAAGTATCTGGGAATAAACCTACCTAAGGAGACAAAAGACCTGTATGCAGAAAATTATAAGACACTGATGAAAGAAATTAAAGATGATACAAATAGATGGAGAGATATACCATGTTCTTGGAATGGAAGAATCAACATTGTGAAAATGATTCTACTACCCAAAGCAATCTACAGATTCAATGCAATCCCTATCACTGGCATTTTTCATAGAACTAGAACAAAAAATTTCACAATTTGTATGTTGACCAAAAAGACCCCAAATAGCCAAAGCAATCTTGAGAACGAAAAACGAAGCTGGAGGAATCAGGCTCCCTGACTGCAGACTATACTACAAAGCTACAGTAATCAATACAGTATGGTACTGGCACAAAAACAGAAAGATAGATCAATGGAACAGGATAGAAAGCCCAGAGATAAACCCACGCCCATATGGTCACCTTATCTTTGATAAAGGAGGCAGGAATGTACAGTGGAGAAAGGACAGCCTCTTCGATAAGTGGTGCTGGGAAAACTGGACAGGTACATGTAAAAGTATGAGATTAGATCACTCCCTAACACCATACACAAAAATAAGCTCAAAATGGATTAAAGGCCTACATGTAAGGCCAGAAACTATATCTGCAGATTATTTAGTTGAAATGGTGAATCATCATTTCACCTGGTTAGAAAAGAGCAGAAAAAGACTATGATATGGATAGCTCATTAACAAGAATTCCACTGTGTTTCATCATATTAAATGCCACTTTCAGAAATCAGAATAAGATCATAAGACAATAAACCAGTTATGAATTAGCTTAGTATGTATATTTATTTATTTATTTTTATTGGAGTATAGTTGATTTACAATGTTGTGTTAGTTTCTGCTGTACAGCAAGGTGAATCAGCTATACATATACATATATCCCCCCTTCCTTGGATTTCCTTCCCATTTAGGTCACCACAGAGCACTGAGTGAGCACCCTGCATATACAGTCTGTTCTCACTAGTTATCTATCTTATTAAGTATGTATATTTGTAATGTCACATTAGAGCTCACTTCATGGTTAGGTATTATTTCCTTTAATATTTAAGTGTTCCCTATAACTTATTTTGCATTTCTTACTCATGAACTTTTCTAAATCTTTGAAAAAAATTCACTGACATAATTTCTTAAAGGGGATGGGTTCCTTCAGTTTTTACCCACACTGTGCAGAAATTCCTTTTATTTGTAATAAAACCACCATTCTCAGACACAAATGTTTTTCTTTGTTAGTTTTTCAGAAAAAAAGGAATGAGGAAAATGCTATTTTTACTTTCATGTTGCATACTAATCTTAAAAATGGAATAGTTTGAAAGTGACCTGGCAAATGAACTAGATTATTCACCAAAATGCAGAAGACACTGTTCTTTACACTCGAGTAAAAAACAGATGATTTCTTAAAATTGCTGTGTACTGTCTATCACTGTGACATCCAAAGCCCTCTCCCAAGAGTTAAAGTTTGGGGATTGTTGTCTTGGACAAAATTTCTCAGCAAGGCTTCTATGCATTTCTGAGGCATGGTTAAGTACAGCACCCAAGGTGGTTATTCTCGTCCTTACTTTTCGCTGGGGAATTAAGGAAACAAACTGCTAGATGACTAGCGGTTTTTAATTGAGTGGTTGCATACTCAGTATACTTCCTGGGAAGAATGGACTGAAAAACAAAAACTGTACCCATTGGCAGACAATTCTCCTTGTGTCTCATGTGTTTCTGCATGTCTTGTAAGCAGAGGCACTGAGTGACTGTTTTGTTTTCAATGATGTTTGTGTCAACCTAAAGGAAAACACACAGTTTAAGAGTTGTGAGTTTAAGTTTTATTCAGGGTCTTGCTGAAGACTATAGCCCAACAGACAATCACTCAGCTCTGAGGAAAATGCTCTGAAAAAGTAGGGGAGAAACCAGTTTATATCTGATTTTTGGCTAGGGAATACATACAGTCAAGCATACATCTTGGCAAAAGATTACTGCTAATCACAAAGGACAGATATCTCAAGTGAATGATTTTAGTGCTTTTCTGCGTATGGGAAGATGCAAGAATCTGGGGTCATTAAAATTCTGCCTGAGATATACATCTAACTATCTAAGGGGACTGCTTGTCCAAAGCAGAGGGCCTCATCCTGTTATTGTCTCAGTTTCCTGTTAGAGTGCACTGTGGATCAGCAGTGGGTTACGACTTAACCCTAGCAAAACCAGGTGGTGAGCAACACTCTTTGTTCTTCTTTGTTCACATTTATATAGCAAACAGCCTTGGAAGATAGAGATGGTGTCTCCCTCTGGAACAAATGGGAGGCATGCTTACCATCCTTGTAAAAGCTTGGGTTCTTGCAACACACCCCTCTGTGTGTACAGATGTCCCTTCACTCTCTTTGCATTGCCTTCTGGGAACCAGGGCTCAGGTAACTGACACAAGAAAATGCAAGTACTCTGGCAACTGCTATTGCTGTGAGTAACCATGTGTTTTGACTCTGATCCAGGAGTTTTGTGTCTTCTGTCAGGATCTGTAAACTGGCTGACTGAGAATGAAAGAAGAATAGATGTCCAAAAGAAAGTTGGGGTGCAATTACCTGAAAAGGAAAAAAGGATGCTGGGCAAACAATGACCAGATACCTGCTACCACAACAAGTACTTTCGTATCAGTGGTCCTTTCTTCCAACTGATTATCTTGCTTAGCAGCTCTCCTTGTCCAAGTCCTAGTCTTCAACTAAGGCCAAGGAAATCTCTCCAGCCCAGGAATGGCATCAAACCTCTTGGTATCTCATTCTTAGAAAAACACATTTCATAAAGTAGGCATTTGATAGATATTTGCTCTTGATGATTTTGATCTGTGTCCTCCTGAGTCTTCAGGCTATAAGATCTTGGAAGACAGAGAGTATAGTATCTGGGATTTACTAAAGTCTTTAGCAAATATTAGTGTATAAAGTGAAAAGAGTCTTATTAATCTAGTAAATACATATTAAAATTAGCCATAATTGATAAATAGCTTATTCCAGGGGTCAAACTTATATTATGGGAAAGAAATCACTTGCAGTAATATGAAATGGATATTAAATAGGTATAAACTCCTTCTTTTAGTACGTATAAGCTGTGTTCTCATCTGTTCTGGGCTTTTGGATTATTTAATAACTTTTGGCTGTATCCTTGTGGAGAGCTTTAAGATTTAGTGTGAGGAGAGATATATACTGGGAAATATTTTTACCTAAAATATTTCAGTGGAATGTTGGCAAATTTGATAAAAAGTTAATAAGAAAAATGGAAAGATGACTCATGATTTCAATATCTAAGAGCTAGTTTAACTACATGTGTGGCTCAAGTTGAACTTCTCTTTGTAAAGATAAACTTATCATCTTCCTGAAAGCACTATGTCTCAGGACTAATGCCATGCCCTAAGATTCTAAGATCATGGATCTCATTTGAAAATATTACAAACCATTTCTCTTAAAATATAAGAAATATGAGCATCTCTTTTCCATACCCATATCAAGATTCCTTCAAAACTCGATCTCTTCATTTCTTCTCTGATGTTAATACTTCATAGACCTAAAAGCTCTAAATGTTTAATCATTCATTTTAGAGCAGTTCTTTGAAAATGATATGTAATTCCAGTGGGTACAAGATCTACTCAAAGGAATTACATCCAAAGCAATTTGCTTTTGCCTTTGGCAGAGATATGTATACTGAGGCAAAGACTGGCAAATTTGTGGATCTCTGGGGTGAGAGCAGGTCCTAAGATCTCAGAGCACAATCAACGGGAAAACACAACCATATATCTGGTAAGATATTCTTTTGTCTTATTTTTATAAAATGACTTCATTTTAATAACAGATACCACAAGGGAAAAGTTTGAGAGTTTTAATAAACAAACAGAAAAAGTAAACTGGAGAGTTTTGAACTTGAAGATTACTGAAAATATATAGAAACAAAGAACTGCTATGAAAGTAATGGTTCCCAAATTTTGTTGCTCACTGGAATGACCTGGGACATCTTTAAAAACTACTGATGCCTAGTTCTCGTTCTTCAATATTGCAATTTAGTTGGCATGGAGTGTCAGCAGGGCATTAGGAGTTTCCCATGTGATTCTAGTGTGTAAGCAGAGTCTGGGAACCACCATGTCAAAGAGTATTTCCTCAAGAAGATGCTTCATGATCTGTGACAGGTTTTAAAGACATTAGTGACCTGTAGTGTGCTCAGTGATGGTGCCCCAAAACATATGTCCATGTCCTATGTTACCTTATTTGGAAAAAAGGGTCTTTGCAAGTGAAATTAAATTAAGGATCTTGAGTGAGGAGATCATCTTGGATTATCTGGGTGGCCCCTAAATTCAATGACAAGTAACCTTATGAGAGGTAGGCAGAGGGAGATTAGACAGAGAGAAGGGGAGAAGGCCATGTGACCATGGAGGCAGAGATTGCAATGATGTGCCAACAATCCCAGGAATGCCCGTGGTCACCAGAAGCTGGGAGAGGCAAGGAAAGGAAGTTCCCCTAGAGCCTCTGGACGGAGTGTGGCCTACCAACATTTTGATTTTGGATTTCTGGAGTCCAGAACTATGAGAGGATAAATTTACATTGTTTTAAGACACTAAGTTTTTGGTGATTTGTTATGACAGCTCTAGGAAACAAATACATTACCTAATGGTGCTGTAGTAGGAGAACAGATGCTAAAATGAGGGACGCAGTTGATGAATGCTAGCTTGTTGCTGCACATGAATCATAGCCACAGGGCAGCTTTGTAATTCAGGTTCAAATGTCCCCATTATGGGGAGCTGGGCTGGAGTTACGGCCTGGCAGACCATCGTTAGCTAAAGAAAAACCTCCTCTGCCTCAAATATCTTTTATATTTGTATCATTTAGGAATTTTTCATTTTGGGCAGAAAGTCCAACTGGCCTCCTCCAAACTGGTAAATAGATGATTGACTGAGAGGTGCTAGTGGAATGCTCAGCGGCTTACTTAGGAGATTAAATAATGAAAATGGGACAGAATTTCTTTATATCCGCCAGCTCTGTCCCTTCCACTTGGGCTCCATTCTCAGACAAACTCAGTCCTTTGGGGGCAGATAGGAGTAGCTGAAGATTTATGTCCTCACAGCTGCAACTGCCTCTGTCTCAGAAGTATTAGCAAACCTCTCCTGGTGCTTCATTGCAGTTATCAGGTGAGATGCTAATCCCTGATAGGCTTAGGCTAGTGTGAAGAATACATGTATATAGATATGTGCTGATGTTCCTGAATGTATGATTCCATCTCAAAGCTAACTGTTAATGATTAGGGGTTCTGATTCATTGTAATTTATTCTTATAAGTAGAATACTTGTATTTTAGTCTTGCTGGTCTTCATCAAATAGTATTCAAAAACTGGTTTTTGGACATGAGTTTTGTTTGTTTTTGTTTGATTTTAAAGATTCCACATATAAGTGAGATTTGCCTTCTTCTGACTTATTTCCCTTAGCATAATGCCCTCAAAGTCCATCCATGTTCTTGAAAATGGCAGGATTTCCTTCTTTTTTATGGCTGAATAACAGCCTCCTTAATATTTTGAAGTGTCATTTGTCATCGAGCTTCCAGTGCTCCTGTGAAGTTATGACAAAGATTTGATTCCCCATCCTTTGAATATGACATTTTTCCTCTCTGGAGGCTTATACTTGTGTGAGCCCATTCTATATGGAAATTCATATCATTTAGCTCTGGGAAATTTTTTTGAATTATTTCTTTAATAATTTCCTCTCTTGTGTTTTAGTTTTCTTCTCCTTTTTTAGTGAAACTACTTTAAGTCAGATGCGGCACATTCTAAACCAGTGAAACCAAGCAAAGGGTTCATGTGCCTACAGCGCAGAAAGCCCAACTGACAGTGAGAGTTTGCAACAAAGTAAGGATTTTATTGCAGGGCACCAAGCAAGGAAGTGGGAGGCAAGTCTGGGATCCACTCCAGCTTGGTCTTCAAGCTAGGGATTTTTAAAGGGGAAAGAAACGGGAGCTTGTGGTTAATCATCTTGTGACATTTCTTAGTCATATTACAAGGAGGCAGGATGTCTGCGGTTTATGTGTCTCTGGTCCGGTGGTCCGTGACCTGGTGGTCTGAGTTAACATGATCTGCAAAGGTCATCTTGCCCTGGAAAACAACTTAGATTTGTGCGTCAGTGATATTATCACAGGTTACATTCTTAAGGCATCCTGTACTGGTTAATTATTACTGCTCAAGTGTGAGAGAAGTCAGAGGGGTAAGAAGAAAATGAAGAGAAAAAAAAGCTTTAAAATCAAAAGTTAATACTAGTTAATGGACTGGACTTGGTTTCACCAGTCCTTTAATTGCCTTTTCTCTCCTAGTTCCCGTCTTTTTATATTTTTGCTCTGTTTTCTAGGACATTTCCTCAACTAGGTTTTCCAAACCTCCACTGATCTTTTTAATTTTGGCTATCTTGTTTTTAATTTCCAAGTCTTCTGTTACTTTAGGTATTCTTTCATTGTTTCCTGAAGTAATGTCAATTACTTAGGATGGCAATGATAATTTTCTTTTGAAGTTTTCTTTTGCTTCATGGCCTTTCTCTTGTCTTATTTGCTTGTTTTGGTCTTATCTTTCACATTAGAAGTTTCCCCCAAATGGTTGGTGATCCTGGGCTGTCAATTCATCTTTAAATGAGACATTAACAAGCTGGTTTGGCTGTGTGCATGGCCAGGGCCTGTCGTTTGGTGACTTCACTGTAGGATGAACCTGGGAGTATGGAGTCATTTATTAGACTTTCCCCTTAGTCGGTTAGTTTCTCCAGAATAGAATTCTCCTATCTTTTGCCTGGGGTGAGGTGGTATAATCCTTGTTCCTAGATTCCTGGGTGCTCAATGGGAGTAAGGGTTAGAAAGGTTTTATAGATCAGTATGTAGACTCTTAATCCTTTCCTTGTTTCATGCCTTATCTTTGCCTTCTGCTGTTCAAGATGTCCCCAGATCTGGAGTCTTTCAGGTTCAATTCTCCAGTGCACTGATTCTCAAACTCTTTGGTTTCAAAAACTCTCTACAGGACCTTAAACATTATTGAAACTTCCAAAGAGCTTTTGTTTATGTTGGTTATCTCAATTGATATTTACCATGTTAGAAATTTTTTTAAAACAATAACAAACTCATTGCATTTAAATATAAACAACACATATTTATGAAAAATAGCTAAACTTTCCAAAGCAAATAGTTTAGTGAGAAGAGTAGCATTTTAAAATATTTTTGCAAATCATTTTTTATTGATTGATTGATTGAAGTATAACTAATTTATAATAATAAATGTTTTAGGTATACAATATAGTGATTAATATTTTTATAGATTATATTCCATTTAAAATTATTACAGAATGGCTGTATTTTCCTGTGCTGCACAATATATCCTTGTTGCTTGTTTATTTCATACATAGTTGTTTGTATCTCTTAATTCCCTATCCTAACCTTGTCCCTTCCTTCTACCCTATCCCCACTGGTAACCACTAGTTTGTTTTTGTTTTCTAGATCTGTGAATCTCTTTCTATTTTATTATTTTCATTCATTTGTTTTATTTTTTAGATTCCTCCTACAAGTGAAAACATAGAGTATTTGTCTTTCTCTGTCTGATTTATTTTGCAAAGCATAATATCCTCTAAGCCCATCCATGTTTGCAAATGGCAGAATTTCATTTTTTATGGCTGAGTAATATTCCTTTGTGTGTGTGTGTGTGTGTGTGTGTGTGTGTGTGTGTGTATACAAACCACTTCTTCTTTATCCATTCATCTGTTAATGGACACTTAGATTACTTCCATATCTTGGCTGTTGTAAGTAATGCTGCTATGAACATTGTGGTGCATGTATCTTTTTGCATTAGTGTTTTTGTTTTCTTCAGATATATACCCAGTAGTGGAGCTGCTGGATCATGTGGTATTTCTATTTTTAGTTTTTTGAGGAACCACCATACTATTTGCCATAGTGGCTGTACCAATTTACATTGCCTCCAGCTGTGTACTAGTGTACAGGTAGGCCTATATGGCTATAAAGTTCCCTCGTAAATCTGGTTTTGCTGTACTGTATAGGTTTTGGAAAGTTGTGTTTCCATTTTTATCTGTTTCGAAGTATTTTCTGATTTCCTTTTTGATTTATTTTTGACCCACGGGTGTTTTAGTAACATGTTGTTTACTCTCCATGTGTTTGTGTCGTGTTTTTCCCATTTTTCTTCCTATAATTGATTTCTGGTTTCATACTGATATGGTCAGAAAAAATGCTTGATATAATTTCTTTTTTTAAATAAATTTATTATTAATTAATTAATTAATTAATTTTGGCTGCATTGGGTCTTTGTTGCTACATGTGGGCTTTCTCTAGTTGCGGCGAGGTGGGGCTACTCTTTGTTACAGTGCACAGGCTTCTCATTGTGGTGGCTTCTCTTGTTGCGGAGCCCGGGCTCTAGATGTGTGGGCTTCAGTAGTTGTGGCACATGGGCTTAGTTGCTCCATGGCATGTGGGATCTTCCTGGACCAGGGCTCAAACCCATGTCCCCTGCATTGGCAGGTGGATTCTTAACCACTGAGCCACCAGGGAAGCCCCCTATAATTTCTAGTCTCTTAAATTTGTTGAGACTTGTTTTGTGGCCTAGCATGTGATCTATCCTGGAGAACATTCCACGTGCACTTGAAAAGAATATGTATTCTGTTGGATGGAATGTTCTCTAAATATCAATTAAGTCCAACTGGTCTATTGTATCATTTAAGACCATTGTTTCCTTATTGATTTTCTACTGGGTGATTGGTCCAATGATGTAAGTGGGGTGCTAAAATCTCCTACTATTATTGTGTTATTGTCAACTTCTCCCTTTATGTCTGTAAATACTTGCTTTATATATTTAGGTGCTCCTATATTGAGTATATATATGTTAATGTATGTTATATCCTCCTGTTATATTGATCCCCTTATCATTATAAAATGTCCTTCTTTATTGTTTGCTATAGACTTTGTTTTAAAATCTACTTTGCCTGATATGAGTGTCACTACCCATGCTTTCTTGTCATTTCCATTTGCATGAAATATCTTTTTCTACCTCCTCACTTTCAGTCTTTTTGTGTACTTAGCTTTGAAGTTAGTCTCTTGTAAGCAGCATATAGACAGGTCTTTTTTTTAAAAATCCAATCAATCACCCCATATCTTTTGATTGGAGCATTTAGTCCATTGGCATTTAAAGTAATTATTGCTAGGTATGTACTTATTGCCATTTTACTACTTGTTTTCTGGTTGTTTTTGTAGTTCTTCTCTGTTCTTTCCTTCTTCTTTCAGTTTCTTCCCTTGTGGTTTGATGATTTTCTTTAGTGATGTGCTTGTGTTACTTTCTTTCTAGTTTTTGTGTATCTGTTGTAGGTTTTTGATTTGTGGTTACCTTGGGGTTCATATATATTGACCTATAACTATGTCTACTTTTTAAAAAACTGATAGTCACTTAAGTTCAAACACATTCTAAAAGATCTACATGATTTATTCCCCTCTATGACATTCTGTGTTTTTGATATCATAATTTACATCTTCATATTTATCCTTTTACTGTTTATTGTAGTTACAGTTGATTTTATACTTTTTTGTCTTTTAATCTTCATACTCACTGATTTAAGTGGTTGATCCACAGCCTTTACTATATATTTGCCTTTACTAGTGGGATTTTTCCTTTCCTGTAGGTTCTTCTTGTTACAGCCTTTTCTTTTTCTTTTTTTTTTTTTTTGGCAGTACGCGGGCCTCTCACTGTTGTGGCCTCTCCCGTTGCAGAGCACAGGCTCCGGACGCGCAGGCTCAGTGGCCATGGCTCACGGGCCCAGCTGCTCCCCGGCATGTGGGATCTTCCTGGACCGGGGCACGAACCCGTGTCCCCTGCATCGGCAGGCGGACTCTCAACCACTGAGCCACCAGGGAATCCCTACAGCCTTTTCTTTTCTACTTAGAGAAGGCCTTTCAACATTTCTTTTAGGGTCAGTTTAGTTTTGAGGAACTCTTTTAGATTTTGCTTGCCTGAGCAATTCTGTATCTCTCCTTTAATTCTAAATGATAATCTTGCTGGGTAGAGTGTCTTAGGTTTCAGGCTTTTCCCTTTCCGCACTGTAAACATATCATGCTACTCCTTTCTGCCCTGCAAAGTTTTTGTAGAAAAATCAGCTGATAGCCTTATGGGGGTTCCCTTGTATATGAGTCTTTTTTTTTTTTTAAACTCTTGCTGCTTTTAGAAATCACTTCTTATCTTTGTATTTTGCCATTTTAATTATAATATATCTTGATGTGGGTCTTTCTGGGTTCATCTTGTTTGAGACCCTCTGTGCTTTCTGTACCTGAATACCTGTTTCCTTCTTCAGGTTTGGGAAGTTTTCAGCCATACTTTCATCAAATACATTTTCAACACTTTTTCTCTCTCTGCTCCTTCTGGGATCCCTATAATGTGAATGTTGGTATGCTTGATGTTGTTCCATAGGTCCCTTAGACTGTTCTCATTTCTTTTCATTCTATTCTGTGTTCCCTCAATCTGACTCAGTTCCAAGCTTCTTCACGTCCTTGGGCTTTCTCTGCTACACTGAACCTCTGTAGAGTTTGGTAGAAGGAAAATTTTTGATGCTCTTCCAAGCCACACTGGGCCATGAGAACTCAGTGGGGTTGTCTGAAGCACCCTCTGTCTGGTCACTATTTCTACTCCACCACTGCAGCATGTTGGTAATTTCTAGGACTTCATTTAGGAAGCAAGGTTCAGATTTTATCTATTGTCACATCCCTCAAATTATGGTGGGTTCTTTCAGCTGAGAGAGGGCAGGGGCAGTTACTGGGCATGCTCACTAGTCTCTGACTCTTGCCTCCCTTCTGACTGCTCAGGCAGCCGAGGGAGCCTCCTCTGTGTGTGGAAAATTGTGCTGCAAATAGTCTTCTACATGTTTCCTATCCTGACTTAGAAGTACCAAAGGATTTGAATACTTTGTTCCCCTGGGTTGCCTGTGGCAGTCCCTCTTGTGTCTCTTCACCCCTTGAAAAACTGGGCACAAATTGTGACTTCTCTTTCTGTCAGGTATTCTGTGTGTGTGTGTGTGTGTGTGTGTGTGTGTGTGTGTGTAGGGGGGTGTGGGTGTGTGTGGTAGTGGTGGGGAGGCTTGTTTTCCTTATTTTTAAAAAGATTTTATTTTTTGAGACATCAGTGTGCCCTTTGTGTTCTTTTTTCTGTTTTCTCCCTTTGGCTGCCTATAATTCATGTATGACACCTGGAGGAGCCACAAGGTGTCCTTGAGCATGTAAGTCACATTCTGAGGATGGCAGAGCAGGAAACTAAGAGGAGCCTGATCCCAGCCCTAGATTGCCTAACCCCAGTCAAATAGTCCTATACCTGGAAGCTCTTAGGTGAGAGAATACACCCATTGTGTTGAAGCTACTATTATTTTTTCTTTATACATAGCTAAACCTACTTCTAATCAATACTGCTACCCTAATCATTTCAAACCTGAGTCTGTGAGTGTTGAGTAGACACAAAAGTAACAGGACACCATCACTATTCTCAGGGAGCTCATAAGTTGGCATGAGGGGCAGAAACCTGTACAACTCACTCTGGCACAAGGTAAAGTAGGAGAGGTGCAGAAAAGATTGCAGAATGCTGTAGGGGTTCAGAGGAGAAAGATGCATCAAGTTTATCAATGAGCAAATGTGGTGAGAGACTCAGCAAAAGATGGATATTGAAGGAAAAGAATAGATATTTTAAATGATGGAGACAGGAAGGGAAGACTTTCCAAGCAGAATGAATAGCATGAGCAAAGGGGAATGCATGGTATCTGTTCAAGAAATTCTGTGTTGTCTAGATTGCAACATCCCTGCGTGGAGCAGAGTAGGGAGAGGTGAAGCTGGAGAGTTAGGCTGAGGCTACTTATTAGGAGGCATCGAATGTCCATGTATTAGGGTCAGTGTATCGAAAAATAGTAACAAACTTTTCTCTTTTTTATTTCTATGTACTTGATTTGCTCCATCATCAGCCAAAGCATACAACTTCCCTGGGAGCAAAGACACTAGAATTCTTAAAGTTGAAATGCAGATGAAAAGCAAGTGTTAATATTTAGCCTATGAAATTCAAAATAGGATTTAGCAGCAAGACAATAAGCTTGGAAGCCAAGTTTTTTCTTAAAAGTAGGACTGCTTTTTGAATTCCTTTATCAGGCTGAGAAAAGAACCCAGAGGCTTCAGATGATAGGATTCTGCTAAAGTGTTTAAAGGGTTCCCCTGTCCCTTTTGTTATGTAGGCCTGGAGGCTTGATGTCCAAGTAGGAATCAAGAATAAGGCAGAACTGGGCTTCCCAACCTGTGTACTGCCAGTGGGTTAGAGGTACCTCCTGACTCTTAGTTTTCAGGAAAGCTTGACATGATCTGAGGTAGCCATTCCCCTTGGCTAGTAGCTGTGGCTCCTGGCTCGTGGCTTCTAGACATGAACAATTTTGTCTGTGGCTTGAGCAAAATGGAATCAGGCACTCTCCCTATGCTTGGCTTAGGAGATGCCCTGCACTTGAGCGCGGACTTCATCAGCCAGTGGATCAGGCAGATGTGTTGCTGCCCATTGTGGACACGTGGCCTCTTATGCTGCAGAGGATTGCAGGGGTGTGGGGGACCTCATCTTCTAGGTGCTGGGGAGCGTGGGTATCACCTGAGGGCCTGTGGTCAGAGTTCAGAGGTTGGGAGTCCTGGTGCAGGCTCCTGGTAGACCCAGTTATGGCTGTTTTTCCATATATGATATATTTTTGCCCAGGTACAGCAGATGCACCCTTTTATGGTGCCCAAGCTGTAGGTGGAGTGACTGCTCTAACAATGCATGTGCCTTCTACAAATTAACTTTACCATTAATTTAAATACTTGACGTGGGAAAAAGTTTGATTGCACTTGAGGTGCTTTTCCATAATCACCCAAGATTTCAGTATTACATTTATCCATGAAAGGAAAGAAACAGCTAGTAGATTCTTTTTTTTTTTTTTTCTGCGGTACATGGGCCTCTCACTGTTGTGGCCTCTCCTGTTGCGGAGCACAGGCTCCGGACGCGCAGGCTCAGTGGCCATGGCTCACGGGCCCAGCCGCTCCGCGGCATGTGGGATCTTCCCGGACCGGGGCACGAACCCGTGTCCCCTGCATCGGCAGGCGGACTCTCAACCACTGCGCCACCAGGGAAGCCCTAGTAGATTCTTTAAATGTCATTATTTCTACTGTTGTAAGTTTTTGAACTTTTATACAATCCCCAAATTTTGAATGGTTGCAAAATATTTGATGCAAAAAATGGTTTTAAATTTATCACACCTTTGTGAGACTAAATTTTCTCATCAGTGTCAACTTTCTGAATTTGAAGAGCTCATCATGAAAAACTTGCTCAGAAATTACTTGTGCCTATTTTAGGGATACAAGCTGACATAAAATTTATGCATTTAGAGTCACGTTCAGGTTTCTCTTAAAAGACTGGAAAATATTTGTGTGTTTTATACAAATTCAAAATTTAATAACTTTCTTGATTCTTGTCTTTTTATTTATCATAATTACAATGTAATGATTTTTTTTCAGCAGACCACATATAGATGTCCCCAAATCTCCTCCAGTTTACTCCAGTGTACTGAACAATTATTGTGAACTTTTATGTTTGTTATGAAAAAGGACTAGAAGTATTGACAAAGAGGAAGAAAGTCTGAGGTCCCTCTGTCCCCTCTATAAGGCTTAGGGGAGAAGGGAAACCAAGGAGGTCAGGCATCAAGGATTACAGAACTATCCAGACAGGTATGTGGGAGTCCAAGATACTAGTTCTACTAATGAACCTTCTCAGTTATGCTATGGGACACTGCAAGATTTAAAAGCAGCCTTGCAGCTGGCCACTACTAACATGGAAAGTGCAGATGGTGTCCCAGCAGCAGTGGTGGAAATGAACAGGCCTGTAGCAGCCCTTCTGGTTTCCTATGGACTTGGAGTCATGAGCAAGGGATGCAGGAATTCCTTTTTGCCCCAAGGAGGAGATATGGAGGTGCCATCTGTGATGGGACCTGGTAGAGGCCCAGAGTAAGAACATCGAGGTTACCATCTGTGGGGCCATCTAGACTGGGGACAAACAGTTGGGACCGCAGGCCTAGAGATGGATGTTCTCACATCACCTCCAAACAGCCAGACATGGCCAGTTGTGTTAGGAAGCAAGGACTTGTTGCCTGATGCACATAGAAGCCAATACATTGGCACTGGCCTTTGAGAAGAGAAAGAGCTTTATGGTGAGGTCCACCAGCAAGGAGACAGGAGGCAAGGGCAAATCCATCTCCCTGATCTGTGGTTTGGTCAAACTTTTATGAGTTAGAGAAGGATGGGTTGGTATGAGGAAGCACTGGCAGGACAGATTTTGATCAGAACGACTTTAAACAAGACCATTTATGGTAAGGTCTGAAAAAGGGCTTTAACACCAGATCTTCCTGAACAATGGACCCTTCTTGTGAAGAAGTTCTGGCTTTCAAGTTCTGGCCGTGTCCCAGTCCTTTGATTCCACGGTGGGGAAAAACTTTGGTGCCAGGTGTTATTTCAGGTCAAAATATACTCTTCTGCACATGTTCTAGTTACATGACTCACAGTTTAGACTCAGTGCCCCTGCAAGATAACTTTGACATTCTGTTATTGATATGATAGGGCCAGTTTGAACTGGTCTGTGCTGGTTACAGTTGCGCCTTTGGGGTCAGGCAATCCAGCCACTCAGCAGCAAGGATCACTGGATTCAGAGGATGCCATGGTGGTCTGGGGACCCCTCCTTGCTGCTGCCAGGAGGGCATAGTAAGTCCCTTTTATCTATACAGTGGCCATCTCAGGGAAGTTGGAAGTGAGGGAGCAAGGTCTGAAAAACTGAAAATTTGGTAAAGAGGTCTAATTAAAACTACTGGGTGGATTACTACTACCAGCTCACTTCTGGGTATTTACATGAAGAAAAGGAAAACACTAATTTGAAAAGATACATGTACCCTTATGTTCATTGCAGCATTATTTATGAGAGCCAAGATATGGAAGCAAACTAAGTGCTCATTGATAGAAGAATGGATAAAGAAGATGTGCCATATATATATATATATACACATATATAAATATACACACACACACATACATATATATATACACATACATATATATACACATACATATACATACACACATACATATATATACATATATACACTCATATATATAATGGAATATAATTCAGCCATTTAAAAAGAAGGAAATCTTGCCATTTGTGACAACATGGGTGGACCTTGGGGGTATTATGCTAAGGAAATAAGTCAGAGAAAGACAAATAGCATACAATCTCACTTATATGTGGAAAAAAGTCTAGCTCATAGGTATAGAGAACAAATTAGTGGTTGCCAGGGGCCAGGCATTGGAGGTTGGGTAAAAATGGGTGAAGTGGGCCAAAAGGTACAAACTTCCTGTTATAAAAGCAGTCACGGGAATGTAATGTACAGCATGGTGACTATAGTTAATGATAAAGAAGTGTTTGAATCTCAGCTTTCACACTCAGTAGCTTTGGGACTGACCTGGAACAGGTGAAGTGCCTTCTCCACACCTCAGTTTCCTTCTCTGTAAACAGGAGCACAATCTGCTCGGGGTTGTTAGCAAAATCAGAAAGCACCAGAAAGCACCTGGTACCTAGTAGGCCCTCGCAGTGCTCAGCGGGGCTGAGTGGGGAGGATCGTGGCTCCGAATCCACACCCTGCCTGCCGGCCTGGGAAGGGACCACAGCTCCCCAACCTCACCTCCAGCCCCGCAGGGCCACCGCTGGAAGTGCTCAGTAAATGGAGGAGTACAGAGCCTCGAGCCTGGGCGTGCCTGTGCTTGTCTCTCAGAGCCAAAAGGCACTTGGCCGTAAAGGAACATTTTCCAGTTGTTAAGATTTATTCTTAATTAGCTTGAATCCCTTCAGCTTTCCAGGCCAGTCCAGGAGTTGGCCTCTAGTTTGTCCTCAGGAGCAGTGGGCGGGGCACGGCGGCGGGGACCGCGGGCAGCGGCTGGTCCACTCTACCTTGCCCAGGTCAGCCCCTCTGGCTCCGTGTCCTGGGCCCTGTCTTCCGGGGCCCCACAAGTAGGCTGTGTGCCCCGGAGTGGAGACCTGCCCGTGACCATGGCGCTAGGCAGGGTCCCACCCTCCAGAGCTCCAAGGAACCCCCATCACACACACCAGGTGACTCTGGGGTTTAGGAAGTCACTGCCCACTGTCCCCGCAATGGAACCCCTTCTTTAAGCATCACAAATTGGGGATACCCCTGCTAGGGTCCTTGGCCCGAGGCCCTTTTCCTTTCTCGCCTGTCCCCTTGTTCCCACACATCCTTTGGGTCTTTTCCTGTGATAAGCTTCTGCTTCCTGGAGCCTTGGTCCCCTACCTGCCCACCTCCTCACCTGTCTTATGGTCTCCAAAGTTCTTCTGGTATTGGGGCCCCGTGGGTTTCTCTTTATTTTCCCTTTATGTGGACTTTTTCCTTGAGGCATAGCCCGAGCCTGCCAGGGCAGGGGTTCTTTCTGTCTGCCTGTCACCCTGTGCCTGGAGCAGCATCTGGCATGCAATAGGTGCTCAGTGAATACTTGTCAAGTGCACCAGCATGGCCGGTGGGTGGGGCCCTGGACCTGGTTGTTGGCTGCCACCGGCCTGTGCCAGCACGCTGCTGTGCCTGCCACTGTGGCAGCCCCTTTTCTCATGGGGGTGCTAGTAACCTCAGCCCGCGGCGCCTCCTGTTCAGCCTTTTTGCCTACCCAGCAGCTTCTAATTCAGGTGCGTGCTTGGGAGATGCTCTCAGCTGTCAGCCCTGCCTTTGGGGGGCCGGCTCCCTGCTTCTCTCATGCAGTCATTAAGTGCAGCTGGAGGCAGGACCCCCCTCCCACCTCTGGGCTGGAGGTGCCACAGGTGAGTGGCTGGGCCACCATTCTGCCTGCCACCCCTATTACCTGGGTATCCGGGCCCAGAGGGCAGGCTGGCCCAGGGGGCTCAGCGGGGGTGCCCTGCCTGGTCTGGCCATGCTGAGTGAGCAGAGGGCTCACTGCCCCCTCTCCCTCGATGCAGGGCAGACGCTCTGGCTCCAGCTCCGGGACTATCTGGGACTCTCTGGGACCCCTGTGACCTAGCAGCCCCTCGTGCTGTAAGTCTCCCTGGACGGCAGGGCAGCGAGGGAGGCCAGGGCCTGGGTCTGGGCCGACACAGCTCCTGGGGGAGGTGGAGGTCCCCGGAGAGAGCTGCCCTGAGCCAGGCCGGAGCAGTGACCCTGGAGCCGCAGCCCCTGTGCCCCCAGAGCACCCCGCAAGTGTCAGTGGGCCGTGGGGGAGCTGCTGAGGACAGGCCTCCCAACGGAGTGGCCCTGGGGCCCGAGACGAGCAGGGCCCAGCTACCCGTTTGTAGGGCAGGGTGGCGGAGGGACTGGGGTTCTGCTCGCGGCCGCCCGCTGGGCACGGGCTGAATCGCAGTAAATTATCTGATGGTCTTGTCCCCTGTGTTTGGCTGAGGCTGAGAGGCTGCGGTATGTGTGGCCCCCCAGGAGGCATGCGGGAACCTCAGCTTTGTCCAGCCGGCAGCTCCTCTGCCTCTTGGGACCCCGGGGGCATCCTGCAGAGACCTCTGTGTGCTGCAAGAACCCGCCAGTCTAGCACTTAACACCTGAAACTTTATTAACATTTAACCAGCAAGGGGGGAAATTGGGACCAAAGGCTGTCCCTTCCCCTGGGAGGGAGGCCTTCATAAGGAATGGCTGGGAGGTGGGGAGCTCATTTGGCCTCTGGATGGGGTTGTATTTCCTGAAAGGAAGTAACTGACTTTGGCAGAGGAAGGGAGGCAGCCTGTTGGGTCCAGCCTGCCCAGCAGCGTCCTCTGCTCTGCCTCGCGGGGCCCAGGTGGCTGCGTGGGCTCTGGCATCTGGCCAGCCGTACCTCCTTACGTGTTTGAGGGTAAGGTCAGTCCACCTGCCTCTGCCACCCCTCGGTGGAGGTGGCCTGTTGCTCCCAGAGACACCTCAGGTCACCGAAGTGGCCTTGTGGGGCACGTCTACACTCCAGCTGGCCATATACAGCTCCGAGAAGGCTCGCTTTGCCTTGGGCCAGAATTCTGGACTGGCCAGGGCAGCCCCTTTAGTCATCATCCTGGCTGCGGGTAGGCTCACGGCGCCCTGCCCTCCTGGGGCCCAAATGCAGGCCAGGCCAGGCCCTTCCAGGTCAGGGACTTGTGCTGTGCGAGGGGGGCACCGTCCTCCAGGAAGGCCAGCATGAAGAAGCAGCGTGCGTCGCTGGCTTCCCGGGGCCTCAGGGTCACTGTGCTCACAGTCACCTTGTCTTCTGGAGGCCCCTGAGCGTCCAGCTTCCCTGTGGATGTAGAGGTCAGGGGTTCGTGGGGACATGCGGGGCCTTGGGGCAGCTCTTGGGGCACTGCCCTGACTCTGTCATGGCCATGCTGGTCACTGCCCTGGAAGGGGTGCTGGCTGCAGGTGCCACAGGGCAGCAGGAGCATCCTGGGCCTGGCGGCGCTGTCTTCAGCAAGCTGGGCAGAGCCGGTGGCTGGGGCCTCAGTGGCCTTGCAGGGCCAGGCCTGTCATGCGGCCCTGGGGGTGGCCCAGCCAGGCGCTGCAGGGGAAGGGACCCAGCCTTCCGGCTCAAAGCTGATGTCCGCGGGCCACTTGCCTGTGGCCTCATGGTTCACTGGGAGTTTCGGGAAGGAATTCCATCGCCGTGGCCGCAGCCGATCCTGAGGGCTGTCCTGGGCTGGGGGCGGACAGGCCAGACTTGGAGCCTCCGAGGCCCCCAGAGGGAGGCCTGCACCCATGGTCCCCTCATGCTGCTGCTGCTCCTTGGCCTTTCGGACGGCTGGGCTGGGTGAGGGTCCGGGCTACTTGTGCTGGGCAGGTGGGCCAGGGAGGGCCAGTCCGTCCTCTCCGGGGAGCATCCTGATGCTGGGAGGGGTAGGGAGAGGCCCAGGGGCCTCGTGGGGAGCTCCTCAGGTTTTGCTGGAAATGAACAGACTGGGTCAGCTTCTCCACCCGGCCGTTCAGCCTGCGCAGAGTGGGCCCATGGGGCCCTGCGTGGCCGCCCCAGCCCAACACTGAGAGCAGCCTGCCTTCCAGGCCTTTGACCTCTGGTATCTGCCAGAGGTCCGATGGCTGCCTCTGGTGTGGTGGCTGCCCTGATGCCCAGCCCTGGTGTGATCGGCCGAGTGTTAGAGCAGAAGAGCAGATGGATGGGGGTGAGGAGGAAGGCCTGGGGCTCACCCCACTGCTCACTGCCCCAGAGGGTGACTCGGGAGGAGACCGCAGCTGAGCCCATCTGCGGGGGAGCAAGTCACACTTCATCCTGCATAGCTCAGCCATTGAGGCCTGCAGCTGAGCACTGTGTCATCTTCCAGGGCCCAGGCCCGGGACAGCGTGTCCTGCAGGCCTTCCAGGGGCAGCTTCAGGAAGCGTTCTAGGGCTGCGGATGCTGTCAGGGCAGTGGGGGCCCCACTGGGAAGGCTCAGCCCCCCGCATCCTGGGGCACCTCCAGTGGGCTGCGGCTGTGTTCCACTGTGCGCCACACCTGGGGGTCCAGCTGTGCCTGGGAGAGCCATGGGCAGGGCCATAGCAAAGGGCGTTCTCCGGAGGGCACACTGCTCAGCTTGAGTGCCGGCTGGCCCTCCCTCCACCGCAGCGTGCGTGCTCCATGCTCAGGCCCACTTACTTTTGTGTACCTCGAGGACTGTGTATGCCATGGCCGTGAGCACACGCTTGCCCCATAGGATGTAGGTGTCCCAGAGCTTCAGGGTGAGCAAAAAGGGGGTCTGTGGGGACAGTAGGCACAGGAGGGTCAGCTTGAGCAGGGCGCAGTGGGGGTCCCAGCACAGGCTAAGAACCCTCCCCACCCCGCATCTGCCTCTGGTCCCTACAAACCCCCCAGGCTGCATCAGACAAAGTCCTACAGCTCCTCATCTGGGTGGGCTCCCCCTGGTGGGGTCGTGGCTCCTGGACGAAGATGTTCCTGCTAGGCCACTCAGGGTCCTAAGGGCCTGGCCAGCATGACTACTAACCTGGGGGCAACAGAGACTGTCCCACACTCGGTGGGAACACCTCAGCGGAGCACGACACTGGTTTGCCTGCACGCAGGGCTGACCCAGCCTGCTGGATGGGAGCCAAGGCGGAAATGGCTGGTCCCTGGGACTTTGAGGTGCTCCGCGCCCACCAGGAAGGCTCTGGGCTGCCCCTCAGACGCCCCTCAGGAGAGGCCTGGCATGTCGGGGGGTGGGGCTGGACCCTCCCCACGCATCAGGAGTGGGGGGCAGGGAGCGCCTTGGGGACCCAGCGTCCCTGGGCAGCCTTACCTGGTCGATGAAGCACTGAAGGAACCATTTGGTGGTGTAAATCCCTGTGGACACCTGCTCCTTGTCCTAATGGCGGACACAGGGGCTCAGGGCCTGCCCGCTGGGCCAGAAACCTCCCTGTTTCAGGGCCCTGTGCAGCCGCCCCCAGGGCCCGGGGGGACGTGCTGCCCATGGGCCTGCTCGGCCTGAGCTCGCCCCTGGCCCCCCAGGAGAAGGAGAATGAAGACTGCAGGAGGGCCAGGCCCCCGAAGTGGATGTGGGACAGCGCCTCTGTGGTGGGGGATGACACTTCCACTCACCAGGTGTTGCTTCCACTGGGGGAGGACGCTGCCTAGAACGTGCTCGTGATAGGCCTGGAATCTCAGCAGTTTTGGGAACCCCGGAATGAAGAAGACTGAGGAGCCCCCGGACCCCCACAAGTCAGAGCCATGCTCAGGGGGGTCGAGTACCGCAGGTGTCCCTGGCAGTGACCCCAGCGTGTGGGGCCCTCCCGAGCCCTGGCTGGACATGCCCTTCCCGGGCAGGACAGCCTGTGAGGCCGGGGTGGCCGGGGCACAGGCCCCGCTCCCGGAAGCCCAGCTCAGCTGGTGCCCTGGGCCGAGGGCCGGGCAGGCATCCGGTCCTGGCACTCGCCCTCCCCAGAGCAGCCACAGTGTGGGATGGGAGTCCCGGTAGTAAGGGACAGGGCGTGCGGCCCACGGGGTGGGGGACAGGGGTGTGCCTGGTTGTTTCCTGGGCTTGGCATCCAGGCTGGGGGCACAGGAGGGGGTGCTGCGGGGCTTTGTCTGGCCATGGGCTCGGAGGGCATTGGGGGATGGCAGGCATGAGGCAGAAGTACCAGCAGGGAAGGGAGAGTTGTCTAGATGTGGCCGGGACTGAGGGCCGTGGCTCCAGGACCCAGAGGGCAGCGTGGGGAGCCAGGGCCCTTCGCTGATGGGGAGATGGACTGGGCTGGGGTCTCCGCCAGCCCTGCTGCCAGGGGAACTCTGCAGGGAGACCCCTGGCCCTGAGGCACACCCAGCAGTCCACATCAGGCACCTACCATGCGTGGCGTGCTTCTCGTCAGTCATCAGCTGGACCAGCGCCCAGAAGGTGTCCTCCTCGCTCAGGAACATCAGCAGGACGGCCACAACCTGTTTCATGCCCTGGCAGTGCCCACCTCCTGCAAGAGTCAGACGCACATGGAGCCCTCCTCTGCACCCTCATCACACTCCCACCTCATCTCCTAGACGGCTCCCACCCGGCTGAGCTCACACCGCTCTGGAGGGGGCCACCTGAGATGCCCTCCGGGCTGGGAGAGCTCCGTGCCTGAGGCTCTGGGCGCTGTCCTGAAGTCTACTTTCTCAGACGAGGCATGCAGGGTGATGGGTTCTGGAGGTCCTGCCGTGAGAGCAGGCAGGGGGCCTGACTGTGGCCCATGCGGGCCTCGGAGGGCACAAGGCCAGGAGACTGGCCCAAGACCCCACTGTGGGCAGCCTGTGGGGTCCTCTCAGCTGGTGTTCCTGGAGGGAATGTTCTGGAAAGAGCAGGTGGGGTGAGAGCTACCTCCGTGGGGGCCCACAGGCATCTAGGTTACTGGGAACGTCCATCCCTGCTAAGTTTCCGATTAATAATATGGCATCTTCAGGATCAAAACTCAAGTTTCATGACCATAGCGATGCTTATTAGGCCTCGAGCTAACTTGTTACAAAAACTTTCTGCTGAGGCCAGCACCTGGCAGCCCTGCCAAGCGCGGGGCTCGCGCAACCCAGGAGTCGGGGGCCGTTTCTGTCCTGAAAAGCAGAGGTCTGCACCCCAGCCTTTCCGTCTCAGTCTGAGACTGGGGAGCCCCCGTATCATCTCTGTGACCCTGTGTGCCTGTGTACTGACCAGGGTGAAGACCCCCTGGAAGGGGCAGGGCCTGAGCTTGGGTACACTCACAGTGTCTACATAGAGTAGGCCGCCAGCACATGGAACAGGGCTTGCTGCCTGGGGAAGGGGACACAGGGGTGCTTGTTTCATGCTGAGGATCTTAGTTTCATGTTGTCTGACAAACCCTCATGACAAAACAGGTGTGTTTAAGAAATAAGCCAAAAAAGCAGTGAAGTCTTCAGGGCACCTCGGTGTTAAATATTTTTCAGGAGTAAAGTCTACATGCAATGAAACGCAAATATCCCAGGTATACAGCTTGACGAGTTATTTTCTTTATTTTTGCAGCTTGCACACATTATAGTTGAGTCTCTGGGACGTACAGCCCTGTGGGTTTTCATCCACAGGAGGGGCCACCGCATCTGCGCTCCAGCTCAAGCTCCCAGACCATCAGCCCCAGCAGCCGCTGATCCTTATCCTCCTGGGGCTGTGCCTTTTCCAGAATGTCCTATGAATGGAATCATACATGGGTCTGGATTCTTTCTCTTAGCAAAATGCGTCTGAGTCATCCATGCTCGAGTGAAGCAATAGCTTGTTCCTTTGTGTCCCTGAATCGTAGTCCATTTCATGGAATTCCACGGTTTATCCATTCCCTCGTTGAAGATCATCTTGGTTGTTTCCAGTTTTTAATGATCATGAACAAAGCAGTGAAGATTGCATGCAGGTTTTATGTGGATGCAAATTTTCCACTCCTTTGGGTAAATACGAAGGAGCGTGACTGCTGAGCACATGGTGCGAGTATGTGCAGTTTTGTAAGAAACCGCCAAGCTGTCTCCCACAGTGGCTGCACCATATGCATCCCCACCGGTGCCGGACGAGAGTTCCTGATGCTCCACGTCCTCGCCAGCACTTTGCGTCTGATTCCATGTGAGTCCTTTAGTGGATATACAATTGGCAAATCTTTTCTCCCACTCTGTAGCTTTCTTTTTCATTCTCTTAACAGTGTCTTTTGCAGAATGAAAGTTTTACATTTAGATTCAGTTGTACTTGTCAGTTCTTTCTCTCATAGGTGTCCTCTCTCTCACCTGGCTGGCCTCTTCCCCAGTGTCCATGGCCTTACCCCGTCCTGACTGTCTGGTTTTCTAATGCCACAAGCAAGTCCCCCCACCCTGCAAACAAGCCAGAGGTGTAAGATAGGGTCCCAAGTTGGGACATGGCCACATCCACTCGTTTGTGTATCCAGTAGGCTGCGTTCTTGGACGACAGTGCCTGGGCCTGAAGTCGAACATATTTACCATCTGGCCCATTACACGAAAATTCCCAGATTTTGTCCCCAGGTCTGTAGATGGGCAGGGGTGGCGGGCACGTCGGGGTCCACCAGGCTCATCCCACACACCCTGGGCTCCTATCTCCGTGAGGCCTGCAGCCTGGTGGCCGTGGGGTGATGGATGTGCCAAGGGCCAGTGGCGTCTGACTCGCCCTGGGCCTGGCCTTGGAGGTCAGCAGAGACACAGACATACTCTCCTGGCCAAGGCAGACATGGGGCCACCCCACTTCGGTGCCCATGGAGCCCCCTTGGTAGAGATATCTCATTGTGAGAGGAGAGTGAAGGGTCCGGGGTGACCAACTGGGCAGCACAGCCCACGTTGGCCTTGCTGATCTCAGCACCGCTGTGGCCAGACCCCTCTTCTCTCTGGGGTCAGGGCTCTGATGAGCATCTCTTGGTCCAGAGTGAGCTTGACCTGCTGGCTAATCATGGGTGCCCCGAATCTGCTGGCAGAACCTGTTCTCCTGCCCGCCCATACGGTCTCCTCGGCAGTCAGGCTTTTCACCCCACACACAGTTACCTGTGTTGGGACAGATTGTTCAGAAAGCAGTGAGGGATTGGGAGAGCCGCTCCCTGGCTGTGTATTAGGGGAGTACAAGTAAATGCTTCAGGTGTAGCAACGGGGTCCAGATCATGTGTAAGAAAAGAATCCTTGTTTTTTTTTTTTTTTGCGGTACGTGGGCCTCTCACTCTTGTGGCCTCTCCCGTTGCGGAGCACAGGCTCCGGACGCGCAGGCTCGGCGGCCATGGCTCACGGGCCCAGCCGCTCCGTGACATGTGAGATCTTCCCGGACCGGGGCACGAACCCACGTCCCCTGCATCGGCAGGCGGACTCTCAACCACTGCACCACCAGGGAAGCCCCACACTTTATTTTTATAAACGATGGAAACGGTCTAAAAGAGCAGAAATATATAACTGAAAACATCAAGATGGGGCATCATTTTGACACCTCCCACCCGCATTCAGTCCATCTGGGCTCCGGTCCAGCCTGTCTGCTGCCTGGCGCCCCTCCTCTCCCACGGGGCCCTCTGGGGCCCGTTGAGACTGTCCGGCCGGCCCCCATTCTCCCCTCGGCCTCCCGCCCCCTGCCCCGTGCCCCACACCTCTGCCATTGCTCCTCACGTGCCCACTAGCGCCCCCTCAAGGCTCAGCCAGGCCAGGGGTCGGGCATCCCGCCACCCCAGGTCCACGGCCTCGCCCTTGCCCCTGGGGGCCCTGGGAACCCACTTGATGCCGTAGCGCTCCCGGAACATGATGTGATTTCAGAAAGGGCGGGTCACATCCAGCTCTGTCTGTCTTATACCCGGGGCGTACAGCCTGGCCTGCTCCTTCATTCCCTGTGGGCGGGGCCAGCGTCAGGCAGAACCCGTACCGACAGCCACAAGTACCGCGAGAGAGCGGGTGCTGGGCGGACCGCCGAACGTGAGCTGTTTCTGTAGAAAGCTCATTTTGCTTGTTTCTGAAGCCAGGGCGGGTTACGAGTGACGCCCACGTGCAAGGCCCAGACCCCTGCCAGTTAAGAAGGCACCGTCCAGGCCAGCTGGACCCCTCCTCCTTCCCCAGCATGGGGCCTTCCAGGATGACAGGGCCCGCCGGCCCTGAGCTTGCCCCCCAGGCTGCTCCCAGGTACGGGGTTGGAGGGGGGAGGGAGGGGGGCTGGGCCTCTGTTCCCTGACACTCGCCGGAGTGGCACAGCGAACAGGCGGGAACAGGCTAGGCGGGGCGAGGGCTCACTACCTTCGCCTCTGATAGTCTTTTGCTCCGCGTTTACCAAGCGTGAATCTGGCACCAGCCAGGCTCAGGGCCCCGGGGAAGGCGGGGGCTCGGGCTCCCATCACCTTGACGCTGAAACAGCCCAGGAGGAGTGCGGAGCTGCACAGCCCTGACACCCTCCTCTCAGACCCCTGGTTAAGAAGGCGAAAAGTATCCTTGGGGCTCCCCTTAGGCCTAACAGACAAGTATGTTTCCAGTTTCAGAGCTTTTTTTGTTCGTATAGAGGGACATTCTTGACCTCCGCATATTATCTTGATCTCTGTATGTATCTGCCTGGTTTTCGGGGGACCATTTAAGAGCTTTGGGACTGAGCTTGATTCTGGGTGTGGTCCCACAATTATCAGTGGGTGTTCACCACATTCTTAGCTTCTTAGGTTAACGTGTTTTCGGGCTGCTTGTAGAAGCGTGACCACCACCGTCACACCCACTCTGCTGCATTTACCCTGCTGCTCCTACATGGTCTGGGCACACAGAGCAGCCTCCCCTGGCTATGTGACCTGGGGGTACCCTCGGTGGAGAGGCGGGGCTGAGCGGTGGGAACAGGCTGGGTGCAGGGACCTCTCTGGGGCGATGGGAAAAGACCTGTTTCTTGTCCTGATTAGGTTTGGCTTTGCCTTCTCCTTTCATGGTTTCTGTGGGTGTCTCCTTGCTCTTTCCCCCCTGGTTTCTATCCCTTGCTGTGTGACTCTGCCCCTTCCCCCCCTCAGCTGTCTGGGAGGGCTTATTTTGATTCCAGGTGGCATCTATCCATCTCTGGATCCAGTGTCTGCACTGGGCCAGATGGGATGGGCAGCAGGGGGGTTGTGCAGGGCTTTCCTGCCAGGCAGGCCTGGGGGCTGTGAGCCTGGGAGGTGCTAGGAAAGCACTGGAGATGGGCAAGGGGTCCCCGAGGTGCAGCCCTCCCCGCAAGCTTCTGATGGCCTGGCCTGTCAGTGCTGCCCCTGAGCAGGTGGACAGGCTGTACGTGGTATTTCCCTTTGTGTCTGCTTTCACCTTCTCCACATCCAACAGGAGAGACCATACCTGACCTCGAACGTGTGGGGGGGATTCCTTTGTAGACCCGCCACTGCATCTACGGGAGAGAAGCCAGCCCTGAGACAGGTGGGGAGGACTCTGAGGAGGAGACGGAGCGAGAAGCATCTGGAAGATGCTCGGGAGGAGCCGGGTCTGCCTAGACCTGGGCCTGGCCTCTCAAGACTAAGAGTGGACCGTGGCCCCAGCTGCTCCCTTCCTGCGGGTCCTGGGCTGGGCTGGCTGCGGCTCTGGCATCGGATTCTCCCCAGGCCTTGTGGGGCACCCAGGCCAGCGCCTTTCAGGGTCAGGATGCTCAGCCTTCTACCTTCTCACTGCCCTGGTATTTACTCCAGTTCCACAGCATCTTCACCCACTTGTCGGCTTGCTCAATCTCCTGGGCTTTTTTGGATGGAAAATGGGAAATGCTGGTGTTGGCCCAGCTGCCAGCTTCCTAGGGTGGCCCTGATGGGTGTGAACTCAAAAGGGCCAGGAGAGGCACAGACCCCTCCCAGCCCGAGGACACCTAGACGGCTCTGGGGTCAGGGGTGGCAGGGAACCGCAGCTGCGCCCATGACCTCCTCTTGCCAGTACAGCACGGACGGGCTCTTACCCTTGCCAAGTGGGTGCTGAGGCCACCAATGCTGAGGCCCTGGGTGCTGAGGCTAGGCAGTGCCTCCTGACTGGAAGGCAAGAGAAGCAGAGTGTGAGGACCTGCACCAGGCTGGGTGCCCGGAAGGCCCCACCCACCCCCATCAACCCCCAGGTCTTAGCCCAGCAGACTCTGGAGGTGGGGGCTGACCCCAGGAGTGTGCTGGCTCGGGGGTGGGCTGCGTGCCCTCGCGGCCCCTGCCCTGCTGGAGAGCGGAGGCCCTGGCTCAGCTGTTTCGGGTGAGTCGCTGCCCAGGGCCTCGCCCTGTTCGAGGCCGCCCTCCTGCAGAGAGGATGCCGCCCTTCAGGAGCCCAGCACCCGCAGCCTGCCTCGGGCCAGCTCCATCCAGGTACACGCGCGTCTCCTCCTCTCTCCCCACACCGTGGCCGGGCCTGGCCTTCTTCCCCGAGTGTCCTCCCAGGCTGAGGGGTCAGGTCGTTTTCCGCTGCAAACTCTCCTGCCTCTGTCACCTTCCCGTGAGCTTCTGAGGCCGGGTCCTGCCTGCCCTCTCCCCCTGCCCATCCCTACAACGCCTGAGGCCACACCTTGCACTACCCTCCGGGACCGTCCCATGTGGCTGCTTGGCTGGGCCCACCGGATCCTCAGAGACCTGTGGCCCAGGCGCCCCTCACGCTGTGGCCACGCTCTGCGGAGCCTGCTGACCAGGCTGAGGCCTCCCTCTGACCCCGGAGGCAGAGGCCAGGGCTGGGCGTGGAGGCCTCGCGGCTGAGGCCCAGGCCTGGACTGGCGCCCAGCCCTGCCCCTACCGCCTCCCCAAGTCCTCTTATCTCCAGCCTGGTGCAGACTCCGACCCGCTGTGGCCACCAGGGGTCGAGGCTCTGAGCTAGGGCGATGGGTCCCGCCTCCAGAGAGGTCTTTCTGCAAATGGAAACCCGCCCCGAGGTGGGAAGGAAGGGCATGCCGATGTCTAACGGCAAAAATCCTAGCCTGTCGGTGACTTTGTACAATGAGAGGTCAGTGTCTTCCCCTGGATCCACTGCAGCCCTTGCCTGGAGTCCCTGAAACCCAGATGGGCCCATGGTGAGGGCGCAACCAGGGCCAGAGATGTGGGGAAAGGAGGGGCAGGATGGCTCCCCTGCCCTGTGTCTCAGGGGCTCAGCACCAGACCCGCCTGCTTGAGTGGAAGCTGCTTGGGCCTCCCCTGCTGGCACCTGGCTAGGATCCTGCCTGGGCCACCTGGTGCTGCTTGCTGTGACCCCGACCCGGGCATACCTGCTCCTCCTGGTGAGGATATCCTCCCTGGCTCTGCCTGCTCAGCCTTGGCTGTGATCCCCGCCTGGAACATAACTGCTCCTGCTGCCTATGCTTCCCACTGGGCTGTACCTACACATACCTGGCGATGGGCCCCACCTGGGCCTCACCTGCTCCTCCTTGGCTACGATCTCACCAGGGACATACCTGCTCCTGCTGGCTGTGCTGGCTGTCATTCCCCACCTGGGCCTCACCTGCTACTGATGACTGTGATCCCGGCCTGGGCCTCCCCTGCTCATGCTTGACTCTGATTCCTCCTGGGACATACCTGCTCCCAGGGGCCACGATCCTCAACTGGGCTGCTATGAGTCCTGCTTGGGGGATGTACCTGCTCTGACTGGTGACGATACCCACTTGGGCCTTACCTGTTCTACCTGGCTGTGATCCCCACCAGGCCTCACTTTCCTGGGCTGCACCTGCTCTCAGTGTCTACGATCTCTGCCGCAGCCTCGCCTGCTCGTATTTTGATGTTATTTCAGCTCGTTCCAAGGCCAGCAGGGTTTCCAGCTTCTCCATGTCCGATGTTACAAGACAAAAAAGTCCGTATATTCTAGTGCACTAAAGAACTTCAGGGAACCAGCAAGTTGAAGTTGGCTCCCTTTTGGCAGCTCTCTGGTCTGTCTGATCAGAGGGGGAGAAAACTGTGCCACCAAGGCGGGTGGCATCCCATTTGGCTGGTCATGGTTTGCACCCACACCTCCTAACACTTCCACTTCCAGACTCCCCTCTCCCAGCTGCCTGAGAAATTCTGTCACAAGGAGATGATGAGGAACAAGAAGGGGGCCAGGAGGCCCAGGTGAGGTGCTGAGCCTCAGCACAGCGGGGCGTGCTCCTGGTCTCGGGCGTTGAGGAAAGGAGAGGGCAGCTGCTGGCTGGGGAGGGGCTCCTGCAGCTTCCGGGAATCACGTTTTGCTCAGGCATCAGGAGTACGAGCCACAGCGGAATTCCCTGGCGGTCTGGTGGTTAGGACTCTGCGCTTCCACGGCAGGGGGCACTGGTTCGATTCCCTGGTGGGGAAACTAAGATCCCAAATGTCCTGTGGCGTGGCCAAAAAAAAAAAGTACGAGCAACAGAAAATAATTGATAAACTGGACTTTATCAAAGTGAAAAACTTCTGTGCTTCAAATGACACCTTCAAGAAAATGAGAAGATAGCCCATACAATAAAGATATTTGTAAATCACCTATCTGATAAGGGGCCTACTATACAGAATATATAAAAACTCCTAACTCAACAATAAAAAGTAGCACCCCAATTAGAAAATGGGAAAAAAAATTAGAAAATTAGAAAAAAAAAAGACATGAATAAGCCTTTCTCCAAAGTCTACCCAGCTTTAGAGAATAAAGCCAACAGGTGTAGGAGAAGCTGCCCAACCTCACCAGCCGTCAGGGAGATGCAAACCAAGAATACAGGACACACCACTTTCTCGCCCATGGAATGGCTATTACCAGTAACACGAGGATGCGGAGAGATTGGAACCCTCCTGTACCGCGGGCAGGAAATAACGATCTGGGCTACAACACGGATGGAAATGACGCTCAGGGAAAGAAATAGGACCCAAGAGACCGCATGTTGTATGATTCCATTGATCTGAAATGTCCAGCATCGCCAGATCCGAGACAGAAACTGGATCATTGGTCCCCAGGGCTGGGGAAGGGGTGGTGGGTATCTGCTGATGAATAAGAGATTTTTTACGAGGTAGTGAGATGTGGAAATAGTGGTGATGGTTGCACTGAATGGTATACTTTAACAGCTAAATTTGATGATGTGCTGAGTTTAAGAAAAAGAGCTCTCTAAGCCGGATTCCCCACCGTCTCAGCCCTAGGAGACCCTGAAGGTGGCAGCTGAGAAACTGCACGTAGATTAAAATACTGCCAGGGTGGCGCCGGGCTCCTGCCCGCTAGGCTCTTCCCAGGACCACTCACCCACCCAGAATGGCCCCACTCGGGAGGCAGAGCAGGGACTGGGGACCAGGGGCCTCTAGGACAAGATGCTCATACCTACTCCATTCGACTTAACTTGCAGCTGATTCTAGCTGGTGAATCAGCTCAGACAGCACACCAGCTGGTCAGGAGCGTGGTGGTTTGGGAAAAGGATGACATATTTGACGCCAGGCAGCCTTTGTGCTGCTGAGACCATCTCTCGGTCCACAGTTCTGAACAAGGGCCTCATTTCCCCCGCTGACACAGAGGCACCCACTTGTTCCTGGACAGGCACAGAAGGCCCAACCCACAGGGCACACAGGTGGCGTGTGTGGGGCTGGTGACTCATCGAGAGCACTGGGGGCAAAGCGCTGCACCGAGTGAGGCCCTGTGTCCCCACCCCAGCCCACAGGCCAAACGTCCGCATGTGGCCAGTCTCTCTGATCTGGGGCCGGACAGACAGGACACCTCTAGGATCCAGGGCACAAGCACAGGGCTTGGAGTGAGCACTGGGCTCTGGCGTTGCCGACGCTCTGACATCCTCCCCCCGCTCTCCTCTGTTCTGCTGGTCTCCCTCCTCCACCCACACACCTCATCCCCTGCATCCTCCTCTCCTACTGTCATCTTCCATCACTTCTCCATCCTACCTCCTCCTCCCTCAGCTGCTACACTGTCCTCGGCCAGCCCCTCTCCTCCACCCTCCTACCCCTCCATCCTCCACCCTCCACGTCTGCCCCACTCCCAGACCTACTCCTCCTTCCACCTCAGCCACGCTTCCTTCTCCCCCCACTCCTCCTTCATGCTGTCCTCCACTTCCTCTGCCATTTACCTTTCCTGCTCCTTGTCCTTTCCCTGTCTCACCTCCCCTCCTGCCTCCATCCTCCTGTGTCCAGCTTTCCCCCTGGAGCCATCTGTTCTCTGCATCTTCCATCCATCCCCTCCTTCCCCTCCTCCTGCATCCTTTCTCTCTCCTCCTCCACCTTGCCAGGTAGCTAAGCTCTGACCTTGGGCTCCTCACACGGACACGGGCACCTCTGGCAGCAACCCTCTCCGCCATGGAGCCAGGAGCGGGCTGCACGGGCCTGGCTGTCCTTCAATACTGGGAGCTCAGCGTCACCTCTGCCGCATCCCAGGAAGGATGGAGTCAACACCTGGTGGCCTCTGTCCCAAACGCGGCCAGAAGAGACGAGGTGATGCTCACCTATACGACCTCTCGCTGGTGGAGCTGAGCCTCTTCGATGGAAGTGCACCCAGGGATGGGGCAGGAGAGATGGAACAGGGCAGGCAAACGTCAGAGCAGGTCAGAGCCCACGAGGGCCTCTGAACACTTACAGACATGAGGCAGAGTGGGTGCTCAGCAGCGGAGGGAACTGTGGGGTCGCCACCATTGCAAGCCACAACGGGGCCTGGGCCAGAGGTCTGGGTCAGCACTGAGCCTGTAACCCCGAAGGTCAGGTACCCAAGGGGAGGTCCTGTCACCAGGCAGGGGAAGGTGACCAGAGGCAGCTGTAGCCTGGCAGGCGTTGGGCCCTGACACCGGACCCTCAGGACCAGCCGGTCCCCAAACCCCGACCAGCCGTCCCCCCTCCCCTCCCCCTGCTAGTTAGCAGTGCCAGGAGGTTTCATATGCTAACCCGAAGCCTTTGTAGTTTGAAGCCATTTCCCCATGGTAGGCCTCACCCAGTTTCTGTGAGATTCTCTGGGTCTGATGGCCAAGCCAGGGGCTTACTTGGGTACAGCCTTTCCGTGGACCCTCAACCTGATGCTGATACTGCTGCTCTGGGCTGGCCTGGATCCCCTGGTCCTCCACCTTCCCCCCTCCTCCATCTCCCTCCACCTCCCTCCACCTCTTCCATCCATCAGCCCTGCCTGCTCCATCCCCTGGTCACCCTCCTCCCCTCCTCTGTCATGTCCTCTTCATCTTGCTCCCAGCTCTGGCCACTCCCACTCCTCCAACTCCCTTCATCTTCTCTCCTCTTCCTGCCTCTCCTCCTCCTCTGTCCATCTCTCCTCCTGGAGCCCTCTATCCTCCGCCTCTACTTCCAACCACCTTGACTTCCTCCTCCTCCTGCATCCTCTCCCCTTCCTCCTCCTATCCCTCTACCTCCTCTGTGCCAGGTGGACAAGCTCTGACCTCCTCGGGCTCTGCCTATGGACACGGGCACCTCTGGCAACAGCCCTCCCTCCACGGAGCCAGGAGGAGGCCCCACAGGCCTGGCCCATGGTCAGTGCTGCAGGGTCCACGTCATCTTGGCGGCAGCCCAGGATTGTCTGAGTCACCCACCTGGTGGCCTCTGTCCCCAGGGAGTCTATAAGGGCCGAGGGTGCAGGTGACGCTCACCTTTATGACCTCGCGCTGCTGGAGCTGCACCTGGTCTTGACGAATGCACCAGGGGTCGGGTTGAGTTCATTGCAGCAGCGCTGTTGGGCGAGGGTCAGAGCAGGTCAGAGACAGGAGGGTCTCCAACTGCCTAAGGATACGAAGCAGACTGGGTGCCGGACAGTGGGGGGAACTGTGGGGTCACTGCCATTCCAACCCACTCTGGGGCCCAGGTCAGAAGTCAGGGTTGGCAGTGAGCTTATAACCCCGAAGGTCATCATCCCAGTTGTAGGGCCCTGTCACCAGCTAAGGAACATTAACCAAGGCAGGTTTGGCCTGCAGGTCCTGAACTTCTGGGTAGTGGACTTACTAATTAAAACACAACTTCTTAACCATTTTTTTTGCAGTAACTTATACCACTAATTGAAATGTTGTAAGGAATAGCCGGTTTATGAAATGTGATTAAGAGTGACAGATGCTTAGAATTTAGATTAAAAAGGTCAGGTTTTTAATTTATCACAGAATACTAATTTACAAAGTCCTCCTGTTGTCTCCTGGGTTTTCTTTATTTTAGGACACAACGATGTTATTGTTTTAGAGGAGAGGTCTCTGGCGTGGTAGTAGTGATGGGAGATTAGGGAGAAGTCTCACATTGATGCTTTCCTTTATTCTGACAGTCTTATCTTGAATGGGAAAGGGACAATATGTTCACTCCTTAATTATGTGTTTTTTTTCCCCCTGGAAAAAAAAAGGGGAAACATTAAGGTTTCAGATGGTAATTGTTCTTTGATTCTGGACACGAGTCTTTGGAGAAATTCTCTTTGGCAAATGCAGTTCACTAACACGCAGTGGAAATGGCCATCAAAAGCTTTCATAAAGAAGCTAATAGTGTAGGGTAATAACTACTTTGCCAGGGCGCGGGGGAATTAATCAGACAGGTTCTGTAGAGTGGTTTGGAGATGGAAAGTGCAATATAAATGCTAAGTAGCCACATATTTTTCTGGGAAGAGGTGCAGCAAATGTAATCATGGATCTGCTCAAGCTGAGCAGCCTGAAGGCCCCCTCCACGCTTACAGTTAATGTTGATAGAATCCTCTGCAAAACTTCCAACAGAGCATCTCTTTTTTCCCTCCTACCACAGTAGAAACCATTTCCACAAAACTTAGGGCGACTCAAGCCTCTGAAAGCTTTTGCAGAGTCGTGAAGAAAAAAACAGCACATGATACCTTCATAGTAGGTGCTCAGTGAATACTTGTCGATTTTATTTTATTTTACCATTGCTTTTTAGAAGCCCCGTATTCGTGTGCTTTTAAATACCCCTAAGATGATATTAGCACTAGATGGCGCTATGTCACCATAGAAGACGGGCCTCGGGGTTGGTGGTGGCAGGGGTGGGATCTCTAATTTTGTAATTAGCTAAGAATGTAGATAAGCAGAGGTTTAGTTTAAGTCATTGATAAGAAACCCTGACCTTTTTATTTTGGAGGAGAGGGGGTGGCCAGAGACTTAACTGTATTATTTTACCTCTGCATAAAGCAAATTCAATTTGATTTAATTCTCACTTTGAGGGATGGAATGCCAGGCTGCAGCCGGCTCTGTTTCGCTGTGTGTGTGGTGTTGGTAATGGGCTATGACAGCATCCCTCCTGCTGCTAGCTAACTCTGTGTCACATGAGCAGTCAGAAGGTGGCTGGAGATTTGGAGAAATGGAGGTGCATGATTGATTCTCACAATGAGAAAGTGCTTTCTAGTCTGTCCTTCTCTGAAAGCTAATGACTATTTAATTTTCATTAGAATAAAAGTATTGGTTTTTGTCGTAGTCCTTTGAAATTCCCATAATGGGCTAAAATGTTGCCCTTTAAAAAACAGTTTGTAATGATTCAGACTGTTAATATGATTTTAAAAACAATTGAACAGTTAAGCCTTAAGGTACTGTCTAAGAGCAAAATGCTAGCAGAAGAGATTACTGGCTTCCACAGTAAACAGAATTATTTTTGTGGGAACAGAGACTATTCCTTGAGCTTCCCATTGTTTACAGGTGTTGTGAGGAGATGTGTTTTAATTTGTTAATTATGTTCAGTTTGGTGTTTAAAATATTCAAAAGGAGTTAAATCCTTTAAAGAACCTAGAGGACAAGGGAAATGAGTTCTTCACCAGAATAAAGGCCTCTGAATGATTGTATTACTATGGGATGCATGGTTGTATATATATTTATGTCTTATTGAGGCAATCTGGGGCTACTCAGAAAAGAAATCGTGGAGGAGAAATTCTAGAAAGGAAGCCAGAGAAGCTATTGCAGAGGCTCGAAGTAGCTTGATGTAAGAGAAAGGAAGAGGTTTAGGTATGTGTTAACACCACAGTTCTTAACCTGTGTGCTGGGACACCCCAGGGAACTGAGCACACTCACAGGGATGCCCTGGGATGCTGTGATGACCTAGATGGGTGGGATGGGGGGGAGGGAGGTCCAAGAGGGAGGGGATATATGTACACATATAGCTGATTCGCTTCACTGTACAGCAGAAACTAATACAACATTATAAAGCAATTATACTCTAATAAAAAAAATATTGAGTGAAAAATGTAAAAATAGAGAAAAAGTTAAGTATACAGTTCAGCGGCAAAAAAAAAAAAAAAAAAAAAAAAAGAGAAGTATCTGTGGTTGTTCACTTAAAACTTGAGACCTCTCTGAAGAAAACCTCACAGAGATTAAGTACCAGGCCCCCTTTAGTGAGGGTTGGGATCATTACGAAAAAATGAGGGAAGGAGGTCAGCTAAACTTGGTTGATTCAAAGTAGAAAGATTCCATGTTGACTCCGTGTATCAGTTTTCTACACTGCATAACAAGTTACCACAAACTCAGTGGCTTAAAATAACACACAGGTATTATCTCACAGTTACTGTGGGTGAGGAAGCTGTGCACAGGTTAGCTGGGCCCTCCGCTCAGGCCCTCACAAGGCTGCAGTCAGGGTGTTGGCCAGCCTGTACTCTCAGCTGGAGGCTTGACTGGGAGTAATCTGCTCCAAACTCATTCAAGTTGTTCATAGAATTCATTTTGTGTGTCTGAATGACTGAAGACCCCTGCTTCTTAGTGGCTCCTGCCTGGAGGCCCTCTTGGGTTCTATAGACCACCTGCAGTTATCATCAGCCATGTGACTTTCTTCATAGCTGGTTTCTAATGTGGCTGCTTGCTTCTTTGAGGCCAGCAAGAGAATCTCTCTGTTTGCTAAGATGGAATCATGTAACATGATCATGGGAGTGACAGCCCATCACCTTTGCTATATATAATAGGTTAGGAGCAAGTCATGGGTCTTACACTCAAGAGGAAGAGATTTCACAAAGGCATTAACATTAGAAAGTGGGAATTATTAAGATCTGCCTGCTGTATCAGGTAGCAGAAATGGAGCGCTCTTTATTTTCCATAAGAGTCCCGAGTCCTGTTTGCCACCTCAGCTATATTTTAGACTAACTCTCTTTTCCTCACCTGTAATCTCCACCAAGAGCTATAGAGTTTACTGAAAAGCCACTCAACTGTGCTCCTGGTGTGACCTCAGAGCAATGAAGCAATGAAGCAATAAAACCCTTCAGCCTGAGCTGCTCTCTGTAGCCCTCTGAGGGGCTACTGTTGCCAGCCCCCTAATCTGGCAGAGTTGGTTTTGCTTTAGGCTTTTTGCTGCAGAAGCTCTGCGTTTGCTAAAAAATAAAGATTCGAAAATACATTCCCCTCCGTGAGTATTAGGCTTAATTATTTTATGTTTATTTTTTGGAAGTTTTGTTGTTATATTTGTGATCTAATGAATTATTACCTTTGAATCAATAATAACATGTTATGTCTAGCAAAGAATGATTAGATATATCTAGATTATGGGACCTAATACATCACATACATTTTCTTATCACAAATATAAAAAATTACCTGTGAGAAACTTTATAGTTTAACCCTGTTCTTATCGAATTTGAATTTCTAGTCTATTTAGTGCTAACATAGGGAGTGGGGTGATGCTCTCTTTGTATCAAAGATAGATTGCAGTAATATAAATGGTGAACAGCAGGGAGGAGTTATCATGTAGCTATACTGGATCACTCATGACTAGACACTAAATCTTCTGCACCCTCTCTCTTTCCTTGCTCTTAGATCATCCATGAAACAGACTTCAGTCCTTGGAAAAATGGCAGAGGGGCAGGTAGTTTTGTTCTCACTGACTTAAGTTTGGACAAAAATTTGACTCTATTATGCAGGGAGATATTAAATGCATATTAAATAACTATATTTTACTTAATTTGACCATAAATTTTCACTGAAATACAGTGAGCATTTTATTAAATATTGGCAACCAGCATCTTTAAAAAAAATAAGGATAGAGGTTGGCCTTCTGGCATTAGAGAAAGAGAATCCAAGATTGCTTTCTTGCATTAATCTCTCTCAAATCGTTCCATCACCTGATAAATTCTACTAATTGTAAAACTGAATTATAAAAAGAAAAGATAAACACAAAATACTGACTTAAGGAAATTATCATTTTTACAGTGAATATATATAGTTTAAGTAATAAGAACAATTAAATGTTATTAATAAAGAAATTAACCTACCAAAAGGTGTGTGCAAGCTATTTAGAAGTAGGAAAAAAGTCATTTTTTGAGGTATTATGAAGTAAAATTTCATTGGGGAAGAATACTGGAATGTTTTCCTCAAGACTCATGAGAATCATAAATCCATGGAAACTGAGGAGTCTCATTTTGCTTTGGTAAAAAAGAACTGTGTGAAGCTTTGCCTAGGGGTATGAATCTGCATTTATAGAAAGCTATACAAATTTCATTCTGTTTTTTATCATCTCACCTTTCCATGGATTTCATCGTAATGTGAGTGAAATCTGTACCCATGGAAAGCCTATGATAGGCAGTTACTCAACAATATAGTCAGGATTCAACTATTCTGATAAGTAGATGAGCATTTAAAACATGTTTGTCAAGCACTGCTGATGTCTTCAGTACTATATAGAAAACACATAGTTTTTCTCCATGGCCTCATAATTCAAGGTATATCCTGGCATCTATCCCACCTTTGATTGTCAAAATACAGTATTGTACACACGCGCACATTTTCTTTAGAGGAATGTTCGCTTTAAATCTCTGAAGGTTTTGTGGCTTGATGTAGACTTTATAGGGAAGAACAAATTCATACAGCCTTTTTAGGGTAGAGATTTCCCGTGTGCAGGCTGGGGGTGCTTCGTGAAGCAGGTGAGTGGCTGTCTGAGAGAGGAGTGGGGTTTAATGAGAGGAAGACAAATGGCTGCTCCAATGCGAGGACCTACAATGAGAAGGTAGGGCATCTAGAACAGCTGTGAGACCTATAGCAGTGGTTCTCCAATTTAAGCCTCCATCAGAATCATGTGGAGGGCTTGTTAAAGCGAAGATTGTTCCCCCACCCCCAGTTTCTGTTTAAGTAGGTCTGGCTGTGGGGTCTGAGATTTGGCATCTCTAATGAGGTCCTGGATGAGGCTCAGCTGTTCTGAGAACCACATTTTGAGAAACACTGACCTGGAGGGTCAAACCACTACCTGGTTTGATTAGGAACTGGCTGCACGCAGGGAAAATAGGAGGTGAGGAAAGCTGGAAGAAACACCTAAAATGAGAGTGAGGGTCCTGGGACTTGATATGAAATACTTTCTTAAGGAGCCCATGGTTGACAGCGATCTTGGAGACAGTCACTCCCTTCACTCCCTCCCATTTCATACTGGCAGGAAGGCAAGTAATTGCTCACACGGGGAAGTAGTTCTCACTGTAATTAGGGCCACAGGCTTTGGAGTTGGCTGAGACATGAGTCTGGATTCCTGCTCCACCTCACAGTGCCAGAGCAAGCCATTTAACCTCTTTAAAGGTGCCGAGTAGGTTCTCAAAAACAACAGTGTGGTAGACATTCATCTTTCCAAAGCAGAGGGAACCCCAGTGAACGTAACTGCAGCCTGTCTTCCTTCTGTCCACCCCTGGAACCAGGGCAGGGTTCACATAACCTGGCTTGGCCATATGTGGGGGGCAGAACTCTTAGGTTTTCAGCTGGGGCTCTTTAAAAAGTGATGGATTAACAAGAGGCAAACAGTTGACTAACGTGTGCAGCGCGTATCTTTTATAAAGAGTAACTCAGATGGTGGCTTAGAATTCTGGCTTACGTAGCGTCTTCAGCAAAGAACAGTACATTTGCGGAGAAGTGACAAGACAGGAACAGAGGAAAGTGATTTTAGGCTTCCAAGAGCTAAAACTGTGGGAAGGGCTGCAAACAGTGGGAAGGTAAATATCTGAGAGGGAACTAACGAATGAGGTTTGTTTGCAGGTTCCTCTGGTGGGGTCTCTGGGCTGATAGATTTTATCTCCAGTAAAAGCAGAATTTATATCCTGCTTTTAGGCAGAAATGGGGGAGGACAGAGCGAGCTTGTCTTGCATTTGCTGCTGCTCAACTGCCTTCAGTTTAAAATTTTTTTTTTTATATCAAAGAGGTATATTTTGGGGTGGCACATTCTGGTTTCCTTCAGCCACATAGATGTTCTGCTAGGAGCAATGGGACAGAATCAATAGGGGAGACAAAAATGAAGGGATGGTTAGAATCTGTTGGTGGTCACAGCCCTATCAGTGTCCATCTGCAGTGGTGGCAGCATCCAATGGTGGTGGCATTGTATCTACTGCCAAAATTGCACAGTGCCTTCACCTCCTTGACTCCTGTACCTACTTTCCTTCCCTCTCCTGGGGCTCCTCTTTTCCCCAGGTTTGGGAGGAAGAATGGAGGAAGGGGCACACGTCTTCTATATGAGAGGGCTGTGTTTCATCCTTGGCTGGCCATGTCCTCTGTATGGCTGACATCAAATGACAATGCATTTATTGCCCAGTGGGCAGCCCTCTGGCCTCAGAGCTTAAGCCTGGCTAACTTCCATGGTGTCCATTTGGCCCAGAGCAGGTACATCTATAGGTGGGAAGGCAGACCACTACAAGGCTGCCCCTTTCCTCAGCCAGCCTCTTCCCACAACTAATTCGTTGTATTCTCTGCTCAAAAGGGCACAGAGGCAGATCAGGTGGTAGAGTCCACCTGGGGGATGGATGTCAGGTGCCCTTTTGTAGCCACTGCTAATTTCTTAAATCCCATATCATTTGGATTTGGGGTAGGAGAATAGCCTCGTCCTCAGAGGGGAGTGGAGAAGCCACAGGACTTTCACCTTATGCCAGTATTTCTTTTTTTTTATTTCATGTTTTAAAGCCCCTTATTTATTTATGTTATGTATGTATGTATTTTTTATTGAGGTAACATTGGTTTATAATATTATATAAGTTTCAACTGTACAACATTATATTTTGGCCTCTGTATACACCACAGTGGGCTCACGACCAGAAGTTTAGTTTCCATCCATTAACGTACAGTCGACCCCCTTTACTCTCTCCCTCCCTCCACCCCCCTTCCTGTCTGGTAACCACTACTCTGTTCTCTGTATCTGTGTGTTCATTTTGTTTATTAATTATTATTCCACAAGTGAGTGAAATCATACGGTATTTGTCTTTCTCTGTCTGGCTTATTTCACTTAGCATAATACCCTCAAAGTCCATCCATATTGTCACAAATGGCAAGATTCACCTTTTAAAATTTATACCAATATTGTTTTTTTTTTTTCAGGCTGCACTACGCGGCTTGTGGGATCTTAGTTCCCTGATCGAACCCGGGTATTGGAAGTTTGGAGTCCTAACCACTGGACCACCAGGGAATTCCTGATGCCAATATTTCTTAATGGGAGCACTATTGCTATTTTGGGTGGGAAAATTCTATGCTGTGCAGGGCTCTCCCTTACACTGCAGGATCTTTAACATCCTTGGATCCTGCCTATTGTATGCCAATAACACTCCCCAGAATGCCTCCTCACCTTTCCAACCTCCACTTGGTTGGAGAACCATTGCTAGGCCAGCAGCTCAGTAACCCGTAGGAATTCTACAATTTCTAAACTATTACACAGGCTGGTGGGAGTAGCAGGTAATAGCTGCGTGACTGATAAGTTCTGCAGAAACATGCCTGGCAGTTCACTTCAGAATGTCGGGGTTCTTAGCACCTAGTATCCTCAGCTTTGGGCTTTCATTGAAATTCTGAGACAAGAGAGGAAGAGGCACTACCCTTTTACAGGATGATAGCAGCATGTCTCCTAATCACAGTATAAGATGCATTATATCTGGGGTTTCCTTAACACAGCTCGTCCCCTCCTGGTATGTAGGTTTCAGTCCGTCTCAACCAGAAAAACTGCCCCTTTCCTATCTCCTTCTGAATTCTTCTGAATTCTTATGGAGGACCCTCAGTCCTGGTACAGCTCTTATTGATCTTCTATAAATGTAAATCTTAACAGAATCCTAACAAATTATTTGTGATGTCTGTAATTTCAGGATCTTAAAAGTAAAACTAATGCTTTGTATTTGGTTGAACCACGAAATGGCTGTTCTTGTAGGTTAAAAATGATTGAATGTTGACGATTTTGTGTAATTCTGTCTAATTACGTTAGTGGACTGCATACCTAGTTTGAATGCGACCATAAAGCTTTAGCATGGAGTAGTAGTGACTGTGACAGCAATTGGGACATTATGTTATTTACAAGAGGGGCAGACAGATTTTATCCCTGTTTACTGTGAGTCTGTCTTATCTGAAGAACGTGGGGGATAGGAAGGGAGCTAATCTCTTAGGTTTGTGTTATGTTCTGCAGTTACAGAATGTTTTCACATGCATGATCTCATTTGTTCAAATCTATTCTCTAATTAGGCTAAATACTTAAAATGTTCAAATAATAAGGAAATCCCTTGTTATGATAGTAGCGTTACATACTTTGGGTTCTGGGGTATTATCATATAGTTTTTGGCTTTATGACTTTTGAGGCAGGTCTTCATAGGGGAGTTGAAATTTTAGTGTTGGCTTGAAGATGAAAGAGAAAGTCTTTTGTGAGGAATAATAAGAGAAATTAGTTAATAATAATTTAAAATCTTCAGACCTATTTGTCAATTTCTACAAACCAGGAGATATCCCTCCTTATTCTAGTAATGCCAACCAATGGAATTCCATTGATGTGGATTTTTCAAGGAAAATCAAGCTCTTTCATAAAGTGAATTAAAACTTTGTGTCCATCGCATGTCCGTCTGTGTCCTTCCACATCCATGTGGATTTGGAGAATGTGCCATGTGCCATAGGGAGTTGCACCCTTTGAATTTGAATGCTATGTAATATGTTCGTTGTGATTGTTTCAGCTCTCTCTTTCTTCTTGCAGAGAGGAAGGCATGAGAATCCTGATGCTGTGTCCTTTATTATCCTCATCCTGGAAGAAGCCGTGATGTCAGGTTGGTCATATAAATCCTTTCTATTTGCCCTCGGTAATCATTTTTGCTGACCCTCCTTCTTGAGTCTCCCAGAGGAGCAGTCTGAAATCTCTGCAACTCTGCTTCAGCCTCACTTCTGCTCTGGTCTCTCAACAGATAACCCCTAAAAGTCCTGGAAAATACTGGGGAAAGAGGTCAAGAGATGTTGGGCTAGTCTCAGCCAGACATTTACATTTATAACAACTTAAATAAAAGTATTACATTTAATTATATACCCCTTGGTATACATCTGTCTTTTGGATGTGACATGAGATAATTAATGTGTAAATACCAATTAGAGTGCTTGGCACAGAACAAGCAGTTAATAACTGTTGGTTTTTAATAACTTTTGACCAGCAAAGATGGTTTAGGAAAATATTAGGTAACTCAGTTTCAGCCATTATGATGTTGTAATGAGTTATGCTGACCTAATGTCCTTGCTTTATTTGGTGGCTTAGATAATATAGCCAAAATATGAATGTGAGAATGCTTTAAACCAAAGATAATACCTCAAATGACAAGCCTGTTGTCAAGGTGCTTGGATGGAAGTGACCATTTGCAGCTATACCTTAACTTGGGTTAATGTTCATAATGGAGGCCATATGACATGATCTCAATATTAGAGGCAAGGATGCATCTTGATGAAGCTCCCTACCAACCTGCAGATGTTCGCAGCTTCTCAAAGCTATTGTCTCAGTTTCACTGCTGCTGCAGTTGCTACTACTTACTTGGACTTATTGGTGATGATCTTCTGAAATCCAAGAAATAACTTTTGAGAGGCTTCCAACTTGGCTTAATATGACGCATGCCCTATGGTGCATGCTGGGGCCTTTTTCAACGAAAGGGTTCTAGTGGCACTGACTCAGCAGCAAAGACTGACTTCTGTGGTAAAAATCAGCTAATATTTGTTTATGCTTTGTGGGGTACAGATTACTTCTCATATATTGCCTCAATTATCCTTACATTAACCCCATGTATTTTTATCTATCTTTTATCTACAAAGTTGAACACTACTGTTTGAGGACATTATTTTCCCTTCAGATGAAATGGGCATTTCTGGCTTTTAAGTGAATCTATGTGGTGGCTAGTTCAAAGTTAAATGGCTAAGCTTCACACTTTAAACTTCCAACTCCTTAGACGATACTTTAGGAGGTACAACTGCATGTAGCCAGGATGGTTGTGATGGTATGAATGCTTTATGCAGTGATAATTTGTGCTTTGAATCAGTTTCTTACAACAGGCTGTTCTGTTGCTCCCTTGGAATGATGAAACGTCTTCACAAACATTATATTAAACATAGAATGTTTTAGCAACATCAACTATGATATTATTGTAATCTCAAGGCAGGAATGGTGATTTTTGATCAACAACTCTGGGGAAGGGCCTTGTCAAAAATTATAGCAGAATCACTTGTGTGATATTGTTTTTTAATATCCTTTCAAGTCCCTGCCAAGAAGAGTGGGCACCTCGTAAATATTTGCTGAAATGAATGAGGGAATGAATTGTGGAAGGCATCATTATATATTAATTGGTATTCCACATTTAAAATTGAGAGTCCTGTGTCCTGTGCATTGACTACACTGGACCATTGACCAATTCCTGGATGTTACCAGAACCTTCTTGTCCCCTATGCCATTGGTCACTCCATTTCTTCCATCTTGATTTCCCTTTCCATCTCTATCAAAATTCTACCCATCCGTTGACCTGCATCAAATGCCATTTTCTCCCTGAAGCCTTCTTGACTTTTTCTGTCACCACAGATGGAAATAACTAACTCAAAAGGCTCTCATAGCACATTGCTTATGTTTCTTTAGGTCCTTAGCATATTTTTCTTGTGTAACAGTAAAACGTATACATAACATCTTTCTTTTTAGAATTTAAGTTCTTTGAGAACTTTGTTGTTGTGTTTATCTTTGTACCTCAGACACACACACACACACACACACACACACCCACATTTTAGCATAGTCATGTATTCTAGTTTCTCAGTCTTTTTTTGTTGAACAAATAAAGTTTACAGGGAATTAACTTTTCTTTCTATATTGTAATACCTATAACTTCCCCATCCTTCGTGAAAATTTTCAACAAAGATCCTGACAAATTAGAAAAAAAATTAAGATTTGATTTTCACTGAAATTTTAAGGCCACTGATTGAAATACAAATGAACAGTACAATGGGTAAGGCTCTGGAATAATTAAATTTTTAAAAGATAATGAGCAAATAAACCTATTTGGATTAGTTGGGGATGAACAGAATCACTGTAAAAACCACTGATACTTAGTCTAAAAACCTAAGGAGATAATGTAGCCTTTTTCTTCTGACAAGAGTGAAGTGTTTATTACAATTTTTTTTCTAGTTTAGAATTCAGCATGTGGTTCTTAGATAGTCTCCAAATCATTTATTTAACTCACAAACTCAAAGCAGCAACAACAGAAACAACCCTAGAATATTATTTCTAGTTCAGGTAATAGAAGGAACTAAAAGTAACAGGGGCTTGGCCTGGGATGGGCGTGGAGCTGAAGCCTCAAAGAAGCTGAAGCAAAGGTGTGGAAGGCTGCAGGTATTTATCTTTTACTGTTATTCCAGGCAGTTGCCAATTTGAGTTGATTATAGGTGAATCAACCAATTCCCTGAGTGGAGCCTCAAGCAGTGAGGTTGGGATGAAATAGGCATGACACTGCAGATTTCCTAGAGCCACGGGGAGGAACTGCAATACTCCCCCCAACTCCCCTCCTTGTTCTTCCTTTTAATACAATTTTCCCAGAGGGGTTTGTTGCAAAACATTTATTCACTTTAAAAGGTGTTATGGTAAATTCCCTAGCGGAAGCTTCCTTCCCGGCAGAGACAAGTATTCCAGCCTGTAGACATCTGGGTTACTGACTTGGAAACCCAATAAGTGAGGATGAATGAATGGACGAGAATAAAGAGGCTGCACAGAAAGGGAATCCCTTCCCACTGCATCTTTCAGGCTGGAGGACATTAGGATGCAAGCAGAGGCAGCCCCTGGGTTTGGGTTGCCGGTTGGGGGCTGGAGGGGCTTCTCCATCCTAGCCCGAGTGGATTAATCACGCGGCTTCAAAGATTTGGGCTCTTCTGCCCCCTTGCTGTGAATTTCCCTGTCCCTCAAAAACACCCAAGACTTGTTAGGGAGATTCTCTCCAACTGCTTGATTTTATTTTCTTTGAAAAATTTATTCTTAATCTGTCCTTTTCCAAAAGAAAAATCAGCTTTTTTAATGGGCAATTTAGCAATGTGGTAAAACCAAAAGGGACAGAGTTCTCACTTCTCTCTTATAGAGAAGGAATATGGGGATTTAAAGCTTAAAGTCTTAGGTTAAGCGGTTTTCTTCCCATTTGACGGAAAAGCAGCCAAACTGAATGGATTTTGAAATTTTATGGAGCAAAGGCTAAGTAAGCCTGCAGCCCAAGGTATGGTTATAAATGAGCTCTTTGGATACTGTTTATGCCTTTGGGTTGTATGTGGCTGGATGTGTATGTGTGTGTGTGTGTGTGTGTGTGTGTGTGTGTGTGTGTGTGTGTGTGGTGTGCAGTGGTGGTTCCATCGTGTGTAAGTTGTATAATCCCTTTCTGAGGATACCTGACAGGAAGCTTACGATAATACTCTGCTTTTAGAATGGCGATCAGCATGAGGCCCAGCTGTTGAAGGTGATGCTAATATTTTTCCTATAGGGCAGACAATACTCTAGGGAACGTCACAGAGAGAAGTTTCTACAGCTCTTCTTGTTAAGAATGAGTGGGGCTGGAAAGAGATCTTCAGTCCACTGTCTTTTAATGCTGCCTGCCTGGGAAGTTTGTCCCTTAAAAGCTCAGTCATTTTTCCAAGCTCTGATGGGATGAAGGCCAAAGCAAAATGAGCCTTGGTCTGAGTAGCTGCCTTTAGTACTTTGGATAATTAACTGTTCACGGATCAATGAGATCATTTTCTGTCAGAAAACCCCCGACGTTTAGAAGAGTTGACTGAAATGAGCAGGGCACAGTAGCTTAATGTTCAGTGGAATTCTCCAAGTCTCTAATAACCATCTGTACAAGTAATCTTGGTTGAATTAGCAAAACCTGCTAACAGACAGTAACTAACACCAATGGCCGGGTGTTTTGAGATGCCTTTAGCCCTTGGTCCTTTAGTGTTCGGGCTGCTTCTTGGATTAGTTATAAATTACTCGTGGGGAACTGCAATTTCATGGCTCTAATATGGACAGATTACAGTATATTACAAAATAGTATTTCTTCCTCAGCATTTCTATAGAGATGAAATCTGTCTAAGATGAGCATCAAGGGTCATGTAGATGGGAAACAGATGTCACAAAAAGTAAAACATGTTCTGAAATGGTATTCAGGCGGGGGTGGCCATATCACATAGTCCTCCAGGTAAAGGAGATGATGAGCGATAATTGCGGTTACTTCTGTATGTTTATATATACTTGTGTGTATGTGTATATGTCTGTGGGCACAAATACGAATATGTAAGCACATGTATAAACCTCATTTTTAGCGTGAATGGACACCCCTACATTCTCCTTGATTCCCTTTCAGAGCCTGGATTCCATTGAAACCAGGGAACTAGAGTCCCCCCAAGGAATGTACACTAATGGAAAAAAAAGGAGGCTTTGAGTATCGTCTAGAAGTGTCAGTGGATGAGAGTAAGTTCATCAGGTAAAGAAGAGAGGGAGGGGATTCCCACTAAGGAACTAGAATGTGCAAAGGTATGGAAAGAAAAAAGGTCAATATAATTTGTGCCTGAGTTTGAGAGATAAAATAGATAATTTTCAATATTTATTATTAGGAAAATATATATCTTCACATCTGTCTCCTTTGTAATTTTTACAATTACAGATTATATTTTAATCAGCAAAAATAATAAAAAATAAAGATAAAAGAAAAAAAAAAGAAAGGGTGAATAACTTTCATTCCAAGGTGAATACATTGTCAGTTCAATTCAAAGCGCCCCCTCCCCATTTTGGGGCTCAAATCAGCAGAGAAATGGTTTTATTTAGAGTTTATTCATAATTCCTCAGAAGCTGAATGTACAATTTCACAGCATGTAAATGTTGTGTGCAGGCTGTCAGATCCGTCTATGCTGCGGCTCCCAAGGATGCTTTCAAGGTTGTGTCTGTCTGTTCTGCAGTAATAGGATTTATATCGTGGAGTGTTTTTTGTCTTATTTATATGTATTACATTGTTTATGCTGTTAAGTTGCAAAAATGGTATTTACTCTGTAGTGATTTATAATTTCTTGTCTGCTTTTAAAGCGGTCTCTGGTTTTGATGGCATGTGAGACTTTTGTTTAGGAATAAAATCACATAGCCAAGAAGAAGCAAAGGTATTTACTGTATGTTTGTTTGGTTCGCCTTCATGTCTGCTTTCTTCAGCAAGCTCTTGGTTCAAAATATGCATGGGATAGAGATGGATGCTGAAGAAAAATGCTAATGGGAGGGCTAGTGACTGGATGAATTTCAGAAAGCTCTTTCCTGATGGAAAAAAGATTGCTCAACTCAAAATCTTTCAGGAACCCTTTTAAACACTCTCTATCCTTCCTAAGAAATTTATGTCCCACAGGTGCCTAGAAGTAGGGAGAAAACAGTGAGGCAAATGAAGATTGGATGTCCCCTCCTCACCTGCACACAAGGAGCACTTGGGGGATAGATTCCACATGTGCTTTTTCACAGATGCAAGTGGCTCAGATCCCTCAGGGATGGTCAGGAGGGGACTGGGGAAGTTTGAGAACCTATGTTCTAGGGAGCCTAGTATTTCTTAGAAATCACAAAATTTTTGTGTCAGAAATGATCACCTTGAAAACTATTTATAAGGTAGAGAAGAGTATTTTGAGCTTCTCTGTTTAGAGGTCATTTGAAACTGTGGAAACAAATATATGTGGTCTAAATATCATGTCAACTGGGGTAAAAAATTTTCCCATTTCTTATAAATCTGGCTTAATTATAGGAAGTGAGAGCACATACTTTAGGGTCTTCAGCAGCTAAATGAGGCTTTTCGGGTTATTAAAAATAGAAAGAAATACGGTGCATCTCTTTGTAGTTACTCAGCTACAGAATTGTTTTTGCAAGAGCAAGTGGTCAATGGTTAACTTGTTAATTAGCTTTTCCCATGGATCCTTAACCTTTCTTCCTCCACTTCCTTCAAAAGCAATGAAATGAGGTGTTGGAGGAGTACATTATGAGGAGGATCTTTTTTTATTATTATATTTTAAGCTTAGAGAAGGAAGGTGTCAATTTTTAATAAAGATCATATTGTATTTAACCACAGAGTTTTGCAATCTCATGACTGTGCTATCTAGAGAGTTTTCAAAGTCTTGACTTGAGTGCAGGCAGTAATTAGGAGGTATTACTAGGTTAATTAGAAGCTGCATCTCTTAATGACTTAAAATTGTTCTGGGGAGAAAATTGCTAGAGAAGGGAGAGTTCAGGGAAAAGATTTGTCCCTAAAAGTTGTTCTCCCGTGAAGGTCGTGCTATTGTTACAGCAAGATATGCCTGTGTTCTTGTTAGCCATGCTCCTTATGCCTGCTTTGTATCTGCTGTGTTAAGTGAACAGTGATGTAGTAAAATAATTTCTGCTCATTGACTAAATAAGCTGAAACACTAAACCAGCTTTGACCCTACATTACTGGTTACTTAGTCTCCTTGATATTCACACCTGTCCAGTGCTCCTTCTACTTCCTGGAGTGGTGTCTCCTTTGCTGGCTCTTCTTCCTCTGCCTGTTCTTGCTGCATGGCTGGACCTGCACGCTCTCTGCATGGTTTAACACCACTTATGTCCTGATGACTAGAAACCACTTTCCCAGCCCACACCTTTCTCCTGAGCTCCTGATCCACAAATATGACTGATGCCTCCCTAGCCTCTCAGACTCAGTATTTCCAAATTGAATTCATATTCTCCCCACCTTCAAATCTGCTCTCATTTCAGTAGAAATAAGGGTATCAACTTTGACTTTTCTCTCTCCCACATCCAACAAACCCATTCAGTCACCAGATCCTGTAGATTTTGTCTCCACAACTCTTTTAGACCTATCCCCCATCTTCAGTTCTGCTGACGCTACTGCCAATCCCTTGTTCTACTTCTGACCCAGGCTGCTTAGACGGCTTCAACACCTGGCCAACCAGTAAGGCCTCAGGAGCACGACTATTCCTCTTGCCCCTTATTTGGTTTCTTCCATGCAGTGAAAGCACCTGGTAAACACAGCCTGGCCTTGTAGATGTGGTTTACTATCTGTGGACTGGCTTGGAATCCTTTGGAGAGTGAACAGAGCTCCAATGCCCTGAGACTTGTCTTACACGTTGGCAGTTCCCATCTGGGGCCTTCCACTGGGTGGTCCAACAGAGTTAGTTGCTTGTGTATGAGGTTCTACTTCCAGCGATTGTGTTTCGTATTTCACAGAGGGTGTGGCTTTATCTTCATTTAGCACCTGTCCAACTATTCCTTGGTCATACCTCTGATAATCCAAAGGGCCAGCTGATTTCCTTCCAAATGGCTTGCTGCTGTGACCAAAAGTATAAGAAGTGGATGCTTCCTTCTCATTATATTTCTCAAATGTTGGTTGCAACTGACCCGTCTTTTTTCATTTTGTCTTCTCCTTTTTCTTCTTTCTCTTCCTCTTCCCACTTCCTTGCCTTCTCTCCCTCTTCCATGCCCCTTCCTCTCCCCCCTCCCCTCCTCCTTCTGTCGGTACTACTATTACCTCTTCAACCTCCCCTCCTCCTCCCCCCTCCCCTCCTCACTTATATCCTCCATCCCCCTTCCCCTCCCCTCCTCACTTCTACTCCGTACGCTTTTGTTTTATGTTTTTGGCAGAGGCCCTTTTGAGGGGAGTTTATATTTACTCATTTCTGAGGTACGTTTAGTTTTTCTTTTATGTTTTACTTTAATGTCCACCATTCTCTCACTTATTTTCCTTTGTTAAATACTGCATGCTCCATAATTTTGTTTAATTTGCCTCTACTTTTATTTTCCATTATGACTACCTCATAACTTCTTATCCTCTTCTTCCTATGCTGTTAATAACTGGTCTTCCTAGCTTGGGTTTTGCACCCCCCTCGCCCCACATTTTATAGCAAAAGGAATCTTTCTGAATTGCAGATCTGATTAGGAGGCTCCCTGTATAGTATACAAAGCCCTTTATCCCTAGACCCTCCTGTCTCTCTCTCTCCAACCCTCTTTCTTGCACTGACCTTCTTTGAAAATTCTGATTCGGCCGCAAAGAATTATTTGTGGATCCTTTTCGTTTTATAGCTGATTTGATCTTTCTGGAGCCCCTGGTGCTCAGGCTTTCCCTCTCTCGGTGGCAATGCTCTTTCCCTCTCTTGGTGGTAATGCCTTAAATACACCTACTCAGTTTTCAGAAGTCATCTTAAGTGTAAACTCAATAATCTTTTGCCTTAAAGACTTTCCTGCTTTTGCTTCCCCTGCAGTAGAATTGACCACTCTCCCTTTTAAGTCCCCACTCTTCCCTGCACATTCTTCTCAAGAATGTTAGGTAGCACCATTGAGCTTAATAGACTCTAGCTCTTCATGGTCCCTACTATGTTCCGGGCTCCATTCTGAGCACTTTACACAAACCACTTACTTGATTACTTATCTGTCTCCCTTTATGGGCAGGGAATGTCTTAATAATACTTTTAAGTTATTAGCTTTCAATTATAGGAATGAAAGATGCAATCCGAGGAGAACTATCAATTCCTACCACAAATCCTAACTACTTGTTATATACTGTGTGTACCATCTACTTTCGTTGCTAAGACCCATCCCTCTGGAGCCCACCATCTCTCACCTTTTCAGGGACTACTTTTCTATAATTATTTGCTTTCTTTCTTGCATCTTCTACTGCAGCAGTAAAGAGCTCATATTGCCAGTTTTCAAATCAGCTTTGCAACTTACTAGCGGCGTATTTTTGGGCAAATTAATTGACTTCTCTGTGTCTCAGTAACTTTATCTCTAAAACGGTGATACTTTGATAATTAAAAGAGCAATACAAGAAAGTATGTGGAACAGTCCCTGGCACGATGTAAATGCTGAACAAATGTTAATTATCCGATTGTTTAAAATTATTTGCAACAACATATAAAATGCCTTATCATCATATATTAACAAGTATCCCTTGGGCTTTTGTCACCATCCAGCTACTTCCCCATTTTTATTACTCTAAATTACTCTAAACAGTTGCCTATGCTTGCTGTCTTTCTCTCATTTTCCTTCTTAACTCATTGGAATGGGGTTTTTGTCCAACGCATGCCAGTGAAGCAGATCTTATGACACTTATCAAGGTCACCAGTGATTTATACCATGTCAGAGTCAATTGTCAGTTCTCTCTCTTTGTCCCAATCGACCTCTCACTAGCAGCTGACATGGTTGATAACTCCCTCCTTGAAAAGGTTTCTTCTTTAGGCTTCAGGGACATGGTAAGCCTGGTTTCCCCCACCTTTTGGGCCCCCTCTCTCAGTCTTGTTGCTCACTCCTCTCCTGTCCTTTCCTCTACAAGATCCCTGAAAGTAAGAGTCCTCCAGGGCTCAGTCTTTGGTCCTATTCTTTTCTTTATCTATATTCTCTTCCGACATGATCTGACCTGGACCCATAGCTTCAGATAATATCTATATGTTGATGAATCCTCAAATTTATATTTCTAGCTCAAGTCTCTTCCCTGGGCTCCTCACTCAGATATTCAGCTGGTTAGTGGGCATTACCACAGGGATGTCTAGTAGGCAGCTGGGATGCAATATGCCCAAAATAGAACCATTAACTCCTCTTTTCCGAAGTTGTCCCCCCCCCCAATTCTACCCCAAGTAAATGGCACACCATCCATACTAGGCTGCAGCCTAGGATTCATCCTGGATTGCTTTCTTACTTTTATTCCCTATTAGTGAAAGTCCCCGTAATCTCTCTTTGCATTATTTCTACAGTCCCTGGCTCTACTTTTCATTCCTCCTTTAGTCTTCCTGACGAATCTTTCTAAAGCTTAAATCAGATCATGTCACCCTTCCTGAAAGCACTCTAAAACTTCCATTATGCTTAGAATAAAAGCCAATCTCCTTGACATGGCCTAGAAGGTCTCTCATGATCTTGTTCTCTTCTAGCTCTGGGACCTCATCTTTTGCTTTCTTCCTTGGTCTCTTCACTATAGACACATTGGATTTCTTTGACCTTGAGCATTGCTGAGCCCATTCCAGTACTGGTGCCTTTGCACTAGTTTTTCCTTCTATAGTGATGTTCTTTCCTCAGATCTTTTCATGGGTGTTGCCGTCTCATCATGCAGGTATCCACTCAAATATAGTAATAAGTATCAACAGAATTACCTATATTTATTCAGAATTCCTAATTAAAAGATTGGCTCTTTTATTGGTCTCTATTTTGTTTTTATAACTGTTCTGAAGTAGAGGTTTTAACTTAATTTTCTCCCCAAAATTTAGCCAATTGTTCTAGCACCATTTATTTAATATGCAATTATTTTCTCCACTAATTTGAAATGCCAGTAGTGGACACCTAGACTGCTTGTACGGGCATTTCTTGTGAAAGAATTGGTGAGTGTACTTAACCCAGATCTGAATTTCACAGGGTGGCCAGCAAGTCCTATGGATTGTGGCCAAGGTTTATATTTGGTTGAAAATTCTTCTGTCTCCAAGAAATTTTAATTTTATGCAGGCATCTACTATCCAAAGGAATTTATTTGTGAACAACTATCACTGTCTTGTGAGCATTATAAGAAATGTCCAAGTTAAGTACCTGTTAACTACCTCCTCATCTGTAAAATATTTTTCTAGCCCCTTTAGCTCTAAATCTGATGATTCTAGGCTTGGGCTTTTTAAAAGCTTTTCTTATATATTTTTGAATGAACTCTACCCACATATACTGATATTTAAGATATTCTGCGTTTCCATACTACATTTTTTGCTTTAGAGATTAAGTTCAACTGTTTCTGGGTATTTCTTTTTCTGGAAAAACATTTGTCAACATCAAAGACTTAGTGTTTGTTTTTAGCGTTTTGAGCCTCGAAAGTTTCCCTCACATCCATCTTTGTTCTCTTTTTAGCTCAGCTGCTACATTTCTTTTTTAATATATGACCAGACAAAATGTTGATAATAGTGGGGCCCCTGGGAATATGCTGGAGTTGTGCAAGCTTTACTCTTTTACTCTTATTAATGCAGGAAATTTCTGATCTTTAGAAGAAAACTGAAATGTGGAAATATCAGTGTTTGCTCAAGGTCTTTTTTTCCCAAATAGCTGTGCTGAATTTGTACCTTATTTGGACAATTTCCATATTGAAAGGCTCAGAATGCTCTACTACGTGACTCCTCTTTTGCCCTCTAAGAAAAAGGTCTAAAACATTTAAAATGGAAATAGCAAGGCTATTATGTGGGAAGTGTGGTTGTAGAGCAGAATGTCATTTTGATAACAGAAAGCAGGAAAACTCCTGAACAGAGCCTGGCTTCCTTCTTCTCATTGCTAAATAAATAATGCATTTCTCAAAGCCGGTATCTTTGGATGCAAACCTAGGTTTGGGTAAAGAAGAAAAGCATTTCAACTCTATTATTGGCCTTCAGATTGTTTCTGTTTTCCACCAGTTCTGAAATTGCAGTCAATTAGGTACTTTTTCTTGAGACAGATTGGAAACCAGAAGGGAGCTTTATGAATTCAAACAGAGAAATTTGAGCTAAAAATGTCTGTAAAGCACTCCTTTGCACATTTTCTCTTTAGAATTTGCAGAGTACATTAATTTTCTGATATAAGTAATTATGAGATGTTTTAGGCTTAGCCTTATATCAAATTAATAGAAGGGGTGCTTTATTTTGAATTCCTATTTTAAAATGTATTTATTTTAATCATTTGCGTTCTGTTACAGAATTGGTAGACTGATTGGAATGGGACTTCTTAAACCTGTATTCCCACACCTTCTCCTTGATTTTCAATTCCTGTGTTTTTAGACTTGATTCCATGTTGATGATCTATGAGAGCTAACTGTTTTTGAGTTTGTAGCACCGTCCAGGTTTCTCATTCTAAGTCCATGGAGTGAAAATGATATATTTCTTTTTATGGTTGGCCATAATTTTTTTTTTGTTTCTAATGAGCAAAACTCCCATTTCAGTATCTTCATTTTGAAGAAGATATTTCAAATCCAGTAAGTATCAATCTGGGAAAGTAGTGCTCATGTTTGAAACATTTAGTGGATGGGGGATTTGGTAGACACCTTTGATGCCCTGCTCAGCTCCCCTTTTTCCATGAATTTAAATCTCTGGTTCAGACCTGCTTCTAGAAAAACTGACCTATGATGGTTGGTACCTATGATGGTTGGTACCAGAAGAAGAGTCCTGGGAAAGAGATTCTGAGGGATTCTGTTCCCAGGTGGCTGGCAATGAGTCCCTATCACTGCTGGTAGGTGAGGTACTGATGGTTCCTGGTATGTAGCAGCAGTGCAGTTATTAAGCCTTTTACTTATGGTGAACTGGGGTAGGAAGGAGATGCACTGGCTTGTGTAATGTCTCTGGCACTTGAGAGGTTCAGAAGCAAAAGTATTATAAGGACTGAATTGGGTGCCTGTTGCTGAATGCCATTCATGCTCATGGCAATCAATCACCAACTCAAAAGAAAGTGTGACAGAGGGCTACCTTGGCAGCACTTAAATGTATGGCAGAGTTAAAGACCAGACTTAATTGTAAGAGTGACAGAACTTTGGAGAAGGCTGAATTCTCAACTCAGGCAAGTCTTCTATGACAAAGTTAGTTCCCCTTAGGCAGGGAGTAGGACTCTGAGATTTAGGTTGGAGATAACTGGGTAGATATACTTGAGTATGTGGAATTGCCAGATTCCTCTGAACTCTTGGAACTCTCCTCCTGCTTGCTGGAATACTGTAGAGGAGCCCTATATGATAGAAGTGCCTACAGGACTATGCTGGCCTTCTCAGAATCTGCCCCCATCTCTCTTCCTAGCCACCCGACCCATAACTAAGGTCAAGTGTCAGCATGACCCATGGAGGTCATGAAGGAGAAGTGCTATATGCAAAAGGAGCTGTAGGACCTGCCAGAAACCAGGAGAGTGTGCTGAGGTGCTGGATTGAAGGTGATGGAATTTAAAGCTGAATAAGGGAGTTTTTGAATCTATGAGATGCTTTCTTTTGAGGCAGGATTTAACACCCTGGCAAAGATCCTGAAGCTAGTTCTATTACTCTGCTGGGATGTATCTTGGAAGCTTGGGAAAAATGATAGCCCCCATTAAATTGGGTTGAAATGCCAGTGCTGGCGTGGCCAGCCATGGAGGAGTTGCAGTAATGCCCCTTCCTAGCTCACACCTGTGACTTCATGGGAGCTGCTCAAGGTGGGAAAACCTGAACTTGGTTCGTGGATGGGTAGACCTGGTATACTGATGAGAGTGAAAATTTACTGATACTGTACCTCATCCTCATTCAGGGGTGGTTTTGAAAGACTGGTGTGGGGAAGTACTCCCTACGGGCAGAGCGTTGGGCAGTGCACTTGATCACCCACTGTGTGGAGGGAGAAGTAGCCTAAGGTAAGGCTATATATGGATTCATGAGCAGCGGCAGATGACTTAGTTGATTGGTCAGGGGTCTGGAATGAGTAAGATCGAAAGGTGTGAGACAAGGAATTTTGTGTAGAGGCATATAGATAGACATATGGGAGTAATGATGAAGTGCGAATATCTTTGTATCACATAATAATAGACAACAGAAAGTGTCTACTGGGGAAGAGTCAATAACCAACCAAATGGGCAGAACGACTCAGCCAGTTGATGTTAGCCAACCTCTGTTCTCGGCCACCCCTGTGCTCCTACAATGGGCTTTTGAATGAAGTAATTATGGTGGGAGATATGAAGGCCATGATGGACCCATTGGCATGGGGTCTCTCCATTTGGGCTTATCTAGCTGCTGCTGAATGGTTGACCTGTCAACAAGTCTGATGCTGAACTCCTGTTATGGTAGTATCCCTCAAGGTGAACAATCAGGCCCTTGGTGGCAAATTGGCTAAATTGAACCCCTTCTACCCTGGAAAGAGCAATACTTCATCTTGGCTGAGATAGATACATATTCTGACTGTGTTTGTCCTTTCCACCGCAAGGCCCAGTCAGAACCACTAACCAAGGGCTCACCCCCAATGTTTGACTCACCAACATGGGATTCTGCATAACATCACATAGGACCAGGGACATACTTTACAGAAAAAACTGTGGGTGGGAGGCATGTGGCCATGGAATCCACTGATCATACCTCATCCCACATCATTCATAAGCTGCTGGAATAAAGGGCCACTTGAGTTCTCCAGGAAACAGATGCCGAGTTGCAGCAGGACTGCAAGAGGGTACTGCAAGTGGCTATAATACCTTTAAACGATTAAGGGGGCAAGAACTGGGCAGGGAAAGCTTTCAGACTGTGATGCAATTTGACATTTGTGAAAAAAGAAGAGAGGAAGCAGCTTTGGGGAGAGCAAGACAGACCACAATGTAGATCTGACAGACTCAATGGGGAACACTCTAGAGTCCCTCTTGGGGCAGAAATGCTTAGTCATTGGCTGAGGGCAGCTGGGAAGAGTGTGGCCTTGACTCAAAAGCTGAGGCAGAGCTTGAAGGTACTAACAGGTGGACACTGTCACCTGAATGCCCTCCTCGCAGCTGAACAGCCAGTGTTTTTCTTGAAGGGAATCTGGAGTGGCACACTTCCACTGTTGCCACAGTCCACACCTGTGCCCCCTGATCCACGTGTTCAGGGAGCAGCTTCTTCCAGGTTTCAGTGGCCTCTGTTCATGAAGGGAAACTTAAAAGAGGGAAGTTAGGGATGAACTACAGCCCTCACTGCTGCAGTTGATTCTGGGGCTGCATCTGGTGCTCGCGGTTTCCCTCCTACACTATCCATTCTAAATTCCTTTGCTTTCAGTTAGCATTTCTGCTGGGTTTGGTGCCTTACCTGGTGGTGTGACTCAAGCTCTCATTCCTGCGGGGTTTGAGCCCCTGATAATTCTACCCTTCTCCAGTTAGTGCTATTGCACTTGTCTGTTTAAAGTCAAAATTAGACAAAGGAGTGCCCAGAGATGTCCAGGTGGATCATTTGAATTCCTCCTGGTCTCCACCTCCACCTGCTAATCAGGGTCAGTTATCCCTGCTGTGATGGTGGCCATTCTTTTCGTCTCTTGGTCCCTGGACACAGGATTTCAAAGTATCCAGGTTACAATCTTGGCTTGTGGTTCAATGAGCCCTTTATTGTGTTCCCTGACAAGAGTGTTCTCTCCCATTTTTGGACTGGGACTTTAACCCCGCACAGAGCTGTGAGGTCAGGAAGCACAAAATGTCCCAGTGAGACATTGGGAATGATGACCAGTGGGGCTATTACTACTTTTATGCTTTGGACCTGGATCCATGTAGTCTTTTTAGTGAGGAGTAAAGGTCTCTGATTTGGTGTGTCTACATCCTCAAGGATGACACCCATTGTCACAGAGTACTGTCTCTGAGCTGGCATTCCAGCCCACGCGATACACAGTGGAAGGCAGAGGTGAAGCTCATTGTTGAATACAATAGGTTTAAAGAAAAGACTGCGTACTGAGAATGGGGCTCCCAGTTTCCTTCTCAGGATGGGCTGATTCTCAGGACAGATGTAGCCAGAGAGGAGATGGGAAGTTTTGATATATTGATATTTGATAGCACCTGAATAAATGTCCAGTTCTCTGCTGGTGGAGAGATCTCTTTTAAAATCTAATTATCTGAAATGTTTGAGCATTTGAAAAATAATAATTGTAGGCATTTGGCAGATACGATGGGGCACAGAGAAAAGTTAAGCATAGTGCATAGGAAACTAAGAAAATAGGTTTTTAAGAAAAAACTACTTACTAACTTCTAAATTTAATTATTTGTTGTATTTATTGTCTCCTACTGGAATATCAGAGCCAAGGGGCCCAGGAACTTTGTTCACAAATCTTCCAGATGCTTAGAATGGAGCCTGCCACTTAGGGGAGTTGAAGAAACAACAGTTGAATAGTTGAACAAAAAAAAAAAACACAAGCCATGTTTAGCTCTGGTTTTCATTTTCATAACCCCATGGTGCCTTGGAATATAGTAAATGTCAATAGATATTTCTTGAATGGGGTTGAATTATTTGATAAATGCTGAGGAGTAAAATATACCTTAAGCTTATATTTTATCCTTTCAGTGTACCTTTGACCTCTTTAAAAATTAATTTAGTTATCGCCATATATATTGTAATAATATAACATTTAGTTAATATAATACAATCCAACTATATGACAGTAATGGAAAAGGAATCCTTTCCAACAAAGATATGTTGTTCAATATAAACACTTATTCTTAAAAGCGTTTGTTTTATGAGTTGCTTGCTTGCAGGCAACACAATGATGTAGCTTTGAAATTACAGGCATACCTTGTATTATTGCACCTCATTTTTTAAAATTGTACTTCACACATATTGTGTTTTTTACAAATTGAAGTCTTGTGGCAACCCTGCATCAAACAAATTTATTGGCGCCTTTTTTTCCAACAACGTTTGGTTTGCTCACTTTGTGTCTCTGTCACATTTTGGTAATTCTCAAAGTATTTCAAACTTTTTCATTATTATTATATTTGTTATGGTGATCTGTGATCAGTGATCTTTGATGTTACTCTCTAATTGTTTTGGGGCACCACGAACCATGTCCATATAAGATGGTGAACTTAATCAATAAATGTTGAGTGTGTTCTGACTGCTCCACCAACCAGCCATTCTCCACCTCTCTCCTTCTCCTTGGGACTCCCTATTCCTGAGTCACAACAATATTGGAATTAGACAAGTTAATAACACTACAATGGCCTCTAAGTGTTCAAGTGAAAGGAAGAGTTGCACATCTCTCAATTTAAATCAAGAGCTAGAAATGATTAAGTCTAATGAGGAAGGCATGTTGAAATCCAGGCTCAAAGCTAGGTCTCTTGCACCAAACAGTTAGCCAAGTTGTGAATGCAAAGGAAACTAGTTCTTGAAAGGAAATGAAAATTGCTATTCCAGTGAACACACAAATGATAAGAAAGCAAAACAGCCTTATTGCCCATATGGTGAAAGTTTTAGTGGTCTGCATAGAAGGTCAAACCAACCATAACATTCCCTCAAGCCAAAGCCTAATCCAGAGCAAGGCTGTTAACTCTCTTCAATTCTGTGAAGGCTGACAGAGGTAAGGCAGCTGCAGAAGAAAGGTTTGAAGCTAGCAGAGGTTGGTTCCATGAGGCTTAAGGAAAGAAGCTGTCTCCATAACATAAACATGCAAGGTGAAGCAGCAAGTGCTGATGTAGAAGTTGCAGCAAGTTATCCAGAAAAGCTAGCTAAGGTAATGAGGGTGGCTACACTAAACAAGAGATTTTCAATGTAGAAGAAACAGCTTTCTGTTTGAAGAAGATGCTATCTAGGACTTTGATAGCTAGAGAGAAGAAACCCAATGCCTGACTTCAGTGCTTCAAAGGACAGTCTGACTCCCTTGCAGCTGGTGACTTGAAGTCAGTGCCAGTACTCACTGATCATTTTGGAAGTCCTAGGGCCCTTAAGAATTATGCAGATCTTTTCTGCTTGTGCTCTATAAATGGAACAACAAAGCCAGAATGACAGCACATCTGTTTACAACATGGTTTACTGACTCTTTTAAGCCCATTGTTGAGATCTACTGCTCAGAAAAAAAAGATTCCTTTCAAAGTATTACTGCTCATTAACAATGCACCTGGTCACGCAAGAACTGTGATGGAGATGTACAGTGAGATTAATGTTGTTTACATGCTTGCTAGCACAACATTCATTCATTCTCTAGCTCACAAATCAAGGAGTCATTTGGACTTTCAAGTCTTTAAGAAGTACATTTTTTAAGGCTATAGCTGTCATAAATAGTGATTCCTCTAATGGATCTGGGCAAAGTAAATTGAAAAGCTTCTGGAAAGGATTCACCATTCTAGATGCCATTAGGATCATTTTTAATTCACGAGAAGAGATCAAATATCAACATTAACAGAAGTTTGGAAGAAGTTGATTCTAACCCTCATGGACAACTTTGAGGGGTTCAAGACTTCAGTGGAGGAAATATCTGCCGATGAGGTGGAAGTAGCAGGAGAACTAGAATTAGAAGCAGAGGCTGAAGATGTGACTGAAATGCTGCAGTCTCATTATAAAATTTTAATGGATGAAGAGTCACTTCTTCTGGATGAGCAAAGAAAGGGTTTCTCCAGATGGAATCTACTCCTGGTGAAGATGCTGTGAAGATTGTTGCAGTGACAACAAAGGATTTAGAATATGACATCAACTTAGTGGGTAAAGCAATGGCAGGGTTTGAGAGGATTGACGCCAATTTTGAAAGAAGTTCTGTGGGTAAAGTGCTCTCAAACAGCATTGCGTGCTACAGAGAAATTGCTTGTGAAAGGAAGAGGCCACTGACGCAGCAAACTTCATTGTTGTCTTATTCTAAGAAATTGCCAGTCACCCCAACCTTCAGCCGCCACCACCCTGATCAGTCAGTAGCCAGCAACATCGAGGCAAGATGCTCCATTAACAAAAAGATTTCAACTCACTGAAGGCTCGAATTATGGTTAGCATTTTTTAGCAATAACGTACTTTTAAAATTAAGCTATGTACATTGTTCTTTTTAGACATAGTGCTATCGAACACTTAGTCTATAGTATAAGGTAAAGATAACTTCTGTATGCACTGGGAAACCGAAAAATTTGTATGGCTTGCTCTATTGCGGTACTCACTTTATTGCAGTGATCTGGAACCCAACCCGAAATATCTCTGATGTATGTCTATACATTTTCCTCAACAAGTTCAAAGCACTTTCCATGCTTAAAATTCTCACAACAGAGTGACAAAGGCATTATGTCCCAGGAATTCTTATGCATATTTTATAGATGGGAAAGTACAAAGGCAGAGCCAGGCACTGGTAGAGGTAGAGGACTCCCTAGTGAGAAATGGGGTACTGAGTTGTGAAAAAATGTGGCATTTAGGACACTCTGGGGACAGAAAGGGAATGATAAAGCTAAAACATCCAAAACCTAGTAGGAAACCCGTATGAAAAAGATTCAGCTTCCTCTGGATCCAAAGGGCAGAGAGATACAATTCTTGCCTTGCAGTAAAGAGTGAACCAATAAGGAATGACAGATCTGTCCAACTGTAGTTTATAGCTGAGAGTTTCCTGAGTTGTAACAAAGCAGATTGTGTAATTTAAATAGCTGATTCTGTTTGCTTTACTGTAGGAGAATATAGGTAAAGTGCAAGGGTATAATGCTGTGGATTATAGGGAAGCCATCTTTGGATGGACAACTTCTCTGCACTTCCTGTGCTACAGCAGTCGAAAGACACCAAAGTTGCAAATTCCTTGAAGAGTTGAAAGCGAATCATGCAGGGAAGTAGCCTGAACTTCCAGAGACGTATGTTGTCTCAAGAACCTATTAATTCTGTACTATAATTAGCAGTAGATGATTTTGAGTAGCGCCAAATTTGATTATCTTTTCTTTGCTACTGCAGATAACAATTTCCAAGTTGGTTAGTGGAAACGGGAGTCAAGGAGGTTAGGAGGCAGATGGACAACTGGACACCCACAGTGACCACCATTTGGTGGAGATCCTTCTATTTGAGTATTATGCTGCATCAGATGTTCAGTACATATTTCTTTTATAAAAGAGGTCTAACATCATAATAGCCTAATAAATCTCACTTCTCAAGGGATTGATATTACTGAACAGAGTAAGAACCGTTCTAAAACAACTTCTGAATAGGTTCCCTTTTGAAGATTTGCAAATGTGGCAGTAACAAAGAATAATGTAGAATTTCTTTTTAACACCCAGACTGAAGATTAGCTTCCATTTTGCAACTGCATCTATTTATTTGATTATATTAATTAATTTGTGTTTACATATGGAAACAAAATCTATGCTATTGAGAAATGCCAGTGTATATGTTCTATTTCTCTTAAAATGAATTCGCTGGAAAGGTCCTGGGGATAGATCCCAGGACGGGTGTAAGGGTAGAGATCAATAAACGTACAAACACCTGCATGGGTACTGTCAGTGCTCTGCCCACATCTCCTCAGAATCGATTCCATTTCCCTGTGTACTGTTTCCTTTGTGATTTCTCTCTGCAAGGGCTGCCCTCAGGCTGCTGAACATAGCTTTGCCTCTGTGCAAAGAGAGCAGGGAGTGCCTGGGAATTTAGTCCCCAGAGCCAGCCCTTAACCAGTGATGGACAGGTGTGAGGTAATAAATCTCAATCTCCCTTGCCCTTGATGGGACAGCAGGCTGCACTAGCTCCAGAGTTCCCCTGTGGGATTGAACGGAAGCTACATCCTCTCAGACTTGGCTTGAAATCTCACCCTTGATAGCTCCCTTCCCTGTCCTGTCTCCTTTCCCCATATCCCTATTGCTTATTTCAGAATACTTCCTAATAAATCAGTTTCACATGAATCTGCATCTCAGGGTCTCCCTATAGGGAACCCAACCTCAGACACTTGCTGTGTGGAGTTAGAATTGGAATGCCATAGAGTGGTGGATTGTTGCATTATAACTCTTAATGTTTCCATTCTATTTCCATTCATTCCATTACTGACTTTCCTCTAACCACCATTCCTGCTTCCTTTTTCCACAAAAATTGCCCACTGGTCTTCTGTAGGGTTTTAGGATAGGTATGCATTGTTAAAGATTCATACTGTATTTAAGTAAATCTCCAAATTTGCGTATTAGTAGGTTACCTGCTAATAAATGAGAGAGGTGATATAATTTTATACTTGGGAAGGGAATTCCTCTTTAGCATTCATATCCATGAATCTGCTTTGTAAACAAATTACTTCCTATAACATAATTTATTATAGTGCGTTGGAAGCAGCACTAAAAATATATCTGGTATGTGCATAAATCTGTAAATAGAAGAGGGAAAAAGAAAAATGAGAGGTGGGGGAAGGTTGCTAATATTTATTGAGAATCTTCCATGTACCAGACACTGTATATGTGAACTGAAGAATGACAGGTTAAGGAACTTGCCCCAAGGTTACACGATTAGTGAATAGCCAGACAGGAATTTAAACCCAAACAGAACAGAAGTGAGTGAAATTAAGCTCCTGTGCTGTTTGAGGGAAACCTGTACTCTTACATATTATGATCATTCTGCTTCTGCCATCTTCATGCAAGCACATCAGTCTTGCTGGTTTAATTGCCATTGATCCATTTTTTCCCCATTCTTACAGCCAAAGGCCTATATCAGTTCTCAGTGGACTGCTGCCACCCTCTCTGCTCACTCCCTTTTGCACGGGAGGGCCAACGTCATCTTTTCAGAGTGCTGGGGCATCTCCAGAACACAGCTGTCATTCCCCAATTCCTTTTCCCATAAAATCAAAAATTTTAAATTATGGTCTTATAGACTCTCCATCAGGCAAAGGAAAGTCCTTCTTTCGCCAATTGCTGTCATTGCCCATTTGCTTTGGCACACACTTTGGGCTTAGGAGGATAAACCAATTTGCTTTTGAACAATGCACAAGCCAAACATGGGCTTTGGACACTATTTAAATTCTTCTTTCCCTCCTGCCCCTGCTGATACATGTGCCCTTTCCACATGACGTCCACCAGGCCTTGGTACCTGAATCCTTACCAACAGAGAGGAGGCCATGGTCTTTATTCATCCAGGTCCCCACCTGGAATACTCCTCCCAGCCCCACTCATACACTAGACTGAGGGTCTCCCATGCCTGTCAGTGGCCCTGCTCTCTGTTTTCCTATTGTGAATATTCATGCATTATTATTCATTCTCCTCAAACCTTCCATGACTTGGTCAAACCTCTGATTTCCTTGTAGCTTTATGCTATTTTGATAATGTTGTGTTTTTTTAAGTGAAATATCTGAGTTTAGAACTTAGAACTGGGAGCAACATTCAAGGTCCTCTAGTCCAATCCTGTCAATTTAATTTGTCCAGTTTATGATGTAAAGCATTTTGTAATTTCAAAAGTCATATAATTTTCAGTTCAGGAAACTTTGAAGACAGAAAGGAAAAAACAAAAACAAGGATCACATGTAATATTACTGTCCAATGATAGCTGTTACCGATATTTTGATGTACACATTTAAAAGAAATATTGTTATGCCTGTTATTGTTAAGTATAACAATATAAATATTGTTATACTTTTAAAAAATATAAGTATGAACATTTTATGTCCTTCATGTATGTTTTTCTTTTAAGATATTTTAATTAAGTATGTAATAAATAAGTGCATACTCATTAAAAATTTTAACAATGTAGATAAATTGAAATTTCCCCTTGATTCCTTTTCCCTGTTCACCTCCCCAATCTGTTTTCTCCTCAGACATAATAGCTGTTATCAATTTAATGTGTATCCTATATTTATATACACATATACATATAGAAATATTTAGTTTGTCTTACATATATATTTACATTAACTGTGTCATTATCTGTGCATTGGTCTGAAACTTGCATTCTTCACTTAGTAATATGCTCTAGACATCTAACCATGTCAATCTATCATTTCACTCTGGATCCTGACAGAAAATAAATGGCTCAAATAAAATTCAGTAATTTCAGGAGAGTTTGATAACCTGAACTTCATAGGGAGACCATAGGGGACAGTGCAGTACCCTGAGATGAGTAATAATGAGAGCATTGTTGTCACCTGTAGACCGGGACAGAGATTGAGATGGGGTGTGGGGATGGTGGGAGAGAGGGAGAGGGAGAGGGAGAGGGAGGGAGGAAGAGAGAGAGGGAGAGAGAGAGGGAGAGAGAGAGAGATGGAATAGCCTGCTTGGCAGGACCGAGAGATCTTCAGTGGAGGGAGGCAGTCACTATGCACGGATTCCATAGGAAGAGAGCCAGAGAAATAAGAATCCTTCCCTCTCTGTTATGGATTAAACATCGTATATCCCCAAATTCATATGTTGAAGCCCTAAACCCCCAATGTGACGGTATTTCGACATGGAGCCTTTGGGAGGTAATCAGTGTTAGATGAAGTCATAAGGGTGAGGTCCTCATGATGGGATTAGCGCCCTCATAAGAGAAGATGAAAGAGCTTGCTCATTCTCACTCCACACACAGGCACTGCGAAAAGGCCATGCTAGCACACAGTGAGAAGGTGGCCATCTGCAAGCCAGGAAAAGAGCTCTCACTAGAAACCAAACCCTGCTGGACGTTGATCTTGGACTTTCCAGCTTCCAGAACTGTGTGATAATAAATGTCTGTTGTTTAAGTCACCCAATCCATGGCATTTTGTTATGCAGCCCCTCTGATCTTGGAGAGAGGTCCTTGTTGGCTGAATCCAGTGGGAATCTGGAGAGCTAGAGAGTTGTTGATGCAGCCCATCTATGTCAGCTTCCCAAGGCACAGCAGGCACATTCATGCAGATTTAACTCTTCTGTAAATTTTCAGTGCCTGTAGATGACAGACATTGTTCTAGGGGCAAGAGAATAAGGTAAAAAAAAAAAAAGCCCACTGTCCTTCAGGAGCTCACATCCATTAGTATTGGAGTCAGTGTTCCATAGAATGCAGAATATTTCTTAGCTTGTATGTGTGAGTTTGTTAATGATTTGTTACTGATGGGAATTTATGCCACTTTAACTTTTCCTTATTTAAACAGTGCTTCATGAATATTGATGTTTGTGCATCTTTCTTTACATGTAATAATACTTCTCTCTGGTAGATACTAAGAAGTAGAATTGCTGGATTAAAGGAAATAGGCATTTTTAATGTTAAATAGGCTGATCTAAATTACACTTCTACAAATAGGGTATGAGTACTTACCCCTCTTCCCTCAGTGATAGTTATTGTCATTCTCTCAAAGTGTACCAGTCTGATGCAGGGCAGAGGGAGGCTGCGGACCGGCATAGTCAGTGATTGTTTTTTGAGTTTGAATTTTGCTGACCTCTGGTAAGAATTAGAACCTTTTGAGGTATTTATCGCTGTTTGTGTTTCCCGTTTTGTGAATTACCTTGTTTGTTTGTATCCTTTGCCGATTTTTTATAGAGTCATTGTCTTATTTATTTCAAAGAGTTCTTTATCTATTTTAAGTTGTTCTTACTTTAAAGTCTTGTTCTGTTTGCTTTAGTAACACTGTTTAGTCAGGCCTTAGGTGGTGCTTATACGTGGGGTCTCTTAGTCATTGTGCTGATTTTCCTCAAAAGTTCGTCAATGTTTGGCTGAATTCATCTTGTAAGATTCCCTCTTGACTCCCCTGTGAATGCTTCATCTCTTTGTGACACTGGTGGGTAGACTATGCCAGCAGCTACTCTCTTGGGAATGCAATCCCCCTGTTTTCTCTGGGACGCTGTTCTACTGCCCTGACTCATGTACCCCTCTTCCTGCTCCATCTGGGGCCGATGCCTTTGCTGCCTCAGCCCAGCATGGTGGAGTCTGTGAGAGGTAGGCTCCTAACCAGCCACACTGCTGGCTGCCCCCTGTCTGTCCTCTCTGTCCTGCTCCTGTGAGCTGGGCCTTCCTTGGAGTCACTCCCGCCTCCCACGGCTGTCCCTTCTTTTATTTATTTATTTATTTATTTTTAAGTAATAGACTTTATTTTTTAGAATAGTTTTTAGTTTACAGAAAAACTGAGCAGAAATTAAAGAGTTTCCATATACCTCTCCCCCACCCTTCCTCTCTCCACACATTTTCCTCTATTATTACATCTTGTATTAGTGTGGTACGTTTGTTACAGTTGATGAACCAATATTGGTACATAATTGTTATTAACTAAAACCCATAGTTTACATTAGGTTTCACTGTTTGTGTTGTACATGTTCTATTGGTTTTTCCAAATGCAAAATGTCATGTATGCACCATTACAGTGTCATACAGGATAGTTTTACTGCCCTAAAAATCCCCTGTGCTTCTCTATTCACTCTCCCTCCCCTAACCTGTAGCAACCACTGATATTTTTACTGTCTCTCTAGTTTATTTTTTAAAATTTTGATTGAAATACAGTTGATTTACAGTGTTGTGTTAGTTTCAGGTGTATAGCAAAGTGATTCAGTTATACATATAATATATATATTCTTTTTTTATATTCTCTTCTGTTATAGGTTATTACAAGATATTGGGTATAGTTCCCTGTGCTATACAGTAGGAACTTGTTAGTTATATTTTAATCCCAAACTCCTAATTTATCCCTCCCTCCCCTTTGGTAACCATAAGTTTATTTTCTATGTCTGTGAGTTTATTTCTGCTTTGTAAATAAGTTCATTTGTATCAATTTTTTTAGATTCTACCTATAAGCCATATCATAGGATATTTGTCTTTCTTTCTAGCTTACTTCACTTAGTATGATTATCTCTAGGTCCATCCATGCTGCTGCATTATTTTATTCTTTTTTATGGCTGAGTAGTATCCCACTTTATCTATGTACCACATCTTCTTTATACATTCATCTGTTGATGGACCCTTAGGTTGCTTCCATGTCTTGGCTGTTGTAAATAGTGCTGCTATGAACACGGGTGCATGTATCTTTTTGAATTATGCTTTTCCCTGGATATATGCCCAGGAGTGGGATTGCTGGATTATATGGTAACTCTACTTTTAGTTTTTTAAGGAACCTCCATACTGTTCTCCATAGTGGCTGCACCAATCTTTATTCCCACCAACAGTGTTGGAGTGTTCTTTTATCTCCACACCTTCTCCAGCATTTATAATTTGTAGACTTTTTGATGTTGGCCATTCTGCATCTGTCTCTTTCTTGTATGTACCATTTCCTTCTACTCCCATTTGCCTTCTGTCCTTCAGGGAGTCCTCAGAAATTTATGTGCCCAAGAATACCCCTTCTCATTTTTCAGGACTATTACAGAATTCAAATATGTTTTTCATATTGTGTCATTACCAGAGATTTGGGATTGGAGGGAGAAGGCTGGAGCATGAACTAGCTTAGTGGTTGCCAAACTTCTGCTGTAAAGGGCCAGGCAGTAAGTATTTGAGGCTTTGCAGACCAGATGGTATCTGTCACAAGTACTCCGTTCTGCTTTTGTAGTACAGAAGCAGCCACAGACGATAAGTGATGGATGGATGTGGCTGTGTTCCAATCAATCTGATCCACAAAACAGGCGTTAGAAAGAATCTGACTCTCAGGCACTGGTTTGTGGGCACCTGACCTAGACGCCTTCTCCCTTTTGTAATAGATGAAGACTCTGAGCCATAGAGGAGGTCAAGAGATTTGCCCAGAGCTGCTCCACTTGTGAGGGGAAGAACTCAATTGATCGCTTCATCCACTTACTCATCTGTGATCTTGCCTCCACTTTGCTCTTTTTGCAGGGTTAAAGTGACTCCTAAACATAGCCAAGTTCCCCCAGAGCCTTGGAAACAAGGAAGTTGCTTTCAACTTTTTACTTTTTGTTCTGTGACTTGAAGGCAAATAAAGCCCAGGCCAAGTTGCCCAGCTATGGAGCGACTAGGGAATCAGAGAGCTGAGGGCTGGATGGGCTGTTGGCATTAGGACTGAGAGGAGGATTACTGTCCACATTTTGGTCTTGCCTTTGTCAGCTTTAGAGACATTATGCAAGATTAATGGAGCATAAAGTATTTGAGCTCTTCAGAGACAAGTTTCTTTGTTATGATGTGATTTCTTTTGTGTTGTGATTCCTACTCATCTTGTGTGAAACTGATAGGATTTAAGCTATGTTACTTAAATTCAAGATGGAGTCGCAGAGGCCAATGTGACTTCTACACTAGTTGTTTTGAAACATCCAGTCTAGGACTGCGAGTGATAGATTAAGAGTGTTACTTTAGATAAGGAACTTGTTTAGTAACATCCTTGGGAAAACTTCACTGGAATGGGAGGGGCAATTGATAGAGGCCAGACTCCCTGGTGAGTAACATTTACCCCCTACTGGCAGACCCCTTCAAATGAGACCACTGAGCCCAGTAACCTGAAGGCCGTTGGCTATAGGACTGACTCCAGGCTGCTGGAGCTGTTCCAGACGGATGCTGCTGGAGCAGAGGGCCACTTCCTGCTCATGCCTGTTGGGAGACCAAGAGCCGGACCAGGGACCCCTGCTCGTCCTGACATGCCTGCTTCCCACACTTCTTGGAGTGGTTCGTGACCCTCTTTCTATTTTTTCTACTTTGATAACCTGTGCGTGTGCTAATTGTATGCGGTAAACCAAGTGATTCATGAATTGAATATGGGCTCTGTTTCATATATCTCCAATCCTGTGATTCTTACCTGGTCTTACTACTGGGCCCTGCAACAAACACATTCTAATTTAACTATAAATATTATTCCCAGTTTTAGTCAGTGGGTGCACCAGGGGCAGAATTTGATAGGGTTGAAAGCTGTTTCTCTTTTTGTCTAGCTTTAGGGCAATAGGAAAGGGATTATGCTTGGAGTCTGGTTTGAGGGTTGATCTGTATTCTGCCACTTACAAGCTGTGTGACTTTGAAAACATTGTTTAAACTCTCTGTTTGCCATTCAATTCATCCTAAAATGAGAATTATAATGCCCACCTCATAGGGTTGTTTTGAAGATTAATGAGATAGTATATAAGAAGGTAATTTCTATGTTGAAAGCCGTTGTAAAAACTGAAGTTATTAGTAGCTGGTTGGAGAATAGAAGCCTTGATATAGATAACAAATTAGTGCCACTTGCTGTGATTTGTTATTTGAAATGCAGGAAATGGGGGATATAACTGAAACAGTACACTTGACACGTTAGCTAGTAAACCCGTGTAACATTTAATGGGAAACTAAATGTTAATTTATTTCTGTTTAAATTTTATTATTCCTAGGGGCTTTATTTCAAGTTAGTGCATCTACTTTAATCTTCTTACAATTATCTAGGAGAATAAATTAAATCTTCCTGCCATTGGGGGGAGTTTAAATGAAGTGTTCCATTTAAAAATGCACTTGTACAAAATACAGTACTGCTTTGATCTGAGGAATGCGATGGTGAATTTCACCTGTTTATTTTTATAAAGTCATTCTTCATGTTCCTTTCGTTCAAAATGAGACAATAGGACATCATTGTCAGAGTACAGGAGTTTAGATCTAGACTGCTTGGCTTGAATTCCAGCTTTGACATTTACCAGCTTTGGACAAGTTACTTACTCTCTCTGTTTCTCACCTACTTCAGCTATAAAGTGGAGATAATAATAGTGCATACTATTTTTTATTTGCTTGTTTTAAGGATTGAATGAGTCATTGCAAGTAAAGTATGTAGAGCAGTGCTTGGCGGATAGTAAGAGCTCACTGAATATTAGGTATTATTATTGCCAACACTATGCTAAGCATGGTGCTAAGGATCTAAGAGAGCTGATCCATGTGTTAAGAGAGGAAAATGAGCAGATCTGGGATATTGAAAGAGTATTCCACTCTGAGTGATGTGGGGAGAAAGAATTAGAGGTGCATAGAGGCAAAATGGGGAAATGCTTAAGGAATGAAACTGACGCTTAATTTTAGGGAAACCTTCTCAACAAGGCTTCAAGGCATATGTCATGCTTTGCATTTCCTTTTACAGCTAAGGAGACCAAAGGTCCACAAATTATGAGTGGCAAAGCCTGGTTTTGACCTCAAAAATCAGTCTTCCACTGTGGAAGGTCATTGCCAGGCCTGCTCTATGGAAATATCTGACAGCCCAATGGCACAGCAAGGAATAAAACACGGCAGTAGCTATGCTACACAAAGTGCTTTGTCAGTGCTAATAGCTGTGTTATGTTACTGTCATGCAGTGATACATTTTGAACCTGAACCTGCATAGTAGCTCACTTGACACGTTGTAATAAGGTATATACCCTTGAGTGTTGGTGCCGATGTGTCCTGCCAACCTCCAGTGCAAGCTCCCAGGTCTAAAATGAGACAAAGAAGGAGAATCTGCAGTTCTTGGCCCTTCTGGGTCCCAGGCAAGCATCCCTTGACCCATGCAGGCTGCTGAAAACACTAAAATTCAGATGCACCTTCTCGGGGAACAAGAGAGCTGCAGGGGAGTTGCATCCGTACACAGTATCATAAATTCTTGACCTTGTATGTACTGTTGCATCATTTGTTTGCTTGTTCAGTGATAAACCAAAGTGGAAGGAATGAAGCTCAAAGCCAGTCATTGTTCCCACCAGTCCTTGTACCCTGAACCTGGCCTGTTTCCTACTTTAGTGCCTAGTACTGCACTTTTATTGAGTTCAGACCTTCCCAAGACTCTTCATGTTGGTGAAGAGACTCTCTTCACTACCGCAAAGTTGTGATGTTCACCACTGGCAAAGCGCCCAGAAGGACCACCTCACTGTGGGAAAGTGGAATTAACTGAACAAGAAACCTGACCCTCTCCACAGTTAACTTTCTCTTTGGAGCTTTCTCTATGGACCCTTCTTAATGATCTGAGAATGCTACCCTTAAACCTGGGTCCAAATGTGAGAGAACTAACATTTTTGTTGCTTTATTCTCTGCATAGCTGAGACCAACTAAAATTTTCTAAAAATATTGATACTTATAAACTAAGGGAGATCAGTTTCCAGTTATGGCAGGATGAAGATCATGGTGATTCCTTTCTGCCAAAACAAGTACAGAACTGGAAAAAGTTGCCCAAGATATCCATTTAAGGGCACTAGAAATTGACCAAAAGCAGACAACAAATTGAGAAGAGTTTATCCTTGAAAATGAGAGAATTTAACATAAGAACAGCAGGCTTATGTGGCCTTCCTGCGTGAGGTTCCCTCTCACAATAACCCTAGGGTTGCTAGATAAGATACACGTTTGCCCAAATTTGAATTTCAGATAAAGAACAAGTAATTATTTTAGTAAGTATGTCTAAAATATTGCATGGGACATACTTATACTAAAAAATTACTCGTTATTTATTTGGATTTTAAATTTAACTGGATAGCCTGTGTTATTATTATTGTTATTTGCTAAGTCAGGCAGCCGTCCATTTCTGTCTCACACCCCCTCACCTCAACAGCTGAAGCAGCAAGAATGTGGGGCTAGCTGGGACAACCAGTAGCTTTGCTGCCAGAGGGGGTAGATTTGATTTGGGGTGGGAGGTGGGAGTTAACACTTGTGGCTTTATCTGCTAAAAGTGATGAGCTTGATTGGGAACTGGAAAAATCATCTGCTTTACTGACCTGAGGTTGCAATTCTTACTGAGGTGAGTGGGTTTTTCTCAGGGTTCCCAGTTCACCCTTATGAATGCCTGTGTCACAAACGGGTTTCTTTCGGCGCTCTTACACCTCCCACGCCGTGTGCTGCCATTATTGGTTATTTGGTGGGAGGTTTAAAATGGTGATGGGTTGTTCTCACTTCTGTTGGTTCAACCTCACTTAGATCCTGGGTACAGAGATCTCAGGAGTGGGGCTTTTTCATCATTCTTATCCCCTATATGGTACCTCAGGTTCTGCCTAGTACCTGTGGCGAGCTGGGGGCAGGAGTGAGCTCCCTGGTCTTCTCCCAGTGGTAGCTGGCTTTGTGCCAAAACAGAAGCCTGGACCCTGGGGGATTTCCTGGCCCGTCCCCAGTGGCAGCAGCTATAGCTTTTAAGCTTCCCTCAGCAGCAGTGATCCTTTGCTCGAGATCAGACGGGTGGTTGCCCTGTACCACTGCGCCCCAACCGCAGTGGTAGATTGGTATCTCTGTGCCAGCGCATGGTTACTGGTGGGCTTGAAGGGGGCTTCCTGCCTCTGCCCTCAGAATTTACCTTTGCCTGGGCCCCAGGGAAGGGCAAGCCTTTTTGGCTTCTATCCCAGCCCAGAGGCGATGAACCTTTGTCTGGGCTCTGAGGTGGGAGCATTCCCTGCCCCAATCCCCAGAGACATATGCTTCTTGGCTCTCACTTTCAGAAGGGTCTTCTTCAAGAAGGGAAAGTGGGTGGGACTTTGTGTGCCAGAGGGCTGGGGGGTGGGGCTGGGATGGGGTGGGAAGAGCTTTGACAGAACGGGACTTCCTGTGTCAGGATTAACCAGGGATCTCAACATCACTCTAGGCTACACTTTAAAGAATGAAGAATTCCTTAAATTTTACCTGTTCCCTCACTATCCTCTTTTAAGGTGGTCACCTCTTCATGCTGTACTTTGCCACAGGTGAAGCAGTTTGTGCAGCTGGCCTCTCCTCAGAGAAGTCTGTCCTGTGAAAATCAGTTCACCTGTCTGCCTTGCTGTCTCGGCTCTCTGATGAGCTCAAGGCAAATCATGATTTTATTAATTATCCAACTTTTTCTTGCTTTCAAGGTGGGAGTCATTTCTTTCTTTTTTTTCTGCTTTGTAAGTCTAAAGGGAAGAGAAACAGGATCCCTCTTTAATTAGTCTTTATTATTTCTGACTTTCTTCTTGGCTCTCCTATACCACAGAAAGGTAGCAACTCCTCATACTTTTTGGGAGAAGATATCATTAGGATTCTATGTACCCAAAAAGAAACTGAAGCCATGAAGACACTTCATCTCTTCTTCTTAAGAGTTGAGTGAACAACGAAATCTTCTAAAGTTCATACATATTCTCATGTTTAAAATTTTAATGTTTCAATACTAAACAGTTAATTTCTTTTAAAAAGGGGGTTATGAAAAAATGTGGGACATGGCTGCAGATTTTGACTGGCTCTTGCTTTGAATAATTTTAGATTCTTAAAAGATGATTAAATTTTACTGCTTTGTAATATATAGAATATATGTTTTAAAATGTTAGAACTTTTTGTTGACTTAGATATATGCACCATAAACATTTGGAAAAGAGTGGATGAAACAGCATTTGGAAGGGACTTTAGCCAGTAGGTGGAATTTTATTTGATCTTAATATCAAATGACTTTTCAAATGCAATGGAAAGTTTCAGTTTTCCACTTTTCAATTCTTTTGGCAAGATATGATTAAAAGAAATCCAAGAGGAGTGCATTGAGTGGGATGATGTACTGTGAGATGCCAAGAACACTAATGACTTAAGAATGGAAAAAATAGGAAACCGTTTTGAGGCAGAGAAATTTAAATATTAAGAAAAATATCTCACTCAATTTGATGAGAGGGAAATTCTGGTGATTTTATTTCTCTCAGTAAAGAATGGGTCATCTTTAGAAATCTTTCATCTGGGAGTACAGCCCGACTTAACAGATAAAACAAGCATTTCACATGAACCTCCTACCCATTTGTAAAGATTTAGGTGTAGAGAAAGAATGGTAAACCAACAAGCAAAAAACTCATAAAATTAATCCTAAGAAGGAAATATTGGGTTAAAATGCCTATAAGAACTTGTGGATGTCCGAGTCACCATCGAACAGTAGGGCAGTTTTTTTTCTGCAGATAAGAAATGTTTATTCAAAATACTCACAATAGCTCTAGCTCTTCAGTTTTTATGTGTGAGGCCAGGTTACATCTGCATAGGACTCTGGGTGATGGCTATGTAAAGTTGAACACTGAAGTTTTATTTAGATATAGAATAAACATAATCTTCACAAAGGACCTTATTTTTAAAATTGTATATCTCCTTTACTCTCTACATTTTATGGAGTCATCTAATACTCTTACCTACAAATTTCCTAGAAGCCTCCTAGAATAAAACTCTTCTTTATTGTGCATGTGACATGTAAAAATTATATAGAACTCAAATTTCAGTATCATAAATAAACTTTTATTGGAACACAGACACCTCATGTGTTATGGATCATCTAGGTCTGCTTTGCTGTACAACAGCAAAGAAGTTGGGTAGTCTTCTCAGAGACCATGCAGCCTGTAAAGCCTAAAATATTTACTCTAATTTTCTACAAAGTTTACTGACCCTTACTATACATCACTATGTCTCAAACTTCAATGTACATACCAATCAGCCAGGGATCTTATTAAATTGTAGATTCTAAGAATCGGGTGAATGGTATTCTGATGAGTGGTTAGTGAGAAGGCCTGGAAAGGAGTTACAGCCTTCACCACCTTCTCTCCTGGAGGCTGCAGGCCTTTCCCTTCTCACTTCTGTTCCCTTATTGGTCACCTGGACCCAGAGGAATGTGGGTCAGCCAGACAGATCTAGGCTGAGTGCAGCCACATGGAGAGAAGAGCAGCCAGCACAATCCCCTTTGTCAGCCCAGCTAGTTGAGGGGACTGGGGCAGGATGGAGTAGGGAGTGAGTATGTGGAGGGAGCTGTGTCTTACTCTCATACATGCCCCCACCTTCTCCATATGGCATCCTCTCCTCCCCTCCTCTCCCTGGCCTAACGTCCCCATCATTACATCCCTGTAGATATAGAATAAGATTCCTTTTGGCCTCTGTAGCACAGGCTGATAGGGTGAGAACTCCTGGCTTTCTTCTCTTTCACAGTCTTCTTTGCTTTATCCTTTTCCTCTATTCCTTCAAGCTTCTGTCTTGCTACTCTTCTTACTCTGTATTCTCTTCCCAGGCGATGTCACCTGTTTCCATGGCTTCAATTGCTATTTTTATATTGAGAACTTCCAAAACGTTTGACCAAGCTTTCTTCTGAATATTGGTTTGCCTGCTTGAGATTCCTCAATTCCTTGGATGTATCATATTTAATATTCAGGTTTCATCAGTTCAAATAGGCTATTCTCCCAAATGCTTCTCCTCCACTACTCTCTCTAATAGTAAATGGTTGGCACCTCCCACTCAGCTGTTCATGCCAGAGACGTGGCAGTTGGCTTTGCTTTTCCCTCTTTCTTAACCTCCTCGAACTATCACTATTAGCACCTCCTAAATATCTTTGGAACCCATCCATTTCTTTCCTTTCTCACTGTCACCATTCTAATCTAAGTCAGCATCATTTGTCACCTGTTCTTCTGCAGTAGTTTTCTGTTGAATCCCCTATATTTAATTTTACCACACTAAAATCAATTGTCTTCACTGTGGCCGGAGTAATCTGTTTAAAATGAAAACATGATCATATCTCACTTCCCTAGAATAAGGTCCAAACTCCTTATTATGACCTGCAGGTCCTGACTACCTGGCTCCATCCCAAGTCTCTGGCCTCTCTTATTACTTATTCCCTTGCTTCCTATGATCCTGCCGTATTAGATTTTCTTTCATGTTCTTTTTCAGCCAAGTGCTTTAAACATACGTTGCTTATAATCTAACATCACGGCACTGTAGGTAATCCATTTGAACACTCATATTACTCTGGCCCCCAGCAGGGCATAAATGTTTTCCATGGGTGCACTGTGCAAACCAAGGTTAAGTGCAGAATTTCCTAGCAGGAGATAAGCTTCCTGCTTAGACGTATGACATGCTGTGGGCTCAGAGGGAAGAACAGCATAAGAGAATTTCCAGATCTGTGTGCCCCTCATGTTGCCAAGTTGCCCAGCTCTAGCCACACTTCTACATGAGGCTTTGAGACAGCATTCATTCTCAGACACAATTCCATTGCATAGATTTTCCCTTTAAGGATTTTTTGAGATTTAGTTGTTCTTTTCAGGAGTTAGAGACGTTGTCTCAAGGTGTGTCAGCTTCAGTCATGCCTGTAATTCCATTCTAATGGCATACAGTGGTACACCCAATGTAAGGTGGCAGTTTATTGAGAATTTACTGTGGCAGAAAATATTAATCATAACCCTAGGTATTAATAATATCAAGATTTATTGAATGATCACTATGTAATTCTTATCCAACCATATAAGATACATACCATTGTTAACCGTGTTTTCCGATGAGGAAATTGAGGTTAAGTAACTTGCCCAGAGACATATGGCTATTATGTAGAGGAGCGTGGATTTGAAAAACTTATTGGGAAATAACTTATTTTCCTGAGTGTAGGCTTACACTGTAGAGCAGTGAGAGATTTTGCAGCCTCTTCGTCAGACGTCAACCCCAGCGCACCTCCCCATCCCAGGCTAGACCCCCATCCCCTCAACACCCCACCACATCTTGTAGTTTACCATCTGTGTGTTCCAAGGTGAAAGTAGAATACTCTCACCCTGAGAGGCCAGGTGGGCTAAGTGTGTGCTTGTTCTTGAGGGCTTTTTGCCCATTTAGAAGATTAACATGGATTGATTGGATGGGAGGGGGATTGAAGACTTAGCACTTCAAGGGTGGAAGGGAGAAGCATCCATCCAGGAGAGTTGTGAGGATTCTGCCAGGTGGAATGGAGACAGGTGGGAATCTTTGAGTGCTTAGTGCCACCGAGGTGGGAGGAATGATGGCTGCACGGTGAGCCCACTGAGAGTGGAGACAAAGGTCTCCAAGGCCAAACTGGGCCTCGAGCCCCCAAATGTAAATGGATCCTGGCTTGGGCCAGTAGCAGGTCACTGGTGACCACACAGGCTGAGTAACAGGCCCTTCCCTGTGACCCAACATCCCATAAACCCTGGGATGTTGAAAGGTACAAAGTGCATGGAGAGAGGCTTGAAAATTAACTAGCATATTTGCCTTCCAGCCTTTCGTGGTGGGTTGGAGCTGAAGTGGACACAACTGAGTTGTATCTACACATTTACAATAAAGAGATGTGATGTTATTTGCATCTTGAGTGCCCAGGAACAACTTGCCCTTGTTTCAGCAGGCCTTGCTTAGTCCCCATCTTGCAGGTTGGCCCCATTGAAAACCTCAGCCTCTGTATAAAAGTTCGCCACCTAGCCATTGCTGAGTAATCTTATATAATGAGAGAGGAGATCGTGTGAAGCCATCCTGGGACAGTGTTCTCTGAAGGACCAGACCTTTGGTATTGCAGTTATATGTCTAGGCTCTGGAGTAATTCCTGGAGTTCACACTGTTTTCTCAAAGGCAAAAGTTACTAAATTTAGTTGAAAATACTTCATGTCAGCTATAAATAGAGGGAGAAAATACAACCTTTGAATTTACCTGTAATACAACACAATGTGGTATGAACACCTGTGAAATCTTATTTTTATTTAGCTTTATCTAGTCCACGAGTAATTTCCATCAGACTGAGAATGCTCCCAGTGTAATTTCCTGGTGTTGAATTATCTTAGATCAATGATAACTGTACCTTTTAAAAGATGTCTAGAGGACAGTTAAGCATTCCTCAGTTTAGAAGATTAAAAAAAAACATAGATTTTCCACCAGGGAAAGTTAAATAAGAGACAGATTTTTTTTTTTTAAAGGTGACCTGAGATCTTTGTGTTTTATCACTTGAACCTCTTCATGTGAATGTGAACTCTTTCACATATTTGAAAAGTATAATTTTTAAAGAGGTAAAATAATGATTTCCAGGCAATAATGAAATGAACATGTGTCATTAATTTTATTTAACTCATTAATTAGTGAAGGAACCAGTTAGATGTTAATACTAGTTGAAAGAACGTTTAAGAATCTAGGACATTTATAGGTGACGTGATAAAGAAGTATTATGATAAGATTGCTCAGTTAGTTATAAAAACTCTTTAATGTATAACAGGTCATAAATCTTTGGGGGTTGTCTGTTATACTGAATAGAAGTCTACAAATTAACAAGTTCATTGCATCTAGAACCTTTAATCTGTGGTAAACACTATGTTCCTGTGTACAATGCTTGGGTGGTCATTGCCCCCCTATGATTCTGAAAGTATGGGATATGTACTCCTTTTTCCTTTCTGATATATTATTTCAAAAGGACTATTGACTCAGCTTATTTCCATGACTGCAGATCCTTTCTGTGACCTGAAGAGGTGATCCACCCATGTACATTTTTCCTTATACCTTCCTGGACTCCCTGGCTGTGTTACAGCTTACACAGTTACAAGGGACAAGGATGCTGCCTTGACCACAGAACAGGGCAAATCTAATGGCAGGCAGCCTCATTCGCAGGGCACTCTCACAAATATTGCAGCTTCCCAAAGAGTTCTAGAATCTCACTTTAGTAAACATGAGTAACGTAAGCACAAAGCCTCTAGCTCTTACTTTTGATTGAGTTTCCAACTATTTAGAATAAGGAGCTAATAGTGACTTTACCAGAAGGTTTTTTTTTTTTTTTAACCAGAAGGTTTATTAAATAAACATTAATTATATAGGCTAGGGGTCAGGAACTCAGCCACCAGGATCAGAGAAATCTGAGTTCCACCATTTGTCTACCCCTTATGAACTCTGTCCTTTTGGCCATCTTCTTAACCTCTCAGGGCCTCAGTTTTCTTACGATGGTTATTGTGAAGGTTATGAAAAAGAATGACTATAAATGACTTATTACAGTGCCTTGGACACAGTTGTTTAGTAATACAAAATAAGTCACAAATTATGATTAACCATTGTAGGTCAGATGCTGTACTAGGCAGGTCTTGGACATTTAGGGATGATATGGTCCTACACCTGAAGATAAGTGCTTCCATTAGGGAGAGAGACCTGTAATCAACAGTTATCATACAAAATGTTTATTGCTTTTATAGAGGATCCATAAAGGGCTGTGGACATATTAGTGACAAAGCCATTAATTCCACCTAGCAGGGGGTGGTATACTGAAGAACATACAATGAGGTGACATTCAAGATGGCCTTTGAAGGAGTGGGAACAGGGTCAGAAAAGTTTTTCTGTAAAGGATCAGATAGTAAATATTTAGGCTTTGTGGGCTTTACACATGTTTCTCAACTACTTATCTCTGACATTGCAGCACGGAAACAGCCGCAGACAATACACAAACAAATGGATATGGCTGTGTTCCAATAAATATTTACAAAATCAAGCAGTGGCTGGATTTGGCCTGTGGGCTTTAGTTTGACAGCTTCTGGCTCAGAGGATAAGCTAAAGGGTACAGCCTACAGTAGTCCCCCCTTATCTGTGGGGGATACGTAGATTCAAGACCCCCAGTGGATACCTGAAATCATGGATAGTACCGAAGCCTAGGTATACATTTTTCCCCCTACACTAATGGGCAGGTAGCAGGTACAGTGTGGATAATAGGCATGATTCACTACTGAGGCGGGATGGAGTAGGAGAGTGAGAGATTTCATCATGCTGCTCAGAATGGCAATTTAAAACTTATCAATTGTTTATTTCTGGAATTTTCCATTGAATATTTTCGAATCATAGTTGACCGTGGGTAACTGAAACCATGGAAAGTGAAACACAGGAGAGTGGGGGGACTACTCTGTTTTCTGTAGGTTGAGGATGAGGATGGGGTGAAGTTGTTTGGTCACCTGATGGTGAAGCTTTCAAAATGAAAAGTGACAGAAGGTGGGAGTGGGAGTCTTCATGACCTTGAATTTTAAGTGAGGCAGTTTCTGGCGATGTTCTTCTTGCTGCGCATATTCTTGGGTTGTTAAGAGTGGAGCACAGCTAGGGCCACACCAAACTTGTCTGCAGGCATGAAAGGGCAGGACTCAGAAAGTAGTATCCTGAGGTCTGATGCAAGAAGGACTTGTTATTCATGGGTCTGCTGGAAGGGCTGACTAATCAAGAGTTGAGAAGTGAACCAAAGGCCAGGAATTGGACACAATTAATCAAGCACCAGAGCTGGGGTGACCGTTAGGAGGCAAAAGCCACAGAAGTGTGTGTGCTGGAAGCAGCAGCCAGTGGGGTGGTGGGCAGCCGGACTCGTGGCCTGGCGGGACAAGGGCAGGTGCCAGGTGGTAAGTGCTGAGCCAGTGCCTGATGAGGCTGTTCTTTAGGTGGGTGTGGTGTACTTTGCCTGGGGTTAGGTGGGATGTGATAATCGCTCTGGCTCTAGAGCTTACCAATTTGGGATCCATAATTTATATTCCAGAGAGATAGGCTCATCAATTTATTTTTTAAAACATATAAGCAATATTCACTAAGCACGAGTAATGCATGTTAGAAGTCTGAAGAGTTCCAATATTAATTAAGATGTAAAAGAAGGAGATAGACAACTGGAAGAAAATATACAAAAGAGAAGAACAGTGTTATGTGCCAGGAAGAGTAAATTCAGCATTTTGAAAAATATCACATTTGCAAAAGGAGTAGACTAGATAAGGGAGACTTTGAAGGTTTCAGTTGCTTAGCATAAGCTAACAAATACCAGGTGCCCACTAATGTGATCTCTGTTTATCCATGTGTAGTGTCACGATGGTGTTGAGATTATGAGAGGTCATCATTCCTCTGTAGCTTGCACTGCTCAAGGCACATGTGGAAAAAAAATTTTTTGGGGGGGGGGTCTGGATGCTACATCCTAAAAGATAAACATGGACTTGAGGACACGGGGGTGGGGAGGGGGAAGCTGAGGCAAAGTGAGAGAGTGGCATGGACATATATACACTACCAAACGTAAGGTAGATAGCTAGTGGGAAGCAGCAGAATAGCACAGGGAGATCAGCTCGGTGCTTTGTGACCACCTAGAGAGGTGGGATAGGGAGGGTGGGAGGGAGGCTCAAGAGGGAGGGGATATGGGGATATATGTATGCATATGGCTGATTCACTTTGTTGTACAACAGAAACTAATGTAGCATTGTGAAGCAGTTATACTCCAATAAAGATGTATTTTAAAAAAATGTCAATAGAAGGGTAGCCAGGAAGGTAAAAAATATGTCAGTGATATGCTATAACTTTAGTTGCCATGTAATTTATTGTCCAAACTAGGATACGTTTGAGAGTGAAAGGGGGCTATTAAAAAATTATCTAAAACTTGGAAATAAAGCAAGAGAATGATTATGTATCCTTTCAGCGTCCTACTGGGGCATAATTTATCAGGCCTGCCCAAGATTATTTGATTCTCTAGAAGGGTATAGCATCTCACTTTCCATTTACTGTTTGATTAGTAAAGGAAATTACTACTGGAAAAGACTAAACCTACTTTGTAGATTTCTATCTAATAGAAAAGATAATCCCAAAATTTATTATTCATTGCCTCTTAGAGTGTTAACCAGTTTTATATCTTAACTAGCAAACTTATTCTAACATCTCTGTTCCAAGTCCTCTACCATATTATTTGTTCCCTCATTGATTAATAATTTAAATAAAATGTTTGCCACACATTCATTCTATATTTGTTTGAATACATATTTTAACTTTTAAAACTTTATACTTTGATAAGGTATAATTATTATTCTGGAAAAACAATGTTAAACTAGGACTGTCTTGGGAAAAACAGACTGTATGATCACTCTAGGTAGAAGAAGTGTTTGAATGAATTCAGACTATGTATTCTGGAGAAGATAGGCTGTAGGATGCTCAACAGGGGCCTTGAGTAATAAAATGTTGTGTTTTTTGTGTATTTTGAAAGCCTTAAGAAATGAGGCTGCAGCTACACGTAGGGACCAGAAGAGGTAGAAAGACAGATGGCAGCACCATGGTGGTTCTTTGGGTGCTGAAGCATCCAAGAGTGAGGCTATAGTTCAGGCCTTCCGTGTGTGCGTATGCAGCAACCCTTGTCTGTCGATTCCACCACTTGTCACTTGTAGAAGTGGGAACCTGAAGGATGGCATGGCTGAGGAAACCAACTCTCTCAAAGAGGCTTGGGGGGATTAGGTATCTTACCCATAGTTGCACAGGTTGAAATTCAGACATTGGTTTCTAGACATTCAGGCCTGAGATCATCCCATCACATCCCAACAGAATTCCTTCCATTTGAATTTTACATGGTTGAGTTTTGGTGAGTATGTCTGTACTATGCTATACATTGCGTTTTACACTCATTACATTTTGTAAATGTATTTCCAAGTATTGATGCAGTCTATATAGTTGACATTCATTTTTTAATATATATATTTTTACTGAAGTATAGTTGATTTACAATGTTGTGTTAATTTCTGCTGTACAGCAAAGCGATTCAGTTATACATACATATACACATATGTGTATACACACACACACACAGACACACACACACACATATACATTCTTTTTACATTCTTTTCCATTGTGGTTTATTGCGGGATATTGAATATAGTTCCCTGTGCTATATAGTAGGACTTTGTTGTTTATCCATTCTTTATAAAATGGTTCACATCTGCTACCCCCAGACTCCCACTCCATCCCTCCCCCCTGCCTCCTCCCTCTTGGCAACCCCAAGTCTGTTCTCTATGTCCGTGAGTCAGTTTCTGTTTTGTAGATAGGTTCATTTGTGTCATATTTTAGATCCCACATATAAGTGATATCATATGGTATTTGTCTTTCTCTTTCTGGCTTACTTAGTATGATAATCTCCAGTTGCATCCATGTTGCTACAAATGGCATTATTTCATTCTTTTTTATGACTAACATTCCATTGTATATGTATATACCACATCTTCTTTATCCATTCATCTGATGATGGACATTTAGGTTGTTTCCATGTCTTGGTTATTGTGAGTAGTGCTGCTATGAACATAGGTGTGCATATGTCTTTTTTTCCCTGGATATATGCCCAGGAGTGGGATTGCTGGATCATATGGTAATTCTATTTTTAGTTTTTTGAGGAAATTCCATACTGTTTTCCATAGTGGCTGCACCAGCTTACATTCCCACAAATAGTGTAGAAGGGTTCCCTTTTCTCCACACCCTCTCCAACAATTTGTTAATTTTAGACTTTTTATTTATTTATTTATTTTACTGGGGTATAGTTGCTTTACAATGTTGCATTAGTTTCTGCTGTACAGCAAAGTGAATCAGCTATCTCCTCTTTTTTAGATTTCCTTCCCATTTAGGTCACCACAGAGCACTGAGTATAGTTCCCTGTGCTATACAGCAGGTTCTCATTAGTTATCTATTTTAAACATAGTATCGATGGTGTATATACGTCAACCTATACCCAGAGAAAACCATAATTCAAAAAGACACATGCACCCCAGTGTTCATTGCAGCACTATTTACAATAGCCAGGTCATGGAAGCACCCTAAATATATGTTAATCTTATATCCTGCTACCTTGCTTAATTCGTATATCAGTTCTAGTAGTTTTTGTGTGGAGTCTTTAGGGTTTTCTATATATAGTATCATGTCATCTGTATATAATGACAGTTTTACCTCTTCCCTTCCAATTTGGATACGTTTTATTTATTTTTATTGTCTGATTGCTGTGACTAAGACTTCCAATATTATGTAGAAATGGTGAGAGTGGGTATCCTTGCCTTGTTCCAGATTTTAGCAGGAAGGCTTTCAGCTTTTCACCGTTGAGTATTGTATTGCCTGTGGGTTTGTCATAAATAGCTTTTATTATGTTGAGATATGTTCCCTCTATACCTACTTTGGTAACAGTTTTTATCGTGGATGAGTGTTGAGTTTTGTCAAATGCTTTTTCTGCATCTATTGAGATGATCATGTGGTTTTGTCTTTTGTTGATGTGATGTGTCACATTGACTGATTTGCATATATTAAGCTATCCTTGTGAACTTGGGATGAATCCCACTTGATCGTGCTGTATGATTGTAGTTGACATTCTTAATGACTAAATTCAATTAATTTTGTTGAGACATCATAATAAATATAATCATTACAAGTAGGGAACATTTTTAGCTTTCTAAAAGAAATTGCTTGTAAGAACATGAAATACTATTGTCACTATAAGACTATCTACCAGAATATTCATGTATTTATATATGAATGTACATATATATGTATAGGTATGTATACATATATTTAATTGCAGAACATTTAGAACTGTAAACCCAGATTTTAAATGAGTGAGAAACCTAAGAAGAGTTCTTTAGCTGAAAGTGTTGTATATTGCTCTAAATCACTTAAACGTGCCTGGGGAGGTATATCATTCCTTCTTATAACAGCCTTCAGTTTGACTTTCAGGAAAAACAATTAAAAATGGCTCAGTAAACTCTGAAAAAACTCCGTTTGATGGGTGATTGCACCACTAAATAAGAAACCATTACCTGCGAAATAGTCTAATTGAATTCCTGATGCCATGGGTCAGCTTTATTGTTTTGCAAAAGAAAGCTACATTTAAGATAGATTGAAGCTTTAAAATGCTTATTAAGCTACCAAATATTTTTGCTTCTTTGTATAGTGAACATAAAACATTTGGAAAACTAATAAAATGTCTGTGAACTCAGTCTAATAACAAAATACATTAAAATCTTTTAAAGATGGAGTCTTAAATCACTTGCTTTATGGCAGACTGGAAATTGTATTCTTAACCCTTTTCAATATTTTCAATGGCATCTGCTTTTAAAATTATTATTGGGTCACTTCAACTGCCATAGTGCTTCAGATTCTATTCTTGGTTACTATGAGACATAAAAGATGAATTTCTTAAAGTATCGTTCTCAAACTTTTTTTAAAAACTGTTACAACCTTCCAGTGGAAATTGGACTCATTGATAACAGAGAATTGGTGATGAACAAAATGGTATAAAAATTCATGCATAATGGAGTTATTAAAGGGTTTGTTCTTTGGTAGGATTTGTGGAGTGTAAAATGAAAGTATTTGTAATTATAAATTATTCTCCTGTAGTGACAAGGAAAGGACTTGCATTTTTGGTTTAGTTTTCAGTTCAGAAGGAAGACCCTCATCTCTTCCTAGCAGGTCGTAGACTATGCTTTTCAAGTCACTAGTTTAAAGCAACAGAAATAATTCCAGTATCAGACCTGTTCAGTACCGAAAAAAGAATGACAGAACTGAGATAGGAAGGCATTTTCCTGTCCCAGAAGAACAGTAGCAATTTTTGGGACACTAATGGAAAGCCCAGGATAAAAGACTGCAAATGAATACAGTGTTAAAGATTTGGCTTTTAAATATTGATGGGCTGGAATGGTTTTCTTTCTATCCTGCCTGATTTACTGTGTATGTGTATTTGGGGAAGAAGGGACAGGATAGAGAGGAGGAAGATGGAAGAAGAGATGAGGAGAGGATAAAGAATTTCCAGAGAGACAATCAGATCATTTGTCAGTAATAAGAATTTTGTCTTCTCTTTTTAAAATTGGTGTTTATACCTTTCATTTTTAAACTTATTTCAGAGGTAAATAACAGTGGAGTGAGCAATTTTTCCCTAATCCCTGATAAGGAGATGCCTCTGAGTTTTCACCATAAAGTGAGGAAAAAATTGCTCTTGCTTTAAGGTAAATATTCTATATCAAATGAAGGAATCATTGTTTATGCAATCATTTGATAATTATTTACTGAATGCTTCCAACATTGTAGGCACTCTGCTAGGGGCTTGAAATATCCTTCTGGGTCTAGTTTACTAACAGTTTTTAATGTACATATTATAAAACCAACACTGAATGCTGAGTTTTATTAAATATCTTTTCTGTACTTGTTTCAAAAGACTTAGAGCTTTTTTTCAAGTTGCAGTATGTGATAACTTACATGAATACATCTCATTTTAGAAGTAATTAGAAGTGGTATACATAGATTCAAATGTACATAAGTAATGTGAAATTCCCATATAGGGAATATCGTTAATAATATTGTAACAACTTTGTATAGTAATAGATGGTAACTGGTCTTATTGTGGTGATCATTTCATAATTTATGACTATTGAATTACTATGTTGTACATTTGAAACTAATATAATATTGTATCTTAATTATAACTCAATAAAAATGATACCAAAAATACATCTCGTGTTAAACACTGTAACATTTTTTCAATAAATTGATTTGGCCAGTTTTTAAAAAACATTTTCCTAGATTTGACTGGATATATTTTTATTTGGACTTACTGAATTTTGTGAATTACTGAATTATAAGTATGCCAACTTTATTTTATTTTTTATTGAGATATAATTGATGTATAACATTATATTAGTTTCAGATGATTTGCGAAATGATGACCATGGTAAGTCTAGTTAACATCCATCACCGCACATACTTACTAATATTTTTTCTTGTGATGAGAACCTTTGAGAGCTACTCTTTTAGCGACTTTCAAATATACAATACAATATTATTAACTATAGTCACCATGCTGTACGTTATAGCCTCATGACTTACTTATTTTATAACTGGAAGTTTGTACCTTTTGACCCCCTTCACCCATTTTGTGCACATCCCAACCCCACCTCTGGCAACCACCAGTTTTTTCTCCGTGTCTGTGAATTCCATTTTGTTTTTTGTTTGTTTAAAGTCTCTATATAAGTGAGATCATAAGATATTTGTCTTTCTCTGACTTATTTCACTTAGCATAATTCCTTCAAGATCCATCCATGTTGTTGCAAATGGCAGGATTTTCTTCTTTCTCATGGCTGCATAATATTCCATTGCATATATATGCCACATTTTCTTTATCCATTTATCCACTGATGGACAGTTAAGTTGTTTCCACATCTTGGATATTGGAAATAATGCTGCAGTGAACACCAACTTTATTTTAAATGATTGAATCCGTATTTATATGAGAGACAGACATAATTTTCTTATTCTATTTTGGCAGATTTTGTATCAGGAATTTGCTACTTTTGTATGATTCACTGGGGAGTTTTTCACCTTTTTTATGTTCTGGAATAATTTATATGACAAGAGTATTATCTGCTCTTTGAAGGAATAAAGAGCTTACCTATAAAACTAGGTCTAGTGTTTCTTTGTGGAGACAATTTTGGAACATCCTTTTAATATTTTTACATTGTTACTGGTATATCTTCTTTCAGCAATTTTGGTAACTTCTGTTTTCTTCTAGAAAATTATCCAGTTCATTGAAAAATTTCAAATTTATACTCTGCATCTGGCCAGAGACAGAGAAGAGGGGATTTAAGAGTCATATAGTAAGCCAGGCTTAGAAATGGAGTATATTACTTTTGCCAGTTGGGTTAAATATTCTATGAGATTTTCTTTTAAACTTAATACTCAATGAACTAATTATTATTACCTCTGATTTATAAAATATTTACAAATATTTGTACTATAGTATACATCATACTGTTTTGCAACTTGGCTCCCCCCTCTGCCCCCGCTTAATATATCAAGGGAATCTGTCTTTAAAGTCCATGTAGAGCATGATTTCTTAAACTTGGCACTATTGACATTTGGGGCTTGATAATTCTTTGTTGCAGGAGCCTGTCCTGTGATTATAGGATTTTTAAAAAATTTAATTAAATAATTAATATATTTTAATTTGGCTGCATTGCGTCTTTGTTGCTTCGCACGGGCTTTCTCTAGTTATAGTGAGCGGGGGCTACTCTTTGTTGCAGTGCGTGGGCTTCTCATTGCAGTGGCTTCTCTTGTTGTAGAGCATGGGCTCTAGGCATGTGGGCTTCAGTAGTTGTGACCCATGGGCTCAGTAGGTGTGGTTTTCAGGCTGTAGAGTGCAGGCTCAGTAGTTGTGGCTTGCGGGCTCTAGAGCACAGGCTCAGTAGTTGTGGCGCACAGGCTTGGTTGCTCTGCGGCATGTGGGATCTTCCTGGACCAGGGCTTGAACCCGTGTCCCCTGCATTGGCAGGCGGATTCTTAACCACTGTGCCACCAGGGAAATCCTATAGGGTGTTTATCAGCATCTCTGGCTTCTACCTACAAGGTGTCTGTAGCCCGTCCCCTCTGCAACTGTGACAACCAAAAGTGTCTCCAGATAAATGGCCCTTGGAGAGAGGGGCAAAATTGCCCCCAGTTGAGACTCACTGATGTAGGACCATGCTACTCTTTTTAAACTTTTTAATTTTCATTTTTTTGGCCACACAGCATGTGGCATCTTTGTTCCCTGACCAGGGAGCAGACCCGCACCCCCCTGCGTTGGAAGCATGGAGTCTTAACCACTGGACCACCAGGGAAGCCCCAACTACTCTTTTTTTAAGAGCTGCATTAATAACCTACTGATGAGTTTTTAGTTTGTTTTCAATTTTCCACTGTTACAAATACATTGAAATCAATAGTCTTTCACTCTTTGGTAAGTATTTTTATGGGATAAATCCTAGTTCTGGAATTATACACACGATTTTCACTTTAATATTGCCAAATACCATCAAAAGAGGTGAATCTGATAAACACTCTCATCAGCCAAGTATTACAGTGGTTTTTCCCTTATACTATCTGAAATAGATTATCAATCTTTCCAATTTTAGTTAATCTTACTGCTTTAATTTGCATTTCTTTGCTTAATGTATGTTGATCAAACTTTTGAATCTTTTCCTGTGATGTATCATTGTGTTCTCCACCCTTTTTCATATTAGGTTATTAATCTGTTTATTTTTGATTTGTAGGAATACTTTATGTGAGTATTAATACCCTCATTTGTTGAATTTTCCCTCAGCTCATTGTCTTTTATTCTTATCGAATTTATTTTTGCATAAATAATTTTACCTTTTACGTAGTCAAATTGATGTCAGTCTTTAATCACTTCCCTGCCATGCCAGGAAAGACTGTTCACAACCTGAGATGATTAAAATATTTACTCATTTTCTTCTGGTACTTTTATGTTTTTATTGTTTATATTTAAATCTTTGATCCCTCTGGAATTTATGCTACAAGTTGTTATATAAAAATATTTTTTCCTCAAATGGTTACTCCATTTTTTCATAGCATTTATTTAATGGTTTGTCCTTTTCTTTCTATTTAAAATGTTGCCTTTATTATACACTTAATTCCCAAGTACCTACTCTCTTCCATTTATTTATCCATTTCAAATCCCATACTGTTTTAATTACTAAATCTTTAGAGTAAAATTTGGTATTTGGTAGGAAATTTCTCTTTTGCCTTTTCCAAAATTGTTAAGGATATTCTTGCACATTTACTCTTCTAAGCATTTTGGAATCCATTTTTTTGTGTGTTCCATGAAAAATCTTGTTGGCTTTTTACTTGGATTTTATATATTGGGGGAGAATTAAAAGGTTGCAATATTCCCTTACCTTCCATTATCATGTTTTACCTCTCCATTTATTCGGATCTTTTTTTAAGGCCTTTAGGAAAATTTTTCTTCAGTAGTTTTGTTCAGTTGGTTGTATCTCTCTCAGGCTACTGACTTTCTTTAAATGACTGGTTATTTTCAGTTTTACATTTTATGCTGATTAGAATAGGCAATTGATATTTGTATGCTCACCCCAAACACTGATCCCTTGCTCGAGTTTACACACTAGGTTTTGTGGTAGTGGGTAGGTGCTACTTCCTAGGTGGACTTCCCTTTGGTGTGTGTGGAAGGTCCTCTATGATCACCAAGTGAAAATGACTGTACAGGTGGGATGTGTGTTTCCTGGAAGATCTGGATCAGGCTCTAACTAGAAATTGACTAGCCAAGCACAGCTTTCCCTTTGTTTAGATTTAGGAAGTAGTTCTTAGCATTCTGGCTGAGGGCAGGTGCTGCAGACAGCTGTTCTGTATCCACCTAGCAGAGGATGGACGGCCTGATCCAGCCATCAAAGGCAGTCCTTTACTTAATTACTTTTAATGCTGCTCCACAGCCCGTCTGGCTTCTGTTCCTACCAATTCTGAGCCTAGAGCTTTCCTGGGAGGAATAACCCCTACTTCTGCTGAAACCTTATCCTGTGCTTATTTTGCATTTTGGTTTTCTCTGCTCTGGTTTCTCTCTCATTACGATCTGTTCTGCTTTCTATTTTCCAGAAAGCCATCAACATTTCTGATAAAAACAGTTCTTACTTTCACTATTGCTCTGGCTTATCTTCGTTAGTATGGATTTACTGCCATTTAAAGGAAATTTTAGTGTGTATGTATGATTGGGGAGGGAGCATCTAAATCAGAAATCTGTAATTAAAAAAAAAATTCTCTTTTCTAATAAGTTGCTTTTCCTACACAAGAAAGTAAGTGAGTTTAGTAGATTATATATATAACTAGACGCCTTTCTGAATGTTCTTTTTATTTCTAATGGCTTTACTAGTTCATTCTTTTGTGTTTTAGGAGTTGCTTTCCATTAATTTAGTCATCTTGATTTGCAGACTCCAGACTTTCTTCTTCTCAGGATCATTTTCTTCTGAAACTGCTTCTGCCTCATCTATTCTGTTGCCCCTGTCTGGAAAAAAAATATATGTACATGTAAATACATACCTATATTTTGTATCTTCTAGTCTCTCATTATTTTGATCTCTTTTCATATTCTGAGTTCTAGGTACACAGCAGACGTTTATTGAAAAAAATATATGCAGTAGTTACTACAGCAGCTTTGCCAAGCAACAACTCATGCGAAGTCTTGACTATTTTTCATAATCAGTAAAATTCTAAACATGTAGGTAATTGATTGCTAGGTAGTTTGAAAATGTCACAGTAATACTTTTAAAAATCATTCTTTTATTTCTTTTCCATCATTTTCACTTAAAAATAATTTATTGTTTCAATTATTCAGTCTCAGTTTTCTCAGAAGGAAGCAAGAGGATATTTACTGAATGGCCACTCGTAAGATTTTCCAGAAGAGGGAAAGTGGGGCAGAGTAGACCCATCTCCTCCAGTCCCACCACTACGTGGGTCTCTGCCAGACCAAAGTGTATGTGTATGAAGTACTTTACTGAAGGGTTAGATATACCCAAAATGATATTGCATGGTAGGAGGGTCAGCAGTTGAAGTGTTAGTTGGTCTAAATGTTTATCTTTATGGCACAAGGGAGCATATTTCCAGGCTTTTGGCCTTCATGTGTTCAGTGTCCCTTGCATGTTTTTTCCATTGCTGACCTCACTTTTCTTGTATGTGACCCCCTCCTGTAACACACACATTTCTCAATTTAACAACTTCAGTATCTCTGAGGAAATTCTACCCTTTTCCAAGGAAGCCTTTATGCCTTGATGTTTTCTGGTGCTGCCTTTAACTGGAGAACATAGGGTGAGCATGGGCGTTCATCTCTGGGCAGTGGTACAGAATCCGGAGGTCATGGGCTCCAGTTCCAGGAGGCAGAGTGAGTATGTTCTCCCACCCTACTCAATTCCACTTCGTCCCCTCTGTTAGTGAGTGTATTAGTCAGGGTCCAGTTAGGCAAATAGCATGACACATGCTTTTAACAAAAACAAGAAATACAGGGAATTGGTATTGGAGGACAGAAGGATAATAAGGGATGAGTGAGGTAATATAGAGATAGGAGCCGCATGGAGCTGCTGTCACCCTAGGGCAGGGGAAATGGAAGAGGGTGAGGTTAATAGGACCCTGAAGGTTGGCAGTTGGGGCCTTGCGGAGCTGGGACCCAGAACGTGAAGAAGGGGAGCTGCCTGGTGGTATCTCTGAGGGATTGCATTGAGGCCAGCTCTGGGAGTGTGGAAATAAAGCCCAAACTGGAACCATCTGTAATTAAAACCAATTGCTGCTGCTGCTATAAAGAACCATGGCTGGGCAAGACCGATGGGAATGATGGGTAAACAGGAAGGAGAAAGTTCTTTGTTCTTCCTCCAGCCTCACATTCTCCCTCTAGTGATCTCTGTTGGCAGAAACTAACAGGGAGCTGCTGGGACAGGAGAACTGTCTACAGAGTCCGAGCCCCAGCATCACACAGCTGAGTAGAGAAGGGAGGGTTTCGAGGTGAAACAACAGTTAATATCCTGCACAGTGAAGTCAGTGAGGGTTTGACGTGAGGTGAGGTAAATGTACATTCATCAGAGATGCACAAGCTAATCCCACCTCCTGGAAATAACATTTTGGTGCAAGGATGGATGAGTAGAGCAGTGGAACAAATAGGGTACAGAAATAGAGGTGTACATATATGGTTACATGGTTTGATAAAAGTGCCATTGTAGTTCAGTGGACAAAAGATCACTTTTCAATAAATGGTGCTGGAGAAAGTAGTATCTGTTTGGGAAAAAAATGAATCTTGAACCTGACCTTACATCATACATAAAAATGAATTCAAGGTGGCTCATACTCTAAATGTGAATGGTAAAACAATAAAGACTTTAGAATGTAACAAAGAAAAATGACGATGGAGTAGGCAAGATTACGTAAATGAGACCCCAAAAGGCATTAAGTCATAAAAAAAAAAAAGAGAAAAAGATAAATTGGACTTCATTGAAAGTGAGAACTTCTGTTCATCAAAAGACATCATTAAGAAAGTGGGCAAGGGGCTTCCCTGGTGGCGCAGTGGTTGAGAGTCCGCCTGCCGATGCAGGGGACACGGGTTCGTGCCCCGGTCCGGGAAGATCCCACATGCCGCGGAGCGGCTGGGCCCGTGAGCCATGGCCGCTGAGCCTGCGCGTCCTGTGCTCCGCAGCGGGAGAGGCCACAACAGTGAGAGGCCCGTGTACCGCAAAAAAAAAAAGAAAGTGGGCAAGGAAAGATATTCATCAGTAAAGATATATATATGTATATATATGACAAAGGACTCATATCCAGTATGTATATATGTTAAACATCTGTAAATCAATAAGGATAAGACATATAACTCAAACGAAAGCTGCAGTGAGAGAATAGTACAAACGCATAGAATGGGTATAATTAAAATATTCAAAACATTGGTGAGGTAGCAGAACAGCTGGAGCTGCTGATGGGAGTGTAAATTGGCTCAGTCACTTTGGAAAACTAGTAGCTGTTCTCTATTAAGCCTAAACATACTCCAACCTTGTGATCCAGCAATTCTACTTGCATATATATTTCCAAGAGAAATGAGTGTCTGTATCCACCAAAAGGCATGTAAAAGATTGTTGTTGGCAGCTTTAGTTATGATACCCCCAAACTGGAAAGAGTACAAATATCCAACAATAGAAGAATGCAGAAGCCAATTGTGGGATAGTCATGAAATGGCCTACTATGCAGCAGTAGAAAGAAGGGACTGATAAACACAGAAGCATGGATGAATCTCAAAAACATTCTGCTGGAGAAGTAAAACGAGACACAAACATGTATATGCTGTGTGATTCTGCATATGTGAAGTTAAAGACAGGCAAATACAAATGATGATGATGGAAGTCAGAGTAGTGGTTGTGCTTGAGGAGAGCACTGCACTGGGAAGAGGCACAAGGGAATTTTCTGGAGTGACAGAAATGTCCTCTATCTTGATCTGGGTGTTGGTTACATAGTTTGCATACATAAGTAAAAATTTACCTAACTGTACAGTTAAGAATGTACACTTTACAGTATGTAAATCATACCTCAAAAAAGAAAAAGACCCTAAAAAGGAAAGAATATTTCTTTTGTTAGCACGTTCATGGCTTAGCACGTTAGGAGCAAGGGGATTCCCATGATTGTGCTGAGGAGTATTCGGCTCTTTTCTGTCCTGTGGAAGGCCTAGCATCACAGAAAACAAAACAGAACAGAAATCATAACAGCTTTTCGGTTGACCTTTTTGTGACTTGCGAGGAGTGGCATCACTTTCAAATTGAATTCTTTTAATTTTAGGACTCCTTCTGAGAGAGAAAGCAAGGGGGTGGGGAGTTTGTTCATCACACCCTGGCCTATATAGAAAGTTGAAAAAGACTTCACAGCACATAGAGGATGAAGTGCCCAGAACACCTTGGAAGGACAGAGGGAAGGCAATGAAGCAATACAGGGAGCAGTGCTAAAGGGCACAGGTATGTAGCGAGATTACCTCACACAGAAAGTACTTGACAAGTAATAGCTACTCACTCAAATCTTAGGCTTTTAGTAAAGCCAAGAAATAGCATCTTTGAGCAAATGGTGAAAAATTGTCTCCCTTATTTTAATCTTTGGGCAAGTGTATGTACGGGAATATGTGTGTGTGTGTGCATGTGTGCATATATTCATTTATGCACTGTGAGAAGAGAACTGTCTATGTATTAACCCGATGATCCTTTCCTATGAGAGATCACCTCTGCTGGATTTCTGGGGGTGATAAATAGCCTGTTTGCATCCCTAATGCTTGCCAGCAAGGAGCCCAGTGGAGAGTCAAGCCCTTTTGTTGGAGAGGTCATGGGCATTCTGCCAGAGAAGTTTGGGCACTCTAGGGGAAAGGTGATTGTAACTGAAGTGTAATTAAAGAAGCAACAGGACTGGAATGACCATCATTTGGAAGCAAGGGGAAAAACCAAGGAGGAGTGAATGAAGACTAGTGGTATAATGCTAACCCAAAGCTAAGTTTCTAGCATAGCCTGAATAATACATAAACTTGTAATTAAGATTTAAGATGATCCCCTGTGGGAAATGTTCTTTTGGGCCAGAAGAATTCAATATTTCTTGTGACCATTAAAGGCAAAATGATAAATCATCTTTTCATTCTCTGTTGGAAGTAGGAGAGTGGTAACTTACATCACAAAGTAAGTGCTAAGGTATTTAGAAGGAAGAACTGAGACTGCTGTGGGCAGTGCCAGGAGGATAGAAATCCATAGGAGTCTTGGTGAGTCCCATCAGCTAAATGTGGCAAAACTCAGAAGAGTTGTGACTTTTTGGTGTGGGTGTGGAGCGGAGGGTGAGGAAAGAATTGACTTTGGAGTTTTGAACTTTTAGGAGTTTTTCTTAGGAGAAGATGAACTAAACATTTTCTGGCCTGCCATTCTATATTTGTTGGGCTGAGATTTTAATTTTGAGATCTTTGCCATGAAAGGGTGAGACCATCTCGATTGCATTCTATATAATAACTGTGAAATAATTGGCCCTTGGGTGGATGCCGGTTCACAACAGTCAGGAAGGTGAAGAGGGAACTGCAAAGGGATGGAGACTGGAGTTGTAAAAATGAACTAGCTCACTTGCCTCTCTTTATGCACAGGGAACCAGAGTAAATTGTTCAAAGTCACACAGCCAGTTAGCAGTAGGGCTAGAACTTGGAAGCAGATTTCCTGACTCAGCACCTAAGGTCCTGTCCATTTTGCACAAAGCTCCACAAAGGGATGCTGTCCACCAGAGACACTGCTCAATGCAGGAATCATCATTTTGTCACGAAAAGGTATTTTCTGGTGCCTTCTTGCCTTCTAATAGATGGGGATACTGTGCATGGGTGGAGAGAATCATAGACCCCCTTCTTTTTAGGCTACAGGTTTAAGGAATAGAATTTTATTGGTTTCAGTAAGTTATACAGTTTTATTATATTGTCAATAAGGAAGAACATGGAGAGCTTTCCTCCTTCAGTTTTGTTTGTCTGAAAATGTCTTTATATTACTCTTTTTTTCTAATGATAGGCTGCATTTAGAATTTTGGAATGATGCCTCTTTTTCCTCAGCACTTGGAAAATGTTACTGAATTGTTTTCTTCTGTTTTTTACTATTGAGTAGTCTGTTGTCAGTCTAATAATTAGTATCCCTTTATAAATAATTGATCATTTTACTCTGGCCTTTTCACTTTTTTCCCTTGATTTCTTGTAGTTGTACCATGAGGGCTGATGTATAGATTTAGCTGTATTAATTCTACTTGGGACCCACTGGGGTTCCTGAAACTAAGGTTTCCTCTTTTATCAGTTGTGAGAAATTCACAGCCGTTATCTTTTCCAATATTACCTCTCTCCCATTTCCTCCATTCCCTCCTCTCGTCTCTTTAAAGACACATGTTGGACCTTCTCATTCTCTCTTCTGCTCCCTTTAACCACACTTTCATGGTTTGCATCTCTCTTTTTATCCTTTCTTCACATCTATCTTCCTCTTAACTGATTTGCTCTTCAGATTTTGAATCTGCTGCTCTATCTATTCTATCTATCTATGGTACTCATTTCCTAACGTTCTATATGTTACTTCAACAAATATGTTTGTCCTTTTGTTTTGAAGGTTAAAATGATCTCTTCCTAATCCACTCTTTCTTGAGGGTGAATCCCTTTGAAGATCCCAGGTTTTTGTGGAGTCTGTTCCATTACCCTGACTTGCCCAGGCCAAAGTTTATCACTATTTGGCTGTTAATATGCTAATCCTTCTAGAACCACCCCTTTATTCTTTATTTCCTGATATCAATGAAGCTTCAGCTCCCATTTACCATTTCAGCTTTCTACTGAATTTCAATTTTTTAGTTTTCCTCTTCATTTTGGGCTTTTCTCTTACTTTAGGGTCCTTTGTCATGCATGTAAGTGGAATGTTGTTGTCCAGCTCCTCTAGATGCTTTGCATGGAAGGGTTTTTAATGTTATTCAGACCAGGGTTTCTTAAATTTAATATACGTACACATCACCTGTGAATCGTGTTAAAAGGCCAATTCTATTTCAATAGATCTGGGGTGGGGCCTGAGATTCTGCATTTCTCACAAGCTCTCAGATGATGCTATTGCTTCTGCTCCATGGACCACCCTCTTAGTAGCAGCATCCTAGATCACATATTATTGCAAGCAGAAATCCGTGGAAATTTACCTCTTTTTCAAAGAAGTAAAGGACTAGAGGATAGAGAAAAAACTCTAGTACTTCTATTAGTTAGACTTGTTTGGCTGCAAGTTATATCATACAAAAACTGAAGAATCTCTTGGAATCCTAAGACAGAATTTTTTCTTTTTGTCTATAGAATGACTGGAAACAGGAACTTGAATGTGATCAACTTTGCTTCTTTGCTTTCTGCATTATTATTTTCTGTCTCTTATCTGCTTCCTTGTTAACGTGGAGGGCATCAGCCACTGGAGAGCTCTCTCCTCTTCTCTCTCTCTCTCAAAATCAAAGAAGTAGTATATCATAGTGGACAAAGGAATGGCTTATTGACCTAAACTGTCTGGTTTGAGTTCTGGCTTTGCCATTTGCTAGCTGTTTAACTTTGGGCAAGTCACTTAACCTATGTGCCCCTTAGTTCTCTTATATGTAAAGTGGGGGTATTAACAGCTCCTGCAGCATGGGATTAAATGAGTTATTATATAGAAAATGCTTAGAACAGATATTGAAATAGAGGAAGCATGCAACAAATGTTGCAATTTTTATATTTCCTTCCATTTTATTTCTCATATATCTTCTAGAAAATGACTCATTAGTTCAACTTGGTTCAAATACACAGACTTGGACCTATCAGAGGTGGCCAGGAGTTATATTGTATGAAATGGCTTCTCCTGCAGTAGTCATGTGGATGAAGGTGGTGGCAGTTCTTTGGAAAGAAGACGGTCTGATCTCATGGACTAAATAATGGGCTCAGTCAGTGGTCCACAATACAGTGCCTGTGAACTAATTTAAATAAACAAGTATGTCTTTATTTCTTCCAGGTGAATTATATTAATTCCATAGTTACTAGAAACTAAGTATTATTTTTGATTATTAATATTTTATTTTTATTATTTAAATTGGCATGTTTCTCAGGGCTATTCTATATGACATCATTGTACATTCTATATGCATGTATGGTCCATGCATATTTCCAGAGGGTGTTATTCATATGACTGGTCACCTACCTTGATGTCTGCTAAAACACAGTGTTTTGATGTCTGCAGAAACTCTGGCATTCCTGGAGTTGACTTGGGACCTCTTTCAGTATGCTTTAAGAAAATTGGATCCCATAATTCTTAGCACAGTTGCAAAGGCCCTATTGCACATGTACAAATGCAAATAGTTGGATTTCTTGTTTTTTTCAGGAAGGGCTCTTTTTAAAATCAAGGCACCCATCAGTCACCAGTGTTGTCTTGAGTGGTTCACTGCTTTCTATTATTTCTGTTATTCTGGTTTTTTAACGTAAATAATTATTAGCTTATCTTTTTATACCAATTAAAATTTTTTTGTAGATTTACTAAAGGTTAACCTTAAGTATGTATTGATGCAGTAATTTTCTAAAAGCCAGATATTTAAATATGAATATCATGTAATTCAGATATGAATCACCTACAATCCTATTGCTAATGTAAATTTCTACATAATTTCCCAAAACTCTATATTACAGTAACATTCACTATTATTACTGACTTCATTTGCCACTTGAATGTGGGAATGAGTGGAGCCAAGGGGCTATGGTTTCTCTTTAACCTGCTAATATGGGACTTTATGAGAAAAGCTGGAGAAGATAGTCTTACGGATTGAACTGTTCTGTCCCACACCCCCGCCACCCCACCAAAAGATGCTGAAGTCTTAACCCCCAATACCTGTGAATGTGACCTTATTTGGAAATAAGATCTTTACAGATGATCAAGTTAAGGTGAAGTCATTAGCGTGGACCTATGTCCTTTTGAAAGGGAAAAATTTGGACGCAGAGACAGATCGGTACAGGGAGAATGTCATGTGAAGATGAAATCAGAGATCAGCGTGATGTATCTGTAGGCAAAGATGCCAAAGATTGTCAGCAAGCCACCAGAAGCTAGGAGAGAGGCATGGCCAGATTCTCTCTCACAGCCCTCAGAGGGCACCAGCCCTGCTGACACCTTGATTTCATACATCTAGCCTCTAGAGCTGTGAGAAAATAAATTTCTGTTGTTCTAAGCCACTTAGTTTGTGGTACATTTTTACAGCATCCCTAGCAAACTAATACAGAAAGGAAGATAGGTAAACAGGAATATAGATATATAGGAAGTTAGGTAGATACATAGGTAGGTAGATGGGTGGGTGGGTGGGTGGATGGATGGATGAATTGATAGGTAGGTAGGCAGATAGATAGGTAGATAGATAGATAGATAGACTAACAAAGAAGAAATCAGGAGAGCTGAAGCAGGTGAGGCCCTGTTCTATAAGATAAGCATGAATGCTAGGGCTGTATGTTTTGCCATGAGCTGTGGATTTGCTGTTTGCAAAGTCTGTCACAAGTCACCTGCTTTGACTTGCATGAAGAGCAGGAAAATCATAGTGGTCCTATGTATCAAAAAGACACCGTGTGTGACACTATTCTCCTGGGGAGCTCCTGTCTGTGGCCCAGAAGTTCAGTCAGGCCTACTGGGCATTGCAGAGTGACAGTTATTGGCTGGGTGTGGGAGTAGCAGATGATTTCCATTTCTTGAGCGCGATTAGGAATTTGCTACTAAAACACCCTGAGCTGGGCTGTCATTGGTTCTGGTTGCTGGTGGGACTGAACATTCAGGTGCCACCCTTTGGTATGTGCTAGTGAGCAGAAATAGCAGTATTGGAGTAACCGTGGGAGAGAAGTGGTTATGAGGATATAAACTTACTCTTTCCAAGTAGGTTGGCTATCATGAAACTTAGACTTTAAAAGGCCAGCAACGTCTGGGGTTGGGATTGCTGCTCTCCTGTTGAGGGGGGATAGGTGGTGTTGGGAGTCCATTCTTTATCTCTTGCTTAGCTTATAGAAATCTGGGTCCAGATTCAGAATTTTGATTCTGTTCCCCATGTTCATGATGCCATTCCTGCCTTTGTGCCTGGCTCAGTGTGTGGGGTCTTTGTTTTCTGACTTTCTGACTTGGGCCCTTTCAATGCGTTTGCATCTTTGACTCATTCTGCTTCACCCCCTTTGTATAGGACCCCTCACCCTCAGGGGACCAAGCCCTGGTCCTCTGACTAGAGACCCAGCTGGCCTTGCTCAATCTTTTGTGTAACTATGTCAGAAAGCAAGATTCCACTGAATGCTGAGGTAGGATAAATGTGAAGTTCCAAAGTGTGGGGCCAGTCACCTTAGAGCAGACTTTCAGAGGAAATGTCTCGAAGCAGATCCATGGCTCGGGACTCCCTCACCCACTTCAAGAATTGAGAAAGTAGAAGAGGTGGTGGTGTTATGGAGGTTTCTTTGGAAAGCGCTGTTGCTGTGAATGCTCCTTTCTGCACAAAGCTCTGTAAGGGTAGCCTCCACGGGTGCACTCAAAGAAATGGGGATATGCTGCACTCTGCATTTAGGAACCACTGTAGACCAGGTATGGCTCCAGCCTGGGAAATCCAGATAGGGAAAGCAGGGTTGGCTCACTGCTGCCGTGGGATCAGCCTGCTGTCCCAGAGTTGTTAGGGCAAAGGATGTAGAAGTGTGTCTGTGGACAAGGTGGGGGGCATGCGGGAGGGGGAGTAAGCTTGGAGTTTTCAGTAGGCCTGCCTAGAAGGGCAGAGGGACCAAAGCCACAAGCCGGAGGAGGGAGCCATCCGGTTACTGGGGGCTAAGGAAGAAGTTGCAAGGGTGTGGAAAAGCTAGGAGGATGTGACCTATAGGAGAGAGGTTCCCATGGTGGAATTTTCATGGAGTCCATGGAGGTGTCCTGTGAGCGTGAGAGAGAGTTGTTTTAAATATCTGCCAGGTCCAGAGAGCACAAGTCTCACTTAGACAGAACCACCTCAAGCGAGACCTTTCCTAGGGCCTTCCAACCAAGGTGTTGGGAGCCCTGGGGTGGGGGGCTTTCTGCTGCCCTGCTCTGTCTTCCAAAACTGCTCACAGTGGCTCCAGCCTAAAGCCAGTCCAGGTGCAAGAGGGGAGAAGATGGGGTGTTAAATTATAATATTGATGAATGTGATGGGCTGCACGGCCTAATATCTAAAGTGTGGTTGTGTGTGTGACTTAAAGTGACCTTAGAACTCTCTGTTATATAAAAGATGAGACAAGTCATGGGTTTGTCCAAATCTTTATCCAGGGGCTGGAGAAGAACTTTCTCCACTGAATAAAATTTCAAGGGACAGTGAGAGACTAAAGAAAGTCATGTTTTGATTACTTCCTAATGGTGTGTGTACCAGTTACTGGTTACCTCTGTGGGATGGTGCTTCTTTCAGGGCAACACTAGGAAGAAATTCCTCTGATACTTTAAAGTCAGAGGAGGAGGATGGAAAGACATTCATGGCCTTAAAAAGTTTAGGGCATTTGGAATAATGCTTATGGAGTTACATATTACCTTCTGTTTTGTAACAATTTTAGAAAAATCCAGTAGGTGAAAATTGGGCACTGGATTTCTTGGATGGCTCATGATGATTCGTGGCATATAGGTTTCATTTATAGGGGCAAGCACTGTTGTTGTTGGCACACAGCACTGCAGCAGAAGGCGTGGTTCTCAAAGTGTGGTCCCTAGACCAGTAGCGTCAGCAACACCTGGGAATGTGTGGAAACTAGATTATCAAGCCCCACCCAGAGCTACTGAATCAGAAACTCAGGTCTGGGTCCAGTAATCTGTGTTTCAGTAGGCTCTTCTGGTGATTCTGATGCAGGTTCAAGTTTCAGACCCAGCTGGCATTGAGGTTAAGTTTCCTGGCTTTGGTGTTCAACAGCTCTGTCTTGAATATGCCATTACAACTGTGTAAGTTTGGACACATTCCCGACTTTCAATCTTTTTACTAATCTGGAAAATGAAGATAGTAATTTTATATCTTTCATTGGACTAGTGTCAGCATCAAATGAGACAACCTAATTGAAGAGCTCTTTAGTACAGTCTCTAGAAATAAACTTTTAGAATTCTTGTCTGTTATGAGTATGGATTATTAGTTCTTCCTAGGGTTACTGGAAATAGCAAATAAAAAGGGAGGACTCCCAGTTAAATGTACATTGCATATAAACAGTTGTATGATGTTGCATTTTTTAACATTAAAAAGTTTAAAAGAAAGTTTTCTTTAAATTTTATTGAGGTATAGTTGATTTACAATGTTGTGTTAATTTCTGCTATACAGCAAGGTGATTCAGTTATACATATATATTTTTTTCATATTCTTTTCCATCATGGTTTATTGCAGGATATTGAATATAGTTCCTTGTGCTATACAATAGGACCTTGTTGTTTATCCATCCTATATGTAAGAGTTTGCATCTGCTAATCCCAAATTTCTAATCCATCCCTCCCCCACCCCCTCCCCCCTGGCAAACACAAGTCTGTTCTCTATGTCTGTTAGTCTGTTTCTGTTTTGTAGATAAGTTCATTTATATCACATTTTAGATTCTACATATAAGTGATATCACATGGTATTGTCTTTCTGTTTCTGAATTACATCACTTAGTATGATAATCTCTAGGTCCATCCATGTTGCTGCAAATGGTATTTTTTCATTTTTTATCCCTGAGTAGTATTCCACTGTATATATATACCACATCTTCTTTATCCATTCACCTCTTGATGCACATTTAGGTTATTTCCATGTCTTGTGAATAGTGCTGCTATGAACATAGGGGTGCATGTACCTTTTTGAATTATAGGTTTTTTTCTGGATATATGCCCAGGAGTGATTGTTAGATTATATGGCAACTCTATTTTTAGTGTTTTGAGGAACCTCCGTATTGTTTTCCAAGGTAGCTGCACCAATTTACATTCCCACCAACAGTGTAGGAATGTTCCATTTTCTCCACACCCTCTCCAGCATTTGTTATTTATAGACTTTTTATTGATGACCATTCTAACTGGTGTGAGGTGGTATCTAATTGTAGTTTTGATTTGCATTTCTCTAATAATTAGCAGTGATGAGCATCTTTTCATGTGCCTATTGGCAACCTGTATGTCTTCTTTGGAGAAATGTCTGTTTAGGCCTTCTGCCCATTTTTCGATTGGGTTTTTTTGTTGTTATTGAGCTGTATAGTATGTTTGTATATTTTGGAAATTAAGCCTTTGTTAGTCACATCATTTGCAAATATTTTCTCCCATTCCATGAATTGTCTTTAAGTTTTATTGGTGGTTGCCTTTGCTGTGCAAAAGCTTTTAAGTTTGATTAGATCCCATTTGTTTATTTTTGCTTTTATGTTCATTACTCAAGAGGTGGGTCCAAAAAGATATTGCTGTGATTCATGTCAGAGAATGTTTTGCCTATGTTCTCTTCTAGGAGTTTTATGGTTTCAGGTTGTAAAATTAGGTCTTTTAAACTGCTTTGAGTTTATTTTTGTATATGATGTGAGGGGATGTTCTAATTTTTTTTCTTTTGTATGTAGGTGTCCAGCTTTCCCAACATCACTTGTTAAAGAGACTGTCTTTTCTCCATTGTATATTCTGGCCTCCTTTGTAGTAGATTAATTGACTGTAGGTGCCTATGTTTATTTCTGGTCTCTCTATTCTGTTCCATTGATCTATATGTCTGTTTTTGTGCCAATGCCACAGTATTTTGATTACTGTAGCTCTGTAGTATAGTCTGAAGTCTGGAGGGGTTATACCTCCAGCTTTGCTCTTTTACATCAGGATTGCTTTGGCAATTCCTGGTCTTCTGTGGTTCCATATAAATTTTAGGAATATTCTAGTTCTGTGAAAAATGTAGAGTATTTTGATAGGGATTGCATTAAATCTGTATATTGCTTTGGGTATGGCCATTTTAACAATATTAATTCTTCCAATCCAAGAGCACAGGATATCTTTCCATTTCTTTGAATCATCTTCAGTTTCCTTTATCAGTGATTTATAGTTTTCAGCATATAGGTCTTTAACTTCCTTGATTAAATTTACTCCAAGAATTTTTTTTTGATGTGATTTTAAACTGGATTTTTTTTAACTTTCTCTTTCTGATAGTTCATTATTAGTGTAAAGAAATACAACAGATTTCTGTATATTAATCTTCTGTATAATCCTGCTACCTTGCTGAATTCATTTATTCTAATAGTTTTCATGTGGAGACTTTAATGTTCTCTGTGTAGAGTATCATGTAATCTGCAAATAGTGACAGTTTTACCTCTTCCCTTCCAATTTGGATACATTTTATTAACAGATTGCTGTGGATAGAACTTCCAATACTGTGTTGAATAGAATCAGTGAGAGTGGGCATCCCTTCCTGAATTTAGGGGGAAGGCTTTCAGCTTTTCAGTGTTGAGTATTATGTTGGCTGTGGGTTTGTCATAAATGGCCTTTATTATGTTGAGATAGGTCCTTTGTATATCCACTTCCGTGAGAGTTTTTATCATGAATGGATGTTGAATTTTGATGAGTGCTTTCTCTGTATCTGTTGAGATGATCACGTGGTTTTTGTCTTTCCTTTTATTAATGTGGTGTATTACATTGATTGACTTGTGAATGTTGAACCATCCTTGTGATCCTGGGATGGATCCAACTTGATCACAGTGTATGATCTTTTTTTATGTATTGTTGGACTCAGTTTGCAAATATTTTGTTGAAGATTTTTGCATTTATATTTATCAGTGATATTGGCCATTAATTTTCTTTTTTTGTAGTGTCTGTCAGGTTTTAGTACCAGGGTGATGGTGGCCTCATAGAATGAATTTGGGAGTGTTCCTTCCTCTTCAGTTTTTTGGAATAGTTTGAGAAGGGTATGTATGAGTAGTTCTTTGTATGTTTGGTAGAATTTTCCAGTGAAGCTGTCTAAATCTGGACTTCTGTTTGGAGGGAAATTTAAAAAATTATAGATTCTATTTCACTTCTAGTGATCAGTTTCTTCAAATTATCTGTTTCTTCTTGACTTAGTCTTGGCAGGCTGTGTATTTCTAGAAGATTTTTCATTTCTTCTGGTTGTTCAATTTGTTGGCATATAACTATTCATGTTCATATTCTATTATGATTGTTTTTGTATTTCTATGGTATCAGTTGTAATTTCTCCTCTTTCATTTCTTATTTTGATTATTTAGGTTCTCTCTCTTTTCTTCTTGGTGCGCTTGACTAGGGGTTTGTCAATTTGTTTATCTTTTCAAAAAACCAGCTCTTGGTTTCATTGATCTTTTCTATTTTATTAATTTTGATTTCTATTTTATTTGATTTCTATTTTATTAATTTCCTCTCTAATCTTTATTAATTCCTTCCTTCTGCTGACTTTGGGTTTGTTTATTCTTCTTATAATTCTTTTAGGTGGTAGACTAGGTTGTTAATTTGAAATTGTTCTTGTTTCTTGAGGAGGCCTGTATTGCAATGAAATTCTCTCTTAGAACTGTTTTTGCTGCATCTCAGATTTTAGAAAGTTACATTTCCATTCTTATCTGTCCCGAGTTATTATCTGATGTCTTCTTTGATTTTATCATTGACCCACTGGTTTTATAGTAGCATGTTTTTTGTCTCTCTGTGTTTGTTCTTTTTGTGGTTGATCTCCAGTTTTGTACTGTTGTGGTCAGAAAAGATGCTTGAAATAATTTCTATCCTCTTAAATTTGTTGAAGCTTGTTTTGTGACCTAGTATGTGGTCTATCCTAGAGAATATTCTATGTGCACTTGAAAAGAGAGTATTCTAGTTTTTTTGGATGTAGCATCCTAAAGATATCAATTAGTTCCAACAGATCTACTGTGTAATTTAAGACCTCTGTTGCCTTATTGATATTCTGTCTAGGTGATCTATCCATTGATGTCAGCAGGGTGTTAAAGTCTCCTACTATTATTTTATTCTTTTCTCCCTTTTTCTTATTCTTTTCTCCTCTATTTCTCCCTTTATGTCTGTTAGTATTTGTTTTATATATTTAAGTGCTCCTATTTTGGGTGTGTATATGTTGAGGAGTTTAATATCCTCTTCTTGTATTGATCCCTTTAATATTATGTAATGCCCTTTTTTGTATTTCTTTATGGCCTTGTTTTAAAGTCTATTTTTATCTGATATGAATATTGCTACCCCCACTTTCTTTTCTTTTCTTTTTTTTTTTTTTTTGCGGTACGCGGGCCTCTCACTGTTGTGGCCTCTCCCGTTGCGGAGCACAGGCTCCGGACGTGCAGCCTCAGTGGCCATGGCTCATGGGCTTAGCTGCTCCATGGCATGTGGGATCTTCCCGGTCCGGGGCACGAACCCATGTCCCCTGCATTGGCAGGCGGACTCTCAACCACTGTGCCACCAGAGAAGCCCCCACTCTGTTTTTTGGTCAGAGCATTTAGTCTCTTGATATTTAAAGTAATTACTGATATGTATGTACTTATTGACATTTTAACACTTGTTTTCCAGTTGCGTTATTAGTTCTTTTCTGTTCATTTCTTCTTTTTGTTTCTACTCTTGTGGTTTGATGATTTTCTTTGGTAGTATGCTTGAGTTCCTTTCTCTTTGTTTGTTTTTGTGAATCTATGTTTTCATTTGTGGTAACCATGGAGTTTATGTATGTTAACCTATAACTATATCTACTTGCTATAAACTGATAGTCATTTGAACTGAAAGTTCAAACACATTTTTAAAAATCTACATTTCTATACTCCCTTCCCCCATATTTTATGATTTTGATGTCCTCTTTTGCATCTTCATGCTTATCCTTTTGTTGTTTATTATACTTACAATTGCTTTGACAATTTTTTGAGTTTTTAAAAAACGTTTCTGTACTGGTTTATTTAAGTGATCTTCAATCCTTACTACATGTTTATTTGCCTTTCCCATTGTGATTTTTCCTTTTCCTATAGATTCTTGCTTCTTTTCTATTTAGAGGAGACCCTTCAATATTTCTTTTATGGTAGGTTTAGTATTGCTGAATTCTTTTATTTTTGCCTGTCTGAGAAATTGTTTTACCTCTTTTTCTATTCTAAATGATAATCTTGCTGGGTAGAGTATCCTGGGTTGAAGGTTTTCCCTTTAGACACGTAGAATATATCATGCCCACTCCCTTTTGGCCTACAGAGTTTCTGTAGAGAAATAAGCTGATAGCCTTATGTGGGTTCCCTCATAACTGACTCTATTTTTTTCTTACTGCCTTTAGAATCCTCCATCTTTAAATTTTGCTATTTTAATTAGGATGTCTGGATGTGGATCTGTTTGGGTTCATCTTGTTTGGAACTCTCTGTACTTCCTGTACCTAGATATCTATTTCCTCTTTAGGTTTCAGAATATTCAGCTGTAATTTCTTCAAATACATTGTTTTAAACACCTTTATTCAGGTATAATTGCTTTACAATGGTGTGTTAGTTTCTGCTTTATAACAAAGTGAATCAGCTATACATATACATATATCCACATATCTCCTCCCTCTTGCATCTCCCTCACACCCTCCCTATCTCACCCCTTTAGGTGGTCACAAAGCACCGAGCTGATCTCCCTGTGCTATGCTACTGCTTCCCACTAGCTATCTGTTTTACATTTAGTAGTGTATCTGTCAGTGCCACACTTTGTCCCAGCTTTCCCTTCCCCTCCCGGTGTCCTCAAGTTCATTCTCTATGTCTGTGTCTTTATTCCTGTCCTGCCTCTAGGTTCTTCAGAACCATTTTTTCTTTTCTTTTTTTTAGATTCCATATATATGTGTTAGCATATGATATTTGTTTTTTCTCTTTCTCACTTACTTCACTCTGTATGACAGTCTCTAGGTCCATCCACCTCATTACAAATTACTCAGTTTCGTTTCTTTTTATGGCTGAGTAATATTCCACTCTATATATGTGCCACATCTTCTTTATCCAGTAATCTGTTGATGGACACTTAGGTTCCTACCATATCCTGGCTATTGTAAATAGAGCTGCAGTGAACATTGTGGTACATGACTCTTTTTGAATTATGGTTTTCTCAGGGTATATGCCCAGTAGTGGGACTGCTGGGTTGTATGGTAGTTCTATTTTTAGTTTTTTAAGGAACCTCCATACTGTTCTCCGTAGTTGCTGTATTTACATTCCCACCAACAGTGCAAGAGGGTTCCCTTTTCTACACACCCTCTCCAGCATTTATTGTTTGTAGATTTTTTGATGGTGGCCATTCTGACTGGTGTGAAGTGATACCTTATTGTAGTTTTCATTTGCATTTCTCAAATGATTAGTGATGTTGACCATCCTTTCATGTGTTTGTTGGCAATCTGTATATCTTCTTTGGAGAAATGTCTACTTAGGTCTTCTGCCCATTTTTGGATTGGGTTGTTTGTTTTTTTGATATTAGGCTGCATGAGCTGCTTGTAAATTTTGGAGATTAATCCTTTGTCAGTTGCTTCGTTTGCAAATATTTTCTCCCATTCTGAAGGCTGTCTATTCGTCTTGTTTAAGGTTTCCTTTGCTGTGCAAAAGTTTCATTCGGCCCATTTATTTATTTTTGTATTTATTTCCCTTTCTATAGGAAGTGGGTCAAAAAGGATCTTGCTGTGATTTATGCCAGAGAATATTTTGCCTAAGTTTTCCTCTAAGAGTTTTATGGTGTCTGGCCTTACATTTAGGTCTTTAATCCATTTCGAGTTTATTTTTGTGTATGGTGTTAGGGAGTGTTCTAATTTCATTCTTTTACATGTATCTGTCAAGTTATCCTAGCACCACTTATTGAAGAGACTTTCTTTTCTCCATTGTATATTCGTGCCTCCTTTGTCAAAGATAAGGTGACCATATGTGTGTGGGTTTATCTGTGGGCTTTCTATCCTGTTCCATTGATCTATATTTCTGTTTTTGTGCCAGTACCATATTGTCTTGATTACTGAAGCTTTGTAGTATAGTCTGAAGCCAGGGAGACTGCTTCCTCCAGCTCCATTTCTCTTTCTCAAGATTGCTTTGGCTATTCGGGGTCTTTTGTGTTTCCTTACAAATTGTGAATTTTTTTGTTCTAGCTCTGTGAAAAATGCCAGTGGTAGTTTTTTAGGTATTGCACTGAATCTGTAGATTACTTTGGATAATATAGTCACTTTCACAAAGTTGATTCTTCCAATCAAAGAACATGGTTTTTATGTATCCATCTGTTTGTATCATCTTTAATTTCTTTCATCAGTGTCTTATAGTTTTCTTCATACAGGTCTTTTGTCTCCTTAGGTAGGTTTATTCCTAGATATTTTATTCCTTTTATTGCAGTGGTAAATGGGAGTGTTTCCTTAATTTCTATTTCAGATTTTTCATCATTAATGTATAGGAACGCAGGAGGTTTCTGTGCATTAGTTTTGTATCCTGCTACTTTACCAAATTCATTGATTAGCACTAGTAGTTTTCTGGTAGCCTCTTTAGGATTCTCCATGTATACTATCATGTCATCTGGAAACAGTGACAGTTTTACTTCTTCTCTTCCGATTTGGATTCCTTTTATTTCTTTTTCTTCTCTGATTGCTGTGGCTAAAACTTCCAAAACTATGTTGAATAATAGTGGTGAGAGTGGGCAATCTTGTATTGTTCCTGATCTTAGTGGAAATTGATTCAGTTTTTCACCATTGAGAATGATGTTGGCTGTGAGTTTGTCGTATATGGCCTTTATTATGTTGAGGTGAGTTCCCTCTATGCTACTTTCTGGAGAGTTTTTATCATAAATGGGTGTTGAATTTTGTCAAAAGCTTTTTCTACATCTATTGAGATGATCATATAGTTTTTCTTCTTCAATTTGTTAATATGGTTTATCACATTGATTGATTTGCATATATTGAAGAATCCTTGCATTCCTGGTATAAACCCCACTTGATCATGGTGTATGATCCTTTTAATGTGCTGTTGGATACTGTTTGCTAGTATTTTGTTGAAGATTTTTGCATCTATGTTCATCAGTGATATTGGCCCGTAGTTTTCTTTTTTGCGACATCATTGTCTGGTTTTGGGATCAGGGTGATGGTGGCCTCATAGAATGAGTTGGAGAGTGTTCCTCCCTCTGCTATATTTTGGAAGAGTTTCAGAAGGATAGGTGTTAGCCCTTCCCTAAATGTTTGATAGAATTCGCCTGTGAAGCCATCTGGTCCTGGGCTTTTGTTTGTTGGAAGATTTTTAATCACGGTTTCAATTTCAGTGCTTGTGATTGGTCTGTTTATATTTTCTAATTCTTCCTGGTTCCATCTTAAAAGGTTGTGCTTTTCTAAGCATTTGTCCATTTCTCCCAGGTTGTCCATTTTATTGGCATATAGTTTATTTTTTGTTTGTTTGTTTTTGCGGTACGCGGGCCTCTCATGTTGTGGCCTCTCCCGTTGCGGAGCACAGGCTCTGGATGCACAGGCTCAGTGGCCATGGCTCACGGGCCCAGCCACTCCACAGCATGTGGGATCTTCCCAGACCAGGGCACGAACCCATGTCCCCTGCATTGGCAGGTGGACTCTCAACCACTGCACCACAAGGGAAGTCCTGGCATATAGTTTCTTGTAGTAATCTCTCATGATCCTTTGTATTTCTGTACTCTTAGTTGTTACTTCTCTGTTTTCATTTCTAATTCTGTTGATTTGAGTCTTTTCCATTTTTTTCTTGATGAGTCTAATGGTTTATCAATTTTGCTTATCTTCCGCAAGAACCAGCTTTTAGTTTTATTGATCTTTGCTATCATTTCCTTCATTTCTTTTTCATTTATTTATGATCTGATCTTTATGATTTCTTTCCTTCTGCTACCTTTCAGTTTTTTGTTCTTTGTGTAACTGCTTTAGGTGTAAGGTTATGTTGTTTATTTGAGATGTTTCTTGTTCCTTGATGTAGGATTTTATTGCTATAAACTTCCCTCTTAAAACTGCTTTTGCTGCATCCCATAGGTTTTGGGGCATCCTGTTTTTATTGTCATTTGTTTCTAGGTATTGTTTAATTTCCTCTTTGATTTCTTCAGTAATCTCTGTTTATTTAGTAATGTATTGTTTAGCCTACATGTGTTTGTATTTTTTCTAGTTGTTTCCTATATTTGATATCTACTCTTATAGCGTTGTGGTTGGAAAACATATCATACTTGATATGATTTCAATTTTCTTAAGTTTACCAATGCTTGATTTGTGACCCAAGATATTATCTATCATGGAGAATCTTCCATGAGCACTTGAGAGAAGGTATATTCTGTTGTTTTTGGATGGAATGTCCTGTAAATATCAGTTAAGTCCATCTTGTTTAATGTGTCATTTAAAGCTGTGTTTCCTTATTTATTTTCATTTTGGATGATCTGTCCCTTGGTGAAAATGGGGTGTTAAAGTTCTGTACTATTATTGTATTTGTATCGATATTGTATCGATTTCCCCTTTTATGGCTGTTAGCATTTGCCTTATGTATTGAGGTGCTCCTATGTTGAGTGCATAAATATTTACAATTGTTCTTCTTGGATTGATCCCTTGATCATTATGTAGTGTCCTTCTTTGTCTCTTGTAATAGTCTTTATTTTAAAGTCTATTTTGTCGGATATGAGAATCGCTACTCCAGCTTTCTTTTGATTACATTTGCATGGAATATCTTTTTCCATCCCCTCACTTTCAGTCTGTATGTGTCCCTAGGTCTGAAGTGGGTCTCTTGTAGACAGTGTAGTACGGGTCTTGTTTTTGTATTCATTCAGCCAGTGTATGTCTTTTGGTTGGAGCATTTAATCCATTTACATTTAAAGTAATTATCAATATGTATGTTCCTATTACCATTTTCTTAATTGTTTTGGGTTTGTTATTGTAGGTCTTTTCCTTCTCTTGTGTCTCCTGCCTAGAGAAGTTCCTTTAGCATTTGTTGTAAAGCTGGATTGGTGGTGCTGAATTCTCTTAGCTTTTGTTTGTCTGTAAAGATTTTAATTTCTCCGTCGAATCTGAATGAGATCCTTGCTGGGTAGAGTAATCTTGGTTGTAGGTTTTCCCCTTGTATCACTTTAAATATGTCCTGCCACACCCTTCTGGCTGCAGTTTCTGCTGAAAGATCAGCTGTTAACCTTATGGGGATTCCCTTGTATGTTATTTGTTGCTTTTCCCTTGTTACTTTTAATATTTTTTCTTTGTATTTAATTTTTGATTAATATGTGTCTTGGCATGTTTCTCCTTGGATTTATCCTGTATGAGACTGTCTGTGCTTCCTGGACTTGATTAACTATTTCCTTTCCCATATTAGGGAAGTTTTCAACTATAATCTCTTCAAATATTTTCTCAGTCCCTTTCTTTTCCTCTTCTTTTTCAGGGACCCCTATTATTCGAATGTTGGTGCATTTAATGTTGTCCCAGAGGTCACTGAGACTGTCCTTAATTCTTTTCCTTCTTTTTTCTTTATTTTGCTCTGTGGTAGTTATTTCCACTATTTTATCTTCCAGGTCACTTATCCATTCTTCTGCCTCAGTCATTCTGCTGTTGCTTCTGTCTAGAGAGTTTTAAATCTCATTTATTGTGTTGTTCATCATTGTTTGTTTCCTCTTTAGTTCTTCTGGGTCCTTGTTAAACGTTTCTTGTATTTTCTCCATTCTATTTCCAAGAGTTTGGATCATCTTTACTATTATTACTCTGAATTCTTTTTCAGGTAGACTGTCTATGTTTGGTCTGGTGGGTTTTTACCTTGCTCCTTCATCTGCTGCGTATTTCTCTGTCTTCTTATTTTGCTTAACTTACTGTGTTTGGGGTCTCCTTTTCACAGGCTGTAGGTTCGTAGTTCCCGTTTTTTTTGGTGTCTTCCCCCAGGGGGTAAGGTTTGCTCAGTGGGCTGTGTAGGCTTCCTGGTGTAGGGGACTGGGGCCTGTGTTCTGGTAGATGAGGCTGGAACTTGTTTTTCTGGTGGGCAGGACTGCATCCGGTGGTGTTTTTTGTGGTATCTGTGAACTTATTATGATTTTAATCAGCCTCTGTGCTAATGGGTGGGGTTGTGTTCCTGTCTTACTAGTTGTTTGGCATGGGGTGTCCAGCACTGCAGCTTTCTGGTTGTTGAGTGGAGCTGGGTCTTAGCATTCAGATGGAGATCTCTGGGAGAACTCTCATTGATTGATATGTTGAGGGGCTGGGAGGTCTCTGGTGGACCAACGTCCTGAACTTGGCTGTTCCACCTCAGAGGCTCAGGCCTGACACCCAGCCAGAGCACCAAGACCCTGTCAGCCACATGGGCCTCAGCCCCAGTTCATGTGCTTCCCATCACTCCGCCAGCTCCTGCCTCTGCGCCTCACTCTCTTTCGGTTTGATCTTTACTTCCCATACTGGGTGGGGGGTGGGGTCAGTGCAGAGGATGCCAGTGGGCAGCTGCCCCACTGTGTCCTCGTCCGCACCCCACACCAGGCTTGCCTGGTCCCTTCCAGTCATGAGGTGGGGTCCACAAAGAGAGTATGATCACTGGACAGACCCACAGACCTGGCAAGGAGGGAGTCAAGTACATTTTTGATCCCCTTTCTCTCTCTTCTCCTTCTGAAACCCCTATTATGCATAGCTTGGTATGTTTTACACTATCCCATACATCTCATATGCTGCTTTCATTCTTTTTGTCTTTCTGTCTGCTGTTCTGATTTGGTGATTTCCTTTATTCTATCTTCCAGATGACTTATTTGTTGTTCTGTGTCATTTAGTCAGCTATTCATTGCTTCTAGATTTTTTTTTTTTTCTCAGCAATTTATCTGTTTTTGATTGCTTCATGTTTATAGTTTGTAGTTCCTGGTTTCAGTGCTCTGCCTTTTTATCAATATTTCTTTAATTCAGTTAGCATTTTTATTACAACCTCTTTCAACTTGGGGTCTAGGAGACTCGTGAGCTCTGTTTCATTATTTGTTCTTTCAGGGGATTTCTCTTTCTCTTTTAATTGGGAGTAGTGCATCTGTATTTTCATTTTACTTAACTTTCTCTTCCTCTATGAATTTAGGAGAAAGTTATCTATTGTGGTCTTGCAAGGGTGTTTGTATGTGGAAGTGTCCCTGTGTAGACTATGTGTGTGCAGTACCTTTGGTACGAGGGCTGGTTTTGATACGGATACCAGCCACATCTTTCCTCAGGGTGTGCTGGCCACTGTTCCCTTGATAGGAGGTGTGGTTGCTGTTAGGGGATCTAAAACCTGTGCAGGGTGTGAGACATGACTTTCTCTCTGCTCCATGGCTGTCACCACCCTGTCAGGGGTGGGGTTTGCTCCCGGTGTGAGAGTAGAAGCCCTGAGGTTTGATCTTGATCAGCCTCCATTCCCCTGAATGCATGCCCTGCCCCCAAAACGGGGTGGGGGGTATTGCTGTGGCAAGTGAAGCCGGTGCCCTCACAGAAGACCAATGAACCATATTTGCAAGCACCTGGGGCTCTGCTCAGATGCAGCCCAAGGTTGTGTCGTTTCCCCTGAGTGTCCCTCCCAGCTAGTGCAAGGCTGTGGTGTGGAGGGGGCTGGGGCTGGGGGTTGGGGAGTTATGGCTGCAGGAACTGAGATGGCGGCACTGCCACCAGAGATCTGGGCTGCCTCTTTGTCAGTCTTCTCCCAGGACCTGTCTGTCCCAGATCTAGCACTAAGCTGTGGTGTGGAGTGGGCGGAGTCAGAGTGCTCTCATTGGGCAACAACTTCTGTGTACTCCTGTGGTGCCACCTGAGTGCACACTGCCTCTAGGCTGATAGTTTTTTTAAAGTTTCACTTCTGCTTTAGTTCTGAATCCATATATGATGCTGTCAATAGACACTTTATCTCAAGTCATAAGTCCTCATTTGTCTAACATTAAGGAAGTTATTTTTAAAATTTATTTTCAGTGTGTAGTTGAGATCTGTACAATGTAACTACTCATTTTGCTGCTTTTTAAATTATGTTTAAAAAGTTTGTTTACAAAAACACCTAACTGAATTTGTGTTAAATTTATTATTTTCCCTTTTAAAACCCAGTTCTGTCAGCTGACCACTATTACACATTCCAAACACTGACATAGGTCATATCAGGCTAATGGAGCAGAGACTATAAAGCTCACACAATATTACGTTTCTTTTCCTACACTTCCCAGCCCCCTTACAATTGGATGAGATTAAGTGAGGAGTTTAGGTCAATGCAGCATGTGAGGCAGTGTTTGGGTCTCTTCCTACGTAAGGCAGGAAAAAGTCTGTGCGCAAGTTTCTAGTACCATTGTTGACAAGACACATATTCCATGTGGAGCAGTTACAAGATGGCAGAACTCTAATGTCCTGGATTCCTGGGTGACCACATGGAACTGAGGTCTGCCAGCCTGTGAGGGGCAGGTAGTGTGAGAGAAATAAACAAGTTGTGTCAAGCCACATGGACTTTGGAGCTAATTTGCCATCACAGCATGACCCTGCCCTCCCTCGCTAATTATATGTCTTCTCTAAACAAGTAAGATAAAACAAGAGAGATGCCCTATCATATGAGCCATGGTCTAGACTTGGCTATAAAGTCACCCCCCTTTTAAAGGAATAGTTTGAGAATATACCTCACTTTATAGTTGACATATATCGTATGTCTCTTGCTGAAATAGGTTGACTGTTTCCTTAAGGTCATGTCTTTAAAGAGCCCCAAATTAGCATCTTTTGTCATTATTCATTATACTCTAATAAATTATGTTGACACTGATACCATTTCCAGCACGTCCACTATTTTTCATGTGGTAAATAACATCAACAGCTGGTCACCATATTGTCATTTAGAGCAGATTTAGTATAGGACTTTGAAAAATAATGATCTCTATATTGTTGGCATTGGGAGCACACAGTGTCTCAGAAGGTCTCTATAAACATTTACTGAGATTCATATAGGCTTAGAGTTTGATGGTTAAAAAGCCAGAATCATAATTAAAATAGGCCTAGAGCCAGTCCTATATGTACTAAAGACATTGTAGCATCAGATAATACTCCCCACCACATATTAGCAGAATCTCATTTCTCCTAAAAGTGTTCACCACTAATTTCCCAAAAAATGCCTCCCATGGGTCCCCACAGCAGTTTGTCACTTGTGGGCACCATGTCACATCTGCCCTCTTTCCTGCTCTTGCTCTAGCTCTCTCTAGCCCACAAAGCTGCTAGGAAAAGGAATAAGGCCACCCGTACCATTACCAATCAGAAAGATCGTTCTGTCTGTGCTTGGAGATTGTCTTCAGTCTCCAAAATCCTCAGCGCTGGATTTTTTTCAGAGGTGAGAAGGTCTTCCCAGGTCTGGGGCATGCAATGCCATTTGGGCCTTGATGCAACTCTGGTTATCTTGAAAATGTCACAAAAAAATCTCTAAACAGTATTCTATATTATAATTCTCAGTCTTCTAGTAGGGGGTCAAACCCAGAATGTTTAAAGAGAAATAAACAGCATACCATCCTCTTTACCCTCCTCCACCAATTTTGTTGTAAGATCTCAATGGAAAACACATTCCTTCTTTAATTATAAAACAGAGCTTAACATGCCTTTAACCAGACATCAACATGGAGTGTGTGTGTGTGTGTGTGTGTGTGTGTGTGTGTGTGTGTGTGTGTAAGGCGGGAGTGTCCATACCAGCAGAAGAAGTTGTGCCCTGTTAAAGCTGAAGCCTGCACTGCACATGGTTTTGCTCCTCTATGACTTGCTTTTCATAATATAGAGCATTGTATTCATATCAAGGAAGCTAAGGACACTTGAGAAAGACTGATCCAGGTTTCTCAAACCAAAGCAAATATAGAGGTTGTAGAAATATGAAAAAGATAGATTCCCTTACTAAAAAACCCCCATTCAAAAGGTGAAACAACTCGTGTCCATCAATAGGTGAAAAAATAAACAAAATGTTAATACATACAATGGAATATTACTTGGCTTTAAGAAGGAATGAAATTATGATATATGCTGTAACATAGATAAACCTTGAAAATGTTATGCTAAATGAAAGAAGCCAGACACAAAAGGACAAATATCATATGATTCCACTTATATGAAGTACCGAAAATAGACAAATTCATGGAGACAGAAAACAGAGGGGAGTGGGGATTGGGAAGTTATTGTTTAAATGGGTACAGAGTTTTCTGTTTGGGATGATGAAAAAGTTCTGGAAATGGATAGTGGTGATGGTTGAACAACTCTGTGAATGTACCTAGTGCCACTGAATTGTACACTTAAGAATAGTTAAAATGGTAAATTTTATGCTGTATATGTTTTACCACAATAAAAAAAATATACAAAGATTTCTAAGAGTAAATACATTAAATAGAGGGTAAACGATGGGAAGGATGATGATTTAGGTTTGCTAGATTATAAACTTCTTGAGGACAGAAACATTGTCTTATTGTACAATAGATACTACAATATCTATTAAAGTGTCTTAAACACATCGCAAGACTCAATGAATTCTAGCTGAATAGAATTAGGTGATGGCCTACAGGACTTTTCTATTTAATTTGTCCTTGGAGGAGGGGAATAAGTGGATTTCCTGATCAAATACAGGGAAATGCTTTTAAAGGCTTGTTTTCTTGGAACAGTTTGTTTAGATCTGCCGGTGTTTGACTGCAGGCTGGCTGCTTGAAAAGCTTGGGAAAGAGCCAAGCAAAGCAATAAGAGAGAAGTGATAGGTTGAGGGGTAAGTGATCGGAATTCAATCTGATGTGCAGCTCTGGCAAAGGGATGCTCAAAGGTTAATAGCACAAAGATATTGGCTTTGAAAAAGAACATTCTTTGAAAGAATCCAAAAAGGACATGGAACAAACTGGGTTGGAATTGATGGTACAGAATCTCTGCTGTGTAGAAAGAGGAGACAAGTGGAAATCACTTAAGATGGATAATATTCCTTTTGCACGGCAGCAAAGTACAAGTGACAAAAGCAGCCAATGTCTATAGCTGCTGAACTTTTCCAAACGCTTATTCAAAAAGACTCTTTTCTTGGATTATTCCCTTTGACACAAATGATATCTCTACGTGCAAAAAAAAAAAAAAAAAGTTCTTCTGGGAGGTTACATTCTTAGGGAAGTACAATGAAGCATCTAGATTTTGCAGTGTAGACCAAAACTTTATTTTATAATTGGAATTTAATCCAGATAAGTTTTATTTTAGATTATTTCTTATAAGTAATATGTAAATATATTCTTACTTCCTTAAAAATTCGAGCAATGGCTGAAGTATCAATACATAGAGTTAAAATGAAAAGCATCTTCCCCTTCCAGTTATCCCACTTCTTTTAACAGAGGGGTCCACTGGTAAGGTTCCAGATGGTTCTCTTCGATTTGCACACATATGTGTAAATATATACATAGCTTTTATTTCCATTAATTTTTTTTTATATAAATTGGATCAAACTGTCTTTTTCTGAAATCCGCTTTTTGTTGGAGTTTTTCAAAGCTGTGGAATGACTGAAATGAAGGAGACTAAGAACAGAAACCTTATGTCATCTACACACCAAAAAAACCAATGTTTGTATAATGAGGAACTGCCCACATTACTTAGAAATTAAAAGAAACAAAACTCTACAAGGTGATTTTCAAGCTATTCGTGTGAAAGGTGTGGAAGTTTATGTGACCATAAAGTAATAGGAAAAAATTCACACACCACATATAAAAAAGTCTCACCACTGTAAAGTCACATCTTTATACTTACATACAAAGAGTGCAGGCAACTTACTTGTTTTTTCTTTGGCTGGTTGATACCTTAAGAAATTAACAACTTTGGTATAGGTGTTAAATTTTGCATTTCCCTTCATCCTCTGTTAACTAAAGTGAAGAATCACAGACAGTTGAATTAATTATCCAAACTAGAACATGCGTAAAATTAAGCCAGATATTTTGGAGATCTAAAACCTGGAGTAATTTAAATTAGCTACAGAATTCTTATTGAAGTCATAACCCTCAAATTAGAGCTTGGCAGCATATATGGCTTAGTGGGTAAGGAAGAGAGAAGGGGTGTTGCCTTCTGATTATTCTCTAATTGCTATGTTACGGATTAAAAAGTATTTTGTTAGTCTTGTTTCATTTGCAAAAGTCAGGTGCTTTAGGTTGTTGCTTGTTGCATTGTTTGCACAAAGCCATCTCTCTTTGAGTATTTGATCTATAGACTGTCAGAGGCTGCTGTGCCACCCTCTGCCATGGGATGCCTTCCCCACTTCAATCATGGAGCATCTCTCCATCTTCTATGCCTCCCTGCATGTCATTCTTCCTCAGGGTTCAAAGAGCTTATTGGGGAAGCTCAAATGGATTTGGGGCCTCAACTCCTACTGGGACCTTTGGAGTCCGGCAGATAAGTCACCAGTCAATTCTCTTGCCTTCTTTTTTCCTCTTCCCTGTAATTCCAGTACAAGTGGTTGCCAACAGGAAGTGCCCTATGTTTTTAAACAAATGTGGATTGCTAATAATGAGGTGTATGATCATTTTTAATTGTTTTAAAGACAGACCTTATTATCAGCCAACATTTACTAAATTCCTTCTTTGTGTAGAACACTCAGCATTTATTTCCAATTCTTTTTGACCCAGGAGAAGTTCATGCTTTGTACCCTTAGCTTTGGACTTTAGCAGGATCAGATAATCAAAGATGTTTGGATGTGTCAGGCAGGAGACTGGATATTTTATGGCCTTTTTTGTCCTTTAGCCAAACTGTCATTAACGGACGTGATTCTTGATGAGCTGGTTTAAAGCAGTCAAGGTTTAGGAGGCCAGAAAGAGGCAGATCAAGCAAACAAACAAGCCTGTTATTGATCTGTGCATATGGGGTTTTACACCTTCCAAAATGCATCTACTGGCTTTGATTTTTGTGAGCTAGAATTTAAAGGATGGTGGCAAAACCAACTTAGATGCCAAGAGATGGAGACTGTATTAAACCAAGTAGGTTCTTGAAGTCTGTAAATGCAAATTACTACTACATTTGTTAATGAGGTTGCTATTTTTAAAGACACACACTAATACAGCCAATCTGTTTCACAGCACAGAGTGACTCTTATGTTATTGCTCCTTCACTGGATTTTTTTTCCTTTTTCTTATCTTCCACTTAAACTTCTTTTTCCCCCTCTTTTTCTTCTGGTAGGATCTACTCAGCTACTGCAACTGGGTTAGGAAGTGCAGATTAGGAAATGTCCTTGGATTTCCTAAACTGGTCATTTATCAAGAGGTTTCAGAGATCATCCAGTTGGATTCTTAGAGGTCAGCACTGGCCAACCTCTTATTCAGAAAGATTCAGGAAAATAGGAACCCTGGGGAGGAACTTATAAGACTTAGGTGTTAGAGGCTCATGTTCATTAATGGGTTGGGTGAACTAAGCAGATGATTTGATCTTTCTGGGCTGCAGTCTTCTTAGTCTATAAAATGGGAGCTGGTAGGAGAGTGAATTGGCACAAGCCCTATGCAGGTCAATTCAAAATATCTGTCAGAATTACACATTTACATACCTTTAGATCAATCGCATTTCCAAAAATTAATCCTTCAGATTGCGAATGACACATGTAAAATGACATTCATCGTTGTACTGTTTGTATTATTAGAAGTTTGGGAGCAACCCAACAGCAGACTGGTTAAATAAATTTTGGTACATCTGTAGGTACTATAGAATGTTACACAGTTGTACTCTCCATTATTGACATGGAAAGTTGTCCAAGATATGTTGTTAAATCAGAAGAACAAGGTTCAGAAGAATGTGTGTAATGCGTAATCGTTTGTTTAAAAGAAGAGAAGACGAACAAGAATATATACTTGATCTCATTTGCACAGAGAAACTTTGGCAGGAGACACAAGAAAGTAATTGAAAACCAAGCCCATCTACTCCCTTGCTTAGCCTGGGCACTGAGGTGGAAACCATATTTTACGTCTACACTAACGTGACTTTGCTTTTCCATTGTCTCCAATACCACTTCATTCCTCTTCTGGGACAATTATGCCCAATCAAATGCCTTGATTGTTCATTATAGGAACTTCCCCAAACATCAACCATTTGTGCCTTACGGTTCTTCGAATTCTTAGGTTTTAAAATCCTCACCTTGATGATTCCATTAATCCTGGACTGTTGTGTGGAGATTCTTACCCAATTCCAGTCAAGTCACTGCACTGAAAGACAAGCCTTAAACCAAGCTTCTAATTCTCAATAACTTTTGACCTTACACTACAAAGTGTTGCAGTGTGATGTCCTCTTTTACTGCAGTAAACAATACACTTAGCTTTGTCTTATTAATAAGTTGTGCTGGTGATTTTAGCAGAACCAGTGTTTGATAGAATAAAAAGTGATTACCTAATGGGGCAGGTATATGTGTATAAGAAAACCGAACAGCTGATGAAAGGGAGGCAAGACCCTTTACTGAATATTTTCATGCTGTAAAATTATGTGAATACATTATCTAAAATTAAATGGAATAAAAGTAAATCTTATTTTGAATCAATAAGAATATAAAATAAAGTCAGGGGTTAACTATTAAATAAGTTTTCTTTCAATGCTCTGATTCTATTACAATTTCATATTGTCAGCTAAGAAAATGATTCCCACAATTGGTGTGATATTGAAGATGCCTGCTCAGTTTATATACCCATTATAATGGGATAGCTTTCAAATACCCAGTTCATTGATTCATCCATGTTTCTAATGCTGATTTCAATTAACATTTGTCAGAGCTAAAAATACAGATTTATTCTAGAGCCCAGGTCTATTTTGACAGAATGATTTTCAACGTTGTGACTTTCTAGCATAGGAGAATGTGGTTTTAACTGGAAAACCAATTAATTTAAAAACTGTTCTGCTCCCGCCCTTTAACATGATTTGTATCAAAAGAGGCCTATATTTTTTGGAAGGCAAAAATGATTATTATGATTAGTGACTGACAGAAAATCCAGTGTCCCAGGGTGAACTGGATCTAACTTCAGAGGACTCAGAAGGTATTCTCATAGCCTCAGCTGACTGGGGTTTAAAGGTTTGTTGTTACTGAGGAACAACAGTAACTTTCCATGTCAATAATGGAGAGTACAACTGTGTAACTTTCCTAAAAAGGAAAGAAAATTGGCAGAAAAGGAAAAAGAAACAAATTTTAAAAGCAGTGAGAATGAATAGCAAAACTAACTTTGGCAGGTTTTTGTAGGATTATGGTTTGTTTTACCTTTTTTCCCCCTTTAAATAATATATGGACGGAACAAGCTAAATTAAAAGAAGAAGATGAAGGAAAAGGCAGAGGAGAAAGAAAGGAAGACAAAGAGAGGAGCAGGAGGAGGGGAGAGGGGGAGGGGGAGGGGAGAAAGGGAAGAGGAAGGGGGAGGAGGGGCATGGGGAGGAGGAGGAGGAAGGGGGAAGAGAAATAATACTCTGTGAGGATGTGCTGTGGTTAAGCTTTATGAAAAAGTAAACATGAGTCCTTCTTTTTGTAATCTAAGTGCTAAAAGAAGGAGAGATTAGGCAGAGATAATTGAAAATGACCCTGGAGCACTTACATTTATTCCTAAGTAGCCACATTCTTTAGGTACTTCCTTTTTACTTTATTATATCTGAGTGTAGAAAGAAACTATTAATTTTGAAAATATCGTAACATAGATTTTGCATTTGCATAGTAATATATTTTGTTTGAATGACATTTACAATTTACCAGAGACTCTCAAATATGTTCTTATTCCTGATTTCCTGATATTATTCACTATTGTCTATGTATGGCACGTTGAACAAAGAATATGTTCTTTCTTTCTCTCAACGATATTCTTTTTCATTCAATTAATATTGACATTTACTTGCATCTTTCAGACATCAGTAGTTATCATATTTATCACTCAGCATTAAATACAATTACATATTCAAGAGAGCTTTTTGAAGCTGGTGTCCATCTGTTAAACATAACCTCAGTTGACTGCATCAGTTTGATTTTTTGCTTATGAGCCTTTTTCTTCACTCATACTCATCTCATTTTTTCTCTTTTGATTGACAAAGGCTGACAATTTTATATTGACAGATGGGACTGAAATTTCTAAAAGTTGGGTATCAAATTTTTCTTTGTGGTTAGAGAAAAGGTTGGATTGAAATTCTATTTATCCTGCCACTGATTTTGATGAAAACATGGAGCACTGGGACCCCAAATTAGATGAAAGAATGCCCACTACTAGTTGGATGTGAGCACACCTGGCGAACAGGTAGGGTGACCTGTCAGGAGGGCATACGCATGAAGGACTGAGGCTACTCCTGGGAGAGAACTCGTCCTAAGGTGGATTTGAATACTCCCTACCATCTGTCCATCAGCTCTGTTCCCTCCCCAGCCCCATCAATATATAGCTGTGTCTGTTAATAGGAGAGAGGTTGGTAAAAGCAGAGAAAGAAATGTGTGGTACAGTTCACCACTGAAGCTCTGTACCTTGGTGGACCCATAGGAGGTGGTGCAAGTGCCTTGAAGATACCCCAGGTTTTGCATAATTAGGTGGCCCTGCCTGGTGGCCACCACAGTCTTGACTAAAAGCTGAAGTAGTATTTATGAGGTAGTTAATAAGACCCAATCTTGAGCCTTGGGAGAAGACTGTCTGGTGTATCCCAGAAATAAATGTGCGAAGCCTGTGTTGGCAGAAGAGAGCTTAGAGCAAAGCATTAATTAAGATGATTTATTGTCATAAAAAGAATTCTTTAGATGACATCCTTTGGGATGTGGGTTGCGCTGATTTACATTGGTCTGAAAATTGGAAAGATTTCTGAATAGGAATCTTTACTATCTGGATTTGGTGAATGAGATGACCCAATTAATGTTAGCTTCAGTGCTAGCCCACCAAATTTTTAACTGTTTATCAGTCATCTCCAACAGAGTTGTGGCTCATTCTCAGAGTGATTTCAGTGAAAGTAGTAGTGAAATCCCAGGTAGTTACAGAGGAGTAATGTGGTTTCTTAAGGGAACATTTAGAGGTAAATTGAACTCACCAGACCCAAAGCAGGCTCTCTCTCCATAGCACATGGTGTTTCCACTGTACAGAACTACAGTGAGCAATAGCAGAGGTTTTTTAGCGAGAGACACTGATTCTGGCTAACTTCAAATACTACAAAAATAGCTGCTAAATTTTTAAAGATGGAAAGGACATTGGATCTCTTTATTATAGACCTTTCTCACTTCAAAACTGAAATTTTCAGCTCTTAAAAAAAGATACCTAGCTTTTTTATCCATGAGAAAAAGTATTCAGAGCTCCCAATATTTGATGAATAAATGAATGGCTATTGATCCCTGAAGATCTCTTCCAAATTTGTCTGGCTTATCGTTGCTGGCCTTCTTGTATAAATTCGCTCTTCCTTAGAATCAAGGTTTTATATTGGCTGATTTAGGTATTTCAGTGCTTGAAGCTAGGCGGTGAGCTAGATGACAGTGAGATTTATTCTGGTGCTGTGACTCTAGTATTTTCCTAATAAATCCCAATTTCTGTTCCACTCTTAATCCCCACAGTCCAGAGGCTCCTTCCTCCCTGGTAGGGAGAGATTTGGAATTTTGGCCAATTTGGGGTTCTTTTATTCATGTCTTACCAAATGGCTGGGGGAAAAAAAGTCAACTGTAACTTTCTTTATGTATTTATCGAAAAGTAATAGAAATATGGGAGTTGAGAAATTATCATCAAAATACAAAAAAAAGGTTGGCTAACCAAAGATTGATTTATTTATGATTTCTTAGTCTTTCTACTCTCGAGATAACCTTTTTATTTCTCTCATTCTTTTGTTCAGTCCTCCAACAATTATTAATTGAACATCTACTATGTGTCAAGAACTATGCTGTGTGTGTCTACTGGGGGTTGTGGAAACCCCCCTGATGGAAACAATGGGGACATGGTCTCTGCTCTCATGGAGCATTCAGCCTGGCAAGTGAGGCAATTAAGGACTTCTCGACCATCTACTAACCTAAGGTTGTGCCTCAGTTTCCTCTAGTGTACAACAGATGAAATAATGCCCAACTCATACCGTTTGGATTACTGTAGCTTTGTTGTATAGTCTGAAGTTAGTGAACATGATACCTCCTGCTTTTCTTTCTTTTTTTTTTTTTTAATAATGCCCAACTCATAGAGCTGGATGTATAAAATGAGATAAAATATGTAAAATACTTAGCAAACTGTCAACCACAGAGAAAGCTCAGTAAATGAGGGCAGATATGTGTATAATCCCTTTCCTGACTCTTTTGAACCAAAGCAATCTATAAGACAATAACATTATGAGTAAACCTGAAGATAAATTACTATGGAAACATTACTAAGGTATGTCCATTCTCCAGCCATCCTCCTGCCGAAGATTGCCTCTTTGTGTTTGTAAAAAATTTATGGTAGTTGGGAAGAGAGAATGAGGAATGACCTATACCCAAGTCTTCCATTGTACTTTACTTCTTCAGTGATTGCAGGCTCCCGGTGGCAGGGCTGAGGAATGGAGTTCCCCTCATTTAACAGAAAGCCCGGTAGCCTGAGCTGACTCATCCAGGTTTGCACCTGCCATGTTCCTTTGCAGAGCCACCTTGTGGACAAAATCCATCCACGCATCATGGCATGAGGTTGAGAAGTACTTTCCTATTACAGTGTCACCGTGGGTAAAATGTGGCAGAATTCAGACAGAGCCTGTGAGGAACACTCAGACTCTTGCAAAAGAATCTGAGGTTTAAAATATGTATCTGACAGTTCCCTCAGAGTGAAAAGTCAGTCTCCCCCTCAAATGCCCCAATAATAGTGGGGTATAAAGAACGCAAATAGTCTTGAATTCAAGGAACTGGAAACCTGCTTGGGAGTTGGGAGAGAGAATGCGTATAACATGAAAAGTGAAATAGCTAAACAAGCCAGCTTTAAATAACAATACTCTTTAGCAGGTATTGTTGATTGGGCCTTGTGTTAGGTATAAGGGTGTAGAGATAAAAATATTTTCTGTTCTCAAGGAGCTTACAGTTGAGGGGGGAAGACAGGAATAAAGCAGCAGTGAAAATAGAAAGGTCGAGTCTTCCATATGGTAACAGTTATGTAGGTATTTAGCTGATAGCAATATCAGAGAGGTTACAGGAGAGTGCAGACTCATAGCTAAAGATGAAAGGCAGAAATCATTACTGTTATGCCAGAGGAGAGAGAGTCTGCAGTAAGTTGTAAACGGCAGGAAACATGTAAGGTAGACCCGGAAGGATAAACACTTTAGCTGGACAAATGAAGGCAGACTCCCCTCCTGTCCCTTCAGTCTGATGAGGGAGACAGAGCAGGCCTGGCAGAAGGAGGTGAGATGGTTTACAGAGGAAACCTGAAATGGAACCTGAAATGGAACCATTGGGTCCTAGTCTGGGGACTGATATGAACGGCTCTGATGGATTGTGTTAGTCTCTTCCCTCCTCTGGGCCTCTTTTCCTTACCTGTTAAATGAGCACATTGGGTTAGATGATCTGCAGATCCCTTCTCATGTTCACACCTTTGTCCAGTTTCTTCACTTAGAGCACATGGAGAATTCAAATGATGAGAATTTGAATGAGGCTCATCACAACTTGGAAAATACTATTTCTTTTCATGCCAGAGGAAGCAATGTAGGAGAATAAACAATAGCTTCTCAACGTTACCATGTTAAGTGTGTTTCTTTGTAGTAGGAAATTTCTTTTTAATCTCTTGCAGGTATTTTACTGGTATGTCCTCCTACTCATTGTATACTGCAGAAGGGATATTTCTGTCCCATGTAGCACCTGCTCTTTGTTGTTTTCATTTCCTGGGGAACCAGTCATCAATGATGACTAGTTTAGCTTAGTTTCAGGTGTGCAGTAAAGTGATTCAGTTATACATATATATGTATATTCATATATATATATATTCTTTTTCATATTTCTTTCCATTATGGTTTATTGAAGGATATTGAATATAGTTCCCTGGGTTATACAGTAGGACCTTGTTGTTTATCCATCCTATATATACTAGTTTGTCTCTGCTAATCCCAAACTCCCAATCTGTCCCTCCCCAGAAACACTGTTCTTTGGAATTCTCGACTCAAAGATTTTCTTTCAGTTTTGCAAAGGTAATATGCCATATACCAAAGAGCACTATGGCATGGGGGTGGTTTGGCTACTTATACAAAAATATATTGTGCTTGCAGTGATGGAACTGAAATTTTAATTTTTGTAAAAGAATGAATTCTGGTCTTCAGTAGCATAAAAGGCTGTGTCTATACAGAATCAAATTTAATGAAGAGCTGTCCATTATACAGCTATTCTGATCTATGTAGAAAATCAAAATGCTGAAAAGCAAAAGGCTGAAAATCGTATAGTTTTATCACTGGAATACCCTGATTGGTTGCTTGCGCTGGTTAGCTTCAACAGAAAATGAGTAAAACTCTCCTTCTCTTGTTTTGTGTGATAGTTACAAAGTGAGTTACATGACTTATTTCTTTCTGCATTTCAGATAGATGTGGGAAAAGGTTTCATTTAGGCACTAACAAAAGGACTATCTTTTATCCATCCAGGATTTCTTTCACTTTCTCTCCTGTAGTTCTGCCAGTTTGAGAATGGTGGTGCTGCTGCCCTATTCTTGTTTCCCTGTTAAAGATGGCTTAGGGCTTTCCCTCCCTGGATCATTAACAACATTAGCAGCGAGGTAAAGAAGAAAGCACCCTTCAATCCCATGACTCAGGACACAAGCCAATGACTTCTAAAGGTCGGGGGAGGGCCTGCCAGTGTCTTCCTGGCTCACATGTCTGGTGTCCCACCAGGTCACCAGGTGCCTTGGCTGGGTCGGTGTCACTTCTACAGAGAAGCATCAGATACCAGCCTCAGCTGAGAAGGCAGAGCTGACTGCAACAGACTGACAGTCTGGTCTGTGGAGGCAGACTCAAGGCTGATGGAATTCATTTCAGAAAGCTCTCCAACCTTCCCCAAAGCTCAAATCAGGCCAGAGAAAACATGAATTAACTCTTGAAGAAAAGCACAGGGAAAGGAGAGCTTTGCGAGTGGGTGGAGAGATTTCTGTATTCCCAAAGCCGAGGAGTAGGGAGCCTAATAGGCATTTTGCACAGAAGCATTCCCAAAACAGACCAGAGGTGCATATGCCTGCTTCCAGGTGAAAACTACATGTGTCCTGCGTGGCCCAAACCCGAGGACAATTTCCCATTTCTCCTCCTCCGAGGATTCACCGTTGAATCTATGGGGTGCACAGGGCTCTTAGTGCGCCCAGCTCCCTCTCCTCCTCTCTTCTGGAGCCTGAGGGAGGGGAAGTCCTTCCTGCCCTGGTGCCCAGAGCTGTCACTTGGGCCCTGGGTCAGTGAAACCTGGCCCCCAGCAGGACAGGTGGCTGTGTCAACAGCCTAGCCATCAGCACTAGGGGCCCTGTTTCTATTCAGTTCACATTGCTCAGTGATCTTGGGAGGGTCCCTGCTTAAGCACGGAGACAGACAGCTTTGGCTGGCTTCCACGTCCCATCGGTTTGTCTACAACATGCCATCCTTAGCGGTGTGTGTCTCTGAATTGAGGCAATCAGTGCTCTTCTAGGGTTAAAATAGTAAGAAAAATTCCTGACATCTTTGAAGGCAGACCCTCCTGCTAGTTTTAAATCACAGGCGTTGTTCTCTGGCTAGCTGTCTGGAGCAATAAAAAGGAAAAATACAAAAAGGCAGGCTGGGAAGAAGCGTGCGTTCCCGCGCGTGGGCAGGATCGTCTGGGGAGTGTTTCCAGGGAACTCTGGCAGGAGGCTTCTAGTTCGTGAAGGATTTCCCCGGCACCGCGCCAGGGCAGGATAACAGATGGGCTGCTTTCTACTGCAGGAGGGAAAACACCTTTTGCGGTCACCAGTGCCCTTCACTGCAGGCCAGCAAATAGCAGAGCCACGCAGGTACCCCTTCTGCTCCTGGATGCAGTCATGAGGCATCAGATTTTTCTGTGTAAGAATAGAAATCGTATTTTCCCAGTGTTCGGCTCCCGAAAGCTGTCAGCTGTGAAGAGTGCCCTGTCCTTCCTGATTCAGAGGCTCAGCTTCTGGAACGCTCCAGCGAGTAGCCAAAGGCGTTTTCATTTTTAGAGATTGTCAGACATCTTCACAGGCTTCCTGTTTATGACCCCTTGCCTTTGCGAGGTTGCTGACCTCATTTTTTCTGTCCTCAGGCTTGTACCATGTGTGGAGACCAGAAACCCCAGGGATCACAATTTGAAAAGTTTTCCCTTGTTAGCATGGGAGTCTTGGCATGCTTAGCATGGAGGTTAAGAAAAACTCAGCCAGTGCCGAAATTGTCCAGAGTAGCCTGCACTTTGGCTTGTCATTTTAATATCATATTGAGTTGCTATATTTCTGACCTCCAGCACAATTTCCTGGAAAGATTAAAATGAACCAAAATTCTTCATTGCATTCTCCCAACAGCTAGGTGAGGTAGATTTCTTCTGAAAAGGCCAAATCAAAGAGGAATTGGTTAGTATATTTCAGAAAATGCAGACCCTGGTTTGTCTTCTGCCACGTGATGCCTTGGGATGAGGGCTGGTTCTGCTTCCCCTCCTCTTCAGCTGCCTCCTGCCTGGCATTGGTGCCTTTCCTTCCAGAAGTGGTGGCTCTTGCTCCTCTGAGGCTGCTAAGCAGACAGGAGCTCAGGAATTCCAGCTGAACCTGGTTGTTTTAAGTGCAGATTTTGGGCTTATGAGTGTGCCGTGTACACACAACGTTTGTAACTTCTATTTCTTTTTGAGAGTTGTGATCCTTTTATACCTGCTCTTCTTCTTCCTTTTCGTCCTTTTTTTCTTTTTCTACCTCCTGTTCCTTCTCTTTCTTGTCTAGTTTTTTTTTTTTTTTTTAGAACGATGGACTATTTTCGATCTGTGGGTTTTAATACCAACAAATGACTCACTTTAACTGTTGTTGCTATTTCTGAGAGAGATGTTTATGTGGATTTGGTCCCAAAATGCGAGGCTGCTTTCTCAAACTACCTGATCTTAAGAGTCTTCTAATCTATGTGGAGAGCAGTTTTGGTCCTAAAACAGGTGATAGAAACAGCTTCCTGGTGTTCATTTGCTACCAATGACTTTATGTGCTTGTGTTTTTGTGATTATTGGGTAAACGGCTGAGTTATCTGTCCTGTCCCATCCTGCATACTTCTTGGTGGCAAGGATGGTGTCACTCATTTTCATATCCTCTGTGGTGCCTAGAAGACAGATTGGCATTTCAGCTAGCTTAATTTAATCCTTGTAAAAAGTGTGCGTGTGTGGGTCAGAGAGCTAGAGGAGATGATTCATGTGCAACTGAGAAGGGTAAAACCTTTTTACTATGGATCTCTAGCTACTAAACTGTTGACTGAAAAAAATTAATCTTTCCAGATACTTACAAACTAGATACAGAACTGGATCCAGAAAAGAAATCCAAGATTCTGTTATTTCCACAATGCTGCCAGGCATATTTGGAGAACTGAAAATTCTTGGACACCTACGGGCTTGTGAAAGGAAATGTCCAGAAAAAAGTGTTTTAAACATTTAAAAACTTTTTCTTAGCTCTCATAAAGCCTGAATACAAAATAATGTGTTTACTACAAAAAGTTTACTGAGGACCGTAATAACAAAAAAAGCAATAAACTTCGTTTTTTGAGAGGGACAGAAATAAGAATTCATTTTTATGAAATTTTGTAATTTGTATGGAGTCTTTCGACAAAGTGTGGGATTCTTCGCTTTTTTCCAGCTTCTTCAGTGGGCAAGTTGTTGAGGACTATGAAGAGGTACAAACAATTATTCATTCATTGTCAGGGTTTTATTATGAAAATTCTTATTTTACTTAGCAGCAGATTCCTTTCTAGGAAGAGCTGTGTTTGTCGAGTGAATAAGCTAGTACACAACTGGAGCTGGGGGGTGAGACAGCTTGCTCAAGGCCTGAGAGCTTTTTTTCAAATTACTTTCAGAGGATGGCAGGATTAGGTAACCACAAGGATTTTGTTTTGCTGACTAAAATTTGCAAACTTGGTGCAAGAATTGAGTTGCTTGTGACAATCGAGAGGATTTTTGAAGAATAAAGGAGAGAAGGGTGATGAAGGGTTTAGTGACTAGAGGAGAACTGCAGGAGGGGGAAGCATTGTGTCACAAAGAATTTCTTAAAATGAAAACTTGTTATGTGTTGTAAGTTCTCTTTTCTACCATCCTTGTCCCTTCCCCTTCCCCCCTTCAGTCTTCAGTAAAGTTTGTGCTACTCATTAACGAAATTGGTTTGTAGTGTGACAGAAGTTTGGGTGTGACCTCATGGTGGGACCATGAGCCAAGGCTGCTCGTGGGAGATGAGATATATCTGCATATTCGAGGAAATCAGTTCTTTTAACCCCCTGTCATGTCAGAGATCAGGAGAGAACCAACTTTAATCTATAGTCAGCTACCATTGGATTCCAGGAAGCATCCATTACTTGAACCCTCCAAAGTAGTCTTAATTTATTTACACTTTTGCAGAGAAGATGTGGTAGGCTGAATAATGTCCCCCAAAGGTATCGGGTCCTAGTGCCTGGAATCTGTAAATGTTACCTTACGTGGAAAAAATGTCCTTGCAGATGTGATTAAGTTAAGAATCTTGAGGTGGGGAGGTTATCCTGGGTTATCCAGGTGGGTTCTAAATGCCATCACACGTATGATTATAAGAGGGAGGCAGAGAGAGAGATATTACACAGACACAAAGAAGAAGGTGTAATGTAAACAAGGCAGAGAGATCTGGCCTGGAAGATTGAAGAGATGTGGTCATAAGCCAAGGAATGCCAGCGCCCACCATAAGCTGGAAGAGGCAAGGAATACATTCTTCACTAGAACCCCTAGAAGGAGCATAGTCCTACTGACGTCTTGATTTTGGCCTGATTTCAGACTTCTGGTCTCCAGAATTGTGAGAGAATAAATTTCTGTTATTTTAAACCACTAAGTTTGGGGTAATTGTCACTGCAGCCAGACCTTGGTATTCTGACGGTTGGTCTGAGTTTATTGACTTTTATTTTTTACATCTAAATGATACACAACTCAGAATGGTGTCAATAATATTAATTACCAAGATCCAAACATATACTCTCCTACCAATGTGTACCCCAGGCTGATTGCCAATGGCTTAGTTCAGTTAAAATTTTTAGAAGTATTGGGTTAGTTGAAAGTGGCTCCCTTATGGAATATAAAATGTGAAAAGGAAGGAGAGGAGAGAAACAATAAGGACCGACTGAAGGAGAGAACTTGAGGCTATACTACCTAGCTGTTTGATACTGAAAAAGTGTGGTAGCAAACTGACAATTCTGTTGTATATTAACTAAAACATGTCTCATTTTTGGGCAGAGGATTTTCAGAATTCTTGGTGGGCTCAAAGATATATTTGGCTTACATCTAGGGACCAAGTCATAAAATGACACTTTTTAACATTAGGGTCATAGCTGGTGAGACTTGAAGGAATGTAGATAGACAAGGTAACCTGTCTCATGTTTTATTTACTTCTAGGATGTGTTCATTGTGTGAATGATGGCTGGCATCTCCTGCCATATGTGCATTGTGGTCTGTATCTTCGCCTTTTCGTCAAGTGTGTCTAGTGAATACGAGTTAAGTGCTCTGTGATGGGATGACTTTTTGGCCATTTTATTTGTTCATTCATTCAACATTTACTAACAGTTAGTAGAGTGGAGTAGCAGGTGTTGCTGAGGAAGTGAAAAGGATAAGGTGTGATTTCTGCTCTTAAGGAAACTGTCTACTGGGGAGATAAAATATGCACATATTTTGCTTTTTGACATATTAGAAGGTGAACATTGTCAGTGGAGTTCAGAAGAGGGAGAATACTTCTGGTGGGGGATGGAGGAAAGACTTCATGGGGGAAGTGGTATTTTAGCCGGGTCTAACCTGAAGGGTAGGAGTTGAAGATGCGGACAAAGGTAGGAAATAACTTTCTAGATAGAGGTAAATTGTGAGGAAGGCACAGAATGCAGGTAAACTTCAGGCTTTCTTGGGAAATAATAATTTTTAAGAGAGAATGAGAAATTCCCACCTCCAGTAAAGGTCCAGTAAAGGGGTAAGTTTTGCATTTCCACCTGAAACAACTAATAAATGGGACAAAATATATAAAGCAATGGTTCTCAAGACATCAAACATCAGTCAGGGAAGGAGAGTGATCCTTGAGAGATGGTGAACTAATTCGGTGATCTCTGTAATTGTCTCAGGTGACTGCCTGGTGAGAGTTTCTAGGCAATACTGCAGATATGGGTACCCAGGCTGAGCCTGGCAGTCTCCCTAAGTGGCTGAGATGGAGCTGTGAGTTCAGTGAGCCTAAGAGGGGTAGAATTCTTAGAGAAGAGTACTAGAAAGGAGAAAGCTGCACAGAGGAAAACTCTGGAGCTCTGTAGAAATTACCCTTAAATATACAGTAGAGAGCTGATCAGCACATATGCGTAAGGGAACAGTCATGGCCGGGAAGGAACCATCCTAAAGGATCAGAAGGAACAATGCTCATATGAGGGCAGGGAGAATAGTGCCTGTTCCCAACAGCCATACTGGGAAGCCTTATAAATCACAGGGCTTTGGGTCAAATACTCAGAGGGATCTTTCCCTAGTAATAGGGAAAAATTAACTTTAGAACACACGTTGCTCTGGCTTTGCCAAGCAAAGCTTAAATGTAAGACCCAAAAGGTTCAAAATACTACGAAGAGACTTAACTATACCTCAGAATAAAGCTCAAGAGTATTTATAGAGATACCAAAAATATTCAACACCCAACAAAGTAAAGTAGTCATCTTGTCCTCTGTTCTACCAGAGCTATCTCCTTCTTCTCCATCCTCTATCTGATTCAGAATGGTTCTAGCTTCAATGTGCTGTGCGTGCCTGACCCAAGGAAGCCCTGGATTAATGTAAATGGCTTATTTTTAGAAATGGTGACACAGACTGTTTCTGCTGTGGGCACATTTCCTGGTTAATGAAATAGATTAACGTTCCCTTCATTTGTTCCTGGCTTCTGCTACCCTGCAGAATTTTATAAGAAGCTGGCTCACAGAGGTGGTGTCCTCTGACAGTGCTCCAGAAAAGGAACATTTAATTTAGTGATTTTTTTTGGTCCTGGGGATGAAGGATGCTCTGGTATAGCATTCTCATTTCCTTTTATTATTCCAACTTTACAAGCATGCAAACCATCTGTCTTCATAAGCAAAACTTAATGTAGAAGCCTGAACAATTAGGAAGTAATGAAGATCTTGTAAAACAGCTATTAGTAAAACACAGGCGAGGCAGCACTTGTAAAATTGGAATGAATATGAATCAGCAAGCCTGCAGATGTGTGCTCTTCAGACCTGAGGATGCTACTTAACTAATTTACACACTTGTTGGCAATTCATTTCAAAAATATTGTGGACAAGAGAGCAGTTTGAGATATTTTTAAGTAGAATGGTTCTTGGTAGGTAGTTTCTAATAAATCTAACTCCATTGACTGTGAAGACACATGAACAGATGCTGAGACAAACATGAGGGAAGGAAGTATAGAAGAGTAGTTAGAACACAGATAATGGTGAGTCCAGCCTGGCTTTGAGTCCTTGTACTATCATTTACTGTGTGATCTTGGCCAGTTTATTTAATCTTGCTGAGCCTCAGTTTCCTCATCTGTAAAATGAAGGCAATAGTATCCACCTCAGAGTATTATTGTTGTAGAGATTCAAGAGCTGCTACTAATAAAGTACTTAGCGGGAGCCCTTTAATAAATGTGATGTAATAATAATTAATTACGGAAAAATCATACAAGTCTACATTAACTGCTAGTTTTGTATGAAATTACAGTAATAAAAGATAAAGGGCTTCCAATAGGGTCTCATGTAATTTTACTGACATTGAACAATTCAAATTCTCTGGATATCAGGCTTTGTTACATGCACCATTATAAACAAGCCAGAAGGGGTAAACCTGGTGGAAATGCTTTTCTTAAATCTTTGTTGCTTTGCTTTAAAAGTTTTATCTTAAGATGAACCCTGTTATTGACTAGAGCAGGTGTATGGTCCATGTCGTTGCCCTAGTAGAGGTCCAGGACCTCTGGGATGCTCATTAGGGCTTGTTATTTAAGAGAAACACTGGTACATGAGGCAAATGTGCCATCACAGGTGCCAGACTTATATTTCAACAGTAATTCCAACCCAGATTAGAACTATGGGGAAGTGATAATATGAGATTTCTACTGAACAAACGAATCTAGACTACTGCCTCTACAAAGGCTCTACAAAGACTCAGAATCTACACTTTCATGAGAGAGAACTGAAAAAAACAAATAGGCCAGAAGACTTGACCTGAGGGGTGGCAGATAAGACATCAGTTGTAAATGTCCTGTGGCACGGAAATAGTTAAGTTCAATTTGGTTGGATCTCAATATGATTTTTGGAAGCTGGTGTAAAAACTCCTAAAAATTAGGCTAATTAATTACTTGATGTTCCTAGTTATTCTTTCTTTCCTGTTTAATATGAAATGACATATCTGGCAGTCGAGGGAAGGTGATCCTTTTACCTTTCCCTATTTGTAATTAAAGAAGCTTCCAATATATCACCTTAGAATGGAATCAAAAGTGACTACTTGGCACCCTGCTTCCAAAACTTCACCTTGGCTGGAAAAGGCTTCTGAGAAGAGCAATGAGACTCTTTGGGAAATTAGGAAATTAGGAAGGTTGGCTTGTGTGGACAAATGAAAAGGATGATCTATTTATAAGCTGCTAACAAAAGATTTATAACTTCTTGAAATAATGGAGAGACATGATTTATCTTGCCAAGCATGAAAAAGTGGGAGTTTTCAGGAGGGAGCATGGATTAGCAGAACTGAGGCTAATGACAAGAGCCTTGGGAATACATGACCAGAGTAAGATGTGCACTTTCGGGAAACAGCTAAGGCAGTAACAGGACAGGTTTTGCCAGTTGGGGTTTGTCAGCTGTTTAGTGATGCAGAGAAGTTCATTTTGTCGGAGAGAAGCAGGCATAGTAAGTTTGCAGGATTGAGGACAAGTGACTGGGGGTCAGAGAGGCTTTAGAAAAGTAGCACGGGGACAGGTGACACTGAAATAAAGCCCTGCTCTGAAAGCAGAGGCTGTTCATTCTCTGGGCTGTTTACTAATTCCTATTGGTCATGGTGGCTCTGGGCCTGCAGCTGTTAACTGTGGCCAGACATGGGGCCGGGCCCTCAGAAGAACTTCATCCCTTATCAGGACAGAGGGGCAGAGCCACATTGCTGCCATCACTGAGAATCCTGGAATTTGTAAATGGCTCCTTTGAGACCTGGATAAAGCGTAAGAGTTCAGAGTTCACACTCATGTACTTGTATCTAACTTGAAACCAGCTGACCATTATTTAGGTCTGGATTTTGGTGTTTGCAGGGGAAGTGGAAAGTTTATATATTTGTTTTGAGTTACGACTTCTGTTCTAAATATCTTGTCTGCTTATTATAGTTTTAGGACCACAACATTTCTGGTCCACACATGTCACTCATATTTTCCTATTGCTGTTATTGAGTTTTAAAAAACTCAACTTTTTTTCCCTCTAATTTCTAGGGATTTTTAGATATGAAACAAAGTAGGTGCCATCTTGATCCAATCTGGTTTAGCTACTTAAAACTTGTTTTTTAATTTAAAAATAATTTCAAACTTCAAAAGTTATAGAAATAGTACAAAGAATTGCACTATACCCTTTACCCAGATTTTAGCCTATTTGGACCTATTTACTTTGTCATTTGTTCTCTCTCTCTCATATATTCTTTATTGGGAACCATTTGGAAACTGAAAAAAATATAACTGTTTATCCCTAAATACTTCAGTGTAGATTTCCAAAGAAGAAGACCTTTTTCTTCATAACCTTAATACAATGATCAACCTCAGTAAAGTTAGCAGTGCTATGATACTTTTAGCTAATCTACTTTCTTACAGACAAGTTTTGCAAATTTACTCTATAAGGCCACTTATAGTATTTCTGTACATGTATGTGTATTTTTCTTCTGTGCTACAGGATCCAATTTAGGATCAAGTATTGCATTTAGCAGTTATGTCTTTTGAATCTCCCTAATCTGGAACAATTCCCCAGCCTTTCTTTTTCTTTTATGGCACTGAAACTTTTGAAGACTGTGGTAGTTTCTTTTAAAAGTAGAATGTCCCTCATTTTGGGTTTATGTATGTTTTGTGATGATTTGTTTTAGGTTATACACCCCTAATCAGAATACTGCATAAGTGAGATTGTATCCTTCTTAGTGTGTGTTGTCCAGAGGCACGTGATTTCCACTTACCTCCCATTTATGATGTTAATTTTGCCAGATTTTTCCACTGTATAGATACTGTTATTTTTTTCTTGCTCCTAATAAGCAGCCCGTGTTGAGACATTTTAAGACCTTGCAAATGTCCTGCTCCTTATCAAAGTTTACTCCCCAAATGAAAATTAAAACTACCATGAAATGTCCCACCATCCACCCACTAGAATGACTAAAATTATAAAGGCTGATCATAATAAGGATGTGGATGGAGCAACTGTAATTCCCACACTTACTGTGGGAATTTAAAATGGTGCAACCACCTTGGACAATATCTGACAGTTTCTTATGAAGTTAAACATTCACTTCCCATATGACCTAGGAATTTTGCATTTAGTATTAACCCAAGAGAAATGAAAGCACAGGTCCACACAAAGACTTGTGCATGAATGTACATGGCATCTTTATTCACAATAGCCCCAAACTGGCAACAACTCAAATGTCCATCAACAGCTGACCACATATACAAATTGTAGTACACCCATACCATGGAATACTACTCAGCAATCAAAAAGAACTACATTCTGATACATGCAACAGAATAGATGAATCTCAAAAACATGTTGCTCTGAGAAAGAAGCCAGACACAAGGATAGGTACTGTGTGATTCCATTTATGTGAGATTCTAGAAAAGGTAAAACTAACATCTAGGAGAAGAAAGTATATCAGTGGTTGCCAGAGGTTAAGAATGGTAAGGAGGTGTTGACTGAAAGGGGGCACATAGGAGTTTTTAAGGAGATAGAAATATTTTTAGCCTTGATTTATTGGTGGCTACACAGGTGTAAAAATTTGTTGAAAATCATCTAACTATACAAATAAAGGGTACCTTGTATTATGTGTAAATTTTGCTTCTCTAAAGTTGGTAATTTCCCTCCCATATTTAGTATCTGTTTATGCTTCTATCCTGAACCGATCCCTATTGTAATGGTTGCAAAATGATGATTTGTCAACTCCAACGTTCACCCCACTTTACCAGTTGGTACTTGGCATTCTTCTGCAATCAAGTGTCTACCCTTCTTACATCTTTCTTTTCTTGTTTGTTGTCATTACAGATTCATGGAGTCCCAGTTTTTTCCCGAAAGCCTTATAATTTACTAAGCTTTTAATTATTTGGCATTTAAATTGTTTCACAGTTGTCCTGAGGTAACCCCTTCAAGCTGGTGCCTGTAACCTTGTGACATGCCTCATCATTTATTTTTGAGCAGTTCCTTACTCTGAAGTGAACTGAAGTTCCAGGCACATCTTGTATCTTCTCTGCCCCTGCCCTAGAATAGCCATTTCTCAAGATGTCCTGGTTTCTATTAGCAGGGAATGGTAATAGAAACCAAGATCTGACTACTAGATGTGCTCATGGATCCTGGGGTATTGTGCTTTTAGGTCCTTTCAGAGCTGTTTAGTTTGGTTTTTACCAGAGTCACTAAAATGAAAGGAATAGGGATTAATTACTGGAACTCTCTGAGAGGGGAGAAAACAAGCCTTTAAAAAACTAGCTTTTTTCTTATAAAAATAATACGTCCATTCTCAAGACATGGAAAATCAGTTTGGCAAAATTAAAAGAACGAGAAGTCATCCAAAGTACAAACTTAAAGTAATGGCCATGTTAATATGTGAGGCTCTAGACTTTGATTTAACCCCTTTTACTAGCTGTTACCACCTTGTAGTCCTCATTTATGTTGTGGAATTTCATGTTTATTCTCTTGACCAGAAAAAATACCATATTCCCATTGGAGCTCTGTTGGTTATTATGCTTCTCAGGAAGGCAGCCGCCTATGTGAATATGTGTGTTTGCATGCTTGTGTGTGTGACTTAGGAAGGAGAAACAAAGTGAGTAGAAAACTGAGGTGGGATCTAGGAGAGTAGATCTCTTTTTCTTAAATGACCATTTATAATTTAGCAAACTTCTACATAGGGTTAGCAAGGCAGTGTGGCCAAGAATATATGAATACTAAAAAATGGTCCTCAGATTTTCTTATTGTTACTGAAAATACCCACTAATGAGTCTAATTTATAGTGTCATTGTGGCTTAATCAGAATCCAGTGAACTGTGGCCTGGCTAGGAGGTCCTCAGGCAAGGCCCTATTAGAACTCAATAATAAGGTATAATCTTTCCTCACATTTTTAGGAGGTATTGTCACCCTGTAGATGTAAGCGAAGAGCTGGCTTCTGTAATGCGAAATAGATGAAACCCTGACACTTGAGTCATTTAATACTGAACTAAAAGAACCCAAGAGAATACAGCACAGGAAACATTGACAGGAGATGGGGAGGACTTCTCCAGCTCTAATTTCTATTATTGAATAAGAGGAAGACAGGGATGCCCATTAAGTGTTTGGAATGGCTGTCTCATCTCATGTTTCCTGTTGTAAAATTAAATTTACAGAATGGAAACTCCATTATACTATTTTCTTTGACTCCTCTGACAGACACACTAAACACATTATAGTGGAAATATTATGGTAATACTATTTTTTTCCTCTTTTTCTTCTCATTTCCCCCTATTTTTATTTTTCATTTTGCATACAATGAACTATATTGGTTTTGTAAAAAGGATATAAAATTTATAATAAATTCAAGTAATAAACAAAAGGAAAAGAAACTGGAATCCCTCAAAAGTCCATTCAGAAATAACATTCTTAATATTTGATGAACCCTGTTCTCTAGCTATTTTAATCTATATATTTGGACAGGATAGGTAGAAATAATTTAGAAAACTGAGGTCATATAATACATGCTAATTGAAACAAAATATATTAAATAAAACTCTCCTTGACTCTCTCTTGATTTTTGCAAAAAAAGACACTGAAATTTTTTTTTAAATTGAAGTATAGTTGATTTACAATGTTCTGTTAGTTTCAGGTATATAAAAAAGTGATTCTGTTATATGTATATTATAATATATATGTAATATATAATATATATAATATATATGTAATATATATTAAAATATATAATATATGTGTAATGAATATTATAATATATGTGTGTAATATATATTATATATATGTGTAATATATATTATAGTATATAATATATATATATTCTTTCTCAGAATCTTTTCCCTTATTGGTTATTAAAAGATACTGAATATAGTTCTCTGTACTATACAGTATGTCCTTTGGCTATCTGTTTTATATATAGATGTATATGTATATGTATGTATATGCTAATCCCAAACTCCTAATTTATCCCTCCCCACCCCACTTTCCCCTTTGCTAACCATAAGTTTGTTTTCTATGTCTGTGAGTCTATTTCTTTTAAAAAGACACTGAAATTAAACTGAAGGAATTGCTGAAACCCACTAAATATTTTTTTTCTGTATAAGATATTTATTCTTAAAGATCCCCCTACAGTTAAAAAACAGGATTTAAAAAACAAGGTATATGTGTGTGAATGTCTGTGTGCATGCACATGTTATGTGTGATATGTTTGTTTGCAAGAGTGCCTATTTTACATGTGCATGTATGAGTGTCTGCCTGTGCATGTGTGCACATGTGTGTGCCAGTGTGGAAGTGTATTTCTGTGTGTGTGTGTGTGTGCATATGCAGGTGTGCAGACATGTGTGTTTGTTTGTAAACATGAATCTTTGGGATTGGAATCCCTAAATTCTTCCCTCAGTTGAGAATGTCTGTCTTGCAAGAGGAAGTCTTGAATTAAACTTTCTTTATCTTGGAAATTTGGAGACATCACTACACTTTCTTTCTGTTTATTGTTTGGAGAAATCTAGGTATACTCTGATATTTTTTCACCCTATATGACTTGCTTTATTGGTGTAAATGTCTATAGGTTTTTTTAATAAACTTGAAGCTCAGTAACTTCTTCAATATATGTTTTAGTGTTAATCAGTCTTTTTTCTATCATATAGCATTGACTATTGAGTTGCAGACTCAAATTTTGCTTGGTTAGAGGAGCAATACTGACATATATTTGATAAGTCAATATTGATTTTGGTAGAGAGTCTTCATCATATTTCAGTTTTCTTCTACTTCTATTTGACTCACAGTTTTTATCTGAAATGAGTAGTGAATTTTACACATTTTCTCTCCTTTACTTTGATGATATGTTCAATTATTTTGATAGATTTCCTAAAGGAGCTGTCTTAACTCCCTTAAAAAATACTTCTTGGACTGAACCAGGAAGAAATAGAAAACAAAAACAGACCAGTCACAGCACCGAAATTGTAACTGTGATTAAAAATCTTCCAACAAACAAAAGCCCAGGAAGAGAGGGTTTCACAGAAGAATTCCATCAAACATTTAGAAAAGAGATAACACCTATCCTTCTCAACCTCTTCCAAAATATAGCAGAGGGAGGAATACACCCAAACTCATTCCAAGAAGCCACCATCACCCTGATACCAATCCAGACAAAGATGTCACAAAAAGAGAAAATTAAAGGCCAATATCACTGATGAACATAGATGCAAAAATCCTCAAGAAAATGATAGCAAACAGAATCCAACAGCACATAAAAAGGATCATACACCATGATCAAGTGGAATTTAACCCAGGAATGCAAGGATTCTTCAATATACACAAATCAATCAATGTGATACACCATATTAAAAAATTGAAGGATAAAAACAATATGATCATCTCAATAGATGCAGACCAAGCTTCTGAAAAATTCAACACCCATTTATGATAAAAACCCTCCAGAAAGTGGGCAAAGAGAGAAACTACTTCAACATGATAAAAGCCACATATGACAAATCCACAGCCAACATCATTCTCAATGGTGAAAAACTGAAAGCATTTCCTCTAAGATCAGGAACAAGAGAAGGGTACCCACTCTCACCACTATTATTCAACATAGTTTTGGAAGTTTTAGCCACAGCAATCAGAGAAGCAAAAGAAATAAAAGAATCCAAATTGGAAAAGAAGAAGTAAAACTGTCACTGTTTACAGATAACATGATACTACTATACATAGAAAATCCTAAAGATGCCATCAGAAAGCTACTAAAGCTAATTGGTGAATTTGGTAAAGTAGCAGGATACAAAACTAATGCACAGAAATCTCTTGCATTCCTATACACTGACAACAAAAAATCAGAAAGAGAATCATGGAGACACTCCCATTTACCATTACAACAAAAAGAATAAAATACCTAGGAATAAACCTACCTAAGGAGACAAAAGACATATATGTAGAAAACAATAAGATACTGATGAAAGAAATTAAAGATGGTACAAACAGATGGAAAGATATACCATGTTCTTGGATTGGAAGAATCAACATTGTGAAAATGACTATACTACACAAAGCAATCTACAGATGCAATGCAATCCCTATCAAATTACCAATGGAGTTTTTCATAAAACTAGAACAAAAAAATTAACCATTTGTATGGAAACAGAAAAGACCCTGAATAGCCAAAGCAATCTTGAGAAAGAAAAACAGAGCTGGAGGAAGCAGGCGCCCTGACTTCAAACTATACTACAAAGCTACAGTAATCAAGACAGTATGGTCCTGGCACAAAAACAGAAATATAGATCAATGGAACAGGATAGAAAGCCCAGACATAAACCCACACACATATGGTCACCTTATCTTTGACAAAGGAGGTAAGAATATACAATGGAGAAAAGACAGCCTCTTCAAAAGTGGAGCTGGGAAAACAGGAAAGCTACATGTAAAAAATGAAATTAGAACACTCTGTAACACCATACCCCAAAATAAACTCAAAATGTATTAAAGACATAAATATAAGCCCAGACACTATAAAACTTTCAGAGGAAAACATAGGAAGAACACACTTTGATGTAAGTCACAGAAAGATCTTTTTTTGACCCACCTCCTAGAATAATGGAAATAAAATAAAAAATAAACAAATGAGACCTAATGAAACTTAAAAGCTTTGCCCAGCAAAGGAAACCATAAACAAGGTGAAAAGACAAGCCTCAGAATGGGCGAAAATATTTGCAAATGAAGCAATGAACAAAGGATTAATCTCCAAAATATACAAGCAGCTCATGCCGCTCAATATCAAAAAAATAAACAACCCAATCCCAAAATGGGTGGAAGACCTAAATAGACATTTCTCCAAAGAAGACATACTGATTGCCAACAAACACATGAAAAGATACTCAACATCACTAATCATTAGAGACATGCAAATCAAAACCACAGTAAGGGGTAGGACGTTCAAGATGGCGGAGGAATAAGACGTGGAGATCACCTTCCTCCCACAAATACATCAAAAATATATCTACATGTGAAACAGATCCTACAGAACGCCGACCGAATAACGGCCAAAGACCTCAGACTTCCCAAAAGGGTCTTGGTCCTCTGGCTGGCTGTCAGGCCTGAGCCTCTGAGGTGGGAGAGAAGAGTTCAAGACATTGGACCACCAGAGACCTCCCAGCCCAAGGTAATATCAATTGGTGAGCGCTCTCCCAGAGATCTCCATCTCAACGCTAAGACCCAGCTCCACTGAACGACCAGCAAAGTCCAGTGCTAGACTCCTCATGACAAGGAACTAGCAACAAAGGAACACAAACCCACCCATTAGCAGAGAGGCTGCCTAAAATCGTAAGAAGTTCACAGATACCCCAAAACACATCATTGGACGTGGTCCTGCCCACCAGAAAGAAAAGATCCAGCCTCATCCACCAGAACACAGGCACCAGCTCCCTCCACCAGGAAGCCTACACAGCCCACTGAACAAACCTTACCCACTGGGGGAAGACACCAAAAACAATGGGAACTACGAACCTATAGCCTGTGAAAAGGAGACCCCAAACACAGTAAGTTACTCAAGATGAGAAGACAGAGAAACACACAGCAGATGAAGGAGCAAGGTAAAAACCCACCAGATGAAACAAATGAGGAGGAAATAGGCAGTTTACCTGAAAAACAATTCAGAGTAATGATAATAAAGATGATCCAAAATCTTGGAAATAGAATGGAGAAAGTACAAGAAACTTTTAATAAGGACTTAGAAGTACTAAAGAGCAAACAAACAATGAAGAACAACCCAATAAATGAAATTAAAAATTCCCTAGAAGGAATCAACAGCAGAATAACTAAGGCAGAAGAATGGATAAGTGACCTGGTAGATAAACAAGTAGAAATAACTACTGCAGAGCAGAATAAAAAAATAAGAATGAAAAGAATTGCAGACAGTCTCAGAGACCTCTGGGACAACATTAAACGCACAAACATTTGAATAATAGGGGTCCCAGAAGAAGAAGAGAAAAAGAAAGCGAATGAGAAACTATTTGAAAAGAGTATAGTTGAAAAGTTCACTAATATGGGAAAGGAAATAGTCCATCAAGTTCAGGAACTGCAGAGAGTCCCATACAGGATAAATCCAAGGAGAAACACACCAAGACACATATTAATCCAACTATCAAAAATTAAATACAAAGAAAAAATGTTAAAAGCAGCAAGGGAAAAGCAACAAATAACATATAAGGGAATCCCCATACAGTTAACATCTGATCTTCCAGCAGAAATTCTACTAGCCATAAGGAAGTTGTAGGACATATTTAGAGTGATGAAAGGGAAAAACCTACAACCAAGATTACTCTACCCAGCAAGGATCTCATTCAGATTCAATGGAGAAATTAAAACCTTTACAGACAAGCAAAAGCTAAGAGAATTCAGCACCACCAAACCAGCTTTACAACAAATGCTAAAGGAACTGCTCTAGGCAGGAAACACAGGAGAAGGAAAAGACCTACAATAGCAAACCCCAAACAATTAAGAAAATGGTAATAAGAACATACATATCGATAATTACCTTAAATGTAAATGGATTAAACGTTCCAACCAAAAGACATAGACTGGCTGAATGGATACAAAAACAATACCTGTATATATGCTGTCTACAGGAGACCCACTTCAGACCTAGGGACACATACAGACTGAAAGTGAGGGGATGGAAAAAGATATTCCATGCAAATGGAAATCAAAAGAAAGCTGAAGTAGCAATTCTCGTATCAGACAAAATAGACTTTAAAATAAAGACTATTACAAGAGACAAAGAAGGACACTACATAATGATCAAGGGATCAATCCAAGAAGAAGACAGAACAATTGTAAATATTTATACATCCAGCATAGGAGCACTTCAATACATAAGGCAAGTGCTAACAGCCATAAAAGGGGAAATCGGCAGTAGCATAATCATAGTAGGGGACTTTAACACCCCTCTTTCAACAATGGACAGATCATCCAAGATGAAAACAAATAAGGAAACACAAGCTTTAAATGATACATTAAACAAGATGGACTTAATTGATATTTATAGGACATTCCATCCACAAACAACAGAATACACTTTCTTCTCAAGTGCTCATGGAACCTTCTCCCAGATAGATCACATCTTGGATCACAAAACAAGCCTTGGTTAATTTGAGAAAATTGAAATCATATCAAGTAGCTTTTCTGACCACAATGCTATGGGACAAGATATCAATTACAGGAAAATATCTGTAAAAAATACAAACACATGGATCCTAACCAGTACACTACTAAATAAACAAGAGATCACTAAAGAAATCAAAGAGAAAATCAAAAAATATCTAGCAAAAATGACAGTGAAAACACAACAACCCAACACCTATGGGATACAGCAAAAGCAGTTCTAAGAGGGAAGTTTATAGCAATACAGTCCCACCTCAAGAAACCAGAAACATCTCAAATAAACAACCTAACCTTACACTTAAGCAATTAGAGAAACCGGAACAAAAAAACCCCAAGGGCAGCAGAAGGAAAGAAATCATAAAGATCAGATCAGAAATAAATGAAAAAGAAATGAAGGAAACAGTAGCAGAGATCAATAAAACTAAAAGCTGGTTCTTTGAGAAGATAAACAAAATTGATAAACCATTAGCCAGACTCATCAAGAAAACAAGGGAGAAGGCTCAAATCAAAAGAATTAGATATGAAAAGAGAGAGGTAACAACTGACACTGGAGAAATACAAAGGATCATGAGAGATTACTACAAGCAACTCTATGCCATTAAAATGGACAACCTGGAAGAAATGGACAAATTCTTAGAAAAGCACAACTTCCAAGACTGAACCAGGAAGAAATAGAAAATATGAACAGACCAATCACAAGCACTGAAATTGAAACTGTGATGAAAAATCTTCCAACAAACAAAAGCCCAGGACCAGATGGCTTCCCAGGCGAATTCTGTCAAGCATTTAGAGAAGAGCTAACACCTATGCTTCTCAAACTCTTCTAAGATATGGCAGAGGGAGGAACACTCCCAAACTCATTCTATGAGGCCACCATCATGCTGATACCAAAACCAGACAAAGATGTCACAAAAAAAGAAAGCTACAGGCCGATATCACTGATGAACATAGATGCAAAAATCCTCAACAACATACTAGCAAACAGAATCCAACAGCACATTAAAAGGATCATACACCATGATCAAGTGGGGTTTACCCCAGGAATGCAAGGTTTCTTCAATATACGGAAATCAATCAATGTGATACACCATATTAACAAAGTGAAGGATAAAAACCATATGATCATCTCAATAGATGCAGAAAAATTTCCGACCAAATTCAACACCCATTTATGATAACCCTCCGGAAAGTTGGCATAGAGGGAACTTACGTAAACATAATAAAGGCCATGTATGACAAACCCACAGCCAACATCATTCCCAATGGTGAAAAACTGAAAACATTTCCACTAAGATCAGGAACAAGAAAAGGTTGCCGACTCTCACCACTATTATTCAGCATAGTTTTGGAAGTTTTAGCCACAGCAATCAGAGAAGCAAAAGAAATAAAAGGAATCCAAATCAGAAGAGAAGGAGTAAAGCTGTCACTGTTTGCAGATGACATGATACTATACATAAATAATCCTAAAGACGCTACCAGAAAACTACTAAAGCTAATCGATGAATTTGGTAAACTAGTAGGATACAAAATTAATGCACAGAAATCTCTTGCATTCCTATACACTAATGATGAAAAATCTGAAAGAGAAATTAAGGAAACACTCACATTTACCATTTCAACAAAAAGAAGAAAATACCTAGGAATAAACCTACCTAAGGAGCCAAAAGACCTGTATGCAGAAAACCATAAGACACTGATGAAAGAAATTAAGGATGATACAAACAGCTGGAGAGATACACCATGTTCTTGGATTGGAAGAATCAACATTGTGAAAATGACTATACTACCCAAAGCAATCTAAAGATTCAGTGCAATCCCTATCAAACTACCAACGGCATTTTTCACAGAACTAGAACAAAACATTTCACAATTTGTAAGGAAACACAAAAGACCCCGAATAGCCAAAGCAATCTTGAGAAAGAAAAATGGAGCTGGAGGAAGCAGACTCCCTGACTTCGCCTACACTCTAAAGCTACAGTAGTCAAGACAGTATGGTCCTGGCACAAAAACAAAAATATAGATCAGTGGAACAGAATAGAAAGTCCACATTTAAACCCACGCACATATGGTCACCTTATCTTTGTTAAAGGAAGCAAGAATATACAATGGAGAAAAGACAGTCTCTTCAATAAGTGGTGCTGGAAAAACTGGACAGCTACATGTAAAAGAATGAAATTAGAACACTCCCTAACACCATACACAAAAATAAACTCAAAATGGATTAGAGACCTAAATGTAAGGCCAGGCACTATAAAACTCTTAGAGGAAAACATAGGCAGAACACTCTATGACATAAATCACAGCAAGGTTCTTTTTGACCCACCTCCTAGAGAAATGGAAATAAAAACAAAAATAAACAAATGGGACCTAATGAAACCTAAAACTTTTTTCACAGCAAAGGAAAATATAAACAAGATGGAAAGACAACCCTCAGAATGGAACAAAATATTTGCAAATGAAGCAACGGACAAGGGATCAATCTCCAAAATATACAAGCAGCTCATGCAGCTCAATATCAGAAAAACAAACAAACCAATCTAAAAATGGGCAGAAGACCTAAATAGACATTTCTCCAAGGAATATATACAGATTGCCAACAAACACATGAAAGTATGCTCAACATCACTAATCATTAGAGAAGTGCAAATCAAAACTATAATGAGGTATCACCTTACACTGGTCAGAATGACCATCATCAAAAAATCTATAAACAATAAGTGCTGGAGAGCATGTGGAGAAAAGCGAACCCTTCTGCACTGTTTGTGGGAATGTAAATTGATACAGCCACTGTGGAGAACAGTATGGAGGTTCCTTACAAAACTAAAAATAGAACTACGTATGACCCAGCAATTCCACACCTGGGCATATACCCTGAGAAAAGCATAATTCAAAAAGATATATGTACTACAGTGTTCCTTGCAGCACTGTTTATAATTGCCAGCAACCTAAATGTCCATCGACAGGTGAATGGATAAGGAAGATGTGACACATATATACAGTGGAATATTACTCAGCCATAAAAAGCAACAAAACTGAGTTATTTGTAGTGAGGTGGATGGACCTGTAGTCTGTCATACAGAGCGAAGTAAGTCAGAAAGACAAAAACAAATACTGTATGCTAATGCACATATATGGAATCTAAAAAAACGGTACTGATGAACCTAGTGGCAGGGCAGGAATAAAGATGCAGATGTAGAGAATGGTCTTGAGGGCACAGGGGTGTGGCAGGGGAAGGTCGGATGAAGTGAGAGTAGCATTGACATATATACACTACCAAATGTAAAATGGAAGGCTAGTGGTAAGCTGCCGCATAGCACAGGGCCATCAACTCAATGCTTTGTGATAACCTAGAGGGGTGGGATAGGGAGGATGGGAGGGAGGCCCAAGAGGGAGGGGATATGGGGATATATGTATACTTATAGCTGATTCACTTTGTTGTACAACAGAAACTAACACAGCATTGTAAAGCAATTATACTCCAATAAAGATATATATAAAAAAAGCTTCTTGGTCATGGTGTATTATTTTTTTCAATATACTGCTGTGTTTAATTTGCCAATATTTTTTTTTGGAATTTTTGTATGTATATTCATGAATGGAATTTGCATACTTTAATTGCTGTTAAGGTAACATTAACTTTATAAATAACTGTTCTTTTTTTGCTGTGGTCTGAAAGAGTTTAACTACTATAGGGCTAGGCACTATCTCTTTATATTCACTTGCCTGTAAAACTCATCCATTAAAATGTCTGGGGCAAGTGGTTTTTTGAAATGGAAGATTTTTTAAACTGCTTTTGCAATATGTTTTACTATGTTTATTGATACCTTCAAATTTTCTACCTTGTCTTGGACCAATTTTAACATCTTCTATTTTGCTAGAAAACCATCCATTTCCTCTTGTTTTTCAGAAATGTTGATATGGAATTGCATATGTTATCTCTACAGTCTTTTCATCTCTTCTATACTTTATATCATTGTTTTTACATCTAATATTGTTAATTTTTGTTTTCTCCCTTCTCCAGGGGTTGATCAATTTAAATTTTTTAGAAGCAGCTTTTGTTTTATTCATTTTTCCTTTTTATTATTTGTATTTTCTCTTTCATTAAATTTAGCGCTTAAAAACTTTATTAATTTCCTCCTATCTATGTATACATTTTTGCTTATTTTACTGATCTATTTCCAATATATTATTTTGCATACTTAAATTATACTTACTACTTCTTTTATTTTTTCCTATATATTCTAATTGCTGGCTTGATTAATGAACACAAGATCTGCTTCTGTTGGATATGGTTTATATGTGGCTTATCTTTTACTATTCTAACTTTTTTCTTCCATTTCTTTCTCAAATTCTGCCTGTTTAGTTTTCATCCATTCATAATAACTCATAATTTCTTCTTTGAACCATTGAATCTATTGTTTGAGCTTTTAAATTTGTTTGAGCTTTTAAAATTGTTAATTAGCTTTCTGCAATTTCTTTCAGACTATAAATGACTGTTACTCTGAACTCTTTCTGTGATTCTTTTTGGTGATTCCCCTTTGAAATGTGTTCTCTATTTGCCTGTTGCTTCTATTTTATTCTACCTCCCTCTCTTTTTCTTTTTTTTTTTTTTTTTGGCAGATTTTTGATGTATATGTCCCAGTTGGTTCCTTTCTGAATTTTCACTCATCTGGGATTTTGCCTGGCCAACTGTATGGAGTGTGGGGAGGGAGCAGGTTGGTGGAAAAGAGGAGGAGGAATGATCATGATCGTCCTAAACTTCTACTTTGTTTTTCTGTCTTAAATTTCTTCTGTTAAATCTGTTAGTTCCTTTTCCTGATGCGTCCTTTAGGCAATAGACTTCCTGAACTTTGATTTAGCAGCTCCTGACTCCTGCCCCTCCTTCCCTCAGCTTTACCAGTGGGAGCTTCCTTGGCTTAGATGCTACATCATGGGCAGCAGGAATGGCCTGGCAACATGTTTCCTCCCACACCTCCCCTGCTTTTCTGCATTGTTGAGATGAGTCTCTATAGCAACACTCTCAGTTGCTCCAGGATACTGTGCATGTCCCTACATCTTAGCAGTCAATCACAGGATCAGTAGCAACACATCTGATGGCTGTAAACTTTTGAGGAAATCTGTATCCTGCTCAAGGCATGGGGCGGGAGCTCTGCTCACACCTTTGTCTTAATCCAAACTTCACAGAATTTGGCTGGAAGGCCTCATAGTTTATTGTTAGTGATTCTGTGTCCTTTCCCACTGAACCTTTGAGAGAGCAATGGAGAAAGCAGCTGAATGGGCTTTCACTGCTGCATTTCCTTTTTAGAGGAAGTGCTGAAGAGAAAGGAAACCAGTGAGAAGAAAGGAAAGAAGCTCAGAAAATCTACTAACGAGCCCAACTGTCCTTGGCTTACTGAGAAATCTGCATTCACTTTAGAACTGAGAGGCAAGGCAGACCTTCATACTCGGAGAAAATGACTTATTGGGATTGATTTTGTTATTCTGAGAAAGTTTGGCCCAATTTGTATTTCATCAGCTAAGACGCTTCATATGATCAAGGTTGTGTTTATTCATCTATGGCATTGGCTTGACTGCTTCTGTTAGTGGAGATTTAGTGGGTGACTTGTGTGCTCTGTTTCAACACGAATAACCAGAAACCCATATCTGTTTCTAGAGAAGACAAGTTGAATTCTTCAACTGAGCAGCCTCGAGTAGGTGCCAAGTGGCAAGTGGAGTGAACACATCACTGAACCCTGAGGTCAAGTAGGAGAGGTTGTTTCTTGGCTCCAAATCCACCTGTCTGTACTCGCTTTGTAATGCTGGGGCTCGGACTCTGCAAAACAGCTTTCTCTTTTGCGTGCTGGCTTTTAGTGAGGTCCACCTGTATGAGGCACTAGAGAGTGACTAGAAGGCTGGAGGGAGAAGAGGCACACTCTGTCCATTTTGCTCCCTGCTCCTGCCAGCGATGCCCCTTCATCCTGGCAGTGCATTTGGTTCAAGTCTCCAGCTTTTATTTCCACATCCTAAGAGCCAGCCTTATCATGCCTTCTTGAATGTAGTAGCACCAGCCAGGCAGCACCCCCTCCTCAGAGGTCTGAGTAAACTTGACATTGTGCATTCACAGGACATATGTATTTTAAGCAAAGTTTATCATTGTTTAAGCAATGTAAGTCAAAGGTCAATGATTTATCTTACGTAGTCATGCATAGGGAACTCTAAGATAGAGAGTATTAAATTAGTAGATATTAAGGGAGAAAGGGGAAGAGGGTTGTAGGATTCTGTATCAAAATTCCTCCCATTGGATGCTCTTCAGCTGGTTGTGGTACAAACACAATGAACAAAAGCTTTATATATATACATATATATATATATATATTGCTGATAGCTACTAACAGTTGAATTGCTGGATTTCTAGACTTATATTTGATTATACTCTGAAACAAATGCAACATTACAGCTGAAGGTGAGCACAGCATGTAGAATGAGAGGAAAAGGATCTAGATTCGGAAACAAAACTCTCACGTACTAAAAATACGAAAAGCACCAGTGATTTCACAGGTTGACCCCCCATGTATGAAAGACTTGACTAAGACTCTAGGGTCCTAGATCAGGGACTGCACACCCTCTCTGGGAAGCACCTGGGTAGCAGAGCTCACCACTTCATGGTGGGACTGGCCATCCTGTGACCCACATCCATGATGCCGGTGAGAGAGAAATTGAGGCATGAGAGCCCAAGGGTCTTATATGCCTGGGAGTTTAATGTTATTATTGTTACCTTTAAAAACATATTTTAAGCATTATCCTTTGTAAGTTAATTCTTTTTTTTTCAACTTTCAACGTATGTGAATACTGCAGTTTCACAAACCTAGAATTTGCTACGTGCTTTTCTCTAATTGGGATATACAGCCTTTTTTTTTTTTTTTTTTTAACAGTGAAGTTTGTCAGATGCTAGTTTAAGGTTTTCACATAATTGGTGCATCTCTTCCTTCAGTATCTATATTGCTGTTGTGTTGTAACCTGGAAATTCTTTAGTCCTGTACATATACAGATGCAGATACAAATACACATATATATTTATTTAATGGCCATTTAATGACTTTTCCAATTGCCTTCCTTTGTTAATACATTGTTATTATTTAACTTTCCTACAGGATGTATTGTTTATATAATCCTTTAGAATAATTTCAATTTTACTTCTTTGTAATTTCCACTTTGGTGGAAGTGATTTAGAAAATGTTCACTTTTGCAAAAACCATCCAAATTCAATCAGTGCTGATACAGAAAGGGGAGTGGTCTGTGGTATTTTCCTGGATCAACTTGTGGAGTACAGACAAACTGCATTCATCTGGCAAACCAGGTTATTTGTGTGGCTTATTCAATGATGTCAACGTATTGGAGAATTTCTGTGTCCTGCTCCATTTCAGAGCTTGGGGAGCTGATGTCTCTGTTTCTGTATATTGACTCAGGTCATGTGATTACATTTGAAATTTCTGGAAGATATAGTTTGAATAATCTCTGCTTGTGGAGGATGTCTCGCTTACATGAACTTCTTCCTTCATTAATGCAGCAAATGTGGTCAGTCGCTATCATGTGCGAGGTACTGTGAAGGTCTGGTGGCAGTGAAACACTGCAGATAAGACCTTGTGCTCATGGGAGCTAGCATTCTAGTAGAGAAAGACAGACAACAAAATTGTAAGAAGCATACTAAAAAGATTAATGATAATTGTAAAAAGTGCTCAGAAGGAAAAGAAATAGGCTCATGTGAAAATAACTCGTGTGTAGGTGAGAAGTGGGCTAGGGAGGTCTCTTTAAAAGAGGTGGCACTTGAGCTGAGGCCTGAGAATAAGAAAGAGTCAGTCATGCTGCAAAGCCTTAAGGAAGAGTGCTCCAGTGTAGGCTGAAGAAAGAGTGAGTGCTAAGGCACTGAAGCAAGAAAGAGCTTGGGATGCTTGAATGACAGGAGGTTAGGGATACGGAGCCAGGAGGAGCATGGAAAATAACAACCATCATGGAGGGACTTCTTTTATTATTATTATTTTTTTTTACTTGATATGAATATTTTATTGAGTGAGAGAAACTGTTTGCAAACAGGAATCCTTTAAACTTGAAATACTGAAACTGGTAAGAAGCTCAGAGGCATGATGTCACAAGTTGGCTTATAAAGTGAAAATGAGGAAGCTGTTTAATCTTTACAATGATTGCTTATTGGGGGGGAGGAGTGTCCAGACAGCAGGGGATAAGTTAAAAGTGATTTTCTTATACCATTTTAGAAAGACGACTTAGATTTAATTTATGACTCTCAGAGGCATTTGCAAGAAATAACTGCTTACATGGCTTAGCTGATTTTGTATACTGAGGGGATCTTCAAGCTTCGTCTCCATTTTATTTTATTTTAATAATTATAACCCATTTACTATCTCAAATATTGAGAGGCAAGGTTTACTCACATTATTGGTCTTTAAAAATAATTATTTTGACATGGAGGGACTTGTAGAAATTTAGATTTTATTCATAGTGCAATAAGTTGCCAATAAAGGAGTTTAAGCTGGTGAAAAGACTAAATCTGATATATGGTAGTGGTTACGTTCCTAATCAAAGCAGAATGGTAAAAGGTAGATATTTGTCCATTCTTTCCATAATCTAGTAATACAACTCTTTAAGTTTCTATTCCCTAAAAAGTGCTTAAGATTATTATCATTTCATTTAAAACCTAAAATTAGATTAAATGAGATCTTGGGAAACTGAGGACTGCAGGTAATACATGAATTGCTTTTTTTTCCACCTCCTATATTCTGTTTTTTATAAAGAGAAAACATTTGTTATAGAGCAGTCACTGCTAATGCTTAATAATTATGAAACTGATCAGGACCTCAAGGACTCATATTAGAAACCTTGGATGGATCTAGAATAACCTAGTTTACCTGTGGGTTGAGTGGGAGGGTGGGAAATGACAAATTTATCCTCTCATTGGCAGCTGCCCTGGGCTCAGAGTGTCCCCTTGACGTGACTGGTAGGACTTTGGATCAGGACGTTATATCAACACCCCCTTTCCTTCTTCCTTCTTCTTCTACTAGGTGATACCCAGGCCTTAGACTGAAACCCTTGAACAGATGTTGCATTGTAGAATGTCAGGCAAGGGAGACATGATTTAGTCACCAAACAGTTTCCCAGGAATCTTATATATAAAAAAAGGAAGCTTATTTCCTGTTTATTGTTGTCAGGCACAAAAATATGGACATCAGGGTTAGGTCCTATTGGGGAATTAGGTTGTACTGGGGAGTTGGGAAAAAAAAAATGTGACCAGTAGTCTACCACCCAACTTTGGCAATATGAAAGCATTATTGCATTATGAAAACTTTAGTTATGGGAATAGTTTTCCCTTTTGAAAACCCTAAAGGTAAACATTTCCGGCATATTTAGGGGATGCAAAAGAAACAGGAACAGCCCACTGATTCTTTTAGAACAGGGTTTCTCAGCCTTGACATTATTACATTTTGGGCCATATAATTATAGGGGTGAGGCTGTCTTGTGCATTGGAGAATACTCGGAAGCATCTTTGGCTGTACCCACTAGATGACTGTAGCATCCACTTCAGTTGTGACAACCAAAAATGTCTCCAGACACAGCCAAATGTCCTCTGTCAGGCCAAATCACAGTTCATTGAAAACCACTGCTTTAGATTCTCAGCCAGATTATCCTTAGGCTCACCCTTGTTTCTCTTGTGCCTTGACTCCTTAAGTCATCACTTGGGAAAGACTGCTTAGGAAGATGTAGAGTGTTATCTGGGTAAACACGAGGTGAGAGAAAAGATACAATCAAGAAAATAGGTAGGGAAGAGTCCTTTCTATCTTATCATATAGAGCTAACATTTGGTCAAATAATTCCTCAGGGTGAATAGAACCAAAATTTTATTCTTATAGACTTAAGTTCTAAGAAGGGAGAGAAAGAGCAAACAACTTGAAAGATGTGGTAGTTTAAGGTTCTAAAATATATTGATAAGACTTCTTAATTTAATAGCAACAACAAACAATTAGTCTATGAATGTTTAGAAATTTATGCCATTCAACTGATGACCTTAAATTTGTGATTGGAGGATATTCTGGAATGATGAAATGGGAAAAACCTGATTCTGGTAAAATGTGATTTGGGCACTTAGTAGCTGAGTGACCTTGGGTTTTCATTCTTCGATTTAGGGGAAAAAATGTTATTCATTAGGTATACATATACATAATACCTTCAATTTGGATAACCATCAGCCCTTAGTGGAAATCATATATATATGTCATAACTCATGAGTATATAATAAGATGGAGAGAAATATACCTCCTCTGTGTTTCAGGAGGAAAAATCTAAGGATTTAGTGTTACACTGATTCATAGACACAAGCCTTACTGGATCAACTCAATCAGATCAAACTTCAGTTTTTCAATTTCATAATTTTTGAACTTAATTATCTTAATAGGTATATAGATTTAACTGATAAGCAATCCAGGTGAGAGAGATAAATTTTTGCTGGTTTCAAACTAGATAACAAAGTTTAAATAAAGCCAATAGGTTGTTCTGACTCTGAAAGAGCCCTACTGTTATTCCCAAGGTACTCTTACTTCATTCAAAGATTTAATCTTTCCTTTCTTAACAAGATAATTAATTAGCTTTGTAAATATGGAATGTGAGGCATCCTGTAGTCTACTCACATCCAAGTTGCGTTACTAGTTGTCTTAAGGAACTTCCTTTTCCAGCATGGTGACACTGCTTTGTAAAGCCAGTGAATTCAAATGGGAACTTGATCTCTTATTGGCTTGTCAACACTAGTGTTAAGAAATAGCCCCACCTGGCACTGTTAAGAAATGGCCGTTGGATAAATGAAACTTGCCTTACTGTAAGCATTCTGTACGCTATGCTATTCCCTCTCAAGTTGCTTGGTTTCCCAGTCATGGCTTGTTTTATGAGTGCATCATAGCTATTCCAGTGCCCCATTACCTTGACAGATGTTTTAGTCTCTCTCAGCTACCACTTGGCTCTCCTTCTACCACACTCTTACCACCTCCCTTGTCTCCCCTCCCTCTCCTTCCTCAGTCAGCTCTGATGCTACCTTTCATCCATGGCCAATTCTGGTAACTGTGTAAAGGGAACAGGAATCTCACCACAGTGACCTAGCTAGTCATTCATTCATTAAATATTTATGGGTTCTTACCTGTTTTAAGCCCTGTGGGTTATTTAGTAGTGAATAAAACTGAGATGGTCCCTGCCCACCTGGAGCCTGTAGGTAGGGGGAAAAACAGAAATCAAACGAGCACACAAATAACATATATAATTACAAAATGTGTGGGAAGAGGAGAGGATCACTCCAGAGGAAGTAGTACAAATAATGGCCCTGAGGTGGGGCAGAGTATGGCTTGACTCAGGATAGGGACAGAGGCCAACTTGTAGTGAACAGGGCAAAGAGAGCCCTGCTCCACTGTAGACTTTCCCCCTTACCCATTTTTCCTTGTTGTCAGTCAAGCACCCTATCGACAAAGCACAAGGAGGTTTGGAAGGATGAACCAGTGCCCTGTGAGATGTGGCACCTTTGGGGAGCTCTTCTTGTGGTTCTACAGGGCTCTGCTTTTTTTGTGAGGCTTAACAATCTTGGCCAAATCTCCTCAATGATATATCCTGTCTACTTTGTACTACACATGCCAATTCCATTTCTCTACTGCTTTGTCCTCTAACTTGATTGCCCATTCTGCAGGTATTGCTTGCTCAGCTCAACACTCTTTCTAGGTTACTAGCTGTGACCCTGCTTTTCTGGACTTTTCCCATATACTTGTGTCTCTCATCTCTGGTATGGTACTCTTATGGACTGCCCACAGGAGAGCATCACTCTCCCACTAGATTGTTCCAAGGTGCCATCTTGACATTATCAGAACTCTGATGGTAACATGACTCTAACGTTCTTGGGATGTTACAAAGACATGTACTCTTTCCTTCTTTTCCTTCCTTCCTTCCTTCCTTCCTTCCTTCCTTTTCTTTCTTTCTCTCTTTCTTTCATTCTTTCTTTCGACAATAGCTGAGAATTTTCTAGAATTAATGACAGAAACCAAACCATAAATACAGGAAGCACAGAGAACAAGGAGAATAAACACTAGAAATATCTAGGCCTAGACATATATTCAAACTGCAGAAAACCAAAGACCAACACAGAATCTTGAATGAAGTCAGGGAGGCGGGTACCTATAGAGGAACAAGGTTAAGAATTTCATGAGACCTCTCATCAGAATCTATGCAAAGAAGAGAGTGGAGTGAAATATTTAAAGTGTTGAAAGAAAAACCCACCAAACTAGAATTTAGTAAACAGCAAAATTATCCTTCAAGAGTGAAAGAGAAATAGAGGCTTTCTTAGACAGACAAAAACTGAGGGAATTTGTCACCAATAGACTTGCGTTGCAAGATATGTTAAAATAAGGTCTTCAGAGAGAAGGAAAATGATATAGTTCAGAAATTAGGATCTACAAAAAGAAAGGAAGAGCATCAGAGAAAAAAACAAGTGAAGGTAAAATAAAAGTTTATTTTTCTTAATTTTATTTGACGTAATGGTAATAGCTCAAAATAATTATAGCAGTAACATATTGGGTGAATAGAACCTATGGATGAGTCAAGGAATGTGTGATGTGTAAAGAGAGGGAAGGAGGAATCATGAATACTCTGTCATAAGGTACCACCCATAAGTGGTTTTTGAAAGTGGACTTAGATTAGTTGCAACTGTATATTGCAAACTGTAGGGTAAAAAATGAAAAAATTCAGGAACCAAAAAAGGTGATATAATTCATATGTTTTATTTTATCTGTTGCTCATTCAGGAAAAATACCGTGAAATTCAAGTATGAACTCTTATAAGAGTGAGGCCTTGTTGGGGAGCTGAAAGTGATGCACCTAACCGTGGACAGCTTGGGTTCCTGTCTGAAAATTTCTTTCTGTGTGCTGTGTGCTGTCACTTCATCTCTCTGAGCCCTGTTTCCTCCTTTGCCAGTGTTGTCATAGAATTACCTGCTTCACAATGCTGCTGTCAGCTTAAATGAAACAACAGATATTTAAGGTTTTTGGAATCCTAAGACTTATTTCAATTCCCTTTTTAATTTTATAATCTTTTTTTTTTTTAAAGAAAGGTATTTTTCAGGCAATGGGAAACCCTCCACAAATAAGCACCAAACTGTATAATTTTTATGAGTGATAAACAAATGTTAGTTATTACCCTTAGAATGCTAAACATGGAAGCGATTCTACTGGAAGAAATGAAGTATTTTGTCTGAGCATTTTTGCTACCCATTAGTCCCTCAGGTTAAACTATAAATACTCAGGGTCCTGAGGTCTAATATTCTAGTTATTGATTTTACTGCAAAAAGTTTTACTCCTCATTGCCTTATGCAGTATGTGATGAGAGCTCAAATGGCCTCTAAAATACCTTAAGTGTCCAGTGTGATTTCAAAGATAAATTCCTCACTTGTCAAAGTGAATCAGGAGTAACTTCTCTCATTGTTTGTAATGGAAATGAAACCTTTTAGGGAGCACTTTTTAGTCATCAACACTCAGCCACCACCACCCCATTAGAAATATATTTTGTTTCTTGACTATGGTGGTAACATCCCAAAGATATTTAAGTCCTTGCAGAATTTGAATTAGCCTTTCCAAGCAGATGGAGCCATCGGGAATTTAGCAGGCTCTGCACCTAGAAGTTGAGGGAGGACACAGTAAGGTAGGTGAGTCAGTGAGGATTTTTGCTCATCTAGGCAGCTTTAAAATCAGAACTCATGGGCCAGCAGCCACTAAGTTAGTCCCATCTCCATATTCCATTGAAGAAAGTGAGGTGGAGAGTGACCCCGAGCTGGGCAGAGCTGCTCTGCTGTTTCCCCTGGATACGGGCAGACAGAGAGCTGCCAGAGGAGAGGCACCCAGAGATATCTGGAGATGCCAAGTACAACTGGAGGTCATGGTCTCCAGGAGGGTCTGACATTCCACAAAGGAAATGGAAATATAAAACTGCCCCATTCAAAAGCCCTGGGGTGTCAAGGTATCTCGACAGAAGGAGTGTGAAGAGTTGTCCAAGGAGGAATGTCCAAGGCTCATCTTGTGAAACAGCTCCGGTGGGAATAGCTGTGGAGCCTGAGACGGTGCAGAGGGAACAGAGGGAGGATTTTAAATATTTCTTATTTTGTAGTTTTGACGTGTATGTGCTTAAAAAAAAACTGTGTTTCATCAGCTAAATAGACACCTCATTTTATAAAATGCTGGAGTGACTTAAGTAAGCCCACAGTTTTTAATGTTCAGTGCTAGAAGAGGTTTAAGTTATAGGCCTTGATTTTGGGAGAAATTACAGCTAGAGTCAGAGACCTAGGAAGTAAATACAAGTTCTGTCTGTGATTTCCCTAAAAACTGTGGGAAAACAAGGTGTTTGCAGGATGCATTCAACTTTATTAACAGGGAAATCATTCCTTATTATGAACACAGACCTGAGTGTCATAGCATGAGATAACTACATCTTGCCCAACTGCCACAGTGTCTGCGAGGATCACATCATCCCCAGGCATCTACCGTGATCCCAAACATTAGGTGACTGATCAGATCATCTCCACAGTTTTTTAAGCAGCCTCCCATACACCTGGAGAACTGTTTGGATACAAGACATAATCAGACTCACGACATAGTACCCTTTATTGGCAATACTGTAAATTCCAAGGTGCGTGGTCATCCCCTGAACATAGTACCCAGGAAGATTCAATGATGAGATTCTCCTCCAAAGGCAAAGAGAACAGGGTCAGCTGATACATTTAGTCTCTTTCCTCTTTACATTTCAAATGGATACAGACCAGCCAGTGCTGGGCAACTGGTGCTGGTTCCGCTCCTCACCGTCTGCTCCCTGCTGTGCCCCGATTCTGAGAGGAGAGGGTAGTTGACCCACTGGCTCCCCTGGGGTTTCCTTTAATATCACTTCTTTTCTTACTCTTCCCTGGAGTGAGAAGTCCCAGTACTCTAGAAATTCAAAGTAGTTCACAAACCTTCTTTATAGCTATTCTGCTTGTGTTCACCAGGACCCAAACAACCTCCAGTTGTCAAGCTAGTCAGTGCTTTGCTCTGTGATCTTCTCGTAGTGCCCTCTTGCTTTCCTGTCCCTTCTCTTATTTTAATCTCCTGTCAAAACTCAGGTCTGCCAGTCAATTCCTTTCTAACTCATTTTATCAGTCACCTGTTCCCTTCTATAGTCTGGATGAAATCTAATTTGTGTCTGAATGCAGATCTTGTAGAACATGTCTTTTAAGGACCCACCTCCCTCTTTTTATAAACCAGATCCTGGAAACGTCAATTATCTCTATATACTCAGTTCTCTATTTACAGCCTGAACCAATAAGAGCCAATGTGCTGTATCATAATGTTTTCAAGAAAATGATATATCAGTAGCTTGGTGGAATTTTTTTTTCCATCCTGTCAGTTCAGTCTTCTGATGAAGGTTTGGATATATTTTTCCTGAACTGTTGTCTACATATTTAATTACAAGTGAATCCTGTATCATTTTCTTCTGCCTTGCTTGTGGGAGAGTGATGTTTGCCGTCTGCAGCAAGAAAACCACCAGAGAATTTTTCTCTGCTCTAAACAGCAGCAAGATTAGGAAAGTAGCCCACAGGCTTCTCCTATCTCAGGAAAAAGGAAGAGGGAAATTTTACCAGACCAAGCTTTTATATCAACATTGGTACAGTATTCATTAGAGGATTTTTAATAGTATATTTGAAGTTATTTTCCTCTTCATATAATATTAAGGAAGGTATCATGCACTCAGGAACTTGCCCTCTTTCTCCTCAGGGTTTATAAGCTATGCTAGCTGCTGTTATGGTGATTAACAACATTCCCTAATATGTAAAATATTAGGCGATGTGGGAAATCAGCAATCAGAGACTTTTTGGCATAGCCTTTTAGGCCATATTGTAGAAAGAGCAAAAGACCAAGAAGATAGGAAATGTAGTCTCTTCTTACATCTGTCACTAAAATGCTGTGTGACCTCGGGCAAGACATTTAACCTCTTTGAGACACAGGTTTCACAGGTGTATGAAATTCAAGATTCCCAACAATTCCAAAATTGCTATGACATTTGAAAGAGTTAAATTTGTTCTTCCGATCATTTACAGAGGCCCTCTTGTTCAGTAAACGACTTCAAAATAATGTCTACCTTCAAATAGAAATGACTTCCTAAATATATACAGTGCCCAAATTTGGGGGAACCCCTTTCCCTGTGTCAGACTGCTCCAGTTCTTTAAATCTCATTGAGAATAAACTTTCTTTATTAGTAGTGCAATATCTAAACAGCACTTAAATATTACCTCCTTGCTTTCAGCCTCTGTCTGAAGTGGAAAGTTTGAATGCTCTCAGCCTCTAGTTGAGCCTCTGCAGAGCATTTCTGATAATGGATCCTTGTGTCTTTTCATGATCTTTCTGAGCATCAGAAGGCAGCGTTGGTAGTTTAAAGTTGAAATCTATTCCTCTTCCCTTTGGGCTTAAACCTGTTAGGTCAACACTATCCAAGACAATCTTATTTGACAAGCAAAGGAATTCACCTTTTCCTAAATAGTGTAGGGGGTAAATGTTCATGAGGGCAATAGTTTCAAACATTTTATTCTTATATACCTACTAAAAGAATTTTGAAAAATTATACAACTCTCTCCCCCAACATTAAGTGGGTATCTCTGTTTTTCAATATAAGTTATAAATATTTGAAAAGAATTATAATTTCTGGTGCACTGTTATATTATTTCACATGTTTCCAGGGGAATCTAAATACCTTGAAGAGTTGATACCCTCCATCCTCTGCTTACAAAATAAATAAGAAGTTTTCTTTAACAGAAATTTTACATCACTCCATTTATTCTTGGATTTATATTTGAATTTCAGTTCCTTCAGAGAATTTTATCTCAACATATTTTATGCTTAGAGTTCTTTTACTGATCACTCTACCATATGTCTCTGCAACAAAAATATTTATGTGAATTGAAATTAATTTTTTTCTAAATTTGACCTTACCATAATATTCTTTCTAAATTATTTTTGGAAGAAAAACTCTTCTGGATTGAGTTACCATGACAATGATTATTCCTGTACAATTAAAGTAAAATAGATAATTTAAAATTTTGATGAGTGACTTTTAAACATGAGGTAAATTTTTAAGGAAATTTTTCTCCTAATAAAACTAATGGAGTTTATGTCCAGTTAATTTATAAATCCATAAATAAATATTGCTCATTGGTAGAATAAAATAGGACTGAGCATCCCTTTTATTTATATTTTTGTTTTCTAGATATAAGCACCAAAAGCCATGTTCCCACATAAATATGTAGGAGTGGAAGGAATTTTGTTATATCAATGGCACTGAATTTTTGGACTTCTTCCAAGTTATGCATCTAAATCATATCCATATCATATGTTTGGTAACATAGTTTTATGTTATCACAAATTATTTTTGATAATATATCAGCTGATAACTTGATTAGGTCCTCCTTCAATTTTGTTGAAATTAAGGAATGGAAAACCACCTGGTTTCCAAGTCAATTTATTATGCAGTCATTAGAGCAATCTTCTTTCCCAGTTTCTGGAATGTATATCAAAAAAGCTTTATCAAGACTCATCAACCAATTATTAATTACACCCATTATTCTTTACTTTTATGGACCTTGTTGAATATGATATATTCAGAAAGGGTTCGAAAACAGAATTATTAATTTTAAAGCACTTTTGCCAACTCAATACTTTTTAATAAAATGCTTTAGTTTCTACTCACATACGTGTGTGTATGTGTGTGTGTATATATATATGTCACAACCTTGAAGCTTTAGATTGAGCTCCTTCAATTTATGGAAAATGTCTGCCTTATAACCAATTTGCAAAGCCAGTGTTGACTGTCAAACCTTTCAAATCAGACTTTTTCTCTGTAAAAATATTTACTTTGAATCTTTTGTTCAAATACACTTTCATTCAGAAACATACCGCAGGGACAACTATCTTCTCTCTACATTCTAATTCTAAAATATATAGACATTTAAGGCATGGAGTCTTGCCAAGGGTTCGTGCTAAGCCTCTGGGCTCTGCAGTCTTCTGTAACAGTGTGCTTGTGGCTTTGATCTCTAGGGACTCTCAGATAGGAGTGATGATTGTGGGTTATGGAAGAGATGATGTCCTTTGGCACACTGGAGCTTTTTAAACCCTGAAGCAGTGCACCATAGTAGGATTAGGGTAACTGAAAGCTGCCGTTCTCTGTTGTAAAAGGAAAAAGGATGACTGGGAAAGGGAGATGGGGGACGAGGGGAGGATCAGCATGATGTCTCCACTACGGGGACATTCTCAGGTGACCTATTTTTTTATTGAGGTGTAATTGACATATTAGTTTCAGTTGTACAACATAATTCATTATTTGTATATATATTGCAGTCAGCTGATCCATTTTTGAAGAAAGAGGTAAGAGTTGAGTCTGGAATTGATTCCCTCAAAACCAACCATGCTTGTATTCCTTTGAGAAAAGTTGGTAGACCCCCAGGAAGTACGTGTTTTCAAGTTTGAAAGCTACTGCCCTAGGGCAAGCCACCAATATCCTTAATATCTTTATTTGGTATTTGTTTTCCTCAATGTAAATATGTAATTGTCTTTCATAAAAATGTTTTGTGTGGGCATACTTTGGCCATACTTTTGCCCATACCTTGGGCATACTTTGCTTAGGAACAGTGACCAGTGCTTACAGAATTAATCTTGTTTTATGAAAAGGAAAAATGGTCTTTTTCCTGGTACCAGAGCGATTTCAGGTTCCTAGGGGGCAATTAACCCTGAAACTGCCCCTATAACAATATCTAAGCCTGTCTCCTGGATGAATGATGGCAAACGTGAATCTCTAACCCCTCCCTTTTCAACAGCCCTGACCCTCAGTTTTATTAGCTTTGATGATCTGCACCACTAGGGAGTCATAAGGAAGTACAGGGTCTGAGTGAGACCTTGGCCCAAGCCTCTCATTTCACACAAAGTTTCTCACTGGCAAATTACCATTTGCTTCTTGATGTTTCAGGAGACGTAGTATCTTAGCAACCCTGAGCCACCCTCTAGCCATTCTCAGATGCTCCTAACAACATCCTAGCCAAGCTTATTTCAATAAACTCCTGACTCAGGGATTGTCAAAAGTGTTTATTTTATTTTAGAGCAACAAAACCTTTTGCTTTCTTTTTAACTGACTATCTGAAAAGATAAAAGCATAACTGCTTTATTGTAATTATGGAAGTGGGAGTCCTGCTCACTTGTCTATCCTTGAATTCTGTGCAACCAGATTTGAGAATCACCATATCAACTAGCTCTCAACTTGCCTCCAACACTTTCATCACAGATCGCCAATTGGATACTTACTGAAACTACCTGTGAGTTTAAAAAATACAAATACTCAACTCTACCCCCAAGAACTTCTGTTTACTTGCTCTGAGGTCTTTGCCTGGGTGATTATAATGTGCAACCAAATTTGAGAACGACTGCACCAGATTTTTTAAAATGTAAATTTGATTGTGTCACGCTCACTCTTAATATTTTTAAGCTTCTCAGTGGTTCTCAGAGTGTGTTACCCAGGCTAGTAGTTTCAGCAGCACCTAGGAACTTGTTAGAAATACAAATGATCTAGCCTAAACCCAGACCTATTTAATCAGAAACGCTGGGAGCAGGACTCAGCAATCTGTATTTTAACAAGCCTTCTAGGGTATTCTGATTCATGCTTAAGTTTGAGAAACACTGACCTACAAAATAAAGTCCAAACTTGGGAGCCTAGTGTACAAGAATTTTCCCTGTCTGAACGTTGCCAGTCCCTGATCGAATGAACCCTTTACCCTAGTCATACTGATAAAGTACCCACTCTCTAATCTCTGTCATGTTAATAAGATTTTATGTTTATTATAAAAATATTTAAAATCAGATAATTTCATACAATCACACTTTAATATATCCACTCTTCTGGTGGTTTTGGAACTTTATTGAGTAAAAGAGTCCCTTGGAAAATTTGTTTTAAATGCAAATTCCTGAAGCCAGCTCCAATGATTCTAATTCAGTAAGCCTGGGTGTGACTCAGAAGGGCATTTTTGAAAGCATTGCAGCTGGTTTCTGATTGTAGGCAAAACCATCACTCTGAGGATCGCTGCTGACCACCAGCAAGTTGAGCTTCATTCTCCTGATGACCATATGGGAAAGTCTGTGAGTTAGTTTAAAGGAGGACATGTGTGTATCTGCTTCACCCTCCACCTGCTTTGGTGAAAAACTAAGCCTAAGAAGACATATCCTTCAGGACTGTAGTAATTTGTGAAAATACCTGTTTGCTCAAGCACGTTGTCTGGACCCAATTTTATTTGAATTAAGAAAAAAGCAACAAGGCTTCCCTGGTGGCGCAAGTGGTTGAGAGTCCGCCTGCCGATGCAGGGGACACGGGTTCGTGCCCCGGTCCGGGAAGATCCCACATGCCGCGGAGCGGCGGGGCCCGTGAGCCATGGCCGCTGAGCCTGCGCGTCCGGAGCCTGTGCTCCGCAACGGGAGAGGCCACAACAGTGAGAGGCCCGCATACCACACACACACACACAAAAAGCAACAAGAGAGAATGTGTGTAAAAGAGACATTAAATTCCAAGTAAGTAAAGCCTAGTTGAAAAACTTAGCAAGGTCTTTCTGTTTGAACTATGTGATTGGAGCTGGTTCTTGAAGTCGAAACTGGTTTTGGAAACAGATCAATGAGTGTGAGGTAAGGGTCAAAGCTCTTTCTTTCTTTATTTTAATTTATTTTTTTTTTGCGGTACGCAGGCCTCTCACCGTTGCGGCCTCTCCCATTGCGGAGCACAGGCTCCGGACGCGCAGGCTCAGCAGCCATGGCTCACGGGCCTAACCGCTCCGTGGCATGTGGGATCCTCCCGGACCGGGGCATGAACCCACGTCCCCTGCATCGGCAGGCAGACTCTCAACCACTGCGCCACCAGGGAAGCCCTATTTATTTTTATTTAAAAATTTTTTGGCATGTCTAATTGTTTTTTTTCCATTGAAGTACCATTCACCTTGGTCAAATTCAAATGATTGTATGTATATAGGTCTGTATGTGAACTCTGTTCTATTGATCTGTATGTTCTATCTTTCCCTGATCCTAAACTGTCTTGATTAATGTAGCTTTTTTCATAACTCAGATAGTGTAAGTCCTCCAACTTTTCTCTTTTTTTCTTTTTCAGAATTGTTCTGGCTATTCTAAGTCATTTACATTTTTATGTACAGTTTAGAATCCGTTTGTCAATATCTACAAAAACAGGCTCCTGGCACTTTGAGATGTTGAATCTATAGATTAATTTGTGGAGAATTGATATCTTAACAACATTGTATCTTCCAATTTATGAACATATCATAGCTCTCTATTTATTTAGATCTTTAAAAATTTCTTATAGAAGTTTTTGGTTTCCAGGTACAGCTATTGCACATAGCTTGTTAAATTTACCCCCAAGTATTTTTTGATTTTGATTCTAGTGTTAATATATTTTAAAATTTCCATTTTTCATCAGTTTGCTAAATATACAAAAAATGATTTTCACCTATTCACCTATCCAGTAATCTTGATAACTTGCATAATCTAAAAACTTTTTTTGCATACTTGTTAGGATTTTTTATGTAGACAATACATTGTCTGTGAAAAAAAAGAGTTTTACTTCTTTCTGATCCATATGTCTTTTTTTTTTCTTGCCTTATTACACTGACTAGAAATTCTAATACAATGTTAAATAGGAGTGGTGAGAACAGGCATCATTCTTTTTCTGCCCTTATGGGAAACGTATTCAGTCTTTCACTATTAAGTACATTAGCTGTAAGTTGTGTGTGTGTGTGTGTGTGTGTGTTTCTGATAGTTTTTGTCAGATTGAGGTAGTTCCCTTATATTCCTACTGTGCTGAGAGATTTTTACCACTAATGGGTGTTAAAGTTTGTCAAACACTTCTTCTGTATCTTTTGAGATGACCATATATTTTTTCAGTGTATGTATGTTTATCATTGGTGTTGATCTAGCAACTTTGTTTGGGTAAGAGAAATTACCTTCTGATATGGGGAAATTTTTAAACCTGAACTATCATTTATGATTTTTAAAAAACCCTTTGTGTCTTGGAATATTTCCCTCTCATGTGCTTCATGGCATTAAACTATGGAAATGAATAGAGAAATAGTTGATTTTTCCTTTCATCTATGCTAATGCTTTCCATTAGGAATCAATGAGTTTGGATTATATAAATTGAGTACTGGCATTTTTCTAGGCAAAATAATGAAATGTAGTCTTTGATGAAATGTAAGAAAGGAAAAGGGAGTTAATGTTGATTAAGGATTCACTATTCTTAGGCTGTTTGTGTGCAGTTTATCATTTAAAATTTTTCTTACATATACCTCATAGCTAAGAGTCATCTTCATATTTCAAATGAGATAGACTCAGAAATTTAGTTATTTACTTCTGCAATGAATCTGATTCATGCATTTTTAGTTTTAAAAACAATATTACGACATTACAGAATGTTTGGAGAAATGGAGGAGTGAGTCTCTCATCATCCCAGTACTCTATGCAATAAGTATTTTGGAGAATTAGATGTTGACTTTTTTTTGTCTAAAAGTCTATAGCATCAATATGAAGAGCAATTTTATTAAGTGTTTATATATACTCTTTTAATAATTACCATTTACCCAAGGGTGTATAGAGGAGAATGTAGGTACAACTGGTACCAGTAAATAACTCGTACAATATCTAGCACTTCATACGTACCAATAAATGATAGCTATTGTTACCATTATCATTGCCATTTGTGTCCTGACCACGCTATGGTCTCCCCAAGGGTGTAGATGATGTTCTCAACACCTTCTGTAATCCCCTGCAATAGTCATCATAGTGCTGAACATGAGGTCAGCATTTTAAGAAATACTTGGAGGTTGATGGCCTAACCCAGGACCTTAGTTTGGCAGAGCAGGAACTCAATCTGTCCAGATTAAGCATGGAGGAGGAAGAGGAGGAGGGTAATAAAGAATGAAATATTCTGGTGATGGCAACAAACAGAAATTTGGAGCACATGGGATTGCCTCTTATTCCAAATATCAAATTCAGGACAAAGGAAATGCTCATTTGGTTGTAGGAACAGAGCATTACCATGGGTGGCTTCATGCTGTCAACTCATTCTGAGTACGTAGCTTCCTCTAAACCACAGGCATCATCCCCACTCTGCTCCAAAGTCAGTTCCCAATCCTGACCCATCAGGGAGGGTCCTGTTTATTCCAAGAAGAAAGAAAAATAACATTGCACAGTGGGAAAGCAAGTGGAACCCCAAATCTGAAGGGCCACATTTGAATTCTGGTTCTGTGTTTCAGAGTACTTTTAGGGTGCTTTTGGCAACAAGTTAAAATAAAAACCAGAACTCACCAAAACCCTCTTAGTTGGTCTACCAGTAAGTTAATTCCTTATCTCACATGATGGAACTTCCAGGATTGAGAAGGGCTTCAGAGGTGGTTGTTAGCTCCTCAAAGATGGGTAGAAGAATAGAGAGATGGCAGGCTCTAGTTTCTTGACTACATCTTTGAGGAGTTAACAACCACCTAGGAATCACAAACCCTTTTTCAGGAGTCCCCTGACAGGCATCACAACACAACTGGATAAAATTGGGGGAAGAGTCTGTTCCTAATCCAACTGCCAGCAAGGGAAATGGGTTACCCCCAAACCACTGGTCTACCCTGGACCTGGGGTGAGACTAGATTTCCATAAGGCCCATCTATGCACAAAACCCTGGTTTTAAAGATAAAAAGTGGGGAATGAATGCAGGATAGGAAACCCTGTGCTTACTATATGTTGCTTCTTCTGATCGGGGTATACTCAGAGTCCTAAGTGCTGTTGAGTTTTGGTTTATCACCTGTCATTGGGGATAATAATACTCCTCTCACATGTTCTTATATAGTTTAACTGAGATTATGTATGTAAAAGAGCTATGAATAGCATTTTTATTTTGTCTGATCTCTTTAGCTCACACTGATTTCCTACAGAATTTAATAGTTCAGTAGTGGTTTTATGTGCCTTAGTCATATCTCTAAGCATACTCTAAACATCTTGCAGGTAAGAACCATGCTTCTCCTTCAGTGTTTTTATATTCTCTAGAATATTGGGCACATAGTATATTCTACATGTTTAATTGACTGTAGTATTCTCTATTTGAAAAAATATTACAGATAAAAGAGAAGTGATACTTGTTTAAAAAATCATTTATTCTAGAGTATATTTTTTCTTTTTTCTTTATGTTTCATAATGTATTGATTCATTTATTAGCACTTGTGCAAATAAATTCAAAATGCATTTCATTTTTCCATGATTCTAATGGCTCTGTATAATTTCTACTAGGATCAGTAATAAAGTACTGAATGGAAATGATGACCTATAGACGGTTAATGATTAGGTTCAGGGCCTGAGTATACCACATGGTATGTTATCTAACCTCTTCTCTAACATTTTAATTCTGGTAAAATTAAAGTTAATGGTAAATATAGTTAATGATAAACCTGATGCATAGCACTGAAGGGAAAATGAGCTCAAGTGGAAACCCACCAGGCTGGGGAATTTATGTGGATACAGAGTTGGTTGTGAAAGTCACTTTAGACTATATGGGTTTTAGCCCTTATCTCTTAAGCTTTTTGTATCAGCGGAGACATTTCTCCTCCCTACCCTCAGAGTTACTATCCTAGTCCAGAGTCACCACCCCATTTCAGTTTATGTAGTATCTTCTCAGCTTTGGATCCTTTAAAAGTATCTTAATTATTTTTAATCTAATATTATACTTATTTTTCATGGTTATCTTGTGGTACCTAGTAAGTTGCTAGGCACATGTAATAATAACTGCCATCATAATTAATGGAGAACCTGTGCCAGGCTTGAGGTTTAATGTTCACATACACTTTAAAATGACTTTCACTTAATTTCTGTTAGTCCCATTTTATAGATGAGGAAACTGAAGCTGAGAGCTTTTAAGTAACTTGCGTATGCTAAGTGGTAGATGAAGGATTTGAATCCATGTACGTTTGGTTTTGAAGCTTCTGCTCTCTTTTGACTATATCTTATATGAGATCTTCCAGGTCTCCATGTCCTTTTATGTTAAACTAAAGTTGAACAATATAACAACATTTTTCATGTCTTGAGACTTTGTAAATGTTATGAATCCTAAGATTAATTAAAATCTTGTAGGGATATATAGTTCTTGGTATCTGTACTCTTAATTCAAATACACTGATCGGGTAGGTATCTTTAAAAGAAAAAAGCCTTTACTTACATGTGATTTTGTACATAGGTGTGTATATGAATATAGATAAATGTGGTATCTTCTTTAGTGTTGAATATTTAGAAGCTTAACAAAGATGTTAGAAGTTGCGAGGTATAGAAAATCCCTCAAATGTGCTATTATTAATTGTAGCTTTCCTTGAAAATAAAGAAAATATTTGGATTATTGTTTGATAATCGACATTACAAATATTAGGTACATTTTCCAAGTGATGGATAAATAGGTACTCTCATTAATGATTATTTCTATTAATTGGGTAGATGGGCTTTCCTAAAGGCAAAATTTAAATGCTCTAATTAAAAAAAATTATTTCAACAAACCACTATTAAATGAATCTCAGTTTTTCTGGAGTTTGCATAAAACATGATCATGAGCTGTTGAGTTTACTTTGGTGGAGGAAGGCAATGTATCCTGCTAACCCAGGAAACCTTATCTTTCATTTTGAGAAGTAATTTGGTGAGCAAAGCCAAATTTAAGTTGGAATAACTTTTGTAGTCAATGAAAAAGAAAATACAAATCGTATCTTGGAGGAAAGTATATTTAGTGATGACTCAGACGAATGCTGGGGCCTGATAAGAGGGCTCCTTCAGGTTTTTAATTGAAATGTGACTACCACAAGGGATTGACAAAAATCACCTCTGATTTCCGGATAAATACACAAATCCATGTCACTGAAAGCCGATGAGACAGATTTGAGAAAAGTGTTTTTAAAAGTACCTCCCGCCCTGCTTATTTCAAAATAGGACAACTCCAATGCAACTTTATTTATCTGACAACTGAATTTTTAATGGCTATCTGGGTGTCATTGGCAGTAAAGTAGGATTATTTCTATTTTCTCAGACTTTTTAAAGTCCCTTTGTTCCCTGTAGCTATCTATCTAAATGCAAAGTAGTAAGATAATATCAATAGCTGGCATAAGGGGTTTTCATTTTAGTTATTACAGCAGAACACTCACCTGTAAGGTTTTTGGTTTCCTAGTGTGCTAAGAAATGTATCTTTCTGAGCAAGATATTTGCAGTCATCTCACCCTTACCTCTACACCTCAGGGCAAATGTTGTACAGCATGGCACACACATTTAGGAAGGAAACAGAATGGGTTTCTCTACTAATTTATTCCCCATGAAAGAAGCTTCTGGTTCTTGATGCAAATCAGAACTAAATGTCTGCATGGTATTCTGTTACTTCCTCTCTTCAGTGTGGTCCCTGAGACTACTTTGTTTGCAACTGCAGGAAAGAAAATACTCAGTGGGATTTAGTGGGAGGAGCTAATTAACTATGGAGACCCAGGAAGGGGATCTTATTTTGGGAAGAAAAGACCAATGGCCTCAGCCTTTCTCTTATACTATAAATTGGATTCTTCACCCATGTCTCAGCAGATTCTCAGATTAATATTTGTTTGTGGGAGATTTCTTAGGGAATACTCTTGGGATCAACATCTGGGGAAGGGAAGGGAAGGGAAGGGATGGGATGGGAAGGGAAGGGAAGGGAAGGAAAGGGAAGGGAAGGGAAGGGAAGGGGAAAAAACTAGGATTGGTCGGAGGAAGTTGGGCAATCTCAAGGACATTCTCAACTAACTTGATGGGAAGTTCTAAAACTGGACGTTATTCCACATTGCAACAAGGGGGCTTGACTTTTATGTTCCTGTGTTGACTGTCACTGGATACAGGCTGCCACCAGGAAGGAGATGCAGCCTGGGGTAAGGAGCTGTCATTAGCTGAAACAGTTTCTGGAGAGAGGTGACAGTTGAGAGCTGTAAGCCACAGTGCTCCCTAGAGCATCAGATCCTTCAGTCCTGTAGGAAAATGTGTGGAGCACACCACAGTGCTCAGTTCTCCAGGTTATGGTGGGACACCAAGGCCATGAGTTTTGGACTGAGCCTCAAAGTAGAAGTGGGTGAGAAGAATGTACTTTTTCCAGAAGATTCTACAAGAAAAATCTGGAGATAAATATATTTTATAAATATATATTATATATTATAAATATATATCTCCTAAGTGTGTTCTATTTTGAGATACAATGGTAGAACTGCCTTTCCTTGTTTCCTGCCTATTTGATTGCATATTACTGTCCTTTCATGACTTCTTTACTTTTTCAAGCCCCAGCCTGATTTTTTTTAACCTACCTGCTTTACCTGTATGAAAATATTGAGGAAATAGAGAGGTTTCTCCTGGGCTTCCCTCCAACCCCAGAGATGTTCTGAGGCCCCTTTTAAGACACTTAGAAGAACTTGGAGTAAGTTCTCAAAAATTTATCATTAAAATGCCAGAATCAGAAACGGTAGCCAACAATAATAGGAGTTTATGCATGTTCTAGGCTTGGGATTTAACACATTTTCTAGGTAAGTCTTATATGTGGTAAAGTTTTTAAGCCTAAAAGAATATTGTGTCCATTAGAGTTTTTGAAATATGCATGTAATTGTTAATTTTATGTCTTGACTTCGGTAGGCCATGTTACCCAGATATTTGGTTGAACATTATTCTAGATGTTTCTGTGAAGATAATTTTTAGATATAGTTAACATTTAAATCAGTGGGCTTTGACTATCAGAGTGGATTACCCTCCATAATGTGAGTGGACCTCATTCAGTCAGTTGAAGGCCTTAATTTTAAAGAGGAAAAACTGGCCTCCCCAGTAAAGAGGGAATTCTGCCAACAGACTGCCTTTAGACTCAAACTGTAACTCTTCCCTGGTGACCGTATATATATATATATATAGTCTCTTTTCCCCACAACTTGGCCAACATTTGTTATTTGTGGTCTTTTTGATGACAGCCATTCTGACAGGTGTGAGGTGATATCTCATTGTGGTTTTGATTTGCATTTCTCTGATGATTAGTGATGTTGAGCATCTTTTCACGTGCCTGTTGCCCATCTGTATGTCTTCTGTGGAAAAATGTCTATTCAGATCTTCTGTCCATTTTTTGATTGGGTTATTTGTTTTTTAGATATTGAGTTGGATGAGATTTATATATTTTGGATATTAACCCCTTGTTGATCATATCATTTAGAAATATTTTCTCCCATTCTGTAGGTTGTCTTTTCATTTTGTTGATGGTTTCCTTTGCTATGTAAAAGCTTTTAAGTTTAATTATGTCTCATTTGTTTGTTTTTGTATTTGTTTCCTTTGCCTTAGGAGACAGATCCAAAAAATATGTTACAATTTATGTCAAAGAGTGTTCTGCCTATATTTCCTTCTAGGAGTTTTATGGTCTCAGGTGTTACATTTGGGTCTTTAATCTAATTTGAATTTACTTTTGTATATGATGCTAGAGAATATTCTCATCTCATTCTTTTACATGTAACTGTCCAGTTTTCCCTTCATCACTTATTGAAGAGACTGTCTTTTCTCCATTGTATAGTCTTCCCTACTTTGTCGTAGATTACTTGATCATAAGTGCACAGGTTTATTTCTGGGCTCTCTATTCCATTCCATTGGTCTATATCTCTATTTTTGTGCCAGTAGCATGCCCTTTTGTTTACTGAAGCTTTGTAGTATAGTCTGAAATCTGGGACTATGCTATCGCCAGCTTTGGTTTTTTTTCTCAATATTTCTTTGGCAATTCAGGCTCTTCAGTGATTCCATATAAATTTTAGGATTATTTGTTCTAGTTCAGTGAAAAATGTCATGAATGTCATGGATATTTTGATAGGGATTTTATTAAATCTGTAGATTTCTTTGAGTAGTATGGCCATTTTAACAATATTAATTCTTCCAATGCAAGAGCACAGGATATCTTTTCATTTTTTTGTTTCATCTTTAATTTTCTTCATCAGTATTTTTCAGAGTATAGGTCTTTCACTCCTTGGTGAATTTCATTCCTAGATATTCTTTTTGATGTAATTTTTTTTTTTTTTTTTTTGTGGTACGTGGGCCTCTCACTGTTGTGGCCTCTCCCGTTGTGGAGCACAGGCTCCGGACGCGAAGGCTCAGCAGCCATGGCTCATGGGCCTAGCCACTCTACAGCATGTGGGATCTTCCCAGACCGGGACATGAACCCGTGTCCCCTGCATCGGCAGGCGGACTCTCAACCACTGCGCCACCAGGCAAGCCCTTTTTGATGTAATTTTAAAGGGGATTGTTTTCTTGCTTTCTATTTCTGATAGTTCATTATTATTGTATAGAAAAGCAACAGATTTCTGTATACTAATCTTATATCCTGCGACTTTACTGAATTCATTTATTGTTCAAATAGCTTTTGGTGGAGACTTTAGGGTTTTCTATATTTAGTATCATGTCATCTGCAAATGGTGACAGTTTTATTTCTTCCCTTCTAATTTGGATGTCATTTCTTTTTCTTGTTGGATTGCTGTGGTTAGGACTTCCAATACTGTGTTAAATAGAAACGGTGAGAGTGGGAAGGCTTGTCTTGTTCCTGATTTTAGAAGAACTGCTTTCAGCTTTTCACCATTGAGTATGTTATCTGTGGGTTATAGATATCTATTAGGTTCAGTTGACCTAGTGTGTCATTTAAGACCACTGTTCCCTTGTTGATTTTCTATCTGGATGATCTGTTCATTGATGTAAATGGGGTGTTAAAGTCCCCTACTATTATTGTATTATGTCAGGTTCTCATTTTATGTCTACAAATGTCTATGTGTTATATTTAGGTGCTCCTATATTATACATATATACATATGTTATAATATATATATCACACACATATGTTATATATTATACAAATATATGTTAACGAATGTTATATCCTCTTGTTGTACTGATCCCTTTATCATTATATAATGCCCTTCTTTGTCCTTTGTTGTAGACTTTGTTTTAAAATCTACTTTGATGTTAGTATTGCTACCCCCACTTTTTTGTCATTTCCATTTGCTCGAAATATATTTTTTCATCCTCTCACTTTCAGTCTGTGTTTTTCTTTAGCTCCGAACTGAGTCTCTTGTAAGCAGCATATAGATAGTTCTTGCTTTTTTATCCAATCATTCATCCTGTGTCTTTTGATTGGGGCATTTAGTCCATTGACATTTAAAGTGATTATTGATAGGTATGTAGTTTTTGCTATTTTGTTTCCGGTTGTTTTTGTGGTTCTTCTCTGTTTCTTCTTCTGCTTGTCTCTTCTTTTGTGGTTTGATGATTTTCCTTAGTGGTATGCTTATGTTCCTTTCTCTCTAGTTTTTGTGTATTTATTTTAGATGTTTGACTTGTGCTTATCGTGTGGTTCATGTTAACCTATAACTATATCTACTTTTTTAAAGCTGGTAGTCATGTAGGTTCAAACACACCCTAAAAGATCTACATTTTGGACACACATGTTCTGTGTTTTTGATGTCATATTTTATATCTTCTACATGTCTATTCCTTAACTATTTATTGTAGTTACAGTTTATTTTACAATTTTCATCTTTTACTCTTCATACTCACTTATTTAAATGATTGATCCACAGACTTTACTATATATTTGCCTTTACTAGTGGAGTTTTCATTTCCTATAAATTCTTGCTTCTTCTTGTAGCCTTTTCCACTGGGAGGAAACCCTTTAACACTTCTTGTACAGGTGGTTTAGTATTGATGAAGCCTTTTGGTTTTCCCTTGTTGGAGAAGTTCTTTATCTCTCCTTCAATTCTGGTTGATAACCTTGCTGAATAGAGTACCCTAGGTTGTAGGATTTTCCCTTTCATCACTTTAAATATATCATGCCAGTCCCTTTTGGCCTGAAATGTTTCTGCAGAAAAATCAACTAACAGCCTTTTTAGGATTCTTTTCTATATGACTCTGTTTTTCTCTTGCTTTCTTTAGAATTCTCTATCATAAATTTGCCATTTTATGATAATTATGATATATCTTAGAGTGTGTCTCTTTGCTTCATCTTGTTTGCGACTCTATTTTCATCCTGTACCTGGATATCTGTTTTCTTCTTCAGGTTTGGGAAGTTTTCAGGCATAATTTCATCAAATACATTTTTGACCATTTTCTGTCTCTCTTCTCCTTCTGGGAATCCTATAATATGAATGTTAGTATTCTTGATGTTTTCTTAGAGGGCCCTTAGTCTATTCTCATTTTTAAAATTTTGTTTTTCTTTTTGGTGTTCTGACTGTGTGATTTCCATTATTCTATCTTCCAGATCACTTACGTGTTCTTGTATATAACCATATCTGCTCTTAATTTCTTCTAGTGTGTTTTACATTTCAGTTACTGTATTCTTCATCTACGACTGGTTCTTTTTTATATTTTCTAGTTCCTTGATAAAATTTCTGTGTTCATCTTTTCTTTCCCCTAGTTCAGTTAGCATTCTTTTCACTAATGCTTTGAACCCTTCATCTGGTAAATTATTTTTGTTTCATTAGTTGTCTTTTCGGTATTTTTCTTGTTCTTTGATTTGAAACAAGTTCCTCTGCCTACTCAGTTTGCTTATTACCTTTCTCTGTTTCTATGAAATTCAGTAAAACAGTTACCTATCCCATTCTTGAAGGGGTATCCTTGTATGGGAGCCTCCATATACTGTCTATGTGTGCCCAGTGGCTTTGGTGGGAGAGTTGGATCTGAAGTGAACACAGGTCATATCTTACCCCATGGTGTGCTGGCAGCTGTTACCTTGGTGAGAGGTGAGGCTGGGGATGGAGGGGCTAGTTCATGACCCAGGTGTGAGCTAGGGCTTCTCTTATGCTCAGTGGCCAACATTGCCTTACTGGGGGGTGGAGTTGTGTTACAGAGTTCTGCAGCAGAAGCCCTGAGGGTTGGGTCCCAGTTGTTTCTGTTCCCTTTAAGTGTGCACTCTCACTCATCCAAGAAACGGCACCTTCACCCCAGATAGAAGCAGCGCTTGAGCAAGATGGTCTGGAGCAGGTGCTTGATGTGGGCCAGGATGCACTCTGGGGCAGTCCTGGCACACCAGCCAGAGATCCAGACCTCTCCCGATCTGCTGCTTCTGCAAGAGCCAGCAATGGTTGCCCTCTCCCCATTCAGATGCAGTGCCAGGTCTGAGTGGCACTGTGCCCCACAACTGTGCACCCTCCTCAGCAATGGCAGGCTTTCACCCTCGTGAGGAGCTGCACCACAAAGCAAGAGAGTCTGGAGCAGTTGTTTGGTGTAAACCAGTGTGTGTGCTTGGTAGGTGGCAGGAAATAGGCCAGTGTCCCAGGCAGTTTCAATTTACTTTTTCCATCTTATCTCAGGAGCAAGCAAGTATGTGCACACTCTTCAGGAGTGGAGTTTTGGTTTTCTACAGCCCTCCTGTTAGTCCTATTGGTTTTCAAACCAGCTAAGGGGCTCATCTTTCTAGTGTCGTACTCCAGGGCTGGGGTGCCCAATGTGTGGTTTGAACTGCTTACTCTCCAGGGAGGATCTCTGTGCCCATGTAATCACTCTCCTCTTCTGGGTCCCCTTCTAGGTGTACAGGCCCCAAACCCATTACTTCACTTCCCTTCCTACCTGACTCTGTGTGTATCTTTCTTTACAGCCTTGGTTGTATAAGAGTCTTCCTGCCAGTCTCCAGTTTGTTTTCAGTGAGAATGGCTCCACATGTAGATGTATTTTTGGTGCGTTTGGGGGAGGGGGGGGCTCAGTGTCCTTCTACTCTGCCATCTTGACCCCCTATTAGCTGTAAACCTTTAACAAAAAAGAAAGAATAGAAATAGTTAAGCATTAAACTCAAGAAATTTGAGAAAATATACCATGGGAAATCAGAAGAAAAGATGTAAAAAAAAATTAAAGCAGGAATCAATAAATTAGAAAAGAGAAAAATAATGGAATGCATAAATAATTCTGAGAATTGTTATTTTTGAAAACAGAAAAAAGAAAAATATAATAGGCAAGTAAATACTGAAAAATAGGAAACAGTTCAGATTTCAGCAATGTCGCTGGGTTGTTTCAGCTAACAAAAATTTCCTCCTCACGTAGGATAAATAGAAAATCTAGGCAGAATACATGTTTTTTAAAAAATTGTTTGAATGCATCTGTGACAGCAAGGCAATGAGGCTTTGCTGAGCCAAGATGCAGAAGAGGAAGAAGGCCAAGAGAGATTAGCCCAGGATTAGGGTTCATCATGAATAGCCTTCAAGTGAATGTTGATTTCAAAAGTGGCCACTGAAGGGCTGAGAAACTCAATGGAGCTTTTGAAAATCAAATGGCCTAAGGAAGAAAAATTGGAATCTAGGGACTGCCAAGGAGAGAGGGAGCCTTGGTAAACACTCCAGGATCCTGGATGGGCTCCTGAAGGGTGAAACTAGACCATTTCTCATAGTGACTGAAGCCCAGTTTTGAATCATCTTAACTCTTGATTAAATTAGAACTTTCTCTTCCTGGCTTGGCTGCCTGCCAAAAGCAAAATAAATCTTTTTGTAGGAAGGTAATATAACCCTCAAATTACATCTCATCCTTAATAAATAATATTCTTTATGCCACAAAAACTATTAGTCATGCAAGAAGATAAGACCACATGTAAAAAAAATGAGAGAAAGAGAGAACATAGAACATCAAATGTTCATTAGAGCTGATCAACAAAACCAATTTTATATTTTGAAGTGATTATTAAAACTGATAAACCTTTGGTAAGAATTATCAAGGAAAAACTAAGAAAGTTATACATAGCCAATATAATGTATGAAAAAGGGAAAATCACCACAGATCCTATAAATATTGAAAAGATCATGAGATGATACTATAAAAATTGTGCTTATTTATATAAAAATTTACATTACTTCCCAGAAAAATACAAAAAGAAAGTTGAGGGAAGAAATAGAAATTTTATACAGCCCAGTATCTATTTAAGAAATTTAATTGGTAATTTAAAAACTCTTCACAAACACACAGAGTAAGAAAAAAATAAAAGGTCAGTCCCAGATTCTCTGTCGGCTTCTTTAGTGAATACTTTAGAATATTTAAGAAACAAATAACATCATCTTATTTAAACTCTTTTTGAGACTCATAAAGAGAAAACATATCCCTACTTGAGTTTAAAGCCTGCATATATTTGATACCAAAATACGACAAGGATATGACAAGAAAGAACAATTATAGGCCTTTCTCATTCATTAACATAGATTTAAAAATTCTAAATAAAATATAATCAATCTAAATTCAGCAGTTTTAAAATAGATAATATATTAAAACTGATAAGAATCTGTTCAGGAATGCAAGGTTGGTTCAGCACTTGAATATCAATCAGTGTAATTCACATGAACAGAATAAAGGAAAAGAGATCATGTGAAATGTTCAACCTTCCAAGACTGGAGCATGAATAATTAGAAAGTCTGAACAGATCTATAATAAATAAGGAGATTGACTCAGTGATTCAAAAGCTTCCAATAAAGCAAAGCTCAGGAATATATATGAGTTGGCTGGCAAATTCTACCGAACACTTAAAGAATTATTAGTATCAGTCCCTCTCAAACTCTTCCAAAAAGTTGAAAAGGAGAGAACAACTCCAAACTCATTTCACAAGTTCAGCATTACCTGATACCAAAGCCAGACAAAGACATTACAGAAAGAGAATTACAGACCAATGTTCCTCATAAACATAAATGTAAAAATTCTCAAACAAATGCTAGCAAACAAAATTCAACAGTACTTTAAAAGAATCATAACCATGAACAAGTGGGATTTATCCCTGGGATCCAAGGATGTTTCAACATAAGCAAATCAATAAACATGACACACCACATTAATAGAAGGAAGTATAAAAATCACATCATCATTTTATTAAATACTGAAAAAGAATTTGACAAAATTCAACACCCTTTCATAATAAGAATCCCCCAAACTTGGAAAAGAATAAAATTACCTCAACATTATAAAGGCCACATATAACAAGCCACAGCATATACAATGGGGAAATAATAGTCTCTTCAATAAATGGTATTGCAAAAACTGGACCACCCTAACTCAAAATGGATTGAAGACTTAAATTTAAGACCCAAGACTGTAAAACTCCTGGAAGAAAACATAGGGGGTAATCTCCTTGATGTCAGTCTTGGCATTGATTTTTTGCATTTGATACTAAAAGCAAAGGCAACAAAGCAAAAATAAACAAGTGGGACTACATCAAGCTAAAACCTTTTGCACAGCAAAGGAAACCATCAACAAACTGAAGGCTACCTACTGAAGGTGAAAAAATATTTCCTAATCATATATCTGATAATTATATATCATATATCCAAAATATATAAAGAATTCATACAACTGAGCATGAAACCCCAAACACTCCAATTTAAAAATGGTCAGAGAAACTAAACAGATATTTTCCAAAGAAGACATAAAAATGGGCAACAGGTAATGAAAAGATGCTCAACATCACTGTCAGTGACATGCGAATCAAAGTCACAGTGAGATATCACCTCACACCTGTTAGAATGACTATTGTCAGAAAAACAACAGATAAGAAGTATTGGCGAGGATATGGAGAAAAGAGAACCCCTGTGCATGTTGATGAGAATGTAAATTGATCCAGCCACCATCAAAACAGTATGAAAGTTCCTCAAAATTTTAAAAATAGAACTACCACATGACCCAGAAATCCCACTTCTATGTGTATATTCCAAGGAAATAAAAATAGGATATCAAAGAAATATTGGCATTTCCATGTTCACTGCAGCATTATTCACGATAGCCAAGATACAGAAACAACCTAAGTATCCACTGATGGATGAATAGCTAAAGAAAACGTGGTATATATACATATATATACACCATGGGATATTATTCAACCATGAGAAAAAAGGAAATCCTGACATTTGCTACTACATGGATGAACCTTGAGGGCATCATACTGAGTGAAATAAGCCAGTTACAAAAAGACAATACTATATGATTCCACTTTTATGAGGTATCTAAAAAATTCAAATTGATAGAAATGGGTAGAAAAGTGGTTGCCAGGAGCTGGAGAGTGAGGGAAATAGGGAGAGGTTCGTAAAAGTGTACGAAGTTTATATAGATAGATGATAGATAGATAGATATAGATAGATACAGTGAATAGTTATATATATTACATATATACTTATATATATGTAATATGAATAAGTTCTGAGAATCTAATGTATACCATGGTAACTATAGTTGATAATACTGTATTGTGTAATTGAAATTTGCTAAGAAAGTAGTACTTAAATGTTCTCACCAAAAAAAAAAAAAAAAATATATATATATATATATATATATATATATATATATGATGTGATGGATGTTTTAATTAACTAAATGGGGGAATCCTTTCACAATGTATATGTATATCAAGTCATTACAATGTACACTTTAAATAACTTACAGTTTTATTTGTCAATTACACCTCAATAAAGCTGAGAAAAAAAGAGCCCACAGCTATCGCCATAGTCAAGGTGAAAAACTGAAAGCTTTTCCTCTAAGATCAAGGAAAAAAAGATGCCCACTCTTACCACTTCTATTCAGCATAGTACTTGGAGTCCTAGTCAGAGCAGTTAGGCATGGACAATTAATAAAAGCCAGCCAAGTTGGAAAAAAAGTAAAATTGCCCCTGTTTGCAGATGACATGATCTTATATATAGAAAACCTTGAAGACTCCACTAAAAACGGTTAGAACTAATAAAGGAAGTCAGTAAAGTTGAAGCATACAAAATCAAAATACAAAAGTCAGTTGTGTTTCTATACGCTAACAACAAAGTATCTGAAAATGAAACTAGGAAAATGATTCCATTTACAATAGCACCAAAAAAGAATAAAATACTTAAGAATAAATTTAACTAATGAGGTGAAAGATGTGTACTGAAAACTACAAAACAATCATGAAATAACTTAAAGAAGACACAAAAAATGGAAAGACATTCTAGTTCATGACTTGAAATACTTAATATTGTTAAAATGTTCATACTACCCAAAGTCATCTACAAGTTTCAAAGCAATCCTTATCAAATCTCAATGGCATATGTTACAGAAATAGAAAAACACAATTGTACAAGTCATATTGAACCACAAAGGGTCCTTAATAGCCAAAGCAATCTTGATAAAGAAGAACAAAGCTGTAAGCGTCACAATTCCTGATTTTAAACTATATTACAAAGCTATAGTAATTAAAACAGTATGGTACTAGAATAAAAACAGACACATAGACCAGTGGAACAGAATAGAGAGCCTAGAAATAAACCAATGTGTATATGGTCACCTGATCTTTGACAAGAATGCCAAGAAAACACAATAGGAAAAAGATAGTCTCTTCAACAAATAGTGTTGAGAAAACTGGTTATCCCCATGCAAAAGAATGAAATTGGACCCTTATTTTACACCATACACAAAAAAACATCTCAAAGTGAGTTAAAGACTTAGATGTAAGAACTGAAACTGTAACACCTCTAGAAGAAAACACAGGAGGAAAGCTTCATGGTATTGATCTTGGCAAAGATTTTATGGATATAAAACCTAAAGCAGAGGCAACAAAAGCAAAAATAGACCTGTCAGATTACATCAGACAAAAAGCTTCTACACAGCAGACATGACAATCAACAGAGTGAAAAGGCAACCAAAGAATGGTAGAAAACATTTGCAAGCCATATATCTGATAAGGGGTTAATTTCAAAATATAAGGAGCTCCTACAACTCAAAGCAAAAAACACCTGATTAAAAAATGGGCTAAAGACTTGATTAGACATCTCTCCAAAGAAGACATACAAATGCCCAGAATGTATTTGAAAAGATGCTGAGTGTCACTAACCATCAGGGCAATACAAATCATAACCACAATGAGATATCACCTCATATCTGTCAGTATGGCTATCATCAAAAGTACAAAAGACAACATATATTGGCTAGGATGTGGAGAAATTGGAACACTTATACACTGTTAGTGGGAATGCCGAATGGTGTAGCCACTATGGAGAACAGTATGGTGGGACTTCCCTGGCAGTCCAGTGGTTAAGACTCCATGTTTCCACTGCAGGGGGCACAGGTTTGATCCCTGGTCAGGGAACTAAGATCCAGCATGCTGTGCGATGTGGCCAAAAAATAAAATTTAAGGCAATAATCATTCATCCATTTAAAAAAAAAAAAAAAGGAAAACAGTTTGGAGGTTCCTCAAAATAAAAATAGAACTGCCATTTGACCCAACAATACCTGATTTTTTCCTGGGTATTTATTCAAAAGTATTGAAATCGGAAAAAAAAAAAAAAAAGTATTGAAATCGGAACCTCAAAGAAATATTAGTACTCCTATATTCATTGCATCACTCTTCATAATAGCCAAGATATAAAAACAACCTAAATGTTAATCACTAGATGAATGGCTAAAGAAAATGTGATGTGTATATATATATATATATATATATATATATATATATATAACCTATTATGTATATTTAAATACATATAACATTTTGTATATATTTATTTATAAATTCAGTCTTAAGAAGGAAATTCTGCAATATGTAACAACATGGATAAAAACATTCTATTAAGTGAAATAAGGCAGTCACAAAAGGACAAATATTACATGATTGCACTTATATGAGGTATTTAAAATAGTCAAACTCAGAATCAGAGAGTATAATGGTGATTGCCATTGGGAGAGGAGGAAATGGGGAATTGCTAATCAACTGGCATAAAGCTTTAGTTATGCAAAATTAATAATTTCTAGGGATATGGTGTATAAGATTGTGCCTATGGTTAACAATACAATACTGTACCCTTAAAAATTTGTTAAAAAGGTAGATTTCATGTTAAGTGTTCTTACCAGAATAAGATAAAATTTTAAAAATAACAAGGTAAAAGAGCAGTAATTGGAACGAGAAGAACAGAGTCATACAGAAAAGGCCACCTTGAGATGATCTGTGACTTTAAGTTCTACCTCACAAAAAGAAAGGAGGAAAATACCTATTCCAACCTCACTTTCCTCCCTGAATATCATCTCTTGCTAGGATAATCTATTTGCCAAACCCAATGAGAAGCAGAGAGCAAGGGAGCCCACTGATGTAGCTCAACAAGTCAGTATCAGGAAGCAGAGAATGAAGTGGAGAAGGCTGGAGAGAGGACAATAAGAGGCATGTAGAAGATATACAGCACTGGTAAGACCTCTCAGTATTGTAGTCTTGCTTGGATATTCTTTACATCTTTCTTTGCCACCCCAGGAAGCTCACTTGAATGAAGGTGCTCACATGGATAGATTGAAATAAAAGACCAAAAGACCTCACTTGGTAGGGTTTCCTCTTTAGGGCTTCTTTCTGAGGGCTGACACAATTGAACTGAATCTGACTCAACTCAGCTAGTGATGGCAGCTGGGGCCAAGACAGTCTTGTTGAAGGAAGAACAGTTAACATCATGGTTATGTAAAAGTTCCTTTGTTCAAATAAAGTCTCCTCTTGAGCTCCAGGTCTTCACATGTGAAGGTTGAGCTGCCCTGGATGAAGGGAAAGGGAAGCATAGAGGCCTCCAAAAACTTTCAGGCTCAAGTTTTGAAGGACACAGTTTTAAAACAGCTCATGCTTTTAAAGGCTCTCATCATGCACACAAGGAAACCAAGACCTATTGAGCAAAAGTCTATTGTCCAAGGTCAACCCAGGAGCTAGTAGCTACTCCACAACCAAAGCCAGTTCTCCTCAGTCCCAATCTCATGTTCTTTCCATCTTCCCTTGCTGCCATATCATAGCCTGGACTGTTTTTGTTTTTATTTTTCCCTTTAGTTGCAGATGTTCTGTACACATGGGCTGGCTCCTCCATAATATATTTGCATCTTCTGGTGCTGAGGCAGGAGAGCTGCCCATGATGTTTGCTCTTAGATGTCAAGAGTGTATAGATCCTGTGTGTCCTTGGAGTTATGGGTGGTTAACTCTGGCATGGCAGCCTTTGATGTAGTGTCCTGTAGGTTGGTACGGCTTGTAATCACCACTTTTTCCCTCATAATAATTCTCTTAATTATATTTTCTGGGTCCTCACTGACTGTGACATTAGCTGTCATTTTGTCATATTAATTTTGCGGATATTGCTTTCAGGGAGCTGCTTCTGTGATTTCCTTGTGCTGAATGGAGGGCCAAATGGAGCCCCTGTGGTATAGGTGCACAGCCAGGCCTTAGCCCTCCTGAAGATTTGGGGGGTGGCCTCCTACATGAGGAGTGGTTGCTCCTCTAGATCTTCACACTTAGAAATACTTATTTTTTCAATGAAAAAACTACGTGTACCCAAGATGATGCTTTTAGAATAATACTTCATAGAAATGAAATTCTGAGAGACAATTATAATTTGCACCATGTTCCAGCCAAAAAAGGATTTTTTTCTAATATTTGTTATTATTTATATTATTTTAGTATTAAGATGAAAGATATTTTATTATTAAGCTAATATTTTCATAAATGAATGAATAAAAAGATCATCTCTTTCATTTATAGCCTTGTATATTTGTGTATATAGTTGAAAAGAGAAGCTAATAGGTTTTTTTTTTCCCCTCACTCATGAATTCTCTTTTAGCATTGTGTTAGTCTAGCCAGGTTTCTGTGAAAAGCAGGCATAAGAAATAATACTTGTGATGCCCGTCCGCTCTATCTTCTAAAAAGGGACTCTCTCAGGGAATTTTACCTGCATGTGTCTTTGCCATTCATCCTCTGTTCTTCAGGAAGATGAGTAAAGTCCTCAGGGTCATATTGGAGGTAACCATAAATCTCCAGAGTCTTCCGTGAATCCTACCAAAGAATTTTACACTGTTGTCTTAAGTTTTTTTAATCTCTTTGAAAGGAAATCATTCTCAATCTATACACTCTGGTATTTTACTCGTTTATTTACTTGTTTAACAAATATTTTCCAGAGCCTATTAGATGTCAAAACTGTGCAAGGTGCCAGGGATATAACAGTACAAGATGATATGAGACTGGTTCCCGGGGGATCTAACAGACTATTTGTCAGTTGGGCTACACTATATTTTGGTGAAAAATCCCAAGGTTTCAGTGGCTTAACTCCACAAGGTTTTATTTCTCACTCATGTTACAGTCTTACAAGTCTACCATCATGAAGTTCTCTGCTTTCAGCTACATAAACAAGAGAGAGCACATGGAGAAGTTCTACCCAGTTGTAAATCCTTCAGATGAGAGTGATGTATCACTTCCAGCCAGTGGACTGAAGGTAGTCACAAAACCCTATCCTGCAACAGGAAATCCTGAGAAGATTTGGGGAGCATTGGGACTGTGTGGTGGGCACTCTTGTCTTTGCCACACTCGGTGCAGGGATCAAGAGATACATTTCTGAGGAAGAGACATTTATTCAAGCTAACACATTAAGCAAGAGTGAGGGTAATCAGAAAAATAGGTGGGAAAGCATTTCAGGCAGAGGGAGGCTCTGAGATGGGAAAGAGCTTGATACACCTGCATAATTGAAAGATGACCAGTGTGGCTGTAATGTAGAAAGAAGGAGGGTAGTAAGAGCTCATGTTAGAAAACAGACAGAAGACAGATCAAGCAGGACCAGATCTTGCAGGCAATGGTAAAGATTTCTGATCTTTCATACTAAGTGTAATAGAAATCCACTGAAGAATGTTAAGCAACGGAGTGACATTGTGACCACTGTATTTTAAAATATCACCTTCACTGCAAGGAAGAATTTATTGGAGAGGATATGAATAGGGCTGGGAGACCAGTTAGGTGGTTTTTCAGAAGTCCAGGAAAGAGGAGGGATAGAGGAAAAAGCAATGGAAGTCAAAATAAATGCATTTGAGAAGTCTAGGAAACAGAGGTAGGTGACATTGGATGTGGAGGATGAAGGAGAGAAGGTCTCAAGTGATGGCAGTAGGTTTCTTGCAAGAGCAACTGTTGAGCTAGGAAATGTAGGGAACACAACAAGCAGATTTTTCAGGTGTAGGAGTGAGAAGTGGGGAAGTGAGTAATCATATATTCAGTCCTAGACATAAAGAGTTGGGGATTGCTTGTTAGATGTCTAAATAGAGATATTGATGACTAAAGTCAGATATATTTTTACGGAGCTTCAAATAAGGGTCTGCAATGGAATTACACGTTGGAAGTCCTTGATTTGTATGTGATCATTAAAACCATACGGGAGGGCTTCCCTGGTGGCGCAGTGGTTGAGAGTCCGCCTGCCGATGCAGGGGACACGGGTTTGTGCCCCGATCTGGGAGGATCCCACATGCCGCGGAGCGGCTGGGCCCGTGAGCCATGGCCGCTGAGCCTGCGCGTCCGGAGCCTGTGCTTTGCAACGGCAGAGGCCACAACAGTGAGAGGCCCGCATACCGCAAAACAAAACAAAACAAAACAAAACAAAACAAAAACCATACGGGAGCTGGGAGTGCTTCAAAAGAAGAGAAGATGGCTCAAGATGACTCTGAGAAACCTTAGGAATTAGAGGTTAGGAAGAAGAAGCGGAGTTTAGGCCAAAGAAAGTGAGAAGGGATAGTAGAGAGGGAAGAGGAAAACCCAGAGTGTGAGGTTGCACAAGGGAAAGGGAGAGCCTACTTCGAAGAAGGATTCCTTTGGGGATGGCTGATGAGGGGCCAAGTAAGATGAGGTCAGAAAATGTCATTAGATCAGGCAGATGGAGGTCCTTAATGACCTAAGAATGATTAGAAAAAGAGTGGCTTTGGCAGACAACAGCTCTGTTTTCAATGTCAAAGTTAACTTATAGCCATATTTGGTGAATTCCCTGAGCATCTCTTTTAATAACTGGACTTTTAAATTAAATGTTTCAGAAAGTTTTCTATGGAACAGAACATTGTTGAACAGAATTGAAAATGTCACTGTTCCAGTACACAGCAGATTCATACAATTGATATAGGTTTCCAAAGTTGAGCGAACAGTGACATTTTAAAGAAAGTTTCAAAATTAGTATGCCATTGGTACAACTGTGATATGAAAGTGAAGCCGTGTATCTTCTTAGTCTACTTTTTATTGGTCCTAAACTTACTGTTTCCAGTTTGCTTTTTAATTTAAAATGAAAGTGCAGAAAATCAGAGAGGCTAGAACAGTAGAAATTGTCAAAGGGATGAATTGGAGAAATGGTCCTATGAGGCAAAATTAATGATGTTGTCTAGCCCAAGTAAGAAGATGAGAAGGGGTCACCCTGTAATTCTTTAGTCATGACTGTAGAGAAGTACAGAGAGAGTGCTGACTGGTGGCTCTGCATCTCCATGGAGGGCCAGAGGAAGACGAATTGAGCTAGAATTGCTGTAAGAGATAATTGGTTTAATAATAAGAGGTTTTTGACTGTCAGTGATTTAAAAACTGGAGAAGGTTATGAAGAGAAGTACCAGATCTCCCATCTTACAACACGTTTAGCAGAAGAGTTGGCAAGTCATTTATGTTTCTATCATTCTTTAATGGGGTTGTCTGGTAATGGGAGGTCATCATGCATCTTTGAGGGACGTCACTGGTAAAAGAAACAAGCAGGGGAAGGCCCTGACTAGGATTGCTGAGCTTTGCTGACTTTCTTCTCATAGCATCCTTCAGCCATGCCTTTATGAAGTTTAAAGACCCTGAGAAACTCTCTTGGGGGAGGGAGGCCTGGGATTTGGGTACTTCTGAGCTTTTTCTTATGCCCTATTTAGTGAAGTTAGTTCAGTATGCAGTGGGTTGCATTCTGACCTTCTCTTATACACCTGGAGCATTTTCTTCTGTAAGAACTTTTCTCCTGTGCCAATTTCCCCAAGATCTCTAGTGTTCTGAGTTACTTCTTTCCTTTAATATCAAAATAACAATAATCTGAGTCAGCAGCTCTTGTGAGCCTAGGAAGTTGACTCCGCCTTCCAAATATATCTGAGGATCCCAGGGAATGCTGGCCCTTCTTTATTGGCCATACCTCCCTCTGAACCACTGCTCTGGGCTTCTGCTGCATTTTTTTTGCTGCCTCCAGAAAGCTTTTCCAGATTGTTGAGCTGCTTCCCTGCTCTTCTTCACCCTGTGGGTGGATACTGTCCTTTCTTTAAATGTTCCTCACCCAATGGACACAAAATCTCAGACTTTACTGAGTTTCAGGGCAACTCAGGTCCTGTTGACGTTGCCTCCTTAATGTCTCTCAAATATGTCTTTTCTATCCATTCTGCAGTTACCTGCTTGAAGGCAGTCTCTGCTATTTTTATATTCCCAGCTCCTAACCAAGATTGGCAAATAAGAGGTACTCATTCAAAGATTGTTGCATGATTGGTTGCATGTAGGGATGAATGAGAAGAAAATAGTCAGGCTAGAAATTTGCAGGTAGAATCCTAGGCAAGAAGGACTGGAAGGACTGCCTTTTCTTCTATGCAGAAAGCTGGAAGAGAGTAAGGGAAGTACATGTAGGGCTCAAAAGAACAAAGTGACATTGAAAAAGCTAGAATGTAAAGACTTCAATGGATTTTTTAAATCAATTAGACAGGAGAGGGGAAGTTCCATTTTATTTATTTATAAGCTAAACAGGAGCCATTAACAGGATGAGAGAACCATTGTTTATTAGTGCTCACTTTATGTAACATAATACTAAGCATGTCATGAATATCTTACTTAGTCTTTATGTCAACTCTGTACAGGTAGATATTAGTATTATCCTCATTTTACAGATGGAGAACTTGAGACATGGAGAAATGAATTAACTTGCCTAGGGTCACATGACTAGTGAAGGATGGAATCAGGATTTGAACCTAGATCTGTCTGAATCTAGATATTGTGCTCTTAGCTTCTGTAGCATGTTGCATATAAATACTGCTAATATGTTGTATCTCCCTGATCTTACTGTAGCTTAGTTATGTTTGGAAGAAGGAAACAGCATAAAGACAGGGGTGTAAGTTTAAAAAAGAGTTAAAAATGTAGAGAGAGAAGGGGCTCTAGGCAGTCTCAGCTCGTTTCACAACCTTGGCTAGGGTTGTCTTAATTACTCTTGGGTGTAGGCTAAGTGTTTTATGATAACTATATACCAGGTAAACACTTAATCCCACATTCATTTTATAGATGAAGAAGCTAAGGTTCAGAGAGCTAGCACCTTGTACAGACTCATGCAGCTAATACCTTGAAACTGGGATTCAACCCCTGACCTGTCAGTCTTTTTTTTTAACTTTTAATTTTATACTGGAGTATAGTTGATTAACAATGTTGTGTTAGCTTCAGGTGTACAGAAAAGTGATTCAGTTATACATATATCCACTCTTTTTTAGATTCTATTCCCATATATGTCATTACAGAGTATTGAGCAGAGTCCCCGGTGCTATAGAGTAGGTCCTTGTTGGTTATCCATTTTAAATATAGTAGTGTGTACATGTCAATCCCTAACTATCCCTCCTCCCTGCTTTCCCCTGCTAACCATAAGTTCATTTTCTAAGTCTGTAACTCTGTTTCTGCTTTGTAAATAAGTTTATTTGTATCATTTTTTTAGATTCTGCATATAAGCGTATCATACAACATTTGTCTTTCTCTGTCTGACTTAATTCACTCAGCATGGCAATCTGTAGGTCCATCCATGTTGCCGCAAATGGCATTATTTTATTCTTTTTAATGACTGAGTTATATTCCATTGTATGTATGTACTACATCTTCTTTATCCATTCATCTGTCGATGGACATTTAGGTTGCTTCCATGTCTTGGCTATTGTAAACAGTGCTGCAGTGAACATTGGGGTTCATGTATCCTTTCAGACCGTGTTTTTCTCTGGATATATGCCCAGGAGTAGGATTGCAGGATCATATGGTAGCTCTATTTTCATTTTTTAAAAGGTCAGTTTTAAGGCTATGTTCTTGCCATAACTCCATAGGAAACTTTTGTGTGATAGCAAACATTTATCATAGGTAGGTTCATAACATGTTATAGTGAAACGATAGCATAGAGATCATGTAACTCAATTCCTTCATTCTGAGGAAATGAAGTATTGAAGAAGCAGATTGACTTTATAGTGATCATAGATCTGGTTAATCACAAAGCTCTACTAGGAGCCACGGTTCTTGGGTTTCTTTGAGATTTCTTTTTGCCACCAGAATAAACTGCCTTTTAAAATTTCCGGGACATTCTTTGACCAAGGCTATCTCCATACCTGTAAACCAGCTCTAGTTGAAGGGTGAGCCTTAAGGCAGCTCTCTCTTTCAGGGAAAGAGCATCACAAAGGACCCCACCTTGGGCTCTGATCCATTTTCTTTGGTGGTGCCAGGTGTGTGGGCTTAGATATTATTGACTTGCCTGCAGGCTTTCTGTGAGACTTTGGAAAAACTGTTCACTGCTTTAAAATGAAGTCTAACTATTCTCCATTCTGCAGTGACAGACATCACAGTGATGGTGTATTTGCATGCAAATACCACAGATATTTAACATGAATTATATACTAAATATTTGTATTTGCGCAGGCAAAATTGTGTCCCTGGGATAGCTCATATCTGCTGAATTGTAGAATTCTGGGGTTTTATGAAGCAAAGGGAACACTGACAAAATTTAACTTGGGAACAACAATTAGACTGTCTAAATTATATATGTATTATTGTCCCTCATTTGCATGACCAATTGTAGGGAAGTTCCTTATTGTGAGATGCAATAATTTTGTACAATTGCAGCAGCTTCAGCAGTCCTCAAGGAGGTTTCCCTAGTAGAACACTGTCTCAGGGAAAACAAATTATGTTGATTTACTAGCAGTTCTGCAAATGGGTTGTCTGGGGGAATCAGGAGGAGTCTTTTTATGGAGCACAAAGAAATGGCTCACTATTTGACATTTTAAATTGCTTGCTTGGAATATGCAAAACTGCAGACATCTAATTGCATGTTGTCACCTCTGAGGAGCCACCATTTTACGCTTGGATTTGGAGACTTGCTGTGTGATGATGATTAAGGGGGAGAAATAATACCCCTTTTTCCAAGTTCTAGAGGGCAGGGTAGAGACTATGAACATCCAGGAAAAAGGAAAGAAGAGCGAGTCTGTTGTAAATTCCTATTTAAGATAGTGCTAGTAGCTCTACGGTTTTACTGAAATTAGCTTATATGGATGTTTCCATCAAATGAGCAGCATGAGAAGGAAAGGCACTTGGCAACCTAGAAATCTCTTAGTCTCATAAAATCCAGGACAAGATGGGTTTAGAGATAATCTAGGCTATGCTGTTGTTCACTGTGCAGGCAGGAACCCTGAGAAGTGAAATGCAATGTCCAACAGGCACCAGCTATGTGCTGGAGGAGCCAAGGCTGAACCTCACTGGCCAGGGTTTCAGGTCCCATCAGGATGGGCAATTCCTGGCAATGTGATGATGTTGAATAGGGTTTTGTAGCTCTGGATGGCATTTTATTTATTTTATATGAGATCCAAGAAACTGACACTGGCATTTTTTGGGTGGCCAATTGTGCCCACCTGCTGAAGCAGACTGCATAGCTGCTTCCTTGACAAAGAACTTTACGCTGTAGATGCCCATGAGGAGGTGTGGCCTAGTAAACATGTCTTGTGGTTTCAAAAACTGAAAGTGCCCTTCTTCTGTTTTGTGCTGAAGATGTAAATGGGGATATAAGGATTTGGGGCTGCTGCTCATTCTCTGACTAAACATTTAAGAAAATTTGACTTTCTTTGAGAAATTTCTGGCCTGGAGTAGGGGAGCACTAGCAATAAACTTGTGCTATTTCTTTAACCAAAATCAGGTTTTTCAAAATTAAAGAACATTTTTTTCTGTCTGCTGCACGTATTTAACTTTTTACTGTATTACTCATGTGGGACTTTGATGTGACATTTTATCCTATTTTTGTTTTACACCAGATGAGAAAATTATAGAGGATAGACTATTCATCTGAAATCTCTTTCAACTCCTTCCCTGCTCCGAATGGCAGTGCCTTACATGTAGAGGGTCCTCATGAAACATTGCTAAATGAATGGAAAGATCCCTGACCATCTCTGGACATTTCACTCCCTAGATGTTTCCCAGTATGTATGGCTATGTGATTAGGCGTCTGCTCCCAATTTCTTTCCCTCCTGGATGTGGTGGGTAATCGGCATGGAGATCTCTGCTTTGTCTCTGCCATCCCTTTACTTACTCACTAGTTGCTTTTTCCAAGACTTGTATAGTGAAGAGAAATCTCAAGGCTGTCTTCTAGAACTGTGTGCACAATAGTTTTCTCAGTTCTAAGTTCAGAAATTCAGTAAAAAAATTTTTTTTCACTGTTCAGACAGTGCTATTTCTAGTGAGTTTGCTTAATGGGAAATATAATTGCCATCAACGTTAGAGAATTAGGCCCTTTTTTCATGACCCTGCAAATTTGGTTGTTGTTTTTCCAAGAATGTTGCCAAAACAATGAACTGTTTTTAGTTTTTCTGGAGCTACTACCATTCTTATACACTTAAATTTTTAAATATTGTAGAGCCATTATTGTTTGTTTTGGGCAATCTCTCTGTGAGGTAAATTTAAGGCTAATATTCTGGAGGCCAATGTTGTTAATTTTATTCTTAACAAAACTTAATCTTAGATTCATAAATAAATTTTGTGATAAAATGCAAAATCATCCCAAATTCTATATGTATTCTGTGTACACATCTATTTGAGATCAGAGTCATTTGATCATATCCTTACTTTATAACTAAAAAAGAGAATTTTAGTAAGTCATTCCAATACAGAAGGACAAGGAGGAATTTGAGGAGGTAGAGCTGAAGACCAGGTGGGATAAACATGCTACCAAAAGCAGGAAGTGAAGAAGAAAGCTTAAGATTGAGGAGAAGAGAGAAATGAATAGAGAACAGGAGGAAAGATGATGGTGTAGAAACTGATTCAGACTGTGTGCTTAGGACGCATTAGGAATTACAGCAAGTGTAAGACATGTGATGTGGGAGAGGGGAGGAACAAGTTTGCCTTTGTTAGATAACTACTGAGGTGTGCAGTTCGACTGGAACTTGGGGGTTGTGTCCAGAGCTTAACCAAAAAGGACTTGGCATCCTATCAGGTACTTGGGCATTAAAAATGGGGCAGAACTGTTGAAACTCCTTATTCTCCAGGCAATAAAATGGCTGAAATCACTCCATTCTAATAATTTTATAAACTGGAAAACATAGGACTCCCAAGGAATAAACATTCATCCTTGAAGATGAGCTCATGTTTAAAAACTACACATTACATAAGCAAGATTGAGCTGATGCAGCCAATAGAATAATTACTATCCTAAAATCCAAAAATTTTAAATCAGAAACTATAAAATAAGAATATTTAAAATAATTGTAAAAATAAAAATTAAACACAAAACACAGTGAAACAATAAAATTGTATAAAAAAGAATATGTGGACCAGAGGGCAGACAGCAGAAGCAAGAACTACAGTTCTGCAGCCTGTGGAATGAAAACCACATTCACAGAAAGATAGACAAAATGAAAAGGCAGAAAACTATGTACCAGATGAAGGAACAAGATAAAACCCCAGAAAAACAACTAAATGAAGTGGAGATAGGCAACCTTCCAGAAAAAGAATTCAGAATAATGATAGTGAAGGTGATCCAGGACCTCAGACAAAGAATGGAGGCAAAGATTGAAAAGATGCAGGAAATGTTTAACAAAGACCTAGAAGAATTAAAGAACAAATACCTAGAAGAATTAAAGAACAAACAGAGGTGAACAATACAATAACTGAAATGAAAAATACACTAGAAGGAATCAATAGCAGAATAACGGAGGCAGAAGAACAGATAAGTGACCTGGAAGACAGAATGATGGAATTCACTGCCGCAGAACAGAATAAAGAAAAAAGAATGAAAAGAAATGAAGACAGCCTAAGAGACCTCTGGGACAACATTAAATGCACCAACATTCCAGAAGGAGAAGAGAGAGAGAAAGTACCTGAGAAAATATTTGAAGAGATTATAGTTGAAAATTCCCTAACATGGGAAAGGAAATAGCCACCCAAGTCGAGGAGGTGCGGAGAGTCCCAGGCAGGATAAACCCAAGGAGAAACACGCTGAGACACAGAATAATCAAATTGACAGAAATTAAAGACAAAGAAAAGTTATTCAAAGCAACAAGGGAAAAATGACAAATAACATACAAGGGAACTCCCATACGGTTAACAGCTGATTTCTCAGCAGAAACTCTACAAGCCAGAAGGGAGTGGCATGATATACTTAAAGTGATGAAAGGGAAGAAGCTACAACAAAGATCACTCTACCCAGCAAGGATCTCATTCAGATTCGATGGAGAAATCAAAAGCTTTCTTGACAAGCAAAAACTAAGAGAATTCAGCACCACCAAACAAATACTAAAGGAACTTCTCTAAGTGGGAAACACAAGAGAAGAAAAGGACCTACAAAAACAAACTCAAAACAATTAAGAAAATGGTAATAGGAACATACATATCAATAATTACCTTAAATGTGAATGGATTAAATGCTCCAACCAAAAGACACAGGCTCACTGAATGGATACAAATACAAGACACAACTATATGCTGTCTACAAGAGACCCACTTCAGACCTAGGGACACATACAGACTGAAAGTGAGGGGATGGAAAAAGATATTCCATGCAAATGGAAATCAAAAGGGAGCTGGAGTAGCAATTCTTATATCAGACAAAATAGACTTTAAAATAAAGACTATTTCAAGAGACAAGGAAGGACACTACATAATGATCAAGGGATCAATCCAAGAAGAAAATATAACAATTATAAATACATATGCACCCAACATAACAGCACCTCAATACATAAGGCAACTGCTAACAGCTATAAAAGAGGAAATTGACAGTAACACAATAATAGTGGGGGACTTTAACACCTCACTTACACCAATGGGCAGATCATCCAGACAGAAAATTAATAAGGAAACACAAGCTTTAAATGACACAATAGACCAGATAGATTTAATTGATATTTAAAGGACATTTCATCCGAAAAATGCAGATTATACTTTCTTCTCAAGTACACACAGAACATTCTCCAGGATAGATCATATCTTGGGTCACAAATCAAGCCTCGGTAAATTTAAGAAAATTGAAATCATATCAAGCATCTTTTTCAACCACAACGCTATGAGATTAGAAATCAATTACAGGGAAAAAGACGTTAAAAACACAAACACATGGAGGGTAAAAAATACATCAAGAGATCACTGAAGAAATCAAAGAGGGAATCAAAAAATACTTAGAGACAGGGCTTCCCTGGTTGCGCAGTGGTTGAGAGTCCACTTGCCGATGCGGGGGACACGGGTTCGTGCCCCGGTCCAGGAAGATCCCACATGCCGCAGAGCACCTGGGCCCATGAGCCATGGCTGCTGAGCCTGTGTGTCCAGAGCCTGTGCTCCGCAATGGGAGAGGCCACAACAGTGAGAGGCCCACGTACCGCAAAAAAAAACAAAACATAGAGACAAATGACAAAGAAAACATGACGATCCAAAATCTTTGAGATGCAGTTCTAAAAGAGAAGTTGATAGCAATACAATCCTACCTCAAGAAACAAGAAAAATCTCAAATAGACAATCTAACCTGACCCCTAAAGGAATTAGAGAAATAAGAACAAACAAAACCCAAAGTTAGTAGAAGGAAAGAAATCATAAAGATCAGAGCAGAAATAAATGAAATAGCAACAAAGAAAACAATAGCAAGGATCAATAAAACTAAAAGCTGGTTCTTTGAGAAGATAAAGAAAATTGATAAACCTTTAGCCAGACCCATGAAGAAAAAGTGGGAGAGGACTCAAATCAACAGAATTAGAAATGAAAAAGGAGAAGTTACAATGGACACTGCAGAAATACAAAGCATAAGAGACTATACAAGCAACTCTATGCCAGAAAAAATAGACAACCTGGAAAAGATGGACAAATTCTTAGAAAGGTATAACCTTCCAAGACTGAACCAGGAAGAAATAGAAAATATGAGCAGACCAATCACAAGTAATTAAATTGAAACTGTGATTAAAAATCTTCCAACAAACAAAAGTCCAGGACCAGATGGCTTCACAGTTAAATTCTGTCAAACATTTAGAAAAGAGCTAACACCCATCCTTCTCAAACTCTTCCCAAAAACTATAGAGAAAGGAACACTCCCAAACTCGTTCTATGAGGCCACCATCACCCTGATGCCAAAACCAGACAAAGATACTCCAAAAAAAGGAAAATTACAGACCAATATCACTGATGAACATAGATGCAAAAATTCTCAACAAAACATTAGCAAACAAAGTCCAACAACACATTAAAAGGATCATACACCATGATCAAATGGGATTTATTCCAGAGATACAAAGATTCTTCAATACGTTCAAATCAATCCATGTTATACACAATATTAACAAATTGCAGAATAAAAACCATATTATCATCTCAATAGATGCAGAAAAAGCTTTTGACAAAATTCAGCACCCATGTATGATTAAAAACTCTCCAGAAAGCGGGCAGAGATGTAACCTACCTCAACCTAATAAACGCCATATACGACAAACCTACAGCAAACCTCATTCTCAATGGTGCAGAATTGAAACCATTTCCTCTAAGATCAGGAACAAGACAAGGATATCCACATTCAACAAAGTTTTGTAAGTCCTAGCCACGCCAATCAGAGAAGAAAAAGAAATAAAAGGAATACACATTGGAAAAGAAGAAGTAAAACTGTCACTGTCTCCAGATGACATGATACTATACATAGAGAATCGTAAAGCTGCCACTAGAAAACTACTACAGCTAATCAATGAATTTGGTAAAGTTGCAGGATACAAAATTAATGCACAGAAATATCTTGCATTCCTATGCACTAACAACGAAAGAGCAGAAGGAGAAATTAAGGAAACACTCCCATTTACCATTGCAGCAAAAAGAATAAAATACCTAGGAATAAACCTCCCTAAGGAGACAAAAGACCTGTGCTCAGAAAACTATAAGACACTGATGAAAGAAATCAAAGATGATACAAACAGATGGAGAAATATACCATGTTCTTGGATTGGAAGAATCAATATTGTGAAAATGACTGTACTACCCAAAGCAATATACTGATTCAGTGCAATCCCTATCAGACTACCAGTGGCATTTTTTACAGAACTAGAACAAAAAATCTTAAAGTTTTTATGGAGACACGAAAGACCCCAGATAGCCAAAGCAATCTTTAGGGGAAAAAACGGAGCTGTAGGAATCAGACCCCCTGACTTTAGACTATACTACAAACCTACAGTAATCAAGACAATATGGTACTGGCACAAAAGCAGAAATATATCAATGGAGCAGGATAGAAAGCCCAGAGATAAACCACCACACCTATGGCCAACTAATCTATGACAAAGGAGGCAGGGATATACAATGGAGAAAAGACAGTCTCTTCAATAAGTGGTGCTGAGAAAACTGGACAGCTACATGTAAAAGAATGAAGTTAGAACATTCCCTAACACCCTACACAAAAATAAACTCAAAATGGATTAAAGACCTAAATGTAAGACCTGACACTATAAAAGTCTTAGAGAAAAACATAGGAAGAACACTCTTTGACGTAAATCACAGGAAGATCTTTCTTACCTACTTCCTAGAGTAATGGAAATAAAAACAAAAATAAACAAATGGGACCTAATGAAACTTAGTAGCTTTGGCACAGCAAAGGAAACTATAAACAAAATGAAAAGACACCTCTCAGAATGGGAGAAAGTATTTGCAAACGAATCACTGGACAAAGGATTAATCTCCAAAATATATAAACAGCTTACACAGCTCAATATTAAAAAAACAAACAATCCAATCAAAAAATGGGCAGAAGGCCGAAATAGACATTTCTCCAAAGAAGACATACACATGGCCAAGAGGCCCATGAAAACCTTCTCAACATAACTAATTATTAGAGAAATGCAAATCAAAACTACAGTGACGTATCACCTCACACTGCTTAGAATGGGCATCATCAGAAAATCTACTAACAGCAAATGCTGGAGAGGGTGTGGAGAAAAGGGAATCCTCTTGCACTGTTGGTGGGAATGTAAATTGATAGAGCTGCTATGGAGAACTCTATGGAGGTTCCCTAAAAAACTAAAAATAGAATTATCCTATGACCCAGCTATCTCACTACTGGGTATATAGCCAGAGAAAAACATAATTCAGAACGAACCCCAATGTTCATTGCAGCACTATTTACAATAGCCAGGTCATGGAAGCAACCTAAATGCCCATCAACAGATGAACGGTTAAAGAAGATGTGGTACATATATACAATGGAATATTATTCAGCCATAAAAAGGAAAGAAATTGGGTTATTTGTAGAGATGTGGATGGAACTAGAGACTGTTATACAGAGTGAAATAAGAAAGAGAAAAACAAATATCATATATTAACGCATATATGTGGAATATAGAAAAATGGTACAAATGAACCAGTTTGCAAGGCAGAAATAGAGACACAGAGGTAGAGAACAAACATATGGACACCAAGGGGGGAAGTGGGGAGGGAGGTGATGGTGGGATGAATTGGGAGATTGGGATTGACATATATACACTAATATGTATAAAATTTATAACTAATAAGAACCTGCTGTATAAAAAGTAAATAAATTAAATTTAAAAAATAAATATGTGGATTAGAAAAGAACCAAAGAGATGTCTAGTAATAAAAAATACAAACCTTGAAATTATATGCATGAGAGATGAGTTAAATAGATGATTAAGTATAGAAGAGAGACTTAGTTGAACTAATATCATGAAAGAAAAATTCCTAGGCGGTCTGACAGAGAAATAATAAAATGGAAAGATCTGCAGCCGTTAATAGATAAAGCAGGATAAAGAATGAAAACAAGGGAACAGAGAAGAGGCAATATTTGAAGGGATAAGAATTTTGTGTAACTGAGGAAATATGTGAGTTATCGTATTGAAGAAGAATCACAATATTTTCCAAGTAGAATTTTAAAAAACCTCTCCCTGCTATACGTGTATCTAGTATTATCGTCCTCTTCATCATAAGCCTCACTTTTAAAATATATCCATGATATTGTAAATCATGTACCATGAATAAAATATGGACTAAGATAGCCCCTATACTTGAGGCATTTATAGTCAGCATCATCATTTATATTCACAATCATCCTCAACGTCATCAGTAATAACATGTATCAAGGGTCAGAAACCGAGCTAAGCATTTTAGGTCAATTACTTCCACTACTAGGAAAGCCTATTTTATAGCTTTACTAGACTAACTAGAAGATGGCCTCCTCTCTTCTTTTGAATAAAATAAAGGGCCAAAATTAATTTAGCAGTAAAATCTGACATCTTTTCTAACATTCTGTTAGAAAAGCTTTTTACAAATATGTAATTCACATGAATGACCAACACAATTAGATTAATTTATTATATGGTTCAGTAGACATTTATTGTTCACCTGCTATGTAGACTAAGGTGTGTAGGTGTTCTGAGGTCTGAGGGTTGTGCCAGTTATAGTTTGTTGTGTATCTATATAGCTCAAGACTTAGTGGCTCAAAATGACATCCATTTATTTGCTCATAATTCTGTAGGTTGGAACTATGGGTTGGTGTCATCTTGAGACAATTCATTTCTGCTCCACATGGTGATGGCTGGATTCACACATGCATTTGGGCTTTGGCTAGGTTATCTTGAATAACTGGGATGGCTTGAACAGCAGAGACCTTTCTCCACATGCTCTCACATCCTCCAAGAGCTACCTGGGCTCTTCCACATGGTGGTGGAATAGTTCCCAATAGGCAAGCACTTTTCAAGCCTCTATTGTGTTATGTTTGATAACGTTCCATTGGCCAAAGCAAGTTATATGGCCAATCTCAGAGTCAGTGTGTATGTGTATGTGTGTAATACCCAGTGGGCATGGATACCAAAAGGCATAATTCACTGGGGCCATTACTACAACAGTTTACCTCAAGGGTAATTAAAATTATAACTGGAGTTGAAATCTCAGTTAACTAAAAATTCTATGACAAATAAAATTTGAGACTTACTATCCCTTTAAGACTATAAGCTTTAGTCATTTCTTAGATCGTGATAGTCTATCTGCAGTATTCATCAAGGGAATTTAGCCTAGATGGGAAGCCGATCTGAATTCTTCAGGTAAAAGCAGGCTTCCACTACAACAGCTTCTAAGAATCTGTCCATTTTAGATGAGTGGATTGGTTTTATACAGTCCCTCAAATGTGTTCCTTTGGAGAGCTCATCTTGGAGGCAGTGAATTATTGCTTCTGTGGAAGGATCAAGTGACTAACCTTCCATTCCTATCTCACTGCCACAGGCAAGGAATCTCTTTAGAAGCTGGAAGATGATGCCGTCTAGTACATTGAAGAGTTCAGCCTGCAAGAATATAATTAATCATTACTTTCTGGGTCAGCTTCTGAAACAGGTCCTTTACCATCATCCATCTTTTTCTAGAAGAGATCTTTAAATTCTACTTTGTTAAAGAAAGAATAATGCGGCTGCTTTTTGTGGGGGTGGTATAAGAGTCTGGGGAAGGTATCATTTTCTTCTTTTGAGAGAGAGAGATTTTAAAACATCCATAAGTATATTTGTGAAAGTCCTCAGGTTTTTGAGGATACTTATGTCTTCAGAAAATTATCACTTGTACAGAGTGTAGTGGACATTTGTGCCAACAATTATTGCTCCTTTATTTCTTTGCAACAACCCTAGATTTCCATGTGGGAATTTATATGTTTCCTGGAAATCTGGCTCTATGTTCTATCTTTGGCATTAGAACCTGAGATTGTAATTAGTCAGTGAATTTTATTCCACTGGCCTCAGTTCAGATGTGGGCAGGTAACCTGAACTATCGTAATTAGATTGAATTTGTGGGAATGTAGGGAAAATTATGTTCTTTTCTGCAAGTTGAGGAAGAAAAAGCATATAGTGTGTGGAGCTGTTGATAGCTGTCTCTCTCAAGACCACAAAGGAGACCAGTGCTAGATGATGCTGAAGGCAGAGTGACAAGATAAGAAGAAATCAGGTCCAAGATGGCAACAGTGAGCTATTGAATCAAGCTTTAGCTGAGCTATTTTTCAGTTACATGAATTAATAAATTACCTTTTTATAAAATCCAGTTTGAGTTAGGCTGCCATATTATTTGTAACCTAAAGCATCCTAACGAATGACCTCAAAGAGCAGATGAAATGCTCATTTTGTAAAATCCCTTGAAGGCTACGGGGTGGGGAAGAGGATACCTTTAAAGGATGATGATAAAGGAGAGGATGATTATAACCTAGAGAAGGGGAACATTGTCTAACATGCTGTTACCAGCAGAGTCTTCTGGGAGAAGAGTCTCGCAGATGATATTTTATGGTGCAGGCAACATCGGTGATGATAAACACCCAGAAATGGAACTATGTCCTCTTACTAGAATGAAAAGGAAAGTTTTTGGCCTGGGACTAGTCTGTCTTGGCATTCCTTCTGCACACAGAGCCATTCATATAAATATTAATTTAACAGACATTTATTGAGCCCCTATTATGTACTAGGTAGTTGGAATATATAGAATGATAATAATAATAATAATGATAATAATTCCCATACTCAAAAGTTCAAAAATCAGTGAGAAGAGGATGAGATTCAGTAAAATAATGACAACTCCATGTAACAAATCTGTACAGAGTATTAGAAGCCAAATCAGTGGAGCAATCAATTCTACCCACAGTCTAGGACAGTGGTTCCCAAATGCAAGTCCATGGCTATTTTTTTGGTTTGTTTTCCTGTGGCAAATTAAGAAAAACCAAATGAGTGAAATGTTCATAAAACAAAATTCATGAACTTGAAACACTCTTATTTATTCTGAGATTATATTCTTCCTTTTTGTTTCTAACTTGTCCTATATATTATGATAGGTGTGTGTGTGTATGTGTGTGTGATCTTACTTGGTGAAGTAACAGTGAACAATCCCATATTAGAACTCCCTTATTTTTTTATATTAATGTCTGTATTTCAAAACTGTGGTAATCACTTGTCTAGGATATAGTTGGAGAGGGCTTTAGTGTATAGGTTATTCTGAAATGGATCTTGAAGAATAAATACAATTTCAAGGCATAGTGAAGAAGACAGGGACCTCAGCCTAAGCCCCTGATATGAAATGGTGGGGCCTGATTGGGGCATGGCATCGATTTTGGCATATTTTAATAGGATATATCATGCAGCAAATGGCAGGAACTAAAGATGAAGTAATTGGCTTGATTCACATATTAAAAGATCTTGAATGTCATGCATTAGATTTGATCTAATAGGCAGTTGGAGCTACTGAAGCATTTTAAAGTAGGGGAGTAACATGACCAGATTTGTGGTTCAGAAAGATAATAAAAGTAATAGGGAAATGGGTCCACTTCTTTGACAGTTATGTTTTTTAGTGGATCTAAAAGCAGAAGGTACTTTTAAAATATGAAGAATAAAACTCTTAAGAGGGCTGTAATATTTATCAACAGAAGGAATTGGTTAGCGATTCATAAAAAAGGATGAATCACAAACTTGGCTTTTTCTGGTTATTTTCAAACAGTTAAAAGAACACCTCTCTCTCTCTCTCATACACACACACACACACACACACACAACTTCAGAGCACAGGTCCCTCTCCAGATTTTTTTTTTCCTTCATTTTATCTTTAAGTGAGGAGCAGGTTTTTTCCTCCTGATTTGTTGCATTGAAAGACTCTCTGTTGGTCTTCCCAATTTAATTTAGCTTAAATTGTGTTTCCAAAGGAGAACCTTGGGAAGGCATCTCATTCCTATTACAAGGGCCTTGGAAAAAACAAGCTCCTAGAGTCTGGGTCTCTCTAAGGAGATGCTCTGTTTGGCTTAGGAGGCAGTTGTTGGTTCATTTTCCCCCTTCTAAATGAAAACAAAAGCAAAGAGCAACTAAACTGCCATTGCACCTACATCTCGGCACTGGATTAAACTGAGCCATAATCTAGTGAAAAGAATGCTTTGTGGTTGGAAAGAATTTTGTTGGAGTTCCAGGTCCTTGCCTATTAGCTATGTGATCTTGGCCAAGCATCTTTACCTCTGTGGTCCTCAGTTTGTTTATATGCCTGTTTAACCTCATAAAATTGCTGGGAGGTTTAAGTAAAATGACATAAGTAAAACCCAGTTCCTGGCTCATCACAGATGCTCTCACACTGGCAGTTGACTTCTCACAGAGTAGAATGGCTGGACATTCTCATTTTATATTTGCAGAGTCCAGGCGAGAGTACAAATGGAGGCCTATGTACCATATGTCTAAATGCTTATAATATAAGCATTTATAAATATAATCAAATCAAACCAAAAAACTTTTGATTTAATATAAATTAAACCAACAAACTTTTAAATAAATATGTTGTATGCTTCTGGATTGGCAAATGCACCTTCATAGTGAAAAGTTCAAAACTATGTGTAAAGCAACAATTCATAACAAATAACTGTGAATAGTGCAAGTTAAAATGAATATAATATTTGCCAAAGACCATGATTCTCTCCAGAAAGGCTCATTGGTAGTGGCCACTGGGTCAGGGCAGGAGGAGAGAAGGGGAAGCAATTTCTCCTTCACTTGTTGGCTAGCCAATGCTCACTTCTAGGCCCTCCCTGAGTTTCTCTTTCTTTTTATGCAGGAGAAACCCAATTATCCCTCCCATGGCTGGACTATTGACTCATCTCTCATCTCCACCTTTGCCCCACCATCCAGCTACCTTGTGAAGGTCCTGAGTATTGCATCTTCAAGATTTCTTTTCATCTCCCCTGTCCTCTCCAGGTTACCTCTTACCACAAATTGCCATCAACACTGCTACCTGCACCAGCATTTCCCTTTTAAGTTCATCAAAGCAATATGAAGCTGGAAGGTCAGGCTTTCACTTCCCCTCTAACCCCTAGCCCATAGCCCATCCTCCTCATCTTTCCATCTCTGACTCTGTCCTGAAACAAGACCTCATTTGAAAGTAGGAGGACACACCAGCCCGTGGGTCCCAGCCCTCTCTGCACACATTGAAACAGCTGCCCTTGCCCATCTCCTAAGCCCAAGAGTGTACACAGTGGTTGTCTCTCAGACAGCTGGATCATGGGAGAGGATCAAGCAGGGCCTGAAATTGGAATTAGGACCATTGGGACAGGAATTTCAGGGTCTGTATACCTAAAGCATTGTGTAGAAGTAGAGGCACAGACCATAGGCAGGCACATCACCTTGATCCCTATCTCTGTGAGGAGGCGTGTGATGGAGGAGGGTAAGATGGGGACCTCTAAAATATAAGGCTCAGTGCAGGGGAGCTTCTCTCCCAGGCTTTAGAGGAATGCTGGTTTTAAGGGACAATTGTGTGTGCTACCCTCTTTCTTGTTACTACAGTCCCCTTTTCAGTGCTTCTGATGTTTTTTTTTTCTCTTTATCTTAATAGTGTTTTTCCCTTTCTCCATGTCCCATTTGCTTTTACTCTTTCTTCCTCACATCTTTTTTTTTTTGTAATATTTATTTATTTGTTTATTTTGGCTGCACCAGGTCTTAGTTGAGGCACGCAGGATCTTGAGTTGCGGCATGCAGACATCTTAGTTGCAACATGCGGACCCTTAGTTGTGGCATGCATGCAGGATCTAGTTCCCCAACTAGGGACTGAACCAGGGCCCTCTGCATTGGAAGCATGGAGTCTTACCCACTGGACCACCAGGGAAGTCCATACAGAATATAATTTTAAAGGTAAATCACATATAGGTCTGTAACAGAAGATTCTTCTCGATGCTTCTCTTTCCCAAGTCAACCACTTTTAGTTCTGTTTGTTATTTCTTTTTGTACTTACCTTTTTTTAAACATCTTTATTGGAGTATAATTGTTTTACAGTGGTGTGTTAGTATAATTGCTTTATTCCTGTCTGCCACTAGGGTCTTCATAGCCATATATATATATATATTTTAGATTCCATATATATGTGTTAGCATACGGTATTTGTTTTTCTCTTTCTGACTTACTTCACTCTGTGTGAGAGACTCTATATTCATCCACCTCACTACAAATAACTCAATTTTGTTCCTTTTAATGGCTGAGTAATATTCCATTGTATATATGTGCCACATCTTCTATATCCATTCATTTGTCAATGGACATTTAAGTTGCTTCCATGTCCTGGCTATTGTAAATAGTGCTGCAATGAACACTGTGGTACATGACTCTTTTTGAATTATGGTTTTCTCAGGGTATATGCCCAGTAGTGGGATTGCTGGATCATATGTTAGTTCTATTTTTAGTTTTTTAAGGAACCTCCATATTGTTCTCCATGGTGGCTGTATCAATTTATATTCCCACCAACACTTCAAGAGGGTTCCCTTTTCTGCACACCCTTTACAACATTTATTCTTTGTAGATTTTTTGATGATGGCCATTCTGACTGGTGTGACGTGATACCTCACTGAAGTTTTGGTTTGCATTTCTCTAATGATTAGTGATGTTGAGCATCTTTCATGTGTTTGTTGGCAATCTGTATATCTTCTTTGGAGAAATGTCTATTTAGGTCTTCTGCCCATTTTTGGATTGGGTGGTTTGTTTTTTTCATGAGCTGCTTGTAAATTTTGGAGATTAATCCTTCTTCAGTTGCTTTATTTGCAAAGATTTTCTCCCATTCTGAGGGTTGTCTTTTCATCCTGTTTATGGTTTCCTTTGCTGTGCAAAAGCTTTTAAATTTCATTAAGTCCCATTTGATTATTTTTGTTTTTATTTCCATTTCTCTAGGAGGTGGGTCAAAAAGGATCTTGTTGTGATTTATGTCATAGAGTGTTCTGCTATATTTTCCTCTAAGAGTTTTGTAGTGTCTGGCCTTACATTTAGGTCCTTAATCCATTTTGAGTTTATTTTTGTGTAGGGTGTTAGGGAATGTTCTAATTTCATTCTTTGACATGTAGCTGTCTAGTTTTCCCAGCACCACTTATTGAAGAGGCTGTCTTTTCTTCATTGTATATTCTTGCCTTCTTTATCAAAGATAAGGTGAGCATATGTGCGTGGGTTTATCTCTGGGCTTTCTATCCTGTTCCATTGATCTATATTTCTGCTTTTGTGCCAGTACCATACTGTCTTGATTACTGTAGCCTTGTAGTATAGTCTGAAGTCAGGGAGCCTGATTCCTCCAGCTCCATTTTTCTTTCTCAAGATTGCTTTGGCTATTCGGGGTCTTTTGTGTTTCCATACAAATTGTGAAATTTTTTGTTCTAGTTCTTTGAAAAATGCCATTGGTAGTTTGATAGGGATTGCATTGAATCTGTAGATTGCTTTGGATTGTATAGTCATTTTCACAATGTTGATTCTTCCAATCCAAGAACATGGTATATCTCTCCATCTGTTGGTATCATCTTTAATTTCTTTCATCAGTGTCTTATAGTTTTCTGCATACAGGTCTTTTGTCTCCTTAGGGAGGTTTATTCCTAGGTATTTTATTCTTTTTGCTGCAGTGGTAAATGGGAGTGTTTCTTTAATTTCTCTTTCAAATATTTCATTTTTATAGGAATGCAAGAGATTTCTGTGCATTAATTTTTTATCTTGCTACTTTAACAGATTCATTGATTAGATATAGTAGTTTTCTGGTAGAGTCTTTAGGATTCTCTATGTATAGTATCATGTCATCTGCAAACAATGACAGCTTTACTTCTTCTTTTCTGATTTGGATTCCTTTTATTTCTTTTTTCCTCTCTGATTGCTGTGGCTAAAACTTCCAAAACTATGTTGAATAAGAGTGGTGAGAGTGGACAACCTTGTCTTCTTCCTGATCTTAGTGGAAATGGGTTCAGTTTTTCACCATTGAGAATGATCAGCAGTTAACCTCATGGGGATTCCCTTGAATGTTATTTGTTGTTTTTCCCTTGCTGCTTTCAATATTTTTTCTTTGTATTCAATTTTTGATAGTTTGATTAATACATGTCTTGGTGTGTTTCTCCTTGGATTTATCCTGTATGGGACTCTGTACTTCCTGGACTTGATTAACTATTTCCTTTCCCATATTAGGGAAGTTTTCAACTATAATCTCTTCAAATATTTTCTCAGTCCCTTGCTTTTTCTCTTCTTCTTCTGGGACCCCTATTATTCGAATGTTGGTGCGTCTAATGTTGTCCCAGAGGTTTCTGAGACTGTCCTCATTTCTTTTCTTTTTTTTTTTTTTCTTTATTCTGCTCTGCAGTAGTTATTTCCACTATTTTATCTTCCAGGTCACTTATCTGCTCTTCTGCCTCAGTTATTCTGCTATTGATTCCTTCTAGAGAATTTTTAATTTCATTTATTGTGTTGTACATCACTGTTTGATTGCTCTTTAGTTTTTCTAGGTCCTTGTTTAATGCTTCTTGTATTTTCTCCATTCTGTTTCCAAGATTTTGGATCATCTTTACTATCATTACTCTGAATTCTTTTTCTGGTATACTGCCTATTTCTTCTTCATTTGTTTCATCTGGTGGGTTTTTATCTTGCTCCTTCATCTGCTGTGTGTTTCTCTGTCTTCTCATTTTGCTTAACTTACTGTGTTTGTGGTCTCCTTTTCGCAGGCTGCAGGTTCATAGTTCCCGTTGTTTTTGGTTTCTGTCCCCAGTGGCTAAGGTTGGTTCAGTGGGTTGTGTAGGCTTCCTGGTGGAGGGGACTGGTGCCTGTGTTGTGGTGGATGAGGCTGGATCTTGTCTTTCTGGTGGCCAGGACCAGATCCAGTGGTGTGTTTTGGGGTGTCTGTGACCTTATTATGATTTTAGGCAGCTTCTCTGCTAATGGGTGGGGTTGTGTTCCTGTCTTGCTAGTTTTTTGGCATAGGGTGTTCAGCACTGTAGCTTCCTGGTTGTTGAGTGGAGCTGAGTCTTAACATTGAGATTGAGATCTCAGGGAGAGCTTTCGCCATTTGATATTATGTGGAGCTGGGAGGTCTCTGGTGGAGCAATGTCCTGAACTCAGCTCTCCCACCTCAGAGGCACAGACCTTACACCTGGCTGGTGCACCAAGACTCTGTCAGCCACAAGCCTCAGAAGAAAAGGGAGAATAGAAGAAAGAAGGAAAAAATAAAATAAAGTTATTAAAATAAAAAATAATTATTAGAAATAAAAAAATATTAAGAAGTAATAAAAAAAAAAGAAAACGGGGCTTCCCTGGTGGCGCAGTGGTTGAGAGTCTGCCTGCCAATGCAGGGGACACGGGTTTGTGCCCTGGTCTGGGAAGATCCCACATGCCGCGGAGCGGCTAGGCCCGTGAGCCATGGCCGTTGAGCCTGTGTGTCCAGAGCCTGTGCTCCACAATGGGAGAGGCCACAACAGTGAGAGGCCCACATACCGCAAAAAAAAAAGAAAAAAAAAGAAAAGAAAAAAAGAAAAAGAAAGGAGAGCAAGCAAACCAAAAAACAAAATCCACCAATGATAACAAGCGCTAAAAACTATACTAAAAAAAAAAAGAGAAACTGACAGACAGAACCCTAGGACAAATGGTGAAAGCAAAGCTATACAGACAAAATCACACACAGAAGCATACACATACACACTCACAAAAAGAGAAAAAGTAAAAAAATATATATATTGTTGCTCCCGAAGTCCCCCACCTCAATTTTGGGATGATTCGTTGTCTATTCAGGTATTCCACAGATGCAGGGTACATCAAGTTGACTGTGGAGATTGAATCCCCTGTTCCTGAGGCTGCTGGGAGAGATTTCCCTTTCTCTTCTTTGTTTGCACAGCTCCTGGGGCTCAGCCTTGGATTTGGCCCCGCCTCTGTGTGTAGGTCCCCTGAAGGCGTCTGTTCTTCGTCCAGACAAGACGGAGTTAAAGGAGCAGCTGATTAGGGGGCTCTGGCTCACTCAGGCCGGGGGGAGGGAGGGGTACGGAATGCAGGGTGAGCCTGCGGCGGCAGAGGCCGGCGTGATGTTGCACCAGCCTGAGGTGCGCCGTGCATTCTCCCGGTGAAGTTGTCCCTGGATTACAGGACCCTGGCAGTGGTGGGCTGCACAGGCTCCCGCGAGGGGAGGTGTGGATAGTGACCTGTGCTTGCACACAGGCTTCTTGGTGGCGGCAGCAACAGCCTTAGCATCTCATGCCCGTCTCTGGGGTCTGTGCTGATAGCCGCAGCTCGCACCCATCTCTGAAGCTCGTTTAGGTGGTGCTCTGAATCCCCTCTCCTCGCACACCCCAAAACAATCGTCTCTTGCCTTTTAGGCAGGTCCAGACATTTTCCCGTACTCCCTCCTGGCTAGCCGTGGCGCACTAGCCCCCTGCAGGCTGTGTTCACGCCGCCAACCCCAGTTCTCTCCCTAGGATCTAAGCTCCGAAGCCCAAGCCTCAGCTCCCTGCCCTGCCCACCCCAGCGGGTGAGCAGACAAGTCTCTCGGGCTGGTGAATGCAGGTCGGCACCGATCCTCTGTGTGGGAATCTCACCTCTTTGCCCTCCGCACCCCTGTGGCTGAGCTCTCCTCCGCGGCTCCGAAGCTTTCCCTCTCCGCCACCCGCAGTCTCCGCCCGCGAAGGGGCTTCCTAGTGTGTGGTAACCTTTCCTCCTTCACAGCTCCCTGCCACTGGTCCAGGTCCCGTCCCTATTCTTTGTCTCTGTTTTTTCTTTTGCCCTACCCAGGTACGTGGGGAGTTTCTTGCCTTTTGGGAAGTCTGAGGCCTTCTGCCAGCGTTCAGTGGGTGTTCTGTAGGAGTTGTTCCACGTGTAGATGTATTTCTGATGTATCTGTGGGGAGGAAGGTGATTTCCACATGTTACTCTTCCGCCATCTTGAAGGTGTCCTCCTTTCTCCCATCATTGTACACTGCAAGCAGCTGCGTGTTCTCCATCCTTCCGGACTTGCCAATGTGGAATTTCTCAAACAATTGATTGGTCTTCATAATAATTCATATTGTTCATAATAATTACTAAAGTAACACTTTCTCCACTCCTTACCTTCACGTGTAGTCGAGACACATGCTATTTTACCCTATGACCCAGGAACGCCCCTTTTAATTATATAGCAGAGGGGGCCTGCAGCAGCGTGTTCGTGGTTGTGTTGTCAGAGATGATGACGAAGGGGAGGCAAAACTTTACCTCTACCCATCTTAGGTTTTCAGCTGGAACTCTTTAACAAAATGACAGATTAAAAGAGAAAAACAAACCGTTTGTTAACACGTGAAGCGCTTACCACGCAGGAGAAAACTAAACGAAAAGTAACTCAAAGTTGTAGCTTAAAATTTCGGCTTATGTAACATCTGTAACAAAGAACAATACATTTGTGAGAAGTGACAAGACAAAGGAAAGCAGTTTTAGGCTTCCAAGGGCAGAAAACTGTGGGAAGGTGAATGGATAGAAGGAAACTAATGTAGTAAGATGTGTTTTCAGGTTCCTCTGGTGGGGTCTCTGGCCCGACAAGAGTCTGTCCCCAGTAAAAGGAGAATTTATTTTAACTTTAGGTGGAAAAGCAGAAGCTTCTTCTGTATTTGCTGCTTCTTAATTGCCTTCAGCTGAAAATAATTTTTACCTCAAAGAGTTATTGTTCTGGGGTGGCATACTCTGGTTTCCTTTACCGGGGAGTTGAAGGCAGTTTGGAAGCCTACTGCTGGAGGAGTTGAAAGGCAAAATGAGGTGGGTATACTCTGTGGGGTGCTTTGCATTGCTAAAAGTCATGGACTCGGTGTACAGATGCAACGTGTATGGATTATAAAAGCATGTCGTATTAAGTAACAAAGTAACAGCATTTTTCTAAAATAAAACTTCTTATATATAAAAAATATAGATTTTAAACGAACAAAAACAATAGAGGAGGCTCGTGCCAACTTATGATGATCATATGCTATGGACTACAGTCATGATGAACTCAACTCATAGCACCTGAATTTCAAAAAATAACATTTTTGTCTTGCCATGGGCAATCTTCCTGTGGTCATTGAGTTCTTACTGCTCAGCCTACCAGGCAGGGTCTCTGCTTCTTGCTATTACAACTTCCTTGGGATCCATGGTGCCTTTAATCCTTCACACTTCCATGGGGCAAGTGGATCAGATTACACCTTGCTAGGGAATCCCTAGCTCTCCTCTGAGGACACTGCGAGTGCTTTGCCATTCCTGCCTGAAAAAGAAAGTCAATTTGTAGATCTAGGTTCTGTACGGTGTCAAGAGAAAGTTAGAAATGTCTATTCACTTTTTATCTTATCCTTACATTTTACGTTTTCTGTATTTTTAAACAGTAATCATAGTACATTAAATATGTTAATTAAAGGTACAAGCTAAAAGATGGTTGGCAACCGTGTGTTTAAGGAGACATTTGCTGGCCTGAACCCTTATGGTCCTTTAGATGGTGATTCAGCGTTGGTTTACCACAGAGGAAAATCTTGCAGTGTTCCACAAACTTTTTTGGGATGCTTTATACATTTTTGGAAGGTGAGTGGGAAAGCTCCAAAACATTTAATGGCTTGCTTGTTACTATCTAAAATGTAAACTCGTAGTCCTAGAACATTTCCTTTTGCTGCTGTAATGTTTCTCAACTGAGAGGTGCTGGTGGAGTTTGGGGAGGAACAGTTCTCCCTAGTGTGGCACTTAGTGGGTATCACAGGAGGGTTGACTCCTGCCTACCATTAAAAGGCAGGGGGCTTGCCCATTCTTGGGGATAATCCCAAGTTTCCCCAGGTATTTCCTCAGTCTCCTGGGGGAGGGGTCATTACCTGCCCCTTTATGAACAGTTCTCCTTGATGCTTTGCCTGCACTTTCTGGACTTTTTGCAACCAGTTGAATTTCCCACACCTCCACCATGATACCCCACCTATATACCAACCCACAGAGATCTCTTCCTCCTATGAATATTATGTTTCTGACCCATTATATTATCTTGTGGTTTCTATTATATTGTTGTCTTAGGTCATTATTTAGTGTGCATATGTTTTAAAAACTTTCATGATGGGCTTCCCTGGTGGCGTAGTGGTTAAGAGTCTGCCTGCTGATGCAGGGGACACGGGTTCGTGCCCTGGTCCGGGAGGATCCCACATGCTGCGGAGCGGCTGGGCCCATGAGCCATGGCCGCTGAGCCTGTGCATCCGGAGACTGTGCTCCGCAACGGGAGAGGCCACAGCAGTGAGAGGCCCACGTATGCAAAAAAACAAAAAAAACAAAAAAACTTTCATGATTCTATATATTACTTTCCCAATTAGCTCATAAGCTGGGAGAACTGAAAGGTGGGAGAAGGGGAAGCAAGGCCTCCATCGATTGTTCTGATCAGTGCCTCCCTTTAACTGGGTTCCAGGTGAAAATCTTCAGTTCTAACAAAGCTTGGAATATTGTCCCCAAGCAGTTTAGGAAGGACAGTAGACATTTCATCGTGGATTATGAACTTTACATTTCTACTGGGGACTTGAGTTTAGCTTTGGGCTATTTTGGTAGAGTGAACTTCACTAAATATATGTTCAATAAATGGATTGAAAGTTGTAGTAACCAATGACTTGTGAGAACTTGGTCAGAACAGCTTCCTTCCCTCACTAGGGTAATTAAAAAATTTCCATTTCTTCAGGACAGGAAAGAATGTTCTCTCCTGAAATATCTGTCTTACCACTGAAAGTCACCCAGGATTTTGGTAGCGTTTCTGCTAACACCAAAAACTCTCTGACCTAATCTGGTAAGTGAGGGGAAATGCAGTGATAATTTAAATGCATGCCACCCAGCCTCCGCCAAAAGGAGTGTTTCTGAGGAACCCAACCTGCTTTGAATGGCCTTCCTATAACTTCATGCTTGTTACTTTGTCTAACAGCCAGTTAAATTTGCATGGAGAAAGAGTCTGTAGAGATCTGGTTGAAAGAACAGAAATGCTAGGGAACATTTTAAGTTGCCAGTGTATAAATCACCACAGACCAGGCCTTGAGAGAGCTTGTTAAGCTTAGCGCAGAATCAGCAAGATTTACTGAGCTAAGGGACTTAGCACCTGTGTGTGTGAGAGGCAAGAACCTGAATTGATAAAGGTACAGCAACAGAGCAGTAGGATTTGGGTTCCCATTCTGCTAGTATAGGGGACCAGAATATGCCACTCCCAAATATGCCATTTGGCATGAGGGTTATTTTGAGCTGGAGGCAAATGAGAATCAACAAACACAAAAACATCTTCTCAGAGCTTTTTTTTATCTGACTAAAGGCAAAAACTACTGAAAAATGAGAGCTGCCATAAATCTCCTCGTCCTGAAAGTTTTATGGCCATGATGAAGGAGGAAATCTGGCCCTGAGATGGACTTGGACAAATGATCTTTTTTCTACTAGTTTCCCCTATATATTTACCTTCCCACTGTTGCTGCCTTGAAAACTGACAACCCTTTTCCTTTGTCTTGTCACTTTTCTACAAATGTATTGTTCTTTTGTTAAGATGCTATATATGCCCCAATTCTAAGCATCCCTTTGGCAAAGTTACTGCATACTTCCATGTGTATTTGTGATGTACATGTTAATAAACTTCTGTTTGTTTTTCTCCTTTTAATCTGTCTTTTGTCAATTTAATTTTACAGAGCCCCAGCTTGAGAATCTAGGAGGGTAAAAGGAAAAAGAATTTTTTCCTCCCCTATAGCGGCTATGGGGGTTAGGTTGAAGGGCATGTGGGGAAAAAATGCCAGGTCTCAAGGTCCCAGTGATTTCCTAGGTTGGCTCTAAACAATGAAGATATTTCAAAACTCTCCTATTTGAAAGTGTTGGGCCTTGACACAGTAAAGTCTCCCTGTAGTGAACTTCACAATGCATTTGTTTTATGAAAGTAGATGCATTACTACTAGGAATCATGCTGCTAGGCCAGCAGAGCTGAAACTGAACTAGCAGCAAAATTCTCTGCTGTATATGTATGAGTGAAAAACAGTTTTGCATTCAAGGAAGCAGTTAGTGTCAGACATGCTCCATCCGCTGTTTTCTCCTTTCCTAATCTGCCCCAGTCACACTGCTTTCTTGCTGTTTCTCAGTGTCTCGGCCATGCTCTACCATCTGCCTAGATTATCACATGGCCACCCACTTGCTTCTTTCTGATCTTTACTCAAATGACACTTTCTCACTGAGGCTATCTCTGGACACCACCTAAAATTGCTATCCTCTCTCTTATTATTTTTCTCCCAAGTGTTTATGATTATTTAAGAGATTATAAAATGTGCCCATTAATCTCTTTTTTCTTGCCACTCTGCACTCCATTTCACAACATTAGCTCCCTAAAAGGGAAGTTTTTGTCTGCTTTATTCACTGCTCCCTTCTCCACACTTGAATCCACAGCTCAAATCCCCTTTCCCACCTCTTCTAGCCACACTGGAATCCCTTTATTCTGATTTCCTATTTTACTCAGGGCTCTGCAGTTAAATCCTTAATTGACTTCCCATTGTCTTAAATATGTTAGTTTTTTTTTTTTTTCCGGAGCTTCTTAAGGTTGGGGAACAAGCCCTGAGCTTGTATATTGTTCAGGATACAGAATCAGAATCTGTGGAAGCAGAAAGTGGAATATCTTTTGTTTGAGAGGAGAACTGGGAAATGAAATAGTATGTAAGCCTCTTCTTACTTAGCCCTGACTAGAAGCCAGTTATGGGTATTGAGATTTGCAAAGGAAGCCATTGCCCAGGGCTACATTACTTTGTGTATTCAGGTGGTTTAAATTAACTTTCTGGGCACTGACAAGGATGGTGAAGGTTGAAGGGAGTCTTTGACTTGGTGAGCTAAACCCAGAATCATATTAATTGATTAATTAGGCTGAGAAGACTTAGATAAGATTAAATTTGTCTTCTCTGTGGTGTTTTCCTGACATTCAATGCAAAGAGGTAGAGACTCTTAAGGTCAAATTGAGGCCCTGTTGAGGCAGCAACAGAACCTGTCTCAACTAGAGAATCTAGCTCTTAATCCCCAGGCTTGTCTTAAATCCAAAAGTTTGTAGAAGATATTATGTTTACTTGGAATAATAGTATGTGTTTATTGTAAGAAATAGTATACTATAGATGCCATATTATATGTGAGCTGTAAATGACCTACCTCTCTAGCTTTTTTTCGCTTTCCCTTCTTTGTTCTCCTAATATATAACTACATTCCATAAAACTCTGGGAGGAGAGAAATCAGTTCTGCTTGCTTTTTTCCCCTGCAGCTGCAGGTATTGGAATAAAGATGCCCCTGGCTGTTTCTAATTCAAATCCAACTCAAAGCTTTGTTTCTTCCAAATCCTCATTTTCAGCACATGGCTGGTGTTCAGTTCATACCTGTTGATTGACTGAATGGAAATTGATTAACTCTCTTTAGTAAGGAACCTGGGGACCTGTAGGCATATTTCTGTGGTGTTTTACATGAGAGTGTCTGCCCCTGCATTTGGAGTAATCATCTCTGCTGGACGGAAACTCGGAAGCACGTGGTGAAGATACAATTTCTTGCCCCCCATAGTATACTGGATAAGGTTCCATGGTTCTAATTAAACTCTTTTCTGAGTTTAAATTGAAGCAAATTAAATGCAGATAGTAAAACACATTGAAGAGTGTTTTAACCTTACAGGCTTTTTTTTTTTTTTAAACCTGAAGTTTTAGCCAATAATATTATGAAAAAGAATGTCACTGAAATAGAGGCAGCTGCCACCTCTGCTCTCCAGATTCTTGTTTTTCTCCTTAGGGGTGATATTTGGTGTGGCCCAGAGTCACCCTTGACAGCAGGATCCTTCAGGGCAGCAGGGTATTGTCGGACTTGCTTTGTCCTAAAGCTGTTCTATACCCCTGAAGACTGACAGCAGATAGACTTCTAGCTGAATAACAAGTGGAGGGTGGGTGCCAGGCTGTCATTCTTCAGAATTTCTGCAGTAACCGGTCAATCTGCTGTACCTTGGGCCCTGCTCAGCCTACAGTAAAACATTGAGGAAAACTGCAGAAGCCTCGATCCCCATCCAAATGGAGCAGAAAAGCTTGATTTCAGGACTGGCAGGCAGTTAAAAATTCTCCCCGAAGAAATGCTTTTGTGAATTAAGTGTGTATACAACAGCTGCCGATGTCCATTACTGAAATGGATATGTGAAGGAACCAATTTGTTTCTGTTTAGAAAACACTTTAGAGTTTTAAAATTAAGCCTGGGAAATAAAAAGTCTTTTTATTTTTCAAGAGCTAGATGTGTCAAAGGGTTAGGTTGTAAACCCAAGGAGAGAGAATTCATCCATTTGGATGGAATTAAATAGAATTTACTTGAAAGTGATGAGATGTAAATTACTGAAATCATATATATATATATATATATATATATGAAATCACATATATGGTTGTGATGGAGAAGGGATAGAAAAGAAGGACACCTGGTGAAGGGAAGGTACCACTGGTTAGAGAAGAAGGAGCAGTTTGTGATGCATGTCACCTGTTTTACACTGTGGATAGGGAATACTAGCTCTCAGAAGGGACTGTGTCTTATTTCCATTTTCTGAACATTCTTTGTGAATGCTGGGTGGAGAGACTGCAGCAAGAACGTTCTGGGAGTCAGGCTCTAGGAACTCTGATGTGTGAATGGAGGAGCCCCAGGGAATGCCCGGCACAGGAAAGAAAGGGGAACCCATTGGTAATGTCACGTATCCAGCAGAACTTCTTCAGAGGTGGTAAAATTTTTTTTTCAGTTTTGTATGTTTTTTCTTTTTCTTTTTTTTTGTATTTAGTAAGAGTTTATTGTGTATATAAAACAGTTCACAAACTGGGAGTTCTCAAACCAAGGGTGAATGAAGCTCAGAGGTATATTGCTATAAAACCAGCTTATATAGTGAAAATGCAGAGGCTGTTTATTCTTTACAAAGATTGGTTATAGCATTAGAGTTCCTGGTGATAGGGGATTGGTTAAAAGTCATTACTTCATACCCATTGGGGGCAGAGCTTAAGTTTTTTTTTTTTAACATCTTTATTGGGGTATAATTGCCTTACAATGGTGTGTTAGTTTCTGCTTTATAACAAAGTGAATCAGTTATACATATAAATATGTTCCCATATCTCTTCCCTCTTGGCGTCTCCCTCCCTCCCACCCTCCCTATCCCACCCCTCCAGGTGGTCACACAGCACCGAGCCGATATCCCTGTGCCATGCGGCTGCTTCCCACTAGCTATCTACCTTACATTTGTTAGTGGATATATGTCCATGCCTCTCCCTCGCCCTGTCACAGCTCACCCTTCCCCCTCCCCATATCCTCAAGTCCGTTCTCCAGTAGGTCTGTGTCTTTATTCCTGTCTTACCCCTAGGTTCTTCATAACATTTTTTTTCTTAAATTCCATATATATGTGTTAGCATATGGTATTTGTCTTTTTCTTTCTGACTTACTTCACTTTGTATGACAGACTCTAGGTCTATCCACCTCATTACAAATAGCTCAATTTCGTTTCTTTTTACAGCTGAGTAATATTCCATTGTATATATGTGCCACATCTTCTTTATCCATTCATCCGATGATGGGCACTTAAGTTGTTTCCATCTCTGGGCTATTGTAAATACAGCTGCAATGAACATTTTGGTACATGACTCTTTTTGAATTATGGTTTTATCAGGGTATATGCCCAGTAGTGGTATTGCTGGGTCATATGGTAGTTCTATTTGTACTTTTTTAAGGAACCTCCATACTGTTCTCCATAGTGGCTGTACCAATTCACATTCCCACCAGCAGTGCAAGAGTGTTCCCTTTTCTCCACACCTTCTCCAGCATTTATTGTTTCTAGACTTTTTCATGATGGCCATTCTGACTGGTGTGAGATGATATCTCATTGTAGTTTTGATTTGCATTTCTCTAATGATTAATGATGTTGAGCATTCTTTCATGTGTTTGTTGGCAGTCTGTATATCTTCTTTGGAGAAATGTCTATTTAGGTCTTCTGCCCATTTTTGGATTGGGTTGTTTGACTTTTTGTTATTGAGCTGCATGAGCTGCTTGTAAATTTTGGAGATTAATCCTTTGTCAGTTGCTTCATTTGCAAATATTTTCTCCCATTTTGAGGGTTGTCTTTTCGTCTTGTTTATGGTTTCCTTTGCTGTGCAAAAGCTTTGAAGTTTCATTAGGTCCCATTTGTTTATTTTTGTTTTTATTTCCATTTCTCTAGGAGGTGGGTCAGAAAGGATCTTGCTGTGATTTATGTCATAGAGTGTTCTGCCTATGTTTTCCTCTAAGAGCTTGATAGTTTCTGGCCTTACATTTAGGTCTTTAATCCATTTTGAGCTTATTTTTGTGTATGGAGTTAGGGAGTGTTCTAATCTCATACTTTTACATGTATCTGTCCAGTTTTCCCAGCACCACTTATTGAAGAGGCTGTCTTTTCTCCACTGTACATTCCTGCCACCTTTATCAAAGATAAGGTGTCCATATGTGCGTGGGTTTATCTCTGGGATTTTTATCCTGTTCCATTGATCTATCTTTCTGTTTTTGTGCCAGTACCATACTGTCTTGATTACTGTAGCTTTGTAGTATAGTCTGAAGTCAGGGAGCCTGATTCCTCCATCTCCGTTTTTTGTTCTCAAGATTGCTTTGGCTATTCGGGGTCTTTTGTGTTTCCATACAAATTGCGAAATTTTTTGTTCTAGTTCTGTGAAAAATGCCAGTGGTAGTTTGATAGGGATTGCATTGAATCTATAGATTGCTTTGGGTAGGAGAGTCATTTTCACAATGTTGATTCTTCCAATCCAAACACATGGTATATCTCTCCATCTATTTGTATCATCTTTAATTTCTTTTATCAGTGTCTTATAATTTTCTGCATACAGGTCTTTTGTCTCCTTAGGTAGGTTTATTCCTAGATATTTTATTCTTTTTGTTACAATGGTAAATGGGAGTGTTTTCTTGATTTCACTTTCAGATATTTCATCATTAGTGTACAGGAATGCCAGAGATTTCTGTGCATTAATTTTGTATCCTGCTACTTTACCAAATTCATTGATTAGCTCTAGTAGTTTTCTGGTAGCATCTTTAGGATTCTCTATGTATAGTATCATGTCATCTGCAAAGAGTGACAGCTTTACTTCTTCTTTTCCGATTTGGATTCCTTTTATTTCCTTTTCTTCTCTGATTGCTGTGGCTGAAACTTCCAAAACTATGTTGAATAAGAGTGCTGAGAGTGGGCAACCTTGTCTTGTTCCTGATCTTTGTAGAAATGCTTTCAGTTTTTCACCATTGAGGATGATGTTTGCTGTGGGCTTGTCATATATGGCCTTTATTATGTTGAGGAACATTCCCTCTATGCCTACTTTCTGCAGGGTTTTTATCATAAATGGGTGTTGAATTTTGTCAAAAGCTTTCTCTGCATCTATTGAGATGATCATATGGTTTTTCTCTTTCAGTTTGTTAATATGGTTTATCACATTGATAGATTTGCGTATATTGAAGAATCCTTGCATTCCTGGAGTAAACCCCACTTGATCATGGTGTATGATCCTTTTAATGTGCTGTTGGCTTCTGTTTGCTAGTATTTTGTAGAAGATTTTTGCATCTATGTTCATCAGTGATATTGGCCTGTAGTTTTCTTTCTTTGTGACATCCTTGTCTGGTTTTGGTATCAAGGTGATGGTTGCCTCGTAGAAGGAATTTGGGAGTGTTCCTCCCTCTGCTATATTTTGGAGGAGTTTGAGAAGGATAGGTGTTAGCTCTTTTCTAAATGTTTGATAGAATTCGCCTGTGAAGACATCTGGTCCTGGGCTTTTGTTTGTTAGAAGATTTTTAATCACAGTTTCAGTTTCAGTGCTTGTGATTGGTCTGTTCATATTTTCTATTTCTTCCTGATTCAGTCTTGGCAGGTTGTGCATTTCTAAGAATTTGTCTGTTTCTTCCAGATTGTCCATTTTATTGGCATAGAGTTGCTTGTAGTAATCTCTCATGATCTTTTTTATTTCTGCAGTGTCAGTTGTTACTTCTCCTTTTTCATTTCTAATTCTGTTGTTTTGAGTCTTCTCCCTTTTTTTCTTGATGAGTCTGGCTAGTGGTTTATCTATTTTGTTTATCTTCTCAAAGAACCAGCTTTTAGTTTTATTGATCTTTGCTATTGTTTCCTTCATTTCTTTTTCATTTATTTCTGATCTGATTTTTATGATTTCTTCCCTTCTGCTAGCTTTGGGGTTTTTTTTTTCTTCTTTCTCTAGTTGCTTGAGGTGCAAGGTTAGGTTGTTTATTTGAGATGTTTCCTGCTTCTTAAGGTGGGCTTGTATTGCTATAAACTTCCTCCTTAGAACTCCTTTTGCTGCATCCCAGAGGTTTTGGGTCGTTGTGTCTCCATTGTCATTTGCTTCTAGGTATTTTTTTATTTCCTCTTTGATTTCTTCAGTGATCACTTCATTATTAAGTAGTGTATTGTTTAGCCTTCATGTGTTTGTATTTTTTACAGATCTTTTCCTGTAATTGTTATCTAGTCTCATGGCGTTGTGGTCAGAAAAGATACTTGATACAATTTCAATTTTCTTAAATTTACCAAGGCTTGATTTGTGACCCAAGATATGATCTATCCTGGAGAATATTCCATGAGCACTTGAGAAAAATGTGTATTCTGTTGTTTTTGGATGGAGTGTCCTATAAATATCAATGAAGTCCATCTTGTTTAATGTATCATTTAAAGCTTGTGTTTCCTTATTTATTTTCATTTTGGATGATCTGTCCATGGGTGAAAGTGGGGTGTTAAAGTCCCCTACTATGAATGTGTTACTGTCGATTTCCCCTTTTAGTATTTGCCTTATGTATTGAGGTGCTCCTATGTTGGGTGCATAAAAATTTACAGTTGTTCTGTCTTCTTCTTGGATTGATCCCTTGATCATTATGTAGTGTCCTTCTTTGTCTCTTGTAATAGTCTTTATTTTGAATTCTATTTTGTCTGATATGAGAATCGCTGCTCCAGCTTTCTTTTGATTCCATTTGCATGGAATATCTTTTTCCATCCCCTCACTTTCAGTCTGTATGTGTCTCTAGGTCTGAAGTGGGTCTCTTGTAGACAGCATATATAAGGGTCTTGTTTTTGTATCCATTCAGCCAATCTGTGTCTTTTGGTGGGAGCTTTTAGTCCATTTACATTTAAGGTAATTATCAATATGTATGTTCCTATTCCCATTTTCTGAATTGTTTTGGGTTCGTTATTATAGGTCTTTTCCTCCTCTTGTGTTTCTTGTCTAGAGAAGTTCCTTTAGCATTTGTTGTAAAGCTGGTTTGGTGGTGCTGAACTCTCTCAGCTTTTGCTTGTCTGTAAAGGTTTTAATTTCTCCATCAAATCTGAATGAGATCCTTGCTGGGTAGAGTAGTCTTGGTTGCAGGTTTTTCTCCTTCATCACTTTCAGTATGTCCTGCCACTCCCTTCTAGCTTGCAGGGTTTCTGCTGAGAGATCAGCTGTTAACCTTATGGGGATTCCCTTCTGTGTTATTTGTTGTTTTTTCCTTGCTGCTTTTAATATGCTTTCTTTGTATTTAATTTTTGACAGTTTGATTAATATGTGTCTTGGCGTATTTCTCCTTGTATTTATCCTGTATGGGACTCTCTGTGCTTCCTGGACTTGATTAACTATTTCCTTTCCCATATTAGGGAAGTTTTCAACTATAATCTCTTCAAATATTTTCTCAGTCCCTTTCTTTTTCTCTTCTTCTTCTGGAACCCCTATAATTCGAATGTTGGTGCGTTTAATGTTGTCCCAGAGGTCTCTGAGACTGTCCTCAGTTCTTTTCATTCTTTTTTCTTTATTCTGCTCTGCAGTAGTTATTTCCACTATTTTATCTTCCAGATCACTTATCCGTTCTTCTGCCTCAGTTATTCTGCTATTGATCCCATCTAGAGTACTTTTAATTTCATTTATTGTGTTGTTCATCGTTGCTTGTTTCATGTTTGTTTCTTCTAGGTCCTTGTTAACTGTTTCTTGCATTTTGTCCATTCTATTTCCAAGATTTTGGATCATCCTTACTATCATTATTCTGAATTCTTTTTCAGGTAGACTGCCTATTTCCTCTTCATTTGTTAGGTCTGGTGCATTTTTATCTTGCTCTTTTATGTGCTGTGTGTTTTTCTGTCTTCTCATTTTTCTTATCTTACTGTGTTTGGGGTCTCCTTTTTGCAGGCTGCAGGCTCGTACTTCCCGCTGTTTTTGATGTCTGTCTCCAGTGGCTAAGGTTGGTTCAGTGGGTTGTGTAGGCTTCCTGGTGGAGGGGACTAGTGGCTGTGTTGTGGTGGATGCGGCTGGATCTTGTCTGTCTAGTGGGCAGGTTCACGTCTAGTGGTGTGTTTTGGGGTGTCTGTGGCCTTATTATGATTTTAGGCAGCCTCTCTGCTAATGGGTGGGGTTGTGTTCCTATTTTGCTAGTTGTTTGGCATAGGTTGTCCAGCACTGTAGCTTGCTGGTCGTTGAGTGAAGCTGGGTGCTGGTGTTAAGATGTAGGTCTCTGGGAGATTTTCGCCGTTTGATATTATGGGGAGCTGGGAGGTCTCTTGTTGACCGGTGTCCTGAAGTTGGCTCTCCCACCTCAGATGCAGAGCCCTGACTCCTGGCTGGAGCACCAAGAGCCTTTCATCCACACGGCTCAGAATAAAAGGGAGAAAAAGTAGAGAGCATTAGTAGAAGTATGAAGAAAGAAAGAAAGAAAGAAAGAAAGAAAGAAAGGAGGGAAGGAAGAAAGAAAGAAAGAAAGAAAGAAGCAAAGAAGGAAAGAAGGCAAGAAGGAAAGAAAGGAGGGAAGGAGGAAGGAAGGAAGGAGGGAAGGAAGGAAAAAAGACAGAAAGAAAGAAGGTACAGTAAAAATAAAATATAGTATAATAAAGTTATTGAATTAAAAAATAATTATTAAGGAAAAAAAAGGGACGGATAGAACCTTAGGACAAATGTTGGAAGCAAAGCTATACAGGCAAACTCTTACACAGAAGCATACACATACACCCTCACAAAAAGAGGTAAAGGGGAAAAAATAAATCTTGCTCTCAGAGACCACCTCCTCAATTTGGGATGATTCATTTTCTAAAGGAGGGAGGGAGCGAGGGAGGGAAGGAAGGAAGGAAGGAAAGAAAGAAGGTAAAGTATAGTAAAGTTATTAAAATTAATTATTAAGAAAAAAAATTTTTTTAAAAAACCATGGACGGATAGAACCCTAGGACAAATGGTGGAAGCAAAGCTATACAGACAGAATGTCACACAGAAGCATACACATACACATTCACGAAAGTTGGAAAAGTGGAAAAAATCATAGATCTTCCTCTCGAAGCCCACCTCCTCAATTTGGGATGACTCGTTGTCTGTTCGGGTATTCCACAGATGCAGGGTACATCAAGTTGATTGTGGAGCTTTAATCCACTGCTTCTGAGGCTGCTGGGAGAGATTTCCCTTTCTTTTCTCTGTTCTCACAGCTCCCAGGGGCTCAGCTTTGGATTTGGCCCCGCCTCTGCATGTAGGTCGCTGGAGGGCGTCTGATTTTTGCTCAGACAGGACGTGGTTAAAGGAGCCGCTGATTCGGGGGCTGTGGCGCACTCAGGCCGGGGGGATGGAGGGGCAGAGCTTAAGTTTTGATTATGATTTTCAGCGCCATCTACAAGAAGCAGCCCAAGTTAAGTTCCAGTTGTTTTAAAGCATAAGTTAATTTGTTTCACTTATGTGTTTTAAATGGTTTTGTCTGCTCAGGGAATTTTCAGATTTGGTCATTTTGTACTTAATGTTAACAGTGCGTATATAACATATTTTGTTTAGCCACTCATCTGTCAATGGACATTTGGGGGACTTCTCTGGTGGCACAGTGGTTAAGAATCCGCCTGCCACGTCCTTGTAGATAGCGGTGCTTTCATTCGTTCTGGCCACATTATCTACAAAGTATGCTGGACACACACACAACAGAGCCAGTGAAAGTGACCATGAGAGGATTTCAGTCTGAAATGGAACTGGAGGAAGGAATGGAGACTGTCATGCACGTGCCCCCAGGAAACAAACTGAGGAACCAAGAGACTGATTTCCCCTTAGTGCCTGATTTACAGAAGATGGAAACCTGTCTCCTGACCAGTGAACACTTGCCAAGAGTCCCTCCCCATCTTCAAGCCAATGAACTCACTGCCTGGTCTCTGGCTGGACGCCCCATCTTTTCACTCCTTGCCCATAAACAAAGCTGCCCAAACCCTCAACTGACTTTCTGAATTGCAAGTCCTCTGCTCTTTCCCCAATAAACTCAATTTCTGGTCATTTGAAAAAGAAAAAAAAAACCCGCCTGCCAATGCAGGGGACACGGGTTCAAGCCCTGGTCCAGGAGGATCCCACATGCCTCGGAGCAACTAGGCCCATGTGCCACAACTACTGAGCCTGCGCTCTAGAACCTACGAGCCACAACTACTGAGCCCACATGCCACAACTACTGAGCCTGCGCTCTAGAGCCTGTGAGCCACAGCTACTGAAGCCCGTGTGTCTAGAGCCTGTGCTCCGCAACGAAGAGAAGCCACCGCAGTGAGAAGCCCGTGCACCACAGTGAAGAGTAGCCCCTGCTTGCCACAACTAGAGAAGGCCGGTGCACAGCAACAAAGACACAATGCAGCCTCCAAAAAAATAAAAAATAGGTTTAAAAAAAATGGACATTTGGACACTTGGGTTGTTTCTACCTTTTGGCTCTTGTGAACAGTGCTGCTATGAACAGAGTGTGCAAATATCTTGTCGTGATCCTTCTTTCAATTCTTTTGGGTACATACCTAGAAGTTGAATTGTTGGATCATATGGTAATTTTATTTTTAGTTTTTCGAGGACCTACTGTACTCTTTTCCATGGTGGCTGCACGATTTTATATTCCTACCAGCAGTGCACCTGGGTTGCAATTTCTCCACATCCTTGCCAATACTTATTTTCTGGTTTTATTTTTATTTTTATAGTAGCCATCCTAATGGGTGTGAGGTGTTTGTTTCTTGTAAAAAGGATTCATTTAAGTAATTCAAGGGAGACAAAGCAAAAAGTAAAAGTTTCTTTTAAAAGTCTCATCACCCAGATAAAAGCACTATTTGTCATTGTTAAAGATGGGAGATATCACAGCATGTTTGTATGCTGGCATTGACCCAGTAGAGGAGGAGAAATTTGATGATGCAAGAGAGGGCATCTTTGGTGCTTTACCCTTGAGTAGGCAAGAGAAGATGGGATCTAGCACACAGCTGGAGGAGCTTGCCTTCCATAGGAATGTGAGCAGTTCATCTGCAGAGACAGAAGGTGAACTAGCCAGGTAGTACCCATAAGATGCTATAAAATAATCAGTAGTGTACTTCTTGCTCATATTATAGTCCTCTGCAGGTCAGGTATCTCTCCTGGGCAGCATCCCTCTAAGTGGTGTTTCTAGAACTGGAGCTCCTTCTGGGGTGTGGTTCTGCAGTCCTGGACTTCCACACTTCCAGCCATGCAGGGGCCAGAAGGAGTATGAGCCTAGAATCTCAAGAGAGATTTTGGGGGCCAGATGGAGAAATGGCTTACATTACTTTCACCCCTCTTCCTTTGGTTTCTATTCGTGCTCTAACCCAGTGAGAAGGAAGGCTGAGAAATGCAGTTTTGTGCTTTCAGGAAGGAAAGAGAATGAATGAACTTCTAGCCAGTTTCTGTCATAAGAAGGAAGGCAAAACATATGGATGCAAATGATCTTTGTTAGTGGGTATAGTTATGCGAACGTGTGGAAGTTCTCTCACTTCTCAGTGAAACAGGAAGTGAGGGAATAGGGAAGCAGGAGAGTTAAGGGTTTGAGGAAAGAAGAAGTGGTGTAAAATGGTCATCTAAGTGGGTGGAGCGTAAAAATGCTCAGGGAATGTCATAGGATCCCTCTTAGGGAACTGTAGTGCAGCGCTGGGGGCTGGCTCATGGCTGCTGTTGGTCTGCAGGGTCCGTAGTGGGGAGACGAGCCCGAAGCTGAAGCCCACAGGTATATGTATATCTGCTGGTCACTCTGGCAGCCATGGCCTTCGGAAAGTACTGGCCGCTGCGTCATTTCTGCCTCCTAAACCTCACAGTAATTCCTTTTTTGGTCATCTCTAACCAGTGGCCCTAGAGGGAAAGGATTTCTGGGAAATGTAGTTCCTAGCCTCAGTCAAGGTAGCAACAAAGCACAATCCAGTGTACTTGGCTTTATTCTTCCCCAAAGCACCTATCCACCACTATTTGAAATGTTTTATGTGTGCTTCCTTTATTTGTTTTTTGTTTTCTTATTAGTATAAAATTTAACTCCATAAAGATGCACATTTGGTTTGTCCTCTGCTCTCATCCTCATGTCTAGCATAGAAAAGTATTTGTTGAATGAACGAGTTTTCTGGACCTCCTTCCACATGTCTTTGTACACACACAGCCACATACAAACAGGTAAAATTTTATAAGAATGGGATCATACTCTCCACTTCCAGCTCTGTAACTTGTTTTGTTTTTTCACTTACTGCAAAGCCATAGACATCTTTCAGTGGCAATAGCTATTGGACACTATCACATTTTAAAATTGTTATAAAGAATTCCTTCATGCCTAGCATAGTCTATTTAGTGAATCACGTTAATGTAATCAATTGGTCCCTGATTGGTGCTAAACATTGTGCTAACCTGGCTCTAGGTTATTAAGGCAGGCTTGATGGAAATCACAGAAGGGTCTCCATTGGATTCTTTGAAAATAAACCAATACAATATGATTTTCCATATAGCCCCTGACTCATTAATCTATACAAATATGGCTTGAACTTTTCTCTGGCCACAGAATGCTCTTCAAGGGGTACCAATGGGCTAGTGTCTAGGGTGGGTAGGATATGGGATATATTCACCGGAAGGTCCTTATCAAATACCAGACTAGGCAGAGGAAGTGAGGACAACCTGTACTTACTTAGCAATTATGGTCTAAGGCCCATGAAACTTAAAACTTGGTGTGCTCAGACTCACAAATCCTCAGATGCCTATGTTCCTTATTCTTACAAATTTTGTCCATTCGTTCACTAAAAGGATATGAGAGGAATGGGGTAATAAAGATGATGCTTATGGTATATGTGTTCTGGAGTAACCATTTGGAGCCTGACCATAACCAGTCTGCTGCTGGTGCTCCAGCCTGGAGGTCTAAATTGGGGAAGTTATTATATAAGTAAGCTCAAGGACAAAATATGCGAAACTCTGAATTCAGCCCTGGGAAAATGCAGAATCTCTCTGTAACTTATGAGAGTATCATGCACATCCTTCAAAATCAAGGATTTTGTTTTACAACCTTACCATATGTCCGAACCAGCTAGTCCTCACCAATTAAATCAAGTCTCTGGGAGGGGAACCCAGACACTGACCTTTGCAAAACCTGAATAAAGTGAGCATGAAATTCACCACAAGTGGATGCATTTCTCCAATTTCCGACTGTGCGTTGAATCAGGGAGTCTGGGGACCTGTGACGGTGTGAGGCAGGGGAAAGCTGTTTAAACGCACAGTCAGGTGGTGTCAGTAGCAACTTGGCCAGAGTCTAGTTATTGGCTACCAGTTGCAACCTGCTGTCACCCACAGCTGGCAAAGCTGGAGCTCCACAGTGTGGTGTGGTCTGGGCTCGTGATTTGGCCACTGTCCACTTCGGCTTCGAAGAGCCTATGTGCTCTTCAGCTCTCATCTTTCTGTGTCACAGATGGCAACTGGGGCTTCAAATTGCAAACATTTCTAGCAAATAGTACATTATGCGTATAGCACTTATTCTCTAGCTGGAAGTCACTGAGAGATCTTGGGAAGATCATCTTGTAATGAGTTTATAGAAATATAAATGTATGTTTCTCATGCAGTTGTCCTAAGGGTTCTTAATGTTGTTGTTTTGTTTTCCTTAAGTGAGAAAAATATAGTAAATATATATAGTATGATACCATTTAAAAAAGCTAAGATTACAATGCTTAAAAAATTACTAAATCTTGGTATTTTCATGGAGAAAGGGATGGAATAAAACACATCAGTTGTTAACACTGGTGTCTTGAGGTAGGGGTGGGAAGCAAGGCTGAGATTGGAAAGGGATAATTAAATTTTTTTGAATTGTATTAATCACAAAGAGCATATTAATGTTGTAATTTTAGGAAAGGGATTTCAACATTTTTAAAAAATATATAATCATAGAGATTTTTCAAGCCCCTTGTGCTCAATGCAAAACTTAAATGGAAGGAGGGCTTCTTAAAGAAAAAGATGATGGAATCTTGCTACTGATGTTTCTGAAGGGTCCCATTTATTCATTTATTCACTCACTCATTCATTCATTCATTGAGTGAATGTTAACTGAGCCACAGCCACGTCTCAGGTACTGTTCTGGTGTTGTTCTAGGTGCCGGTACAGCAGCTAATAGAGCTATTTGCTGCTTTCTCTTGTGGAAGAGACATAAACAAATGATATGTAAGTCTGATAGTGAGAAGTGGTGGCGAGGAAAGCTAACGAACAATATAGGGATAGTGGATGGAGATGATGGTCAGGGAAGACCTCACTGAGAGGACGCTTCAGTAGAGATTTAAGTCAAGCAAGGGAGCAAGCCGTGGAAAGTTGAGGGTGGGGGAATAAAGTTGCAGACAAAAGGAAGCAACATATTCAAAGAATAGTAAGAAGGCAGGGTGGCCCAGTAGGAGTGAAGAAGACAAGACAGGGAGCTAGTTATGGCCCAGATGATACAGGTCTTATTGGCTGATGGTAAGGACTTGAGGTTTTATTCTGAATGCAATGGGGACCAGTCATTAGAGGCTTGTGAGTAGGGCAACATAATCTGATACAGACTTGAAAATAATCTGAATGTTGTGTGAATAGATTATTGGGGGACAAAAGTAGAAGTCCAGGGACAAGTAGGAGATTGTTTCATTAGACAAGAGAATCTGGGAGAACGTTGACCTCTTTAACTTTCTGGCAGATAATTTCTTTTGTTCTGGTACCTTTCCTTTGTTGCTCTTCGTTATGAGGAAGACAAACCCAAAGGGAAGCCCCTTTGAGGTTGTATGTGTGGGATGATTGAAGGTATTGCAACTGAAATAGATTGCCTGAGTCTGAGCCGCTTAACCATGTAATTTTTCCTTGCCTTCTAGACCCGCTCCATTCCAAATATATCATTTCTTTGGTATCTTGGAATGCTGCGGACCTTATGACTTGGTATAGCAGAAAACACAAAGCTCTTTTTTTTTTATTATGGGAATAATCAGGTTTTTTTTTTCTATTGGAGTATAGTTGCTTTACAATGTTGTGTTAGTTTCTGCTGTAGGGAATAATCGGTTTTTAAGCATGGTAGTCTTGAAAAGCAACAAAGCTCTTAATAGGCAACTCAAGTTATGTAGTTAGTGGAGTCCAGTGCTCAGGACCATAATCTCTACTGGGGCCTATTAGCTCTTCAGGAGCTTTTTTTTGAGTGGTGGGTAGTCCTTTGCTGTAAGGGCAAGCCCCTGCTCTAGAATCCCAGGGATTGTACTGTAACTCTTCCATTGGGGCTTGTTAGAGACTATATATAGCAACTTCATTAGCCACAGAGAACTCTAATACAGTCATACCTGCTGGATCATACAGCCCAAGAGAATAGAGCACTTGTGCTGCAGCTTGGATCTGCTGCAGAGCTTTCTTTTGAGTTGGACAATACAAGAAACTGGTAGGTTTAGTCACTTGCTTGACAAGTTTTCCAAAGTCTGGCATATGTTGCCTCTAAAATCCAAAGATCCCTACTAAGTGCTGAGCCTTTTGCTTAGTGGTAGGAGGTATAAGGTACAATAAGTTTTATCTTTTAGTTTAGAGGGAGTACCCCAGGCCACTGAATCCCTGAAAACTTTACAAGTGTGATAGTTCCCTGATGTCAGGCTTGTTGCCGGTCCTCTGGCATGCATCTGTCTTACTAGAGCATCTTGGGTACTTGGACTTATCTGCTTATCAGGTTCAATTAGCATGATGTTGTCAATATAGTGAAACAGCATGTTGTCATGCAGGCTGTGAGGATGGTGACATTCTTTAGAGGCTATACCTTGGAGGAGACTAAGAATGTGAATATAGCCCTGAAGTAAGAAAGGCATTGTGTAATACTTTCCTGGCCAAGTAAAGTTGATCTTTGTACCTTTGGGGAATTAGAGCATGGGTATCTTTGGGGAAACATTATTCTGCCTTTCACAATCCTAATCCAGAGACTTCTTGCTAAGAGCATTTTATAGATAAGGACTACCTTCCTCCTAGCAAATATTATTCATCTCTCTACCAGGCAGATGGTCATCAGCATGATTACAAGCCCACTATTCTGGATCACCTGTCTTCTTTCATTTCAGTGACTGGGATAGAAATAGAGAATGAGCCAGCTACTTTACCTCCTTCCTTCCCAGATTGATTAGCCTTACCTCACAGAAACCAGAAGACGGGGGACTTAGCTCCCAATTGTGGTATCTAACATCTTTCTGTTACATTTATTACTTCTCTTCTCTGTAAATCTATTAACCTAGATGTCATCTCTCTGTCCATCTATCTATCCACCCGTACATCTACATAAATTCACCCTTGAAAATTATTTAGGATAATATACAAAAAGTTTAGCTCAAATATTAAGCATAAATTATCCATAAAACTAAGTAAAACCTGTCAAGAGAGGCAGGCTAGAGTGCAGAGAAGACGAAAAGGGACGAGGGACAGGTGAGGGGCTCCATCCTGGGAGAGACTGTGAAATCTGGCAGATTCCTGGTCATTACTTTATCATCAAAATGCACCTCATGGAGGGGATGAAAGCAAGTCATCTAAGGAGAGGTGCTCATCTTAAAATTCTGTGAAGAGCACCTGTACTCCTTTGCTATGTTCCTGTGGATATGGGGAACTCTAACCATTTGTGATTCTCCATCTTTCCATCTAAGAACCACCCAAACTGGGCTTTCCCTTCTTCTTTTCCTTTCCTCATCTCTTTCATTATTGCTTTTGCTTACCAGGTAAATACAGATGTAGGAAGGATGAATAAATCAACCTTGATAAAAACCTTTCCTCTGTATTTCATTTCTGCTCTTTTGCCAATTTTCCTTGGGAAATTTTTTTATTTTATTTTTTTATTTTATTTTTTTTGCGGTACGCGGGCCTCTCACTGTCGTGGCCTCTCCCACGTCCGGAGCCTGGCTCAGCGGCAGTGGCTCATGGGCCCAGCCGCTCCGCGGCATGTGGGATCCTCCCAGACCGGGGCGCAAACCCGCGTCCCCTGCATCGGCAGGCAGACTCCCAACCACTGAGCCACCAGGGAAGCCCGGGAAATTTGTTTATTAAAAAGAAAATAATTAAGAACTTCAATAAGAAACTTTGAAATTAAAACCTCATATATTGATCCCAGGCTCCTTTAAAAATTAATTTCAATTATGGAATATTTCAAACATGTTGAAAAGTCAAAACAAATAATGTGCATACCATATACCCATCACTAAAATTAAATATCAAACTGTTGCTGTATTTTCCTTCTAATTTCTCTTTCTCTTTTATTTTTTACTTTGTAGAAAATAAAGCATTACAAATGGAGAAAAAATCTACCTCCTCACTTTCCATCTTCCTCATACTCCAGAAGTGTATTTTTATTTTTCCCAAGCATGTTTTTGTGCTTTTATTATACATTTATGTATTTATGAGTACTGTCTGTTGACTCATGCAGTTCTCTTTTAAATTTTATTAGCTATATAGAATTTCACTGTACACTTGAATTAGTTAATCTGTTCTCTGGTTCATTGACATTTAGATTTTTCCAGTTTTTCTATTATAAACAGTACTGTAATGAGTACAAAGAGCCCGTTTCTTTGTGAATATCTGTGAACAGTTTTCTAGGATAAACAATAGGAGTAGATTTCTGCTCATTGTGGATCATAATCTATCTATCTATCATGTATCTATCTGGACATACATCTTCAACCTTTTTACATATTATCCAATGCTTTATCAAGGCAGTTTAACCAATTTACATTCCACCCATAGCATAAAAGAGTTGCTCTTATGAACCTGGTAAATAGTTTGTACCAAACCAGATACAGTGGTATAATAGGCCAAATTTGTATGCCAGTGGCCACTCTTTGGAGAATTCCCATTTTCTTGGCATTCCCACTTTTTGAAGTATCTAAAACACTCTAGGCATGACCTTATGAAGTTATGCCTCTTAAAAAATTTCCTACTTTCTTACACATCGATCGCTAGGTTTATTAGACATTTTAAAATTTTGCTACTCTGATGGATATAAATTATATTTCATTTTCCCATTCTCACTCATTTTGATAGCTGTATGGGATTTTCAATGAATAAAATTTCTCTGATTATTAGTGAAGTTAATCATTGTTTTATACATTCATTGGCTGTTTGGATGTTGTCTTCTGTGATTTCTCAGTTCTTATCAATTATACATTTTTCTCTTGAATTACTTGTCTTTTTTCACAAATTTTATTTGGAGTATGCATTATTTAAGTCTTCTCACAGCCCGTGACTTGCCTTTCTACTTTCTTTGTTGTGCCTTTCATAATACTTTTTAATTTTAATGTAGTCAAATTAATAATTTCCCTTATAGCTTTGTCTTTTTGTGTCCTGTTTAGGAAATTAATTTTTATCCTGAAGTCATAAAAATATTCTCCAAAATTTTAGAGATTTGCTTCTTACATTTAAGACATTAATTTTTTATGCACAAGTTGGAGATCTACTTTTGTGTTGTGCTATATGGATTAGCAAAATGTTCAGCATCATTTATTGAATAGTGTATTTTTTCACCACTTGATTTGTCATACCTGTTCTGTCACGTACCAGCTCCCATATGTATGTGGGCTTGGCGAGCCAATATAGCATTGTTCAAATTATTATGGTCTCAAAGTAAATCAATATCTATGAAAAAAAAAAACCCTTATTTATTTTTTTCCTTAAAAACAGTTTTGGCCATCTTTGACCTACTGAATGATTTTGGGAATCAACATGCCAAGTTGTTTAAGAAACTCTATTGAGATTTTGATTAGAATTGTAGGGAATACATTAATAGGTATTCTAATGTTAGTTGACCTTTTAACTCCTGGGACAATCCTTATTTCACCATGTTGTATTATTACTTTTCTATGTTTCTGTATTCAGTGTAGTAATGTTTTATGTAGGATTTTTACTTCTGTATTCACAAGTAACATTGACCTTTCTTTTTCTTTCTTGTCCTTGCCTGATTTTGGTACTAAGGTATTAATAGTCTCATTAAATGAGTTGCAGAGATTTTCATCTTTTTTCTATCATCTAGAATAGGGGTTAGCAAACTATGGCCTGCTTGCTGACTTTGGTCCATTGCCTGTTTTTTAAGTACAGTTTTGTTGAAACATAGTTTTGCCCATTTGTCTGTGTATTGTCTGCTTTTATGCTACAACACAGAATTGCATCAGAGAATGTATGGCCTATATATGTGAAAATAGAAAAACATATTAAACCAAAAATAAGTAGAAGGAAAGAAATAATAAAATTGAAAGCCAAAATCCATGAAATAAGAAAGAGAAAATAGAGAGCACCAAAAGAACCAAGAGCTAATTCTTGAAAAATATTAATAAAAAATAAACTTCTAGCAAGATTAACCAGAAAAATGAGGGGAAAAATAAACATCACTAAGAATGGAAAGGGGCCATAAAAATGAATGTCACAGTTCAGGGATATAAAAATCACAATAGAATATAAACAATGGAATTCCAATCAAAGCTGAAAACTTGGACTAAACATATATTTTATTTAGAAAGTAAAAATTACTGAAAATATTGGTTTTGGCTCAAGAATAAATAGGACATGTAAAAGATATATAACCATTAATGAAATTGAAAGTGTAAAAGTCTACCCAACACACACACACACACACACACACACACACACACACACACACATCCACCAGGACCAGATGATTTTATAAGCAAGATCTTCCAAATTTAAAGAACAGTCATATAATGTTTTCTAGACTAGAGGCTTAGAAATTAATGGTATCATTATCCAGTCACTTTTTTACACACCATTTTTAATTTCTAAGCTCAAAGCTTCTTGGGTCATACTGAGAGTATCAAATTTAACCTCAAGCTGGTCAACAGGCTCCCAGTTACAAGTTCTTATGGAGCTTTCCCTTCCCTTATCCTACCAAAATCCGGGTTGAGCTAGACTTTCCTGTTGTCACCATGTGACAGTGAGTAGATTATTTCAAGCCCATGTTCTCACTGGGGGTGCAGGCCTTTGAAGACTTTGGCACTAACACTTTGCCTTGCTTAGGCTCAAGATCTCACCTCTTGTCTCCAACGAGGGCCAAAACGCTTTGTTACTGAGGCATTCACCCATCCAGCCCACTCAGGGCATCTGACATGGCAGCTGATACATACTAACAATTATTGGTTCAGTCTCTCTTTAGTTTTGGAATCTAGTGAATTACTGTTATGGGCTGAATTTTGTCTCCCCTTGTACTCCTCCCCACACCTCCCTAGTGTTGAAGCCCTAGTCCTCTAATCTTCTGAATGTGATTGTATTTGGAGGTAGGGTCTTTAATGAGGTAATTAAGTTAAAATGAAATCATTAGGCTGGGCCCGAATCCAATATAGCTGGTGTCCCTGAAGACAAAGAAATATGGATATGGATACTTATAGAGCAAAGACCATGTGAGGACATGGTGAATAGGTGGCCATTCATAAGCCAAGGAGAGAGGCCTGTGAAGAAACCAACCATACCGACACCTTGATCTTGGACTGCCTTCAGAGCTGTGAGAAAATGAATTAACATTGCTTAAGCCCCCCAGCCTGTGGTACCTTGTTGTGGCAGCCCTAACGAACTAAAAATTTCACTTTTTCTTGTGTGCTTAACTTTGCATTTAAAACAATATTTGTTGTATTCTACTTAGCATTTTTAATTGTAGCTGGAAGGTTTTTAGGTTAGCTAGAAAACATATCGTGGGAACTCAATTCCCAGGCTCATTTTAAAGAATCTGACTGTGCCTTTTGGACTCTGCCAATCTTCACTAAAGCCGTCACCTGGTGTCTAACAGTGAACGTTAGACCAGAGGTCAAGAGCCCGAGGTTTTCATCATACCTTTCACTAGCTAGCTGCCAGCCAATTAATTACTCCTTCTCAGCTTCAGGTCTCTCATCTGTAGAAGACTGGCTTCCAAACGGTTCTCAGTCTTCACCTCCTCAAAGTCCCCTCAGGAGCTGCGGAGTCATGAGTGAGTAGGAGGCCGACGGGTAGGTTCTGTGCGGTTAGCCCATTTAAACCTGAGCGGTAACTCCTGGGTGTTTTTTGCCTTTGCATTCTAAAAAGTATCTCGTGAACAAAGCACTGTGGGAGCAAAGCACGCTTAAACCCATTTTTTTTAAAAGATAAAATCTTAAGTTCCTGTAGCATTGTGGTAGCCTGTTATTTTCCAACAGTGGCCTCATGCCCACTGTCTCTAGATAAAACAGAGAATCAAGCCCCCGAGGTCAAGTGATTTTGCTGGGTCTTTCCAGGAGTCAGTGGCAGATCCTGACACGAGACTGTAGGCCCTTGATTCCTGGGCTTCTCTTCTCAAGCCAGTGCTCTGTTGCAGCACAGCATGCACGTGTGACCAAGGGCACTGTCTGCATGACATAAGCATAACACCCACGACTTGTTCAGAGCTTCCTTGAGAGCTGCGGAGAGTATGATATCGATTCTTTTAAAAGTACTGCCTGTTTTTTCATCCGTCCACTTTTCTCCCACTTTCCTGCACTTGTGTTGGCTGACAGGGTTTATCTGTCAATGGCTTAACAAGTTGCTGAAAAAAATGGTATCTGTCCACCCGCCAGGAAAGGAGGCTGCATGATCACAGTGGATCATAATCACAATGGACAGTCACTGTCTGTCAGAGAAGCCATAGTGCAGGCATTTCTCTGACTACCTCTCCAGCCGTGCCTTCTGTAAAGGACACTCGCCACCTCCCAAGCCCAGTCTGTAGCCCTTTGGCGTCCCTGGGCCCTAGAAGCCCCTGTGGATCAGCGTCTGTCAGAGGCACAGGCTGCAGACAGCAAATGCTTATTTCACCAGATTCTCGTGGAGCAAAGCCTTTTTGGTATTTGTACAGTATTCAAAACCAAAAAAACAACAACAAACAAACAAATGCCATGGACCACTTTTGGGTTCTGAACATTAAGAAAAAAAAAATTGGTCTCACTCCTTTAATACAAGTCTCAATTCTTTTTTTTTTTTTTTTTTTTGCGGTATGCGGGCCTCTCCCCTTGCGGAGCACAGGCTCCGGACGCGCAGGCTCAGCGGCCATGGCTCACGGGCCCAGCTGCTACACGGCACGTGGGATCTTCCCGGACCAGGGCACGAACCCGTGTCCCCTGCATCGGCAGGCGGACTCCCAACCGCTGCGCCACCAGGGAAGCCCCTTATTTCTGTCTTTTAAAGAATCTCTTATGGAGTCAAACAAATTTGGAACCAGAAGTGACATTAGCAATCATGGTCTGGGGTATTTCTTACTGTTTTTGGTAAAAAACATTTGAATTTCCATTTGGGGACCCATCTTGCTCCAACTCTCAGCCCAGGTGGTTTGGGTGGAGTTGACTCTTGTTTTCCCTGGCTCTGGGGGTGAACACGGGCTCGGGCCTGGCTGATTTGCATGTTCTGTTTCTCTGGCCTCGTTGATTGGCCCAAGAATAGGTTCAGGAATCTTGCTTTCAGTGTTAGTAGAGAAATTTCTTTTTGGCTTTGTACTAGAACCTGTGAGGATACAGGGTTGAAGCTCCCCAAATTGGAGGGTGGCAATGAAGCCCCCATGGAGTAGAGCTGAGTTAAGGAATGGGAATAGGCCAGATCCTGGTAATATAGTAAGCTGAGATGAGGTATGTGTGCTCCTGGACATTTTAGTTACACAAGGCAAGAAACTACCCTTCTCCCTCCCCAATACACACACATACTGTTATTTTTTCTGAGTCAGCTGGATTTGGATTTTCCTCCATCTGCAACTGAATAATTCTAGGAGACTCTTAGGAATTCCTTGCCAGAATGTGGCATCATGAGACCCTCATCCATAGCCCCTGGTTCCCAGATTTTAGCACCCCACCCCCAGCCTGTAGTGCATGCCTGGTATTGTCTTATCCCCAGCTCTCACACTGGAGGGTCTCCACACACTCATATGGACAACCCAGTCTGTGAATCTAAGCTCTGTCCTGAAAACCCCTGGAAAGAGTCACCCTTGGGCTGATACTTGGGCCTAGGGGTATGCATTTAGGCGGTGTGATTGCTTCTTGGATGGACAGATCTGAGGAAGAGGTGTATACAGTCCCTGGAAGCAGGCTCGGCAAGAAAGATTTCTGGATCTAGGAGCATAGTCTTGAAGGAAGAAGGCCCAGGGTCTGGGGCACCCACCTTGGCCCATGGCCTCTCAGCCCTGAGGAGATGAGGTTGGCCAGAGTGCGGGGTCCCTCTTGCTTGGGCCTTAGGGTGATGCTGGCTTTGGTTCCTCTATTCCTCTGCTATCTAGTTTTGTAAGAAGGGAGATGGGGAACACTTTGCAGGGCTGTGAGTTTCATTGCAATTGTGGCTACTGATGTCGCTAAACCTCTCTCAGTTTCTGAGGGCCACTAAAGAGGGTGGAAAGGAGTGAGAAAATGGATCAGTGACTTTCATGCTTCTGCTGCTTTTTGCTTGCATGATATCGTCTCTTTCTAAAAATAGATATCTGTGGTTAAACCACTGCACAAGGCAGTATCCTTCCAGGGTTTCCTTACTGTATTTGTCCCTCACTGAGTATCCTGACCATTGACTTCCTTTGGCTGCATCATTCTCACCTTGGAACTATTCTCTTTTTCCCCACCGTACCTTCCATGTCTGTGCATCTGCATTTTCTGTGGCCTTTGGTGACCTTTGGAAGCCACCTTTGTATTACAGCAGTAGCTGTGATCTTCTTTGGGCTGCTTTTACTCTTCTGCTGTGTTCCACCACCTTACTATACGCAGAGAAGTCCCTGCACACCTTTCTGCACCCCAGGCCCCTGCCCACACCCACCAGCCCTGGACAGCCCCACCCAGGTCCATCAGTTCTAGCCAGCTTTTAGCTTGGTTCAGTCTCCTAGCTAAAGCATAAAATATGGATTTATAGATATAGACACACACATATACTTGAAGAAAAAAGCATTAGAAGTCATCCCTAAGATTACCTAGCATTCTTTGGCCCACATTTTATATTTTATACAACAGGAATCTGAGCCCCATTGAGGTCTTATGTAAGGCTACACAGCCCACCAGGGACTCAGCTGGGACATGCACCCAGGCCTCTTGACCCTTACTCCACGGCCCTTCCCATTCCCCCATGGTGACTCCCTCTGTCACAGAGAAGATTTTTCCCTTTTTCTGCCAAGCTAGAATTACTGGAACTAACAAAACGTAAGAGAATTTATTTCAAGCATTGTATTTCTTGTTTTATTTATTCCTTATTAGCTCCGGTTTCTCTTATTTTATGTTTATCCTTATAGTATCTTCTGGTCTATGAATACTAAAACAGATCTCTGAGTTGGTTTGTATTTGTTTCTCTTTTCTCTTTTTTTTTTTTGTGGTACACGGGCCTCTCACTGTTGTGGCCTCTCCCCTTGCGGAGCACAGGCTCCGGACGCACAGGCTCAGCGGCCATGGCTCACGGGCCCAGCCGCTCCGCGGCATGTGGGATCTTCCCGGACCGGGCACGAACCCGTGTCCCCTGCATCGGCAGGCAGACTCTCAACCACTGCGCCAGCAGGGAAGCCCTCTCTTTCCTCTTAATTTCAACTTTCTGAGAAAAAAAAAAGTGACTTCAAAAAATTTAAATTTCAGAAGCTACTCTATGAGTCTAGGGTATAGACTTGAGAGTAACCCTAGGATGTTCAAGCTGTTTGCTTCTCATTAGCCTCAGAAAGTGGGAACGTGGTGAAAAAGATGAATAGCTGTTTTCCTCTAGTTCATTCACTAACAAGGTAATTAATCACATGCTAAGGCCATGTGAGATCAAGGATATTTTCTCAGTTCCATTACCCAATGTGGAAACACACACACACACACACATACAATAAAAGTGACTTAAATCTTTTTCTGAATAATCAGGCCATCTTTGCAAAGAATTACGTTTTCCAGGAGTGGGAGAAATTCATAGCACATAAATAAAAGGTTCTAGCATAATTCAGTTCCTCTGTGTGTGTGTGTGTGTGTGTGTGTGTGTTTGTATGTTTGTGTGTGTGTTGGGGTATTGGGAAGGGTGAACATTTCATATGTGATTAATTCAAATCAGCCAATTAGAAAATAATTTTTTCTTCTCCTCCTGTGTGACTCAGTGATTGTCCATATTCTGTGGACTTTATCAGATTTGTTTTGCCCTCATGAGACTTGCAGTCTGGTTCATTTATATCTTAGTCTCTTTTTCAGATACATAATAAGGATTGAATAATTGAAATCAGTAAATAAACACATGATAAATTCAGTTAATAAACCTAGTAAATTAATAAGATGAAATATTTATAGTCAACATATAGTCAACATAGTACATCAGTTGGTAAACTCATTAGTGATGCAGTCAATGTAAGAAGAATTAATGTAATTTCCAAGTTTAGATAATGGAAGAAATAAGACAGGATAATTTTTTCTTTTATTTGTGTAATTCTGGGATAATGGGTTGGAAAACCTTTACTGCTCTATATCTCATTTCAAAGTTTCTTGGCTACACTGGTTCATAATTTGTGTCTTTGTAAAATTTGATTAGATATTAGAAACATGAATGGGTGTGCAATCTATTCATGATCATAACATCTGTTCAACAGTAAATCTTTGTGCTTTGCTACCGTCACCAAAGGGAATCTTTTTTTTTTAAATTTTAGAAATGCATATGTGTTTAATCTCTAACTGAAATCTCCTTTTGTGCTGTGCCACACTGCTGATTAACAAATCATTTACAGGTGTGAGATTTTGATTCCTTTTTTTTCCCACAACTCACACACACACACACTGTATTTTATTTTTACAAGAGATATATAAACAGACACCAAGCATTGTAAATGGATCACCACAACAAAAGCAACAACGATTGCAATTACCAAACACGAAACACACTCATGCTATGTCATAATATTGACATTCAGTCCAGTAATCCTCCACTGTAACAGCTCCTTTACTTTGCAGTGAACACTGATTTGTATATTTTTTGCCTCTGAGTCTTTGTGGGATTTTTTTTTATTCAAACAGAAAATCACAAAAATTATAATCATCCTCATCAGTTCACTCAGTCCCATGTAATTAAGTTTTTTTTTCATCTTGATCTTTTGTTAGCACTTTTATGAGTTCATCAGTTTTCCATTAGAGTTCTGAAAATGCTTATTCATGCAGTTCAGCAGTATAGTCAGTTACCAGAAACCTGTACTTGTCAGAGTCTTTTCCATGAATTCCCTGAAGATGAAACCCTTTTATAGGAACATTTTTGCAAAAGCATCAGAGTACACCCAGAACTGTCTGTAAAGGACAAAAGACTTAAAAATGACCACGGTTAAAGATTTGATGACAGTTCAAAATAATGCAATTGACAAGGAAATTTCGTTATTTCTGAGATACACGTTTTAAAGTAATAACTAGAATTATGTCTTATAACATTATACCAGAACATATAAGATTTTTAGAAATTTCACTTAATGTCTGAAACATTTATGTTAACATATTTCCATACAAATAACCCAAAGAAAGTTTAGTATTAGTTGTTTTTGTTTGTTTGTTTGTTTGTTTATACTGCAGGTTCTTATTAGTCATCAATTTTATACACATCAGTGTATACATGTCATACCAATCACCCAATTCAGCACACCACCAATCCCCACCCCACCGTGGTTTTCCCCCTTGGTGTCCATATGTTTGTTCTCTACATCTGTGTCTCAACTTCTGCCCTGCAAACCGGTTAATCTGTACCATCTTTCTAGGTTCCACATACATGCGTTAATATACGATATTTGTTTTTCTCTTTCTGACTTACTTCACTCTGTATGACAGTCTCTAGATCCATCCACATCTCAACAAATGACACAATTTTGTTCCTTTTTATGGCTGAGTAATATTCCATTGTATATATGGACCACAACTTCTTTATCCATTCGTCTGTCAATGGGCATTTAGGTTGCTTCCATGGCCTGGCTATTGTGAATAGTGCTGCAATGAACATTTGGGTGCATGTGTCTATTTGAATTATTGTTTTCTCTGGGTATATGCCCAGTAGTGGGATTGCTGGATCATATGGTAATTCTATGTTTAGTTTTGCAAGGAACCTCCATACTGTTCTCCACAGTGGCTGTATCAACTTATATTCCCACCAACAGTGCAAGAAGGTTCCCTTTTCTCCACGCCCTCTCCAGCATTTGTTGTTTGTAGATTTTCTGATGATGCCCATTCTAACTGTTGTGAGGTGATACCTCATTGAAGTTTTGATTTGCATTTCTCTAATAATTTGTGATGTTGAGCAGTTTTCTTGTGCTTCTTGGCCATCTGTATGTCTCCTTTGGAGAAATGTCTATTTAGGTCTTCTGCCCATTTTTGGATTGGGTAGTTTGTTTCTTTAATATTGAGCTGCATGAGCTGTTTATATATTTTGGAGATTAATCCTTTGTCCATTGATTCGTTTGTGAATATTTTCTCCCATTCTAAGGGCTGTCTTTTCGACTTGTTTATGGTTTCCTTTGCTGTGCAAAAGCTTTTAAGTTTCATTAGCTCCCATTTGTTTATTTTTGTTTTTATTTCCATTACTCTAGGAGGTGGATCAAAAAAGATCTTGCTGTGATTTACATCAAAGAGTGTTCTTCCTGTGTTTTCCTCTAAGAGTTTTATAGTGTCCGGTCTTACATTTAGGTCTCTAATTCATTTTGAGTTCATTTTTGTGTATGCTATTAGAGAGTGTTCTAATTTCATTCCTTTACTTGTAGCTGTCCAGTTTTTCCAGCACCACTTATTGAAGAGACTGTCTTTTCTCCATTGTATATCTTTGCATCCTTTGTCATAGATTAGTTGACCATAGGTGCATGTGTTTCTCTCTGGGCTTTCTATCTTGTTCTATTGATCTCTGTTTCTGTGCCAGTACCATATTGTCTTGATTACTGTAGCTTTGTAGTATAGTCTGAAGTCAGGGAGTCTGATTCCTCCAGCTCTGTTTTTTCCCCTCAAGACTGCTTTGGTTATTCAGGGTCTTTTTTGTCTCCATACAAATTTTAAGGCTTTTTGTTCTAGTTCCATAAAAAATGCCATTGGTAATTTGATAGGGATTGTATTGAATCTGTAGATTGCTTTGGGTAGTATAGTCATTTTCACAATATTGATTCTTCCAGTCCAAGAACATGGTATATCTCTCCATCTGTTTGTATCATCTTTAATTTATTCCATCAGTGTCTTATAGTTTTCTGCATAAAGGTCTTTTGTTTCCCAAGGTAGGTTTATTCCTAGGTATTTTATTCTTTTTGTTGCAATGGAAAATGGGAGTGTTTGCATAATTTCTCTTTCAGATTTTTCATCATTAGTGTATAGGAATGCAAGAGATTTCTGTGCATTAATTTTGTATCCTGCAACTTTACCAAATTCATTGATTAGTTCTAGTAGTTTTCTGGTGGCATTTTTAGGATTCTCTATGTATAGTATCATGTCATCTGCAAACAGTGACGGTTTTACTTCTTCTTTTCCAATTTGTATTCGTTTTATTTCTTTTTCTTCTCTGATTGCCGTGGCTAGGACTTCCAAAGCTATGTTGAATAATAGTGGTGAGAGTGGACATCCTTGTCTTGTTCCTGTTCTTAGAGGAAATGCTTTCAGTTTGCCACCATTGAGAATGATGTTTGCTGTGGGTTTGTCATATATGGCCTTTATTATGTTGAGGTAGGTTCCCGCTATGCCCACTTTCTGGAGAGTTTTTATCATAAATGGATGTTGAATTTTGTCAAAAGCTTTTTCTGCATCTATTGAGATGATCATATGGTTTTTATTCTTCAATTTGTTAATATGGTGTATCACATTGATTGATTTGCGTATATTGAAGAATCCTTGCATTCCTGGGATAAACTTCACTTGATCATGGTGTGTGATCCTATTAATGTGTTGTTGGATGCTGTTTGCTAGTATTTTGTTCAGGATTTTTGCATCTGTATTCATCAGTGATATTGGTCTGTAATTTTCTTTTTTTGTAATACCTTTGTCTGGTTTTGGTATCAGGGTGATGGTGGCCTCATAGAATGAGTTTGGGAGTGTTCCTTCCTATGCAATATTTTGGAAGAGTTTGAGAAGGATGGGTGTTAGCTTTTCTCTAAATGTTTGATAGAATTCACCTGTGAAGCCATCTGGTCTTGGACTTTTATTTGTTTTGAAGATTTTAAATCACAGTTTCAATTTCATTACTTGTGATTGGTCTGTTCATATTTTCTGTTTCTTCCTGGTTCAGTCTTGGAAGGTTATACCTTTCTAAAAATTTGTCCATCTCTTCCAGTTTGTCCATTTTATTGGCATAGAGTTGCCTGTAGTAGTCTCTTAAGATGCTTTATATTTCTGCGACATCTGTTGTAACTTCTCCTTTTTCATCTCTAGTTTTACTGATTTGAGTTCTCTCCCTCTTTTTCTTGATGAGTCTGGCTGATGGTTTATCAATTTTGTTTATCTTCTCAAAGAACCAGCTTTTAGTTCTATTGATCTTTGCTATTGTTTTCTTTGTTTCTATTTCATTTATTTCTGCTCTGATCTTTATGATTTCTATCCTTCTACTAACTTTGGGTTTTGTTTGTTTTTCTTTCTCTAGTTCCTTTAGGTGTAAGGTTAGATTGTTTACTTGAGATTTTTCTTGTTTCTTGAGGTAGGATTGTTTAGCTATAAACCTCCCTCTTAGAACTGCTTTTGCTGCATCCCATAGGTTTCGGATCGTCATTTTTTCCTTGTCTCTAGGTATTTTTTGATTTCCACTTTGATTTCTTCAGTAATCTCTTGGTTACTTAGTAACATATTGTTTAGCCTCCATGTGTTTGTATTTTTTACATTTTCCCCCCTGTAATTCATTTCTAATCTCATAGCGTTGTGGTCAGAAAAGTTGCTTGATATGATTTCAATTTTCTTAAATTTACTGAGGCTTGATTTGTGACCCAAGATGTGATCTATCCTGGAGAATGTTCCATGCGCACTTGAGAAGAAAGTGTAATCTGCTGTTTTTGGATAGAATGTCCTATAAATACCAATTAAATCTATCTGGTCTGTTGTGTCATTTAAAGCTTCTGTTTCCTTATTTATTTTCATTTTGGATGATCTGTCCATTGGTGTAAGTGAGGTGTTAAAGTCCCCCACTATTATTGTGTTACTGTCGATTTCCTCTTTTATAGCTTTTAGCAGTTGCCGTATGTATTGAGGTGCTTCTATGTTGGGTGCATATATATTTATAATTGTTATTTCTTCTTCTTGGATTGATCCCTTAATCATTATGTAGTGTCCTTCTTTGTCTCTTGTAGGAGTCTTTATTTCAAAGTCTATTTTATCTGATATGAGTATTGCTACTCCAGCTTTCTTTTAATTTCCATTTGCATAGAATATCTGTTTCCATCCCCTCACTTTCAGTCTGTTTGTGTCCCTAGGTCTGAAGTGGGCTTTTGTAGACAGCATATATACAGGTATTGTTTTTGTATCCATTCAGCAAGCCTGTGTCTTTTGGTTGGAGCATTTAATCCATTCACGTTTAAGGTAATTATCAGTATGTATGTCCCTATGACCATTTTCTTAATTGTTTTGGGGTTGTTTTTGTAGGTCCTTTTCTTCTCTTGTGTTTCCCACTTAGAGAAGTTCCTTTTGCACCTGTTGTAGAGCTGGTTTGGTGGTGCTGAATTCTCTTAGCTTTTGCTTGTCTGTAAAGCTTTTGATTTCTCTGTCAAATCTGAATGAGATCCTTGCCAGGTAGAGTAATGTTGGTTGTAGGTTCTTCCCTTTCATCACTTTAAGTATATCATGCTACTCCCTTCTGGCTTGTAGAGTTTCTGCTGAGAAATCAGCTGTTAACCTTTTGGCAGTTCCCTTGTATGTTATTTGTCATTTTTCCATTGCTGCTTTCAGTAATTTTTCTTTGTCTTTAATATTGGCCAATTTGATTGCTATATGTCTCAGCATGTTTCTCCTTGGGTTTATCCTGTATGGGACTCTCTGTGCTTCCTGGACTTGGGTGGCTATTTCCTTTCCCGTGTTAGGGAATTTTTGACTATAATCTCTTCAGATATTTTCTCAAGTCCTTTCTCTCTCTCTTCTCCTTCTGGGACCCCTTTAATGCAAATATTGTTGCGTTTAATGTTGTCCAAGATGTCTCTTAGGCTGTCTTCATTTCTTTTCATTCTTTTTTCTTTATTCTGTTCTGAAGCAGTGAATTCCACCAGAAGACCTGATTCTTCCAGGTCACTTATCCTTTCTTCCGCCTCAGTTTTTCTGCTATTGATTCCTTCTAGTGTGTTTTTCATTTCAGTTATTGTGTTGCTCATCTCTGTTTGCTTGTTCTTTAATTCTTCTAGGTCTTTGTTAAACATTTCTTGCATCTTCTCGATCTTTGCCTCCATTCTTTTCCCGAGGTCCTGGATCATCTTCACTATCATTATTCTAAATTCTTTTTCTGGAAGGTTGCCTATCTCCTCTTCATTTAGTTGTTTTTCTGGGGGTTTATGTTGTTCCTTCATCTGGTACATAGCCCTCTGCCTTTTCATCTTGTCTGTCTTTCTGTGAATGTGGTTTTTGTTCCACAGGCTGCAGGATTGTAGTTCTTCTTGCTTCTGCTGTCTGCCCTCTGGTGATTGAGGCTATCTAAGAGGCTTGATGGGAGGGACTGGTGGTGGGTGGAGCTGACTGTTGCTCTGGTGGGCAGAGCTCAGTAAAACTTTAATCCACTTTACTGTTGATGGGTGGGGCTGGGTTCCCTCCCTGTTGGTTGTTTGGCCTGAGGCAACCCAACACTGGAGCCTACCTGGGCCCTTTGGTGGGGCTAATGACAGACTCTGGGAGGGCTCATGCCAAGGAGTACTTCCCAGAACTTCTGCTGCCAGTGTCCTTGTCCCCACGGTGAGCCACAGCCCCAATCCCCCACCTCTGCAGGAGACCCTCCAACACTAACAGGTAGGTCTGGTTCACTGGCATCACTGCCTCTTCCCCTGGGTCCCAATATGCACACTACTCTTTGTGTGCCCTCCAAGAGTGGAGTCTCTGTTTCCAGCCGTCCTGTCAAAGTCCTGCAATCAATTCCCACTAGACTTCAAAGTCTGATTCTCTAGGAATTCCTCCTTCCATTGCCGGACCCCCAAGTTGGGAAGCCAGACGTGGTGCTCAGAACCTTCTCTCCAGTGGGTGGACTTCTGTGGTATAAGTGTTCTCCAGTTTGTGAGTCACCCACCCAGCAGTAATGGGATTTGATTTTACTCTGATTGCGCCCCTCCTACTGTCTCATTGTGGCTTCTCCTTTGTCTTTTGACGTGGGGTATCTTGTTTGGTTAGTTCCAATGTCCTTCTGCCAATGATTGTCCAGCAGCTAGTTGTGATTCTGGTGCTCTCGCAAGAGGGAGTGAAAGCACGTCATTCTACTCTGCCATTTTGGTTCCTCTCCTCACCCTGATTTTTTCCAAAGGGAATCTTAACTTTTATTGATCACCTGCATTTCACATACATTATTTAATCTAATCATCACAATAACCCTATAGGGTGTACATGTGTGTGTAATCATTATCCCTATTTTAGACATGTGAAACTTTAATTTCAGTGGTTTGGGTAAGATGTGTTGGGTCACAGCAGTAAAGGGTGATACAGTTAGGATGTGGAACTTAGTCTGTCTGCTGAGAACATGCTTCATGCCTCAAATAATGCCACCAGTCTAAAAGGCTGAAGTGAGTGATACTCTCAGTTAAAGTCCTAATAACACTCTAAGTTCGTTTTACTCCTCTTTTGATACTCACTTGACTTCACTGTAGAATCTTCTACTGAGTTTCATTGGAAAAGAGGAAAACACTGGGTCTAAAGTAGGTGTTATGTTTCCTTTCCATATAGTGTTCCAGCTCTTGGAAATCTTCTTTGAAACAAAAATTTTTCAGTAAAGCCCATCTTCTGGAACATTCATGAAAGCTCCACAATAGCAAAAGAGCTAAGTCTTTAAACAAGACTTCATCATGCATTATTAGTCAAACAGAGGCCCTTAAGTGCCTGGTAATAAATATAGCTAATAATATCAAAGAGAATACATACTTTGTACCAGGCATCATACTTTGCATTTGTATCATAATAGTGGTAGCAGCAATGTTTGAGTATTTACTAGGTGAAAGATACTATGTTTTGCATAAATCATCTTATATTTATTCTTTTCAATAATTCAATGAAGTAGATATATTATCTCCATTTTACATAAGAGGAAACATCTTCAGTGAGGTCTAAACTCGCATAGCTAGATAGTAACAGAGACTAGAATTGATTTTCTGGCTAGGTGACTTTTCAGAACTGGAATATTACAACTGATGGACTGTTAATTGTCTTCTAAAAGGAAGGGAATAGTCCTGTTGAATGCTTTTTACCAGAAGAAAGCTCATAGGAATTATCCCCCCTCCTTCCCAAATAATTTCTGAACACACTTCCTATGTGAAAAGCTCTCTGCCTGTGAAGGACTTTTGAGGATAGTCAGACAGTAACCTTGATGTAAAGGAGCTTGCAGCCTGCACCGTAGAGATTGGACAAGCACACAATAGCCATGTTACAACATAGGCAGGACCCCGTGGGAGACTGGGACAGAACACAGTGGGAGTACAAAGAAAGGGTCCTACCTCTCTCTCACTGGCATCTAGCAAAAAAAAGAATTAAATTATTTTTTTGGGTGAGTAAAACAAAATGGAAAAAGCTTTGAAAATCAGTTTAAGATTCTTATTAAGCATTTTTCTGAATGAAAAAAATGCCAGATGCTTTACAAGCTAGTTTTCCTAAAACTGGAAAAATTTGAGAGATTCTGAAGACAGAGGGAGAAGGAAAAGAAAATAAGAAAAGGTCGGAGAAAAGGTGATAGAATGGTGAAGATAATAAGAGAGATAACAGCTATTGGTCTCAGTTGTAGAAGCAACAGAGAAACAGTTTTGCTTTCTGAAGGGAATACTCTCAGAATGGCCAATTTCCTGTAAACAGTAGGTGGCAGCCTTAATATCTCCTGCCATAATTCTAAAGCATGGCTTAAGTGATGGGACTGTAGCCTTGAAGAGAAGGTCATGATATTTGGAAACTGGAAACTGAACATATTAACAGTTGACCTACAATAGCTATTGTTACTTTTCTTTATGTTCAATTATCAAATAACAACTGAAGTCTAATTTTGTTCTCGATCTTATGTATTTCAAAGTACAGAACTTACGTATGGTGATAAGGAGGGAATGAAGTTTTGAGTCTTTAGCTCTCTACCGTAACTTCTGTGGGATGTGGAAGAGAGCAAGTTGTTTCAGGTAGAGTCATCTAAATACACTTGGAATTTGGGTTGACATAATTAAACTCACACATGTGTGCATAAGTGTATATATAAATATATCTAAATTCTATATATCTATCTGTCAATATACTTTATAGATAGATAGATTTGGAGAGTTCCCAAGGCTTACTGATTCTGAATTCCATAACATCCAAGTTAGTGCTATGAATTGCTTTGCCTCATCTTTACATGGAAATTTCCACTTCAGAAAGCTAGCATTTTACACACCTCTCTGTACCAGTGCTGCTTTGCCAATGATGTTCAGAGCCTTCAGAAGATGGCCAGTCCTTTCAATAGCTTCAATGATGAGTGATTGAGCTTTGACTATTTATTTAACTGAATTCTGTCTTGATTTCACATTGAAAAAAATTATCATTTCGAGGTTGAGGTCTTTGCTAACAGCAGCATCATCATAATGGTGTGGACTTATTATTTGTGTTACAAGGTCTTTATGTGGTGGTTAGTTGGGATGAGGTTTGAGGGTGGATTTCCAAATCCTTACCAGTCAAAACCCATTGAACACTATAAAAACAATGAGGGTAACATCAGGGCCGACCTCTCATAGCATAGGTCATGGAGCATGTACATTTTAGGTTGGCATTTTTAAGAAGAAGTGTACACAGATATCTTAATTTTGTCATCAACAAAGGCTTATGATCATGGGAACTTATTGCTAAGGAACTCCTTTCTCAGAAGGGCCTGTGGATACAGCCTAGGCTTCATTACCATCACAGTCAATTTGCCTCTGGTTAGCACTCAAAATGTCCTCAAAATGTCTTTTTCCATTTGCCTTGTTCTCACGTAACTCCAGGTCCTTGGGGGAAAGTCCTTGGGTCTTTTTAACCTGTATATATTTAAGTTGTTCTAAAAAATGCTTGTTAAAATGAGCTGAACGGGACTAATGAGCCAGTATGGCAGCAACCAGCAGCAGCATTCACACAGCTGAATGTTCCCCAATATGTGTGACAACAGTGTCTATGTCATCAGTGTGAGGTGCAGCCACCCCCTGCCTCTCCAAGAGACTCTCCATGACCAGAGCCGTGTGGCTGACAGGGTCTTAGTGCTCTGGCCGAGTGTCAGGCCTGAGCCTCTAAGGTGGGAGAGCTGAGTTCAGGACATTGGTCGCAGAGACCTCCCAGCCCCACGTAATATCAAGTGGCAAAAGCTCGCCCAGAGATCTCCATCTCAACACGAAGACCCACTCGATTCAATGACTAGCAAGCTACACTGCTGGACACCCTATGCCAAACAACTAGCAGACAGGAACACAACCCCACCCATTAGCAGAGAGCGTACCTAAAATCATAAAAAGGTCACAGACACCCAAAACCCAACACCAGACTCAGGCCTACCCACCAGAAAGACAAGATCCAGTCTCATCCACCAGAACACAGGCACCAGTCCCCTCCACCAGGAAGCCTACACAACCCACTGAAACCCACTGGGGGCAGACACCAAAAACAGTGGGAACTACGAACCTGCAGCCTGCAAAAACAAGACAACAAACACAGTAAGTTATGCAAAATGAGAAGACTGAGAAATACACAGCAGATGAAGGAGCAAGGTAAAAACCCACCAGACCAAACAAATGAAGAGGAAACAGGCAGTCTATCTGAAAAAGAATTCAGAGTAATGAGAGTAAAGATGATCCAAAAACTTGGAAATACAATGAAGAAAACACAAGAAATGTTTAACAAGGACCTAGAAGAACTAAAGAGCGAACAAACAATGATGAACAACACAATAAATGAAATTAAAAATTCTCTAGAAGACATCAGTAGCAGAATAACTGAGTCAGAAGAATGGATAAGTGACCTAGAAGATAAAATATTGGAAATAACTACTGCAAAGCAGAATAAAGAATAAAGAACGAAAAGAATTGAGGACAGGCTTAGAGACTGCGGGGACAACATTAAAAGCACCAACATTTGAATTATAGGGGTCCCAGAAGAAGGAGAGAAAAAGAAAGGAACTGAGAAAATATATAAGGAGATTATAGTTGAAAGCTTCCCTCATATAGGAAAGGAAATAGTCAATTAAGGCCAGGAAGTGCAGAGAGTCCCATACAGAATAAAACCAAGGAGAAACATGCCAAGACACATTAATCAAATTACCAAAAGTTAAATACAAAGAAAAAATATTAAAAGCAGCGAGGGAAAAGCAACAAAAATCATACAAGGGAATCCCCATAAGGTTAACAGCTGATCCTTCAGCAGAAACTCTGCAAGCCAGAAGGGACTGGCAGGACATATTTAAAGTGATGAAAGGGAAAAACCTACAACCAAGATTACCCATCTAGGAGCTCATTCAGATTTGATGGAGAAATTAAAACCTTTACAGACAAACAAAAGCTAAGAGAATTCAGCACCACCAAACCAGCTTTACAACAAATGCTAAAGGAACTTCTCTAGGCAGGAAACACAAGAGAAGGAAAAGACCTACAATAACAAACCCAAAACAATTAAGAATATGGTAATAGAAACATATATATCAATAACTACCTTAAATGTAAATGGATTAAACGCTCCAACCAAAAGACATAGACTGGCTGAATGGATACAAAAACAAGACCGATATATTTGCTGTCTACAAAAGACCCACTTCAGACCTAGGGAGACATACAGCCTGAAAGTGAGAGGATGGAAAAAGATATTCCATGCAAATGGAAATCAAAAGAAGGCTGGAGTAGCAATTCTCATGTCAGACAATATAGACTTTAAAAAAAAGACTATCACAAGAGACAAGAAAGGACACTACATAATGATCAAGGGGTCAATCTAAGAAGAAGATATAACAATTGTAAATATTTATGCACCCAACATAGGAGCACCTCAATACATAAGGCAAATTCTAACAGCCATAAAAGAGGACATCAACAGTAAAACAATAATATTAGGGGACATTAACACCCCACTTTCACCATGGACAGATCATCCAAAATGAAAATAAATAAGGAAACACAAGCCTTAAATGATACATTAAACAGATTAATTGATATTTATAGGACATTCCATCCAAAAATAACAAAATACACTTCCTTCTCAAGTGCTCATGGAACATTCTCCTGGATAGATCATATCTTGGGTCACAAATGAAGCCTTGGTAAATTTAAGAAAATTGAAATCATATCAAGTATATATTCCAACCACAGTGCTATGAGATTAGATATCAATTACAGGAAAAAGCTGTAAAAAATACAAACACATGGAGGCTAAACAGTGCACTACTAAATAACCAAGAGATCACTGAAAAAATCAAAGAGGAAATTTAAAAAAAACCTAAAAACAAATGACAATGAAAACACGATGACCCAAAACCTGTGGGATGCAGCAAAAGCAGTTCTAAGAAGGAAGTTTATAGCAATACAATCCGACCTCAGGAAACAAGAAAAATCTCAAATAAACAACCTAACCTCACACCTAAAGCAATTAGAGAAAGAAGAACCAAAAAAACCCCCAAAGTTAGCAGAAGGAAAGAAATCATAAAGATCAGAGCAGAAATAAATGAAATAGAAACAAAGAAAACAACAGCAAAGATGAATAGAACTAAAAGCTGGTTCTTTGAGAAGATAAACAAAATTGATAAACCATTAGCCAGACTCATCAAGAAAAAAGCAGAAGACTCAAATCAATAGATATGAAATAAAAAAGGAGAAGTAACAACTGACACTGCAGAAATACAAAGGATCATGAGAGATTACTACCAGCAACTCTATGCCAATAAAATGGACAACCTGGAAGAAATGGACAAATTCTTAGAAAACCATAATGTTCTGAGACTGAACCATGGAGAAATAGAAAACATACACTGACCAGGCACAAACACTGAAATTGAGACTGTGATTAAATATCTTCTAACAAACAAAAGCCCAGGACCAGATGGCTTCACACGTGAATTTTATCAGACATTTGGAGAAGAACTAACACCTATCCTTCTCAAACTTTTCCAAAATATAGCAGAGGGAGGAATACTCCCAAACTCATTCTATGAGGCCACCATCACCCTGATACCAATACCAGACAAAGATGTCACAGAAAAAGAAAATTACAGGCCGATATCACTGATGAACATAGATGCAAAAATCCTCAACAAAATACTAGCACACAGAATTCAACAGCACATTAAAAGGATCATACACCATGATCAGGTGGGGTTTATTCCAGGAATCCAAGGATTCTTCAATATACGCAAATCTATCAATGTGATAAACCATTTTAACAAACTGAAGGAGAAAAAGCATATGATCATCTCAATAGACGCAGAAGAAGCTTTCGACAATATTCAACACACATTTATGATAAAAACCCTCTAGAAGTAGGCATAGAGAGAACTTACCTCAACGTAATAAAGGCCATATATGACAAACCCACAGCGAACATCGTCCTCAATGGTGAAAAACTGAAACCATTTCCACTAAGATCAGGAACAAGACAAGGTTGCCCACTCTCACCACTATTATTCAACATAGCTTTGGAAGTTTCAGCCACAGCAGTCAGAGAAGAAAAAGAAATAAAAGGAATCCAAATCGGAAAAGAAGAAGTAAAGCTGCCACTGTTTGCAGTTGACATGATAGTATACATAGAGAATCCTAAAGATGCTACCAGAAAACTACTAGAGCTAATCAATGAATTTGGTAAAGTAGCAAGATACAAAATTAATGCACAAAAATATCTTGCATTCCTATACAGTAATGATGAAAATCTGAAAGAGAAATTAAGGAAACACTCCTATTTACCATTGCAACAATAAGAATAAAATTCCTAGGAAAAAACCTCCCTAAGGAGACAAAAGACCTGTATGCAGAAAACTATAAGACAGTGATGAAAGAAATTAAAGATGATACCAACAGATGGAGAGATATACCATGTCCTTGGATTGGAAGAATCCACATTGTAAAAATGACTCTACTACCCAAAGCAATCTACAGGTTTAATGCAATCCCTATCAAACTACCTATGGCATTTTTCACAGAACTAGAACAAAAAATTGCACAATTTGTATGGAAACACAAAAGACGCTGAATAGCCAAAGCAATCTTGAGAAAGAAAAACGGAGCTGGAGGAATCAGGCTCCCTGACTTCAGACTATACTACAAAGCTACAGTAATCAAGACAGTATGGTACTGGCAGAAAAACAGATATATAGAGCAATGGAACAGGGTAGAAAGCCCAGAGATAAACCCACGCACATATGGTCACCTTATCTTTGATAAAGGAGGCAAGAGAATACAATGGATAAAAGACAACCTCTTCAGTAAGTGGTGCTGGGAAAACTGGACAGCTACATGTAAAAGAATGAAATTAGAACACTCCCTGACACCATACAGAAAAATAAACTCAAAATGGATTAAAGACCTAAATGTAAGACCAGATAAAACTCTTAAAGGAAAACATAGGCAGAACACTCTATGACATAAATCACAGCAAGATCCTTTTTGACCCACCTCCTAGAGAAATGGAAATAAAAACTTAAATAAACAAATGAGACCTAATGAAAGTTAAGAGCTTTTGCACAGCAAAGGAAACCATAAACAAGACAAAAAGACAGCCCTCAGAATGGGAGAAAATGTTTGCAAATGAAGCAACGGACAAAGCAATTATCTCTAAGGCAATAAAAAATATACATGCAGCTCATGCAGCTGAATATCAAAAAAACAAACAACCCAGTCAAAAAATGGGCAGAAGACCTAAATAGACATTTCTCCAAAGAAGATATACAGATTGCCACCAAAATGAAAGGATGCTCAACATCACTAATCATTAGAGAAATGCAAATCAAAACTACTATGAGGTATCACCTGACACCAGTCAGAATGGCCATCATCAAAAAATCTACTAAGAATAAATGCTGGAGAGGGTGTGGAGAAAAGGGAACCCTCCTGCACTGTTGGTGGGAATGTAGATTGATACAGCCACTACGGAGAAAAGTATGGAGGTTCCTTACAAAACTAAAAATAGAATTACCATGTGATCCAGCAATCCCACTACTGGGCATATAACCTGAGAATACCATAATTCAAGAAGAGTCATGCACCACAATGTTTCTTGCAGCTCTGTTTACGATAGCCAGGACATGAAATCAACCTAAGTGTGCACCAACAGATGAATGGATAAAGAAGATTTGACACATATATACAATGGAATATTACTCAGCCATGTAAAGAAACGAAATTGTGTTATTTGTAGTGAGGTGGATGGACCTAGAGAGTGTCATACAGAGTGAAGTAAGTCAGGAAGAGAAACAAATACAGTGTGATAACCCATATATATGGAATCTTAAAAAAAAATGTTGTGAAGAACCTAAGGGCAGGACAAGAATAACGACGCAGATGTAGAGAATGGACTTGAGGACACGGGACAGGTTAAGGGTAAGCTGGGATGAAGTGAGATAGTGGCACGGACTTATAGATACTACCAAATGTAAAGTAGATAGCCAGTGGGAATTAGCCACATAGCACAGGGAGATCAGCTCAGTGCTTGTGACCACCTAGAGGGGTGGGATAGGGAGGGTGGGAGGGAGACGCAAGAAGGAGGAGATATGGGGATATACGTATATGTATAGCTGATTCACTTTGTTATAAGCAGAAACTAACATACCATTGTAAAGCAATTATATTCCAATAAAGATGTTAAAAAAAAAGAAAGTAGCAACCTAGTCCCAAAATAGAGCTGCACATAGCAGAAAGCAGCTCCTAGAAGAATTACACATTCTAAGCCTGAGGAACATGAAAACTGGTATCCTGGGACCTCTCTGCTGGGAATGTTGTGTGAGGTCCATTATTAATTCATTTGGAATGTAAAGTTAGCCGCTCCAGGACCTTCAGCATTTTTCAAGATAGGAAAACTCCTGTGTAGTTTGACACAATTCTTAACTGGCTCTAAAAGCAAACAACATCAGCAACTTAATTTTTTTGCAAAGAATGTGAACCCCCCCTTCATTTAGCTCAATGGTAAATAAATTATAAACGATTTTGTGCCATAAAAAAATAAAACAAAACAAAAAACCACACAATTAAGTGTACTGAACATGTGAAAAACTGCTTTCCTAAGAGTTCTGTTTTTTAAAGTGTTTTTTAATGTGGTAATTTGTCTGGAACAGAGAAATTTAGGATTGGTTATCTACCAAAATCAATTTTGTAGATTCCCTACTTTCTCGGTTGCCATCCCCAGGCAGGAATAATGATGAGTGGCTTTACTCTTCTTGGCCTTTTCCCTCTCGATTGAATATACAGGTACTGTTATTTTTCTAAGTCTGTTTTCCATGAGATTTAAGTGCTCTTAGGGGAAAGGTTATGCCTCAGTCATTCTCCTATTCCCCCAGCACTTTGTAGCATGGTCCCACCAGTCAAAGAAATATTTAAGAAGTAAATTAAATGAAATTAACACAAATTGTATTGGATGTGTTTTATAAAAAATTGAAAATTCAATTTTTTATTTATATAACAGCATAAAAGTTATCCAGTTTTGAATTTCTCCTTATATGCCATTGGGATATTAAACATCTGACAGAATTTTATGCATAGGCAGGAATAGTTGCTATTACTGAATTGATTAAAGACATGTTTAAAAATATTTGATCATTATTTAAAATGTAATGCATTTAAATTCACAAACCTTACGTATATTATTTCCTAAAAACCTGAACACTGATCACAAAATTCATCAAAATTTTCTTAAATATTTCCATAAAATTACAATTCCCAGAGAATGATTTTTCTTAAATGTTTTATTCACCTTTAAAACACATATCGTTATGGCAATAAGTACAGAATTTATGATTAAATCAATTTTAAAAACTGTTTTAAAATTTCAGCACCATGAGTGTGATTAATTGCTTCATTATTTGTATATGTGTTTCTATGGCTAACATTAGCTAGTTATCTTATACTTGCACTTAAGAGAAGCCATCCACTGTACCAGAGCAGGAGATGCACTTTGTGGATTGATGCTCCGTGGGACACAGGAACTGGTTGTGTCCTCTGTGTTACTGATCTGAGGACAGGGAAGGAAATTCATAATGGGCTCTAGGTTTAGGAGACAGAAAAGAGCCTGAGGTGAAACAGAGGAGCTCTTTACCATCATCAGCAACGTGGCAGCAGACACCGGTCATCCTATGATTATTTCAGCTAGACTCTAATTACCAGAAACATTGAATAGTGTTGGACTGGCTTTACGATAGTAAAAGCAATTAAAGTTAGAATGCTTTTATAAATTTGTACATTGTCAGCTTGGCAAACTTGTTTTCTTTTTTTCCAGGAAGATACTTTTTACAAATACATAAGCAAATAGTTAAGGAAACTCAGGACTAAACTACGACAGAAAGATTGTCTTGTTTTTCTGTGTTCTCTGAAGAATATCTGTTATGAATATGTTCTTCAATCTTTAGTAACTCAAGTAAGCCATTGTCCTGTATTGTCCTGTATTGATAATTAATGATGTTAACAGTAAATGTGTCACATGGGTGATGTGCGGGAACACAGGGTGATGATATATTGTTATCACTGTCGCTATCAGTGATAATCAGTTTAATTAGAGTATAATCTGCCTTTGAGTATGTTTTCGAGCTTTAGTGGAGAACCATCTTGAGTCCAGGCCTTGCTACCTCATTCATGGGGCCTTTTTCATTTTGCACCACTGCAAAATGAAGATGTGGGCCTCTTTTTCAAAAAAAAGGAAAAAAGCTCAATTAAAGGTGCTAAAGTATAATAAAATATATAAAGGAAATAAAATTCTAGGTAAAAAAAATTAAATTTTAAATTATTAGCTTGAATTTTAACATTCACCATATATTGTACAATGCCAGGTTTAAATACAAATATAGGAGCCTTTAACTTTTATAACTCATAGAGAGCCTTTAACTTGTATGCAGAATCACTGAAGTTACACAATTTGTATTTGCATCTTAATCATGCATATGTATAAAAATAATTGCTTCTGACATTTGGATGGGGGTCTTAAAAAAGTTTATGAAGAACTTTCATGTATATTACTTTGTATACAAGTTAAGATATTTGCTACTATCATCATTTTATGGGTGACCCAACAGGGGCTCAGAGGGTATATCACATGCTTGCCAAGTCTTTCAAAATAGAGAAATGTTGATAAGCTAATCTAGTCTATTTACACTATATTTCTACCTGTGAAATTATGTTGCTATTATAAAAGTTTTGAGATCTGTAAAACGGCAGTTTTCCTTTGTTTAGCACTCAACCAGATCTTCTTTTCTTGTGAGGTATCAGAAGGCATTGGACTTTCTCTGATAAGGAGCTAGTAGTATAGTGTGTAAGAGTGCTGTGTACCCCAATTTTCAGCTCTGCTATTCACTAGCTGCAGAGTTTGGACAAATCACTTAACTTAGGGATAATAAAAGCACCTAACTCTCTTCAGAAAGATGAAATGAGACAATACATGTCAAGCACTTAGGACAGCGCCTGGATGTAGTTTGCAATCAGTGCAGACAACCTATTGTTATTCCTTTTTTGGTGGGGGGGTAATTTTGTTGCTTATTAGCACTTGTATGGCAGAAGGAAGATGAGGGAAAGGAAAACACATCCAGTGTTCGTTAGTTTTTATACTTTCCAGAAATCTGGTGAAAGATTTAATTTGGGGGCTGATTGAAATAAAAGAATATGAGACCTTTTTCAATAATTAAATACTTCATCTTATTGGTTGAAATTCCACAGGCCAGTGAGTTTCATCTGTTCCAAGGTCCCCAGTTGTACCCCCAGTTCGTCCAGTAGTAATTTATCTCTGAGGGCTCCAGAGGCGGGACCCTGAGTGGTAGAAAGATTAAAAAGAACCCATTAGTGAAAATCTCTCCTCCCTGGGAAAGAGACAGTCCTTTGAGTATTTACAGCCCAAGAGTGAATGCTGAAGCTGCCCCTGTGCAATTTGGGAGATTTAGAAAGAGACCCAGCTCCACTTCCCCGCACCTGCCCAATCCCTTAACCTGGAATCATAAATTCTAAAATCCACCTTCAGAGATAGGTTATTGCCTCAAATCTCCTCTTTTATAATGCAGACACTCCGGGGAGCTGTGCCACTTTTAGCTGCTAATTTACCCTTCAAAGAAATGAGTTCCTGAGGTCTTTTCTTTCAAGCTAAAGGGTCTCCGTACTTGATAGTGGAAAAGGGCTTGGAGTGTGGGGTAGGGACCAAAATAGGAAATGGACAGTAGAGGGAGCAGAAGATAGGTTTGATACTGCTGGAGGAGAGTCAGTGCGGAGGAGAGATCAGCTGGTCAGAGTCAGGAGACCTGGGTCTACTCTTGTATTGCCTTCAGGTCACTGAGCAGTTTCGGGAGGTCAGAGGGCAAACTCTTTGAGGTTTGGTCCCTGCTCTGATATTCTCTGATTCCCTGTCCCCACTGCATTTGGTCTGCTAGCTGGTAACTCTCAGTCCTTAAGTGAAGAACAAAAGAGATCTCAAGAGAAGGTGAGCAGTTTCAAACCTTCCCGAATATTCTGGAAGGTTTCCTTTGCATGTTGTCTACTTTATCCATCTGAGCCCTCAGCAAATTAATCACAGTTGTTCTGAATTCTCAGCCTGATAATTCCAACATCCCTACCCTGTCTGGCTCTCATACTTGCTCTTTCTTTTCTAACTGTGTTTTTTGCCTTTTGATATACTTTGTAATTTTTTTCTTGATAGCCAGACATGATGACTGGGTAAAGGCACTGCGGTAAATAGGCCTTTAGTGATGTGGTGGTGAGGTGCAGGGGGAGGGGAAGAGTTCTCTAGCCCTATGAGCAGGTCTCTGTCTTTCAGTGAGCCTGAGCCTCTTGACTGTGAATTTCACAGGTGTTCCTCAGTTTCTTCTCTCCTCCTTTAGGTGGGACTGGATGGCTAAAGGTGGCTGGAATTGAGTATTCCCCTTTCTCTAGGTTAGTTAGGCTCTGAAAATACCCCATCAGGTAGGCTCTGGTTAACTAGTTTCTCCTGAGGACAGGACTTATTAAGAACAGAATGCTCTGGTGCATTTAAAAATGGTTCCTTTTCCCTTCCTCCTGTCAGATGCATAAGGGGATTTTTCTCCAGTATTCACTTTGAGAACCAGGTTGAGCTCCTAGAGCTCAACAAAACCCACAAAATGTGGAGGCCTCCCTCTGACCAGATCCTCCTGGAGTTTTTAACTCTCAGACTTGTCTACACTGAGCCTCTAGCGACTAGTTAATTAAGTTCAGGTTTTCCTGCCCCGGCACTGGTTCCCATGGAGGCTTCTGCTCTGGTACATTGTGATTCTTTGTATTTATTTGCCTGTATGTCTCTCTAATTTTGGGGGCAGTAGTTTTCCCTGTGACCTCAATTCTCTTACAGACCTAAGAAGAGTTGTTGATTTTTCAGTTTGTTCAGCTTTTTACTTGTTGTTAAGATGGAGTGGTGACTTCCAAGCACCTTACATGTGGAACCAAAAACCAGAATTCTGAAAGGTTTACTTTGGCATACCTGGTGTCTGCTGGTCCTAATGTATGACATTGTTTTACAGAAGAATCTGCTACTCCCATCTCTGGGTTGATGTCGGGGAACTCACAATCATTAGTTTTACAATATCTCAGGAGTCTAGTTTCTTGAGGGGATGTAACTTACTTTTCAAATTCTCTAAACAAATACAATAATATTCAATTTCAGGTTTTGAAAATAGTGTTTGTGGGTATCACTAACCATGACTGTGTTCTGGGTCTTAACCTTGGTTGCTTCAGCCCCTCAAGAGTAGATATAGGGGCTGCTCTTTGATGATCTCTGGGCTTATAGCTGTTTGAGGTCATTTAGGGTTGTGTCCATGACATTTAATAGGTGCAGGACAGACCTGGATCTTGTGGGTAGATGAGACATTGCTCCCTCTGAGTGTAAGCTGCTCATGCACTGGTGCAGATGTACAGAAGTGCACAGTGGATAATCATTCATCCATAGGCCTGTGGGTGGTCGTAAGGACATGCTCAGTGTGATGGCTCGGTGGTTGTTGTCCAGGGCTGTATTCAGCTTGGCCTTTGTTGCTCACCAGGACTTCCCAGGCAGTGCCCCACCCTTATCCTCAGTACCAGGCAGTGAAGGGCTGGTACAGGTACAAGACCTGACAAAACCTTTGCTTGGGCGTATTCCCCTCAGTCTTCCCAGGATCCTCCAATACAACTACCTTTCCCCTGAAACCCTCTTCATTCTTCCCCTCAAAGCTTCGGTCTTTTAGAGTAGACCTTCACAGTCCATTAGAACTGGAGCTGAGATCATTAGTAACCAAAAACCAATTCCCCTTTCCCCTCTCTTGAGGGTAGGAAGGACACATTCTTCAATCACTCCAAAAGGGGAGGGTGGGTGATTTATTTATATTGTAGGTCCCTTCTCCATGGTTTCAGGTCTCCCAATAAAGGGGGGGGGAATCAACTATTTATAGTAAAGTGATTAAAATTAAAAATCTTGTCACTCACTACCTTAAGGAGTCATAAAATCCAAGAACTAATATGTAGTTAGGATATTTTAAATATCGAGAATTATTGCTCAAAGACCCACTTATTTCTTTTGTACTTCTGGTATTCCTCTACTTAGCCAAGGGGTGATTTCTCCCTCCCAAGAATTGGCAGAAGAAAAAAGAGGCTGCATTTTCAGCTATCCAGAATATTTTACCTATATTTAGTTCAGTAAACATTTAGTAAGCAACACTAAAGCTAGATTGTGTTGGGTCATTGGAAAATGCAGATAAATAGGACATAGTTCTTGTACTGAAGCTCAGAGTCTAGAAGATAAAATAGATTCTAAAAATACATTCAGCCTGGAGAGTATGGAACAGAGGTAGAAAGCATTATACTTTACTTTGTGAATGAGGAAAGACTCCATGAAAGGAGGTAGCATCTGAAGGATTAAAGGATGGATACGATTCTGACAACTAGAGATACATCATTCTACTTAGAAGACGTTATGATTTTCTCCTCAACATCCATCCAGCACAGCTCTTGGGTCACAGCAATGTAATAGTTTGAATGAAATCGACCCTGTCTCTTCTCCCTGGTTATGCTTTCATTGGTCCAACCTAGTTAGGGAACTCTGCTTTCTTTCCATTGTAATTCAGGTAATCCAGACTTCATGCATTTTGCTAGACCACAGACATCAGTCAAATTTGCATAAATCTCAGCCATTTTTCTGGGAATTCCATGACATTTATGCTGTATTTCCTTCTAGTTGCTAGCTACTGTAGTGTATTGTTATGAAACAGGGGACTATAGACTCCACCGTGAGGGAAGCAAGCCTAAGGTTGATACAGGCAGAAGGACACAGAGCAGAGAGAAAGGCAAAAAAAATGGAACCTCAACACTCATCTAACCCATACATGAAACTTTAAATTTGTCAATGTCTCCTTACATAAGCTGACAAATTCACTTAACCATTTAGGCTGGTTCAAATTAGGATTTCTGTACTTGGAACCAAAAGTATTATAAGTGATACAAGGTAAGGGAGGGGTGGGTATTTCAGGGAAGCATAGTTCAGACTCAAGAAACATCATAATAAAGATGAGATGTGCCATAATTTGCAGGCACAAGGGTCATGAATGGTAGGCTAAATTTGAGGATTAGAATTTTACAGTGAACAGAAATGTAAAGATTAATGTTCACCACCTTCCTTTGTCATATGAAGGAAATCAGGGTCAGAGATCCCTACCGATATTTCTGGGGTAGAGCTGGATAGTGGCAGGGTTGGTAATGAAAACCACCAATCTGTTCCTTAGATCCCATCTGCCTCCCCACTTCTTGTTTGGTCATAGTGCCTGGTTTTTGGACAAGTCTGTCTACTGGATAACTATTCCTTAAAGTCCCACAATGTTTTCAGACTCAACTAGGACAAGACAGAGCTCATGATTTTTGCCCAAACACTTGCTCTTCTCCCTGTGTTTCCAGACTTCAGTTGCTCCAGATCCAAATCTGATTTTTTTCCTTTCCATCTAAGTGTTATTCTTATATGATCCACTCACCTTCCATTAACACCTGTATCCTGATTACTCTCAAATATACAGTCTTAAACCTGTGATTTTTAGACTCTTGTGCACATACATATTTCATACATTTCACCAAAGGTTCCAGAAGTATATCAGACTGAACATGTCCCAGATGCAATAAATATCTCCCCATCCCCCAAGCAATTAGAGCAGACAAGTGGATTCACTTGTTAGGTGTCTGGGATTCATTCTCAATACTTTCTCTTCCTAACCAATCCCTCCAACCCCCATTATCCAGTTGATCAATATATTTTTTTAAGTCTTTATAATCCTTTCCCTTCTCCTCACCCACTGCCATTGCCTTTACTGAGGTCATCAATCAGAAGTAAAAACAATCAGTCTCCTTGCCTTTATTCTTGCATTACTTCCAATCCACACACACACACACACACACACACACACACACACACACACACACAC